>NC_091990.1:125237887-125884387 GCF_044704955.1 Pristiophorus japonicus | reverse complement strand
GAAAACCATTCCTAATACATTCCAGGAAATCCTCCTCCACCGTATTGCGACCAGTTTGTTTAGTCCAATCTATATGTAGATTAAAATCACCCATGATAACTGCTGTACCCTTATTGCATGCATCCCTAATTTCATGTTTGATGCTGTCACCAACCTCACTACTACTATTTGGTGGTCTGTGCTCAATTCCCACTAGCATTTTCTGCCCTTTGGTATTCCGCAGCTCCACCCATACAGATTCCACATCATTCAAACTAATATCCTTCCTTTCTATTGTGTTAATTTCCTCTTTAACCAGTAACGCTACCCCACCTCCTTTTCCTTTCTGTCTATCCTTCCTGAATGTTGAATACCCCTGGATGTTGAGTTCCCAGCCTTGGTCACCCTGGAGCCATGTCTCCGTGATGCCAATTATATCATATTCATTAATTGCTGCCTGTACGGTTAATTCGTCCACCTTGTTACGAATATTCCTTGCATTGAGGCACAGAGCCTTCAGGCTTGTCTTTTTAACACACTTTGCCCGTTTAGAATTTTGCTGTAATGTGGCCCTTTTTGATTTTTGCCTTGGGTTTCTCTGCCTTCCACTTTTACTTTTCTTCTTTCTATCTTTTTTTCTCCCCCCATTCTACTTCCCTCTGTCTCCCTGCATAGGTTCCCATCCCCCTGCCATATTAGTTTAACCCCTCCCCAACAGCACTAGCAAACACTCCCGCTGGGACATTGGTTCCGGTCCTGCCCAGGTGCAGACTGTCCAATTTGTACTGGTTCCATCTCCAAAAAACTGGTTCCAATGTCCCAGGAATTTGAATCCCTCCCTTCTGCACCACGCTTCAAGCCACGTATTCATCTGAGCCTTCCTGCGATTCCTGCTCTGACTAGCACCTGGCACTGGTAGCAATTCTGAGATTACTATCTTTGAGGTCCTACTTTTTAATTTAATTCCTAGCTCTCTAAATTCAGTTTGTTGGACCTCATCCCGTTTTTTTACCTGTATCATTGGTACTTATATGCACCACGACAACTGGCTGTTCACCCTCCCCCTCCAAAATGTCCTGCAGCCGCTCCGAGACATCCTTGGCTCTTACACCAGCGAGGCAACATACATCCTGGTGTCTCGATTGCGGCCGCAGAAACATCTATTTATTCCCCTTACAATAGAATCCCCTACCACTATAGCTCTCCCACTCTTTTTCCTGCCCTCCTGTGCAACAGAGCCATGATGCCATGAACTTGGCTGCTGCTGCCTTCCCCTGATGAGTCATTCTCCCCAAACAGTACCCAAAGCGGTGTATTTGTTTTGGAGGGGGATGACCGCAGGGGACCTCTGCACTACCCTCCTTCCACTGCTCTTCCTCTTGGTCATCCATCCCCTATCTGTCTGTGTAACCTTTACCTGCGGTATGACCAACTCAATAAACGTGCTAATCATGGCATCCTAAGCATCGCGGATGCTCCAGAGTGAACCCACGCAGAGCTCCAGTGCCGCAATCTAGTCTGTCAGGAGCTGCACCAGGATACACTTCCCGCACATATACTCGTCAGGGACACTTCCTTTGTTTTAGTAGTTGTCTTCCGACTGTGTGGGACAGCCCCTGTGATATTTGTTCTGGTGGCATTGGGCATGCCTGTTGGAACCAGATTCAAACATAGAGCCACTATCCATGGAGTCTTGCACACGCCGTGCTACTGGTTCCCACACTGTTAACCATTCTGCCAGCTTTTGTTTTTTGCAATTGGTTGTGGGTGGAGCAAAGAAGAATCCTGGAGACTCAATTTCAACATGTTACTGCAATTAAATCTTTTTTCTTCTTAGGCGGTCCCTCGAATCGAGGATCACTTGCTTCCACGCCAAAAAGGGATGAGTTCAATGAGTTCACAGGTGTTTCAAGGAAGGACCTAATCTTCTTGGTACCGAACTGCATATTGAAGGGTGGAAGATGCCTGGGCGTGGATTTTCTAAATGTGTGATGGCCATTGCACACCAGCCATCACACGTGCTTAACATTGGTCCAGTGGCAAGGGTTAAGGAGGACGACTGGAAACTAGCTCTGTTGCATGAACCTAGTGCTCACCCATATTGCATTGTAGGCTGGGCCTATTCTACCCCTGGGTCCACACCTTTCCTGGGCCTCCCCACTCACGCCTTTCCTGGGCCCTGATCACATCACTCTGCAAACACTCGCCGCCACTGCTGTATTCGTATTTATCCCCTTATTTTCAGAAAACAGGGATATAAGTGGTTTATGGTCGGTACCTAATTCAAATTTGAGCCCGAACAGATATTGATGCATTTTCTTCACCCCGTAAACA
Organism: Pristiophorus japonicus; assembly: GCF_044704955.1. Classification (NCBI taxonomy): domain Eukaryota; kingdom Metazoa; phylum Chordata; class Chondrichthyes; family Pristiophoridae; genus Pristiophorus; species Pristiophorus japonicus. Next base: position 125,882,074 of record NC_091990.1, on the reverse strand, counting down.
CACACTAACACTTCTTTTTCGATCATACTGTAGGCCCTCTTGGCCTTAGACAGACTTCTGCATGCATAAGCAACTGTTTGCAATTTCCCAAATTATTAGCTTGCTGCAATACACACCCGTCCCCGTACGATGACGCATCACATGCTAGTACCAAATGTTGACATGGATCGTACAACACAAGCAATTTGTTTGAACATAACAGCTTGCTATCTTTCTCAAAGACATTTTCTTGGCTTTTACCACATACCCAGTAAAGAGTGCAGGGGTTCTGACAACGTGCTAAGACCCGGTAAGAAGTTACCAAAATAGTTCAGGAGTCCTAGAAATGACCAGAGCTCTGTAACGTTCTGTGGTCTTGGTGTGTTTTTGATTACCTCCGTCTTCGAATCGGTGGGCCTGATGCCATCTGCCGCGATTCTTCTTCCCAGGAACTCCACTTCAGGCGCCAGGAAAATGCACTTCGAGCATTTTAGCCTGAGCCCCACACGATTAAGCCGACTAAGAACCTCTTCCAGGTTCTGCAGGTGCTCGACGGTGTCCTGACCTGTAACCAAGATGTTGTCCTGGAAGACCATGGTGCGCGGGACCGACTTCAGCAAGCTTTCCTTGTTCCTCTGGAATATCGCCTTGGCCAATCGAGTCCCAATCGAGCATCTGTTGTAAAAGACCTTCATGCAGATTGATGCAGGTGAGGCCTTTCGAAGATTCCTCCAGCTCCTGCGACATGTAGGCCGAGGTCAAGTCCAGCTTCGTGAATGTTTTCCCTCCTGCCAGCGTCGCAAATAGGTCATCTGTCTTTGGGAGTGGGTATTGATCCTGCAGTAGAAACAATTGATAATTACTTTGTAATCACCACAGATTCTGACGCTGCCATCTCCCCTGAGGACTGGAACAATTGGACTGGCTCACTCATTGAATTCGATCAGCGAAATGATGCCCTCTTGTTGTGATGGATGGGTCGCGCCCCGGGACTCAAATGGATCTGCACTTTTGCTTCTTGGAACTTCCCAGTGCCTGGTTCGAACAGCGAGGGGAACTTGCTTAGAACCTGGGCACATGAGGTGTCGTCGACGGACGAAAGCGCTCGGACGTCATCCCAGTTCCAGCGTATCTTTCCCAGCCAGTTCCTGCCGAACAGTGTGGGGCCATCGCTCGATACCACCCGGAGTGGTAACTCGTGCACCGCTCCATCGTAGCAGACCTTTACGGTAGCATTGCCAATTACGGGAATCAGTTCCTTTGTGTACATTCTATGTTTGGTACGAATGGCAGTCAGAACTGGCCTTGAAGCTTTGTTGCACCACAACTTATCGAAAGTCTTTTTACTCATTATGGACTGGCTTGCACCCATGTCCAGCTCCATGGACACCAGGAGTCCATTTAATTCAACCTTCAGCATTATCAGGGGACACTTTGTGGTAAATGTGTGCACCCCATCTACCTCTGCCTCCTCTGTCTGAGGCTCTGGTTCATCATGATCCACAGTGGATCTGTCCTCATCTGCAACATGGTGGTTTGCAGGATTAGCAGGGTTTGCAGCTCATCCAATTGCCCTTGAGAAGGTGGTGGTGAGCACCTTTTTGAACCACTGCAGTCTGTCTGGTGAAGGTATTCCCATAGTGCTGTTAGGGAGGGAGTTCCAGGATTTTGACCAGCGCCGATAAAGAGATGGGGCTATATTTCCAAGTCAGGATTGTGTGTGACTTGGAGCGGAACTTGGAGGTAATGCTGACTGCTGCCCTTGTCCTTCTAGGTGGTAGAGGTCGCGGATTTGGGAGGTGTTGTCTAAAAAGCCTTGGCGAGTTGCTGCTGTGCATCTTGTAGATGGTACACACTGCAGCCACGGTGCACCAGTGGTGGAGGGAGTGAATGTTTAAGGTGGTGGATGGGGTGCCAATCAAGCGGGCTGCTTTGTACTGGATGGTGTCGAGCTTCTTCAATGTTATTGGAGCTGCTCTCATCCAGGGAAGTGGAGAGTATTCCTGGCTTCTGTCTTGTAGATGGTGGAAAGGCTTTGGGAAGTCAGGAGGTGAGACACTTGCTGCAGAATACCCAGCCTTCGACCTGTTCTTGGCTGGTCCAGTTAAGTTTCTGGTCAATGCTGATCCCCAGGATGTTGACAGTCGGCGATTCGACGATGGTAATGCTGTTGAATATTAAGGGCCAGTGGTCAGGCTCTTTCTTGTTGGAGATAGTCATTGCCATGCACTTGTGTAGCATGAATGTTACTTGCCACTTATCAGCCTAAGCCTGAATGTCATCCAGGTTTTGCTGCATGCGAGCATTGCCTGCTTCATTATCTGAGGAGTTGCGAATGGAACTGAACACTGTGAAATCATCAACAAACATCCCACTTCTGACCTTATGATGGAGGGAAGGTCATTGATGAAGCAGCAGAAGATGGTTGTGCCTAGGACACTGCCCTGAGGAACTCCTGCAGCACTATCCTGGGGCTGAGATGATTAACCTCCAAAACTACAGCGATCTTCCTTTGTGCTCGGTATGACTCCAGCCAATGGAGATTATTCCCATTGACTTCAATTTTACTAGGACTACTTGATGCCACACTCGGTCAAATGCTGCCTTGATGTCATTGACAGTCACTCTCACCTCACCTGATGGGACATGATAACCTTCATCACTTTATCAATTAATATAGTGGGTATCGAATATGCCACCAAATATGATTTTGGTAGAATGCCATTGGCAGACAAATTTAAAGTTATTTTACAGAGATGGTTCTGGAACTAAATTTACCAATGGGCTACTTGGGACCTATTAAAATGCGGTTCTGCCCCAGACCGCACCTGGTGCAAACTTGAAGTTGTTTAAGAAATGTACATGAGGTGGTCACGTATGCAACTTCAGTGCACTCGAGTCAGATTGTTGGCCTGTCTGCCTGGTTATACTGCCACCTTTGTGTCAATATGCACCCCCCCAAAATGCCTCGCATCGACACAAGTGGTAACAGATTTAAACAGGAATCTACAGTGTAACATAATTTTGTATCTCTAAGACATGCTAACCCTCATCTCTTTATAAATTAATATGTTCTCAACCCACATCCTGCAACAAATGCGATATGGTAGCATGGTGGTTTTGTTATTGGACTAGTAGTCCGGAGGCCTGAACTATTGATCCAAAGACATGAGTTCAAATCTTACCACAGCATAATTAATTAAATAAAAAGCTACTCTCAGTAATGGTGACCATGAAACTCCCGGATTGTTTTAAAAGCCCATCTGGTTCACTAATGTCCTTTAGGGAAGGAAATCTGCCGTCCTTAACCGGTCTGGCCTATATGTGTCTCCAGACCCACAGCAATGTGGTTGACTTTTAATGGCCCTTTGAAATGGCCCAGCACGCCACTCAATTGTATTCAAGAAGGTAGGTCACCACCAACATCTGGAAAGCAATTAAGGTTGGATAATAAACGCTGGCCTTGCCAGCAATGTCCACATCCCGTGAATGAATAAAAACAAAACATAACTGTTGCAGCCATTTCTTTACCATGTGATACCTGGTCAACTCTGTCGGGTTAAAATAAAAACACAAAATGCTGGAACTACTCAGCAGGTCAGGCAGCATCTGGGGAGAGAAATTCAGAGTTAACGCTTCAGGTCGATGACCTTTCCTCACATGTCCAGAAATGTGAGGTTAATGTAAGTGCATTGCCAATATTCCACTTTTCCATATTTCAAGTGTCTCAATTTGATACGAAATGACAGCTGTTGGCATTGTGAAGGTAGCAGAATTTGTAACAGATAAAGAAAAAGATAGACTTGGATTTATATAGCACCTTTCACGACCACCAGATGTCTCAAAGCGCTTTACAGCCACTGAAGTACTTTTGAAGTGTAGTCACTTTTGTAATGTGGGCAACGCAGCAGCCAATTTGTGCACAACAAACTCTCACAGACAGCAATGTGATAACCAGATAATCTGTTTTTAGTAATATTGATTGAGGGATAGATATTAGCCAGGACACTGGGGATAACTCCCCTGCTCTTTTTCAAAATAGTGCTATGGAATTTTTACGTCCACCTGAGGGGGCAAACGGGGCCTTAGTTTAACATCTCATCCGAAAGACGGCATCTCTAACAGTGCAGTGCTCCCTCAGCACTGCACTGGAGTGTCAGCTTAGATTTATGTGCTTAATGAAATGTATATCTTGTGAAATGCAGTGCAATTAGCTGTTACTCCAAAATAAATAGAATAAAATCTTGCTCTTCGACCATAAACAGCACAATATTAGGTAAAAACTAATCACAAAACATTATGTCAAGTTAACTCTGAAATATGTGGTGGATCTCAGCTGTGTGTGAACTATCATAAGTTCATTACTTACATAACTTACATAAAGCAATTTGCACCTCCAGTTTTAAAAAAATGTTCGGGAAATGATTGCCAAACTTGAAAAAAGATACTTATTTTTGAAACATAACAAAGTTTTGTTTTGGATTTTTCAGTATATTTGCCTTTTGAATTAATGACTACAAACTGAAGTACCCATTTTATAAAAAAAGAACATGGAAACCCCCTCTCTCATTATAAATTGTGATTATAGAGACCCTGATATCAATAAGCATGGCACAGTTCAATACAAAGTAAAGTTTCTAAAGCTAGGTGACGAAAATTCGAAGGTAATTTTTTTGTTTTTAAAAAGAATTAAATCTGATGTAATATTTTGCAGAAATATTGTGTGCTTTTAAAAAAAATACTACGCCTACTCCAGTGCAGCACTGGCAGAATTTTCGCAGCAGTTGTGGTTACATTGCCCTTAGGGCTCACAGATAGCACAGAAATTCCTGTGTGCACAGGAAACCACTGCTTAAAATTTGCTTTGTACATGGATGACTCTCCCTCCACAGCTCCAGGCCAGGCTTCTCTCAGCAGCTGCCAGCAGTACAGTTCGGGATTGTTCGTGGGACCGGCAGAATAAGTTTTTTTTAATTTTTGGTGAAATTTATTTCAGTAATAACTGTCGATCGAGCAGGCGGTATTTATTTAGCAAAAATAGCGACAATGTCGGGCACTATTTTCATGCTTTAAAAAAAAACGCCGCGTTTAATTATTTTGACAATACACAGGAAGACGTTCAAAGTTACAGAAGAAACCGCAAGAGCATTCTGGTGAAACCGCTTGGAGGAGGAAGCTCGTTGCCCTCTCATTTACTGTGCGAGGAAGGAAGGCAGAGGTCTTTTAGAAGGAAATGCAGAGAATATTAGATGAGGTAGGGTGGAAGGAGGCGCGTGTGGGGCATAGACACTGGCATAGACCAGTTGGGCCGAATGGTCTGTTTTACGTGCTAATTCTATGTAATTTTATGTAATTCTATGTCTACACGTAGGTAACTCATGGATGCAGTACTGTTTGCTGACCTCCTGACTCAGCCATGCCTTCTGAATGGGAAGAGCTCATTAGAAATTGAAAGGTAGATTACTGTATTGGCAAAGTGTATATATACATTAAAAATGCAAGTTAGAAACCTGAAAAAAGAAAAAAACTTGCATTAATATAACACCTTCCACAACCTCAGGATGTCACAAAGTACTTTACAGCCAATGAAGTACTTTTTAAAGTGTAGTCACTGTTGTAATGTACGCAATACGACACCAATTTGCGGATAGCAAGGTCCCAGAAACAGCAATGTGATAATGACCAGATAATCTGTTTCAGTGATGTTGATTGAGGGATAAATATTGGCCAGGACACTGGGGATAAATCTCCTGCTCTTCTTCCAAATAGTGCCATGGGATCTTTTACGGCTACCTGAGAGGTCAGACTTGGTCTTGATTTAATATGTCACCCAAAAGTCGACACCTCCAATACTGCCGCACTCTCTCCGTAATGCACTGAAGTGTCAGCCTAGATTTTGAGCTCAAATCTCTGGAGTGGGACTTGAACTCATGACTTACATGACTCAATGGTGGGAGTGCTACCCGCTGAGCCACAAAAGCAAATTGTTTTGGAATGGATCTAACTTAGTTGATACCAGTTTAAAATCAGCATCTTTATACCTGTCTTTTGGGACTGATGTCAAAAGAGCAGCATAACAGAATTAATAGTAAATAAAATAATTTTTCATAAGAAACTTAAATTAATTAGGGAATACAACCTGCCCTATAACAAACTGTAGAACATGTAGCTGCTGTAAAACAGGTTTGCATCTGCAATCTCCCTACGTCACCTGAGTTTCTGACGTTAGCTACGTTGTTGTGGAAAAGCACTAAGAGAGGCCAAGCGATTCTCCACATGGAAGTGAGAGACAAAAACATTAGAGAAAGAGGCATCAGCATATATCAGTCTAAACAAGGGCTTCCTATGTAAAGCAGTATTGATGCCGGCCTAGAGCAACTCATCCATCCCTGCAGCGTGTTAGCCACATTGAATACGAAACCAAGTAATCAAGGAAATGTAGAAAGAACTTGCATTTATATAGCGCCTTTCATGACCTTGGGATGTCCCAAAGCGCTTTTCAGCCAATGAAGTACTTTTGAAGTGTAGTCACTGTTCTACTGAAGGAAATGTAACACACAAGGTCGCACAAACAGCACTGAGACAATGACCAGCTAATTTGTTCTCATGATTTTGGTTGAGGGATAAATGTTGGCCAAATTATTCCATGAAATCTTTTACAAATACTTGAAAGAGCAGACGAGGCCTTGGTTTAACATATCCAAAAAGCAACACCTTTGACAGTGCAGTACTCCCTCAGTACTGAAGTGTCAGCTGAGAGTATAGGCTCAAGTACCTCGAGTGGGACTTGAACCACTGGCCTTCTAATTTAGAGGCATGAGCTCCACTGGGTCAAGGCTGGTACCTAATATTAACAATATCAGCAGTGCTAACCAGCTCTATGTAATAGGTGTAAATATTACTTATTAAATTTAACTTATCAAAAACTAAAAGAGTAAATCCTATAATTCTGGAAATCTCATGTATACACAGCCTCAAGTATGAAAAAAACTGAAAATATTTAATCCAAAAAATCCATAGAAGAATGTACAAATTCAGCCGCACGTATATGTACCTTGTCAGTGGTTAGTTAAAACGTAAGTTAGAATGATAAAATATTTAAAAAGACAACAAGTTTGTTCGTCTTTTGACATCAAAGAAGACAGCCAGAATATCATCTAATTTTCTGCAGTCTGTTCTTTGACTGATGAGACCAATTGTTGGTCAGAAAGAATCCTCACAGATGAACAGTAGATCCCAATTACACCACTTTGGGAATTTTGGTCTTTTGTTGGGAATTCCTCAGCTGGTGTTTACCTTCAACATCAGCAGTATGATGGGCCTCACCGTAGGAGGTGCTATCATGGATGGGTTTTTTTGCCACGCTTTCTTATTTTGAGCAAGTTATTCCCACTTATGGACTATATTTCAGACTAGCTTACCGGCAGTCTTTCTAGCTTTTTTTGTTGGCCACAAAATCGCTTCATGAAAGATTTTCTTCGTGTTTCGTTCATCAGACAGTCACCACACTGCCTAACCATCATAGCTGTGTCTTTACGAACAGAGCACCTAGGACTGAGATGTCAGCTTTCTTTAAGAACTTTAGTTTCGGGGGATCTTGTCTTGCCATTTGATCATCATGAGTCGTCTCAGGCAGCGTATATGAATGTGATTCAGTTTCTTAATGTGGCGTGCATATGTTGTCCAAGTTTCGCAGGCATAAAGCAGGGTCGTCAGAATGGCAGCCCTCTAGACTTTGAGCTTGGTCTGCTAGCTGATGCCTCTCTTGTCCGAGAGGTGCTCACAGAGTTTGCCAAAAGCTAAGCTGGCTCTGGCGATAGCTTGCCTGCAGTTTGGCATGACTATCAGCCTTCAAAAGATGATGGCGGTACCCTTTCAACCAGCTCCAAGCAAGGATTACACTTCACCTACCATCATTATCAGTGATCACGCGCTTCAGGCTCGGGACAGATTCACTTACCTGGATAGTATCCTGTCTAGAGAAATGCATATCGATACAGAGGCTTCCTGCAGAAAAAGGACAACAAATATTTTGTTTTCAGCATAATTATCATTTTCGCCTTTGTTAAGTGAGGTTGTTAATGTTAGTCAACATCTGAAAAAAAAGAAAGACTTGCATTTATACAGTTCCTTTCACAACCTCGGGATGTCCCAAAGCGCTTTACAGCCAATTAAGTACTTTTTGAAGTGTAGTCACTGTTGTAATGTAGAAAACGCAGCAGCCAATTTGTACACAGCAAGCTCCCACAAACTGTAAAAAGATAACAACTAGATCATCTGTTTTTAGTGATGTTGATTGAGGGATAAATATTGGCCAGGACACCGGAGATAACTCCCTTGCCCTTCTAAATAATATCATTGGATCTTTTACGTCTACCTGAGAGGGCAGACGGGGCCTCGGTTTAACTTCTCATCCGAATGACGCTATCTCCGACAGTGCAGCACTAGAGTGTCAGCCTAGATTTTGAAGCAAGCACATTGAATAAATTTGGCATTTCTTTGGCTGTTCAAGTTTAACTTTTTATCATTTTTTAATGATGATATAGTTTTTGACACTTACTGAGATCTGCTATAATTAATCTTCGCCCTGCCCACCTCGCCTCTTCCCTTTATTTGGAAATCTGGCATTTATATGAAGCAATATTAAACAAATCTAAAATCCTCAGTATAGCATATTATTCAAACCACTAACTGTACCTTGTAACAGTTATAACAGGAAAGAATCAAGAAATGTACTACACCACACATCCTTCCTGTTGCTTTCTGCTAAGAAGGAGGGGGAGGAAGGAATGGGGTCTTCAGAAACTAAGCCATATGGGATACAGTGAATTATATTGTTTTATTAGCCCCTCTGGAGTTAATTTGTGCCTCCTACTACCCAATTCTGTGAGCCTGCCATAAGGCTGACTGATGACACCTCTCCATGGATAAGTGTTTATTATTTAAAGGGACAATGTTACCAGCCAGATATTCTTGCACACAGCCAGCAGTCAATTCATAGTATCACAGACAACAGAAGAAATGTGAGTCTGTCACAACTTTAACAACTGAATTGTTGTTGGACAGTTTGAAAGATGTGCTCTTCATAATGAAGCTTTCATGTGAACCTCACATCTTTTGAAACCATCCAAAATCCTCTTTATTGTTAAAATTTGCACTGGATTCACATTTCCACCAGCATCCACGATACTCTAAACTGACTTCTTTTTTTTGCATACAATAGCTGAGGTATGCAAGTGTTTCAGATTTATGAGGGCATCCAGCAATGTAATAGTCTTGTATGAATTTGATACTGTAATGTCATATTAAGTTGTGTATGGTACCATTGATGTGAAAGGTGTGTTGATGGATTCAATACACATCATGTGCTGATAAGCCATGATCTGGGCACATCAAAACATTGAAATGGTAACAGTGATACTAGATTTTCCAGCTTTTTATTCTTTGAAACTGTAATTCTGTAGCCAAGTAGAGGATACAGGCTCAGAATCTGTTGTGATGAAGCTCCAAGTCAGCAAAGACCACTTTTTGAATACACATCACATCTAGGGAATTCAGAAGAAACTTCTTTACCCAGAGAGTGGTGAGAATGTGGAACTCACTACCACAGGGAATGGTTGAATAGTACAGATGCATTTAAGGGGAGGCTAGATAAGCATATACGCAAGAAGGGAGTAGAGAGTTATGCTAATAGAGTTAGATGAGGAAAGGCGAGAGGAGACTCCAGTGGAGCATAAATGCTGGCATGAACTGGTTGGGCAAATGGGCTGGTTCTGTGCTGTATATCCTATGGGGTTTGCTGATCATATTCCTCTTTATTCTGTGACTCCCACGCGGTTTAAAATATGAGCTAGTTTTTACTTTGTATATATTTCTTTAATATTTTGAAGTAATTAGAGAATTATCAGTTGCATGATGCAGTATAGGGTAGCTTCGTGGAGAGGTCATGGCTTCAACTTGATACTGACCTGCACTGAGGATGCCAGTGCTGCAGCTGTGGTTCTGCTATGCAGAGGACGCCTGTCGGTGGTACGTTCTGGCTGGTTCAGTTTACTTCTAGTGATGATTTGGAAACTGTTGCTTTCCTGATGACCTTGAGGGTACAGGCGTCGCCCAGTGTTGTACTAAAGCCATACAGAACAGCAGATTCCAGAGTTGTCTCCCGGCTTCTGCAGTGTCAGCCGATCGCAATTAGGGCAATAGTTGGAGCGCACAATTTCCCTCAGGACCCCTGGGTACTGAACGGAAAATGCAGTCAAGAGTGGCATCTGTTGCAATGCTTTCCATTGTCGAATAGCTTGCTGTCACTCAACGTCTAGGCTTACACAGTAAAATGGTCATGAAGTATTATTGGTGCCGGTGTCATTCTATCCTGGCATGATTTGGCGCTATGAAGTGGGCAGAGTGAAAATTGTCGGGGGTGAGGGAACTCTGGATATCATTGATGATGGTCAATTGTGTCTGTGCTAGGTAGTTTTGCCAGAGAACTTGCAGACACAGCAAATGCCAGTGACTGATACAATTGCTTGGAGATTTTAGCAGCATGCATAGAATCATAGAATAGTTACAGCACAGAAGGAGGCCATTCGGCCCATTGAATCTATGCCAGCTCTCTGCAAGAGCACTTCAGCTAGTCCCACTCCCCCACCCTTTCCCCGTAGCCCTGCACATTTTTATCCTTCATGAACTTATCCAATTCCCTTTTGAAAGCCACAATTGAATCTGCCTCCACCACCCTTTCAGGCACAGCATTCCAAATCTTAACCACTCACTGCGTAAAAATATTTTTCCTCATGTCGCCTTTGGTTCTTTTGCCAATCACCTTAAATCTGTGTTCTCTGGGTCTCGACCCTTCTGCCAATGGGAACAGTTTCTATCTACTCTGACTAGACCCATTATGATTTTGATCACCTATATCAAATCTCCTCTTAATCTTGTAAGAATAAAAGTGTTTAGTAATGATAACATTGATTCTGCATATATATAAATGTTAAAAAGTGTAGATTATACGAAAAGACAAGTTTGAAAGAATGGATAACTTCCCCAAGTTCATGTCTCCTCTGGCTGGGCAGAGCTCAAGGAACAAAGAAAGGATGGACTTGAAACTCACCAAACTAGAAAAAATGTTAATTGGAAATCCATTAACCTAACCGGGCTCTACTCGGAACTCCTTCACGGCAACAAGCCAAAGGTGGGCAGAGGAAACATTACAAGGACACCTTCAAAGCCTCCCTGATAAAGTGCAACATCCCCACCGACACCCGGAATCCCTGGCCAAAGACCACCCTAAGTGGAGGAAGTGCATCCGGGAGCGCCCTGAGCACCTCGAGTCTCATCACCGAGAGCATGCAGAAATCAAGCGCAGGCAGCGGAAAGAGCATGCGGCAAACCTGTCCCACCCACCCTTACCCTCAACAACTATCTGTCCCACCTGTGACAGGGACTGTGGCTCTCGTATTGGACTGTTCAGCCATTTTAAGAGTGGAAGCAAGTCTTCTTCAATTCCGAGGGACTACCTATGATGAACCTAATCAAGGAATGGCACCGGCCCTCCAGACAGACACATATATGAGGAGAAGCTAATCAGGAATGGCCCTGGAAACAATACCCAATCCTGAGGCTTTCTGAGAAACAATGGCCTTAAGGGGTTTAATATCCCAAGCCAAAGATTGCTGGGTCTCTTTCTCTCTCTTAAGCACACGGCAAAAGCAGAACCTTCCTCTACAAATGAAGAAGCGGGCCATGTGCTTTGCCAGAGGAAAGTGACTTATATCTTTTTATAAATCATTATTATCTGTTGTAACTAAGTAGATCCATAGGATAGCTGATGACTGATGATACATGTGCATGTGTGTGTGTTTAATAAACTATTCCAAACTGTTTTAAAAGAATTGGTCTTGTTGTCAATTTAATACCAGAGATTTAGAAATCTTACAAAATTGGGGGCTCGTCCGGGAGCTTTTGATCATTCTTTTGAACAATTGAAAATCTCGAGAGTTGCGATTCTAACTTGTGTTGCAAGGTGTAAGCTATAAACATTTAAATGGATCACGAGAAGTTGTGTCTAAAGGAGCAGTTGTCTCGATAGTTGGAACTGTTTAAGTGGGAACCCACCAGTAGTTAAATTCAAAAGACACAGGATGAAGGGGTCAGTCATTTACAAAAAAACAGCAAAAGATATACAGGTCGTCTATGAGGAGAAAATATACGAAAAGCTATCCATAAAGGACATACAAGAGTTACAGGCACAGGCACCATACTTCCGTAAGGGCTAACATGCGTCCTTTGGGGAGCTTGTAGCATTTATCCAGGAGAAAGTAAATCAAGGCCAAAATGGACAAACAGTCTCTTGGCATACATCGTGCATTACTGCGCTCGAAGAAATGAGGAATTAATGAGGCAGAATGCAAACGAGATTCAAAATTTAAGGGAAGTGATACAAGATTTAAAAGACCAAAGGACAAAAGAGATACAAGATTTAAAAGAATCGCAAGTAAAAGAGGTTTGACGAAACGAAAAAGAGATTCAAAATATAAAAGAACAAAAGGAAACATAGAAACATAGAAAATAGGTGCAGGAGTAGACCATTCGGCCCTTCGAGCCTGCACCACCATTCAATAAGATCATGGCTGATCATTCCCTCAGTACCCCTTTCCTGAACGTATCTTCCATTGCTTGGCCTAGAGCAGGAGGAGGGAGTTCGGCTACAGTGGGTACACTTGTCCTCACAGCCAACCAAGTCCAGATGAATGGTAACACCCTCGCTGCGTATTAACTAGGGGCCTTTACAAATTCAGGAAAACCCATTGCATCTTTACAGATCGCTTGTAACTGACCAGATCTTGATTAACCCGATGGCGACAATGCATACAAGGCCGTAAGCACTGCCAAGCATCAGCCAGTAACGGAAGAAAGCCTTGAACTTATTCGGCAGATAAAGGAGGGAGAAATACAGAATTTGAGACAAGAAATTGATCGATTAAATCACAGTATTAGGCAATTAAAAAGAGGGGCCAAACAGGCAGCTTCGTTGCTACAGCTACAAAGCCTTTCAAATTTAAATGCCACAGCAGCCATCGTTGAAGCGAATGAAAGCAAATTAGAGTTAAAAATATATAAATTGGAAAACTTGGGGCTCCGGCAAGAGGTAGAAGATGCTAGGGGATCATTAAGGGAAGTAATTAAGAAGCCACAAAGGGAAGCAGACCACTCCCAGTGACAACTAGAAATAGTGAGGCTAAAAAGTAAGTTCGGGGAGCAGCAGGCCCTGGTATCTGCAGTAACACAGGGAGCTATAACAGTGACAACAGAAGGGGACAAGGGGGAGACAGATTAGCAGTCAGTATAACCCCAGGAGGGTGGTGAAGGATGGGATATCTTGGAAACACGAGGGCCAACTGTAGCAATAGTAACCACTTCTTTATGACATAATGTGCATGGTCACATCACCAGTAACCATACCAACTCATGGCCCATATCTGATGCTGACGCCACGACGGGTAGTCACGAGTTGGGGCCCATTAATGGTTAACAGGAGGTGGGCAAATTTCAGGAGAAGTCACCCCAAGTTAGAAGAGGGAGACTTAACACGAGTCCTTCTCTTGGCTTGTTCCACTTCCCTAAAAGATAATCTGCCAGGCGCAGTCCACCAACCTGGCACAGCGGCCAATGCAGTCATGACCGAAATCATTTATGGATCCAAAACTTAAACTTAGTGGCGCTGCTTAATCAGACCAAGCAGCGCCCAAAAGAGACCCCTAGAGCCTTCAGTATGATATCTATGAATGTACCCAGAACCAGGCACCCTCATATGCTGCAGTAGGAAAGAATCAGGAACAATTTAAATCGATGTTCCTGATCCAACTCCACTCTTTAGTTAAAACCACCCTGGCATAGCTGTAAGGCCCACCAATCAATGGACAGATATAGAGACCAGCGCTTAAAATAGCCTGGGAGGTGGTAAAAGACCAGTTAGAGGTGGAGTCACCACCCACCGCAAATAAAGCAGTGTCAACGGTGGAGGGATCTAGGTGTTAACCCTTTAAGGGACAGTTGTAAGAAGGTAGGCCACCTTGCAAAAGACTGCAGCAGATCCAGACAGGCACTGGAACATGGTGCAATGCATAGATACCTTTCGAGGAGCGAATCCAAGTCCTCTGGGATAGATGAACGATTGGACCAGGTGATAACGCTTATACAAACCCAAATTGCACGGGGGGGATGCAAAATCAGTCACCGGTGCACTCAATTGCCGATGCACACTCATTAGAGAGACTCCTTCCAGGATCCACCCTATGAAGGGGTCTGGCCCCTAAAGATTGGTCGGAAGTGGGGTTCCGACGTGATGGTAGCGGGAGACCAGTAGTCCTTGTTGTCTTATAAGGGAGCCGGCAGCAGATTATGCTTATCGATACTGGCTCAGCCATTACCAGCATCCACCTCATACCCTGAACGCCATGCAGTGGCGGGCAAGGGTTGTATGACCCTTAAAGGGTTTAATGGTGATACAACCACCGCGTATACAGGAAAGGCCACGGAACTTCAGTTGGGGGGCCTCACCTGTAAGGTCCCAGCGCCGATGCTGATGATCACCCCCAACGGAAGGGGAATTGTAGGGACTGATGAGTTGGATCAGTATGGCACAGTAATAGATTACAATCGGGTCTGTGTTTGGTTGGAATTGAGAGATAATGCAAGAGTGATATAAATTTCAGATGCTCACTTTGATGGCTGAACAGTCCAATACGAGAGCCACAGACTCTGTCACAGGAAGGACAACATATAGTCATTGAGGGAAGGGGTCGTGGGACTAGTTTGCCACACGCTCTTTCCGCTGCCCGCACTTGATTCCTGCACGCTCTTGGCGATGAGACTCGAGGTGCTCAGTGCCCTCCTAGATGCACTTCCTCCACTTAGGGCAGTCTTTGGCCAGGGACTCCCAGGTGTCATTGGGGCTGTTGCACTTTATCAGGGAGGCTTTGAGGGTGTACTTGTAATGTTTCCTCTGCCCACCTTTGGCTCATTTGCCGTGAAGGAGTTCCGAGTAGAGTGCTTGCTTTGGGAGTCTTGTGCCTGGCATGCGAACAATGTGGCCTGCTCAGTGGAGCTGATCAAGTGTGGTCAGTGTTTCAATGCTGGGAATGGTCGAGGATGCTAATGTTAGTGCGTCTGTCCTCCCAGGGGATTTGCAGGATCTTGCGGAGACATCGTTGGTGGTATTTCTCCAACGACTTGAGGTGTCTACTGTACATGGTCTATGTCTCTAAACCATACAGGTGGGCAGGTATTACTCTTTTCTTAAGCACAAGGCAAAAGCAGGAACTTCCTCTACAGACAAAGAAGCAGGCAGTTTGCAGGCCGTTTGCTTTGCCAGCGGGAAGTGATGTATACCTTTTTATAAATCATAATTGTAACATCATTGTATCTGTTGTAACTAAGTAGATTCGTAGGATAGCTGATGACTGCTGATAGATGTGCATGTGTGTGTGTTTAATAAACTATTCCAAATTGTTTTAAAAGAATCAGTCTTGCTGTCAATTTAATGTCATGGGGCTAGAACCTCCACTTTTTTGCATGCTTAACGCCCACTTAACGCCCATTTTACCGCTGAAATGACGTATAATGCCCATATATCGCCCATTTTGGAACAAAATGGAAATTGACGGGCAATTTTAGGAAACTTATCGCCGAGCGTTACTTTCCTAATGTGTTTAACTCCAGGAAAAATTATTACGCCCGCCCACTTTTTTTGGGCGGAATCATCAGAATGGGCAAAATCAATGCCCATAATATTGCCCAGCGTTACTTTCCGCACAGAATTAATGCTGAGAATCAATAATACTGCCAGACCATTTTTTTTTGTCGTAAAGAGCACATTTGGCGAAACCAACGCCCACCATCACTTTCACCCGCTCGCACACATATCGCCCACAATATCACTCACCCAAAAAAACGCCCAGAAAAATTGGAACTGTTCTGAACGAATGCCAGCGGTGTGGCTGGCATTTTTAAAATCGCAGGTCACTTCATTCAAAAGGCTGTCTTAACTTTGGGAGAGTTTGCATTGACTCTGTTATTTCTTCTCAGGTGAAGGGAACATCTCAACAGACATATTTTCAGACTCTGGACTATTGGGTGTTTACTCCAGGTGTATTTTAGTGAGGAAATCATTGCTTCTGATCAATCGCTATTATACTTTCAATGCAATGGGGCCACCAAACAATAACTGTGCTTAAACATCGCTTCAGATGTCTTGACCACTCAGGAGGGGAGCTACACTACAACCCTGAACAAGTAGATAAATTTGTAGTCGTGTGCTCGAGGCTACACAACCTGGCTATCAGGAGGGGCCAAGAATTGCCAGAAGGCACTGATGCTCCACCTCATGAGAGCGAGGAAGAGAACAACGAGGGACTGTACCCTGACCTAGGGCCAGACAATCAGGCTGGCTATGCAAGCATGCCCATGACCCCTTCCAGACCGCAGGAAAGGGCCCGTGGTGGCTATATATCAGCAAGACTCTTACGTGAGGTGCTGATATCTGAACGATTTGCCTGAAAGAGCATTGATGTGAGTGACAATGCTGACACACTGCTGTGTGTGTGCCCCTGACATCAATGGTGCCCATCATCTTGGTGCCAGTTGATTGATGTTAAGTTGTATTTAACCCTTTCATGTTAAGGAACCTCAATTGTGTAACAGTGCAGCTAGCTGAGACAATGCGCAACAAGGTTATGTTCAATAACAAAAGTTTTATACCAACATTGGTCTGAAATCATAAGTATCACAGGCAATAACACCCAACCCCCACCCACACCCCACTTTTCCCACAATTGACATCAATCAAATGTTCAACATGTCCAGCAACACAGAATACAAAGGCAAAGCGGGAGGGTGGTCTCCAGCCCCCATACATTACAAGAAATTGCATACACCCAGATGGAGATGTAACACAGCCATCACCTGCGGACATGCACCTCACTTTCCTTCCCCCCTCCCCTTCTCCCCACCTCTACCCTTTTCCCTCCTCGCTCCACGGTGCCTGGCCGAGGAGCTCCTCAGGCGGTGCCTCATTGGGGGGGGGGATGAAGGCAGAGATAGTGGTTTCACGGGTACGGGAGCAGGGGTGCCGAGGGGGCAACATTCTCTGATGCAGAAGCAGGATCTTGGTCCTTGCTTCATCTATCATTCGCAGTGGTGGTGTGGAAACTAGGGGTGGAGTGCCGCACTCAGGGACCACTGGGAGGCCTGTGCCTGTTCCTGGCTATCGCATCCAGGGCCTCTGCCATCCGCGAAATGCACTCGGTCACTGTGGCCAGCTGTCAGGATATGCCTCCCAATGCTTCGATGAGCTGGTCACCAATGTCTACAGACCTCCTGGACAACTGTACCATCTCCCATCATGTGGGGCTTGTGGAACAGACCTGCCGCGTCCTCGAGACCTCCGCGGGGTCGGCACCATCCTGGGGACAAATGTGGTGCCCTGTGGCAAGGTGCGTGGGGCTGGTATCTCCAGAGTGGAGGCGGGAATGACCGGAGGACCACTAGATGGCCTTGGGGTGGAATGGCTTCTGGAGCGTGGCGATGCAGGTTCCTTGAAGTCCGCGCTCTCATCCATGGAGAACAGACCCAGCGGATTGACGGGCGAGAATCGGAGCTCCTCAGCACCAGATGTAGAATTGTCCGGCGAGTCGGGCACGCGCCCCCACCTTCTGGCCTCTGTGGTTGTGCCGTGGGACGCGCTGCTGGCTGAGCTGCCAAACAAAATTAGGTTATTAGAGGAGAAGGGGATGCTACGGTCACAAGGTGAGTCCAGTGCTACACACAAGATATGCACGATAAAAGCACCACCGCTCTCAAAATCATCGCAGACATCACATTTCATGACCATCAACACATTTGCATTCCAATGATTTTCATTAGGCCATCATTATTTCTAGGACAATTTTAGAAATCATCCATCATATATGATTGTTCAGATATGAGTTGGTGTGGAATCTATTGATTTCACATCACGCAATGATGTAAGCTTTACTCACGTGGCATCACTTCAGGGTCTACAGATGCGTCCGTGGCTGTCCGGGGGTGCTTCCTCACGAGTGTGAGCACCCGCTCCTACATCTCAGTGATGTTGCTGGGACTGGTAACCCCCCCCCCACCCGTTCGCCTCTGCATGGACCTCATCGTCGATAGCTTCTTCTATAAAAGGTGACAGGATGACATGGCAGGAGATCATTGCATGATATCATTGCTAGGTACTGTCACAGAGACTGATACAACACATAACCGACAGATGTAATCATGATTATTATGAAAATTATCGTTCTTTACCTAAAGATGTACACGGTGACCGCAGGCTTTGAGTAAAACATTCCCGGTAAATGTGAAAGAACTCACATCTGATGATGGTCACTCATGACTGTTACAAATCAAATTATATAAATACATAAGTACTTGTAAATAAATGTAATACTTACTCTTGAGGATCCCATCGTTTGCGGCACTGGTTGCCCTCACGAACCTCGTTGGTCGCCGACGAGACCACCTCTGCTATCTCAGTCCATATCCTCTGGTATGCCTTTGGGGTGGGCTTCCCACGCCCTCCCTGTGTCAAATCACCCCAGCGTGACTCAACCTCCTGCAGGAGGGAAACATTTGCTTCGTCCGAGAACCTCCTGGCCTTTTTGCGGCCTCCAATGTGCCTCTCTCCCATCTCACTGCTCTCTCCAGCATCAGTCTTCACAGTGTGCTGTGATGACTCCTCCTCTCTCTTCATTATAGGCCAAATTCGGGCAAATATGTGGCTGGTAACAGCTAACTTTTGTTTGCCTACTTGCTGTGAAGCTCTAAAGTCTCCCTCCTTCCTCCCAAAGCATCCACACCACACCCAGACATGCCTTCAGTCCCTCTGAGCTCCCTCTCTCTCTGTCTGCTCTTCTGCACATGTCATGATGACCCTTGATCTCCTGAATCGCGGGAATCGAGCATTGCCATGCCGTTGCTAAAGCACAAAAGTGGAGGTTCTAGCCCTTATAGATTTAGAAAGCTTACAACCTCCTCTGCTTTTTGCAGAACAACCCCAGCTTCTCCACTCTATCTGCGTAACTGAAGTCCCTCTTCCCTGGAATTATTCCCCTAAATCTTTTCTGAACCCTCTCTAAGGTCTTCACATCCTTTCTAAAGTATGGTGCCCAGAATTGGACACAATACTCCGGTTGAAGCCTAACCACGAGTTTTTTTAAAAAAGGATTCAGCATTGCTTCTTTGCTTTTGTACTCAGGATTCCATAAGCTTTTTTAACCGCTTTCTCAACCTACCTTGCCATCTTCAATGATTTGTGCACATATACCCCCAGGTCTCTCTAAAGGCACCCCCTTTAGGATTGCACCTTTTAGTTTATAATGCCTCTCCTCATTCTTCCTACCAAAATGTATCACTTCGCACTTTTCTGCGTTAAATTTCATCTGCCACCTGTCCGCCCATTCCACCAGCTTGTCTATGTCCTTTTGAGGTCTATTACTATCCTCCTCGCTGTTCACTATACTTCCAAGTTTTCTCCGATTATTACTAGAATTTTTAAAGTTTTGAACCTTGATACAGTAAGTACAAAATAACTGAAATAAAAAGGTTCATCGACCTGAAACATTAACTCTGTTTCTCTCGCTACACGTGCTGCCTGACCTGCTGAGTATTTCCAGCATCTTCTGTTTTTATTTCAGATTTCCAGCATCCACAGTATTTTGCTTTTCTTCAAAATAACTGAGACGAGAGTTCAATGAAACATCTCAACCCATGCATGCAATAGCTGCTAAGATGCACTATACATATATATATCTCCATTATAAGAAAGTGTTTTGATAAATGTATATTTTATGATGGAGCGATATTATTGTTATGCTCACCATTACCATTATTTGTTTCAATATTGAATCTCTTATTTATTTATTAAAGTTGTCTCCAGGATATTCTCTATTTGATTTATTTATAATTGAAACATACGAGAAATGTTGCAACGACATTTACAAAGAATTTTGCAAATAGGCAGAATTATATATTTGTTCATTTTTCTCTAAACAAATCCATTGACTATTATTGGGATAAAGTTCCACGAGCGGCAGCAGCTCTCCAGTATCATGTCCAAGTGCTCATTTTTCATGTGTGAGCTCAGATAGTGATTGCTAGGTTATTTGACTGTGGAGTGCTTCACAACTGAGCCCAAACCTTCCAGCTATCTATACACATGTTGCACACACATATACATACACATGTTCACACTTCAGCAAGAATTAGCAATGAGAACCCAGAAGCTTGGTTGGTTTCCCCTCCTCCCTCCCCCCTGCACCCCCCCCCCCCCACCCCGCAACTTCCCTAGCCTAGGGTCATTAATGTCAAGAGTAGTATTCCATTTCTTGCCTTAGCTGTGAATGCCATGTCAGCAAAGTCTGGGCATCTCATACCTTCTAATCCATACAGCTTTTAAGACCACAACATGCAGTCCCATTAGAGGAGCTCGTTAGGCAGCTTTAAACTGAATACCAGTTAAAATCTTGACGTATATATTATAATTCAATACATGTGTTTGGAACATGTCCTAAAATATAGGAGACCTTTTCAGGTGTTACCAATATTTCATTCTGCAATTATAAAGAGTCAGAAAAATGATCTATAAGCTGAATTAAAAAATATATGGTAAGCTGGCATCATGTGTTTGATGGTATCCACCAATTTTTCTTTTTATAATGTTGATTTTCTTTCAACAGATTTTTGCAGTTTCAGTTTTTATCATACCACTGAAATAATTTGGTATTGGACAGTTCATTAGACTATATTCCAGTTCATTGTTCATTATTTGTTCTGCAGTTAATTGAATAAAAAGCTAGTATCAGTAATGGTGACCATGAAATTACCGGATTATCAGAAAAACCCATCTGGTTCACTAATATTCTTTCGGGAAGGAAATCTGCCTTCCTTACCCGGTCTGGCCTATATGTGACTCCAGACCCACAGCAATGTGGTTGACTCTTAACTGCCCTCAGAGTTGTAACAAACGGCTACAAAGAAGTATCACCACATGGTCTGCAGTGGTTCAAGAAGGCGGCTCACCACCACCTTCTCAAGGGCAATTAGGGATGGACAATAAATGCCGGCCTTGCCAGCGACACCCACATCCAATGAATTAAAAAAAAGTTCAGCAATGTCAGTTGCAGGAAACTTTGTGATCAGACCATAATCAATTAGCCTCTTAAATCCTCTGCATTAATGCTTTGAAGGAGGTTTGCATGCCGTCAATGTGGAATTTTCCTTTGCGTCTAAATGTTATTTATTACCATTATCCAAATGCAAGGGTTAAAAATTCTTCATACTTACTGACCCAAGACCAGCCTAATGGGTGAATGGTGCTGAACTGGAGATGTTGGTCCACCAGTTACACAAAAAAAAATTAAACAGAGGAAAGAGAAAATAGTACAAGTTAACTTGCCAAACAATAAAGAGTTAGAAATAGCCTTGAGAGGCTCAGACATTAGGCAGGGTCCTCCAGGCCAATAGTTCAGTTTTGCCTATTTATGACTTTTCTCATATTGCCTCACTCGTTCGCCATTCATCCCTGGTTTTCTATACATACTGTACAGAAATTCTAAATGTCGTTGACATTCAAATCATTTTTTTTAAAGTAACAATTAACTGATAACAGTGACTTTTGGTCTTTAATAATCCATAGACGGCGCCATTTTCCATCCCTATTGGAGCTTAGTACTTCTTAGTCTTACCCTTGCTCTTTACCGAATTCTAATCTGACATCTGTGGGAAAACCTCAGGACTGCAACAACTCAATAAAGGCTTCATAGGACTTTTGTATGATGTCATTACATTTTTCACTCTCTCGCTCTCTGTTAACTGTTTCCCGCTGCTAGTTGGGGGTTTATAATCTAATTGCTACAAGATTTTTTTAAATTCTGTTCCAAAATTGATGGTGTGGAGTTTAGACCTAAATTCACTTTTACTGAATAAATCACTTTTATGCAATATCCAATTTTTTAAATTTTCCACCACTCCCAGAGGGCTGGGTTTTGGTTCCATCGATGGTGATAAACTAGATTGCTGTTCCTCATTTCAGCAGCTAGAGAGTGAGTTTGGGGAGACTGTTTGGTGATGGCACCACTACAGTTGAGGACAGCTTTGCCCTCAGCAGACTTTGCCCATAAGCACTTTTCAGCAGGGGGCAGTGATCAAGAGCAGGAACTCTAACTAGTTTTTCACTGTCCTAACCTAGACATAATTCCGATCAGTTTGGCACCCTGACCGCTTAACGCAGCACAAATCAGCATAAAACAATAACTGAACCTAAGACCTTCCTGTTTTATGTGGTGCCTTCGAACATTGCACAGTTCATTTGCCTTTGGCTCATGAGTGTACATTAAAAAGCCTGTGACAATTAAAATATTACAGGCTTAGACAAGCGGACAGCACAGTAACATTCACAAGCTGTAATCAGCCTTTGTTGTTCTGTTGTGATATTGAAAGAAGAGGCAGAATGAAAGAGCCAGACAGCAGGAAAAATAAATGAAAATATCTACAATTTAATAAAATAATAATGCAATGAGGATGCTTCCCCTCGTGGGGGAATCTAGAACTAGGGGGCATAGTTTCAGAATAAGGGGTCGCCCATTTAAATAGAAATTAGGAATTAGAGATACAAAAATTAAATGAATAACAATTAAAGTATAATTAAAGCACCAATGAAAGATGGAGATTTTTAAACCATTATTTCTATTGCTGTATGTTGTTGTGAATAGGGCGCACTTTGTTAGAACATAAGAAATAGGAGCAGCAGTAGGCCATTTGGCCCCTCGAGCATGCTCCGCCATTCAATAAGATCATGGCTGATCTGATCTTGACCTCAACTCCACTTTCCTGCCTGCTCCCCATAACCCTTGACATTTATCATTCAAAAATCTGTCTATCTCCACCTTAAATATATTCAATGACCCAGCCTCCACAGCTCTCTGGGGCAGAGAATTCCAAAAATTCATGACCCTCAGAGAAGAAATTCCTCCTAATTTCCATTTAAATGGGCGACCCCTTATTCTGAAACTCTGCCTCCTAGTTCTTGATTCCCCCATGAGGGGAAGCATCTTCTCTGCATTTACCCTGTCAAGCCCCGTCAGAGTCTTATACATTTCGGGGCAGTTCGGGGAGTGGCCACAGCATCGCGAGAGCAGGAGCATAAAGGGCGGCGGCGGCAGTTGGAGCAGTGGCAGATCGGAGAGCAACCAGCTTGTGCAGGGGCAGGAGGTAAACAAAGAAGTAAGAAGGAATCGAAGTGTGACGTCATAGCCAAGGGGTTAAGTGAATGGCTGGTTGGTGAGTATTTGATCTTTTTCTTTTTCTTATCAGTAAGAAACCTTTAGGTTAATTTAAGGGTTAAGTCATGGCAGGAGAGCCCAGACCCGTGTCATGCTCCTCCTGTACTATGTGCGAAATCAGGGATGCTTCCATAGTCCCTGACTACTACATGTGCAGGAAGTGTATCCAGCTGCAGCTCCTGACAGACCGCATGATGGCACCAGAGCTGCGGATGGATTCACTCTGGAGCATCTGCGATGCTGATGCTGTTGTGAATAGCACATTTAGTGAGTTGGTCACACCAAAGGTAAAGGTTTCAAAGGCAGATAGGGAATGGGTGGCCATCAGGAAGAGCAGGGGCAGTAAGGTAGTGCAGGGGTCCCCTGTGGTCACCTCCCTCCAAATCATATATACCGTTTTGGATACTGTTGGGGGAGATAGCTCATTGGGGAAGGCAGCAGCAGCCAAGTCCCTGGCACCAGGGCTGGCTCTGCTGCACAGGAGGGCAGGAAAAAGAGTTGGAGAGCTATAGTGACAGGAGATTCGATTGTAATGGGAATAGATAGGCGTTTCTGCGGCCGCAAACGAGATTCCAGGATGGTATGTTGCCTCCCTGGTGCAAGGGTCAAGGATGTCGCGGAGTGGCTGCAGCGCATTCTGGAGGGGAAGGGTGAACAGCCAGCTGTCGTGGTCCATATAGGTACCAACAATATAGGTAAAAAAATGGGATGAGGTCCTACAAGCTGAATTTAGGGAGCTAGGAGCTAAATTAAAAAGTAGGACCTCAAAGGTAATAATCTCAGAATTGTTACCAGTGCCACGTGCTAGTCAGAATAGGAATTTCAGGATAGCTTAGGCTTGAGGAATGGTGCAAGGGGGCAGGATTCAAATTCCTGGGACATTGGAACCGGTTCTGGGGGAGGTGGGACCAGTACAAACTGGACGGTCTGCATCTGGGCAGGACCGGAACCGATGTCCTAGGGGGAGTGTTCGCTAGTGCTGTTGGGGAGGGCTTCAACTAAAATGGCAGGGGGATGGGAATCTATGCAGGGAGTCGGAGGGAAGTAAAAAGGGGGCAGAAGCAAAAGATCGGAAGGAGAAAAGTAACATTGGAGGGCAGAGAAAACAAGGGCAAAAATCAAAAAGGGCCACATTACAACACAAGTCTAAAAGGACAAAGAGTGTTAACAAAACAAGCCTGAAGACTTTGAGTCTCAATGCGAGAAGCGTTCATAATAAGATGGATGAATTAACTGCACAGATAGATGTTAACGGATATGACGTAATTGGGATTACGGAGACATGGCTCCAGGGTAATCAAGGCTGGGAACTCTATATCCAGGGGTATTCAATATTCAGGAAGGATAGATAGGAAGCAAAATGAGGTAGGGTAGTATTACTGGTTAAAGAGGAGATTAACGCAATAGTAAAGAAGGACATTAGCGTGGATAATGTGGAATCTATATTTGGTAGAGCTGCGAAACACCAAAGGGCAGAAAACGTTAGTGGGAGTTGTGTACAGACCACCAAACAGTAGTCGGGAGGTTGGGGATGGCATTAAACAGGAAATTAGGGATACATGCAATAAGGGTACAGCAGTTATCATGGGTGACTTTAATCTATATATTGATTGGGCTAACCAAACTGGTAACAATACTATGGAGGAGAATTTCCTAGAGTGTATAAGGGATGGTTTTCTAGACCATTATGTCGAAGAACCAACTAGAGAGCAGGCCATTCTAGACTGGGTCTTGTGTAACGAGATAGTATTAATTAGCAATCTGGTCATGCAAGGCCCCTTGGGGAAGAGTGACCATAATATGGTAGAATTCTTCATTAAGATTGAGAGTGACACAGTTAATTCAGAGACTAGGGTCCTGAATTTAAAGAAAGGAAACTCCGACGGTATAAGACGTGAATTGGCTAGGATAGACTGGAGAATGATACTTAAAGGGTTGACGGTGGATAGGCAATGGCAGATATTTAAAGATCACATGGATGAACTACAACAATTGTACATCCCTGTGTGGTGTAAAAAGAAGGTGGTTTAGCCATGTCTAACCAGGGAAATTAGGGATAGTGTTAAATCCAAGGAAGGGGCATATAAATTGGCCAGAAAAAGCAGCAAACCTGAGGACTGGAAAAAATGTAGAATTCAGCAGAGGAGGACTAAGGGTTTAATTAGGAAGGGGAAAATAGAGTATGAGAGTAAACTTGTAGGGAACATAAAAACTGACTGCAAAAGCTTCTATAGATATGTGAAGAGTAATGTAGGTCCCTTGCAGTCAGAATCAGGTGAATTCATAATGGGGAACAAAGAAATGGCAGACCAATTGAACAAATATTTCGGTTCTGTCTTCAGTAAGGAAGACACGAATAACCTCCTGAAAATACAAGAGGACCGAGGATCTAGCGAGAAGGGGGAACTGAGGGAAATCCTTATTTTCAGGAAATTGTGTTAGGGAAATTGAAGGGACTGTATGCCGATAAGTCCCCAGGGCCTGATAGTCTGCATCCCAGAGTACTTAAGGAAGTGGCCTTAGAAATAGTTGATGCATTGGTGGTCATTTTCCAATATTCCATGGACTCAGGATCAGTTCCTATGGATTGGAGAGTAGCTAATGTAACCCCACTTTTTAAAAAAGGAGGGAGAGAGAAAACAGAGAATTATCGACCAGTTAGCCTGACATCGGTGGTGGGGAAAACGCTGGAATCAATTGTTAAAGATCTAATAGCAGCGCATTTGGAAAGCATTGACAGGATTGGTCCAAGTCAGCATAGATTTATGAAAGGGAAATCATGCTTGACAAATCTTCTGGAATTTTATGAGGGTATAACTAGTAAAGTGGATAAGGGAGAACCAGTGGATGTGGTGTATTTGGACTTTCGAAAGGCTTTTGACAAGGTCCCACACCAGAGATTAGTGTGCAAAATTAAGACACATGATATTGGGGCTAGAGAAATGGTTGACGGACAAGAAGCAAAGAGTGGGAATAAATGGATCCTTTTCAGAATGGCTAGTGGGGTGCCGCATGATTCAGTGCTGGGACCCCAGCTATTTACAATATACATTAATGATTTAGAAAAAAGAATTGAATTTAATATCTCCAAGTTTGCAGATGACACTAAGCTGGGTGGCAGGGTGAGCTGCGAGGAGGATGCTAAGAGGTTTCAGGGGGACTTGGACAGGTTGGGTGAATGGGCAAATGCATGGCAGATGCAGTATAATGTGGATAAATGTGAGGTAATCCACTTCGGTGGCAAAAACAGGAAGGCATGTTATTATCCGAATGGTGACAGATTAGTAAAAGGGGAGGTGCAACGAGACCTGGGTGTCATGGTACATCAGTCATTGAAGGTAGGCGTGCAGGTACAGCAGACAGTAAAGAAAGGAAATGGCATGCTGGCCTTCATAGCGAGGGGATTTGAGTATAGGAGCAGGGAAGTCTTACTGCAGTTGTACAGGGCCTTGGTGAGAACACACCTCAAGTATTATGTGCAGTTTTGTTCTCCTAATCTGAGGAAGGATGTGCTTGCTATTGAGGGAGTGCAGCGAAGGTTCACCAGACTGATTCCCGAGATGGCAGGACTGACATATGAGGAAAGACTGGATCGGCAAGGCTTATACTCACTGGAGTTTAGAAGAATGAGAGGGGATCTCATAGAAACGTATAAAATTCTGACCGGACTGGACAGATTAGATGCAGGAAGAATCCGATGTTGGGGAAGTCCAGAACCAGGGGACACAGTCTAAGGATAAGGGGTAAGCCATGTAGGATGGAGATGAGGAGAAACTTTTTCACCCAGAGAGTTGTGAACCTGTGGAATTCTCTGCCACAGAAAGTTGTGGAGTCCAGTTCGTTGGACATATTCAAAAGGGAGTTAGATGTGGCCCTTATGGCTAAAGGGATCAGGGGGTATGGAGAGAAGGCTGGGGTGGGGTACTGAGTTGTGTTGCATGATCAGCCATGATCATATTGAACGGCGGTGCATGCTCGAAGGGCCGAATGGCCTGCTCCTGCATCTATTTCCTGTGCTTCTATGTTTCAATAAGATCACCCCTCATTCTTCGAAACTCTACTGAGTGTAGGCTCAACCTGTTGGCTTGAGAAGTAATTCTGTAATTCAAACTATTGATTTATAACTGTAAAACGAAAAAATAATGTGTCTCTGTTGCACAGACACCACCTTCCAATTCTATGTTGAACACATTGAGTAGCTATTTCCCTATAAAGAAGCAGAATAAACAAGATAACTCAATGGACAGTGTTGAAAACTGCCCCCTTTCACATTGATAAAAGACTTTTATAGTTCATTAGCATGGTAGTACTCATGGGTTCTTACAGGTCTTTCATACCTTTTTGAAAGAGCCTCTGAATTTTACTAATCCTCAATATACATTTTGCAAAATATACAGTGCACAGATTAAACTTTTAAACCACTACCACAACACACAAATGTATGGATACATAATTTCTTGCCAAGTAATGGGAACATTTACCACAAAGAGTATTAATACTTTTCTTCCTGATATATGACATCATCATCAGAGGCAGTCCCTCGAAATCGAGGAAGACTTGCTTCCATTCCAAAAGTGAGTTCTCATGTGACTGAACAGTCCAATTTGGGAATTACAGTCTCTGTCACAGGTGGTACAGTCATTGGAGGAAAGGGTTTGCCGCACACTCCTTCCGCTGCCTGCGCTTGTTTTCTGCATGCTCTCGGCAACGAGACTCGAGGTGCTCAGCGCCCTCCCAGATGCTCTTTCTCCATTCAGGGATTCCCAGATGGTGGTGGAGATGTTGCATTTTATCAAGGAGGCTTTGGGGGTGTCCTTGAAACGTATCCCCTGCCACCTGGGGCTCGCTTGCCGTGTATGAGTTCCGAGTAGAGCGCTTGCTTTGGGAGTCTTATGTCGGGCATGCCCAACAGAGCTGGTCGAATGTAGTCAGTGCATCGATGCTGGGGATGTTGGCCTGATGGAGAACACTAACGTTGGTGCGTCTGTCCTCCCAGGCGATTTGCAGGATCTTACGGAGACATCATTGGTGGTATTTCTCCAGTGATTTGAGGGGTCTACTGTATATGGTCCACGTTTCTGAGCCATACAGGAGGGCGGGTATCGTGATATCACTACAGCCCTGTAGACCAAAGCTTGGTGCCAGATTTGAGGGCCTGATCTTCGAACACTCTTTTCCTCAGGGAGCCGAAGGCTGCGCTGGCGCATGAAGGCGGCGTTGAACCTCGTCATCGATGTCTGCACTTGCTGATAATAGGCTCCCGAGGTATGGAAAGTGGTCCACGATGTCCAATGCCACGCTGTGGATCTTGATGACTGGGGGCAGTGCTGTGTGGCGGGATCAGGTTGGTGGAGGACCTTTGTCTTACGGATGTTTAGTGTAAGGCCCATGCTATCGTACACCTATATGACACACAGCAGGTCGCACAGCAATCCAGCCGTAAATCCCTGGACATTTAACCCTTGCACTACAAGCGAGTCCAGGGAAACTCCAGTCACCATGAGTGAACAATTTATTTTTACATTTTCCATTCATGTGGTGTAAGGTACTCAGAAGTCATTTGAATATTAACCCAAGACTATAAAAATAAAGACAAAAAAGAGATTTTAAATTAAAAACATGTAAACATTTTACTCTAACTCACCCTGGCTGACCCTTCTTCCTCATTTGTTCTTCAATTTTATTTTAATTTTTCTTTTATGTAATTTTATAACTGATAAAGTATATTCCAACAATTCTATTACTTAAAAAAAATTCTCATTCGTTATTCTGTGACTCCCAGATCCCATTCACGGTGGGATCCATATTGAAAACCTTGATTTCAGTCTTGCTAAGAAAAACAGCTCCAAACAATTGGTGGCCGTGCCTTCAAGGCCCTATGCTCTGGAACTCCCTTCCTAATCCTTTCCACCTCTCTACCGGCCTCTCTTCCATTAAGACACATCTTAAAACCCAACTCTATGAACAAGCTTTTAGTCACCCCTCCAACTATCTCCTCCTTTGGCTCTGTGTCGATTTGTTTCTCTAATTGTACATCTGTAAAGCGCCTTTAGGAATTTATGAATGGTATCTATTCTTGTGTGTGTGGGGAGGAGAAATGCAGATGATTAATTTTTTTTGCCGAATTTAGGAAGTTACATATTAATTCTCCTTGTTAAATCATATGTTCAAGCTCACGCTGTGTGCCATGGCCTTTGGAGCTCTCTGAGCATATTTCACGAGACAACTTCTCAGAGCAATTGATATTCTTTCTAAGATATAATTGTTCCAAACTATGCTTCAGGAGATGCGTTTTTACCTAGAGAGTGGTGAGAATGCGGAATTTGCTGCCATGGGGTTGAGGTGAATAGTATAGATGCATTTTTGGAAGGCTAGATAATTACATGAGGGAGAAAGGAATGAGAGTTCAGATAAAGTAGGGTAGGAGGAGCCTATGTATGGAGCAAAAACACCGGCATAAACCAGTTGGGCCAAATGGCCTGTTCCTGTGCTGTCAATCCTATTTGAATCTTTATAGCCTACACAGGCTATCAAAGTCACACCACCAGTTTCAACACTATGATAGCAAGACTGAAGACAAATTCAAAATGACCGAACATAAATAAATACTCCTTTATTATTTAAAAGCAGTTCAATTGCCCACCCAAATTAATTCAATTCTCTGTCTGTTGAAACAATAAAAATTGAGAAAAAAAACAAGCAGTTTATGGCTGATGTGAGTGCACTTGTGGCCTCATTGCTGCCTTCTCCGTTGAAGGAGGTGATGATACGATCAAAATGAATCCCAATACACAGAGAGTAACTAAGTGCAGATGGCAGAAACATCTTAAGTGGTTATTATCCCTCAGTGGCTTTTCCTATGAGGATGCTGAAACATTTTGTATGAATTTTTGGACGTTGGCCAACACTGGAAGAATGAGAAAGTCCATACCTAGCTTGGGAAATCTAACATCGTGATTGCTTGAACTGGCTCTAAATCTTGTGTTTCCCATTTTGTTCCTTGACAATTTTGTTACCAATCAAAGTTCTCAGAGTGGGCAAATTAGCTGTTGCTCAAAGTATATCTCCTCCTGCTAACATTGTCGGTAACAGGATCTATTTTTTTTTTACTTTCTGTTTTCCTCAGTCTGCCAAAAAACAAATCTACTGAATCAACATGTCATCACTATATTACTACATACTTAATAGATAGGTATCCTGTGACAGCAGCTTGACAGCAAGTTCTGTCATCTGAATTAATCTGCAAAGCGAACTCCATAATTCAAACAGCCCTTGGGAGCTCTTGAACTTCAAATGGAAATTCTCTACTGTCCGGTTAAACTATTATATGGTGTATAAAAGGTATGTTAAGCAATACATTTTGTTCCATGTGACAATGCTATATGTCAAAATGGCCATGTTGTGCATTATTCTAAATTTAAATAAAATGTACAAAAGCAAAATACTGCGGATGCTGGAATCTGAAATAAAAGCACAAAATGCTGGAAATCTCAGCAGTTCAGGCAGCATCTGTGGAGATAAAAACAGAGTTAACGTTTTGGGTCTGTGACCCTTCATCAGAACTGGCGAATGTTCGAAATGAACACATTCTTAAGCACTGAAAGGGGGAGGGAAGAAAAAACAAAAGGGAAAGTCCGTGATAGGGTGGAAGGCACGAGAGATTAGAGAGATGAAAAGGGCTGATAGGCTGAATTGAAATGGTAATGGTAATGACAGAAGTTAGAAAAAGGTTAGTCTAGATAGGGTGTGAATGGCGGAATAATGACCAGCTACCATTGGAGACAAAGAGGGAAAAAACATAAGATGAGGGGGGTGGGGGGGGGGGGACGGAGAAAGGGAGCCAAAGATGGGCAGAGCTTATGCTCTGAAATTGTTGAACTCGATGTTGAGTCCAGAAGGCTGTAAAGTGCCATAAACGAAAGATGAGGTGCTTTTCCTCGAGCTTGTGTTGAGCTTCATTGGAACAGTGCAGCAGTCCGAGGACATTAAATAAAATGTGTTCTGATAATTGTAATCGACCTTTGTAAGGAGCTATGATCAGAAATTGTAGAATTATAAAATTAAGCTGCATGGAAGGAGGTCATTCAGACTATCGAGTCCATGCTAGCTCCTTGAAAGATTTATCCACTTAAACCCATCCGTCGCCCTTTCTCCATACCCATTATTTATTTTTAGTTTCAAATATTTATTTACATCCCTTTTAAAATCTATTTCTACAAAGAATTCTGATAAATTTGCCAGACACGACTTGCTTTTTACAAATTTATGCTAACTATTATTAATTAACACACCTCTTTCCATATCAGTATTAAATTTATCCCTTATTATGACCTCTAGAAACTTACCTGCTAGTTGGCTACAAAACAGGAAACGGAGAGTAGGGGGTTAAAGTAGTTACTCAGCTTGGCAAAAGATAGAAAGTGGTGTTCTACAAGGATTGGTGCTGGGACCATTGTTGTTCACCGTTCACATAAACAATTTGGACTCGGGGAATCATAAGTACAATTTCAAAAATTGCAGACAACAACAAATTGGGGGTATAATTAAATCAGAGGAGGACTGTGACAAAATATAGGAAGACATTAATAAACTTGCAGAATGGTTGTGTAATTGGAAAATGAACTTCAAGATAGGTAAGTGTGAGGTGGTACATTTGGATAGGAACAATAAGGTGGCCACATATTCTTTGGGAAAATAAGTGTCTAAATGGGAGCAGTGGATCTGGAGGTACAGATACACAAGTCACTAAAAGTAGCAACGCAAGTTAATAAGGCCATGAAAAAGGAAACATGGGGTTAATTTCTGGAGGGAAAAAATTGAAAAGCAGAGAAGTTAGAATCATAGAATGGTTGCAGACGGAAGAAGGCCATTCTGCCCGTCAAGCCCATGCCGGCTCGCTGCAAGAGCACCTCAGCTAGTCCCACTCCCCCGCCCTTTCCCTGTAGCCCTACAATTTTTTTTCTTTCAGGTCGTTATCCAGCTCCCTTTTGAAAGCCGTGATTGAGTCTGCCTCCACCACGCTTTCAGGCAGTGCATTCCAGATCCTAATCACTCACTGTAAAAAGGTTTTTCCTCATGTCGCCTTTTGCCAATCACCTTAAATCTGTGTCCTCTGGTTCTCGGCCCTTCTACCAATGGGAATAATTTCTCTCGATCTACTCTGTCTAGACCCCTCATGATTTTGAACACCTCTATCAAATCTCCTCTCAATCATCTCTGCTCTAAGGAGAACAATCCCAGCTTCACCAGTCCATTCACATAACTGAAGTCCCTCATCCTTGGAATCATTCTTGTAAATCTTTTCTGCACCCTCTCCAAGGCCTGCACATGATTCCTAAAGTGTGGTGCCCAGAATTGGACACAATACTCCAGTTAAGGCCGAACCAGTGTTTTAAAAAGGTTCATTATCCTTTCCATGCTTTTGTACTCTATGTCTCTATTCATCAAGCTCAGGATCCCGTAAGCTTATTTAACTGCTTTCTCAATCTGCCCTGCCACCTTCAACGATTTGTGCACATATACCCTAGGTCTCTCTGTTTATGCACCCACTTTAGGATTGTACCTTTTTTTTATATTTCCTCTCATTCTTTCTACAAAAATGTATCAATTCACACTTTTCTCCGTTAAATTTCATCTGCCATGTGTCCGCCCATTGCAACAACCTGTCTATGTCCTCTTGAAGTCTATCACTATCCTACCCACTGTTCACTATACTTCCAAGTTTTGTGTCATCTGCAAATTTTTAAATTGTGCCCTGTACACACAAGTCCAAGTCTTGAACATATATCAAGAAAAGCAGTGGTCCTAAAATCGACCCCTGCGGAACACCATTTTATATCTTCCTCCGGTCCGAAAAACAACCGTTCATCACTATTCTCTATTTCCTGTCAGTTATCCATGCTGCCACTGTCCCTTTTATTCCATGGGCTTCAACTTCGCTGGCAAGCCTATTATGTAGCACTTTGTCGAATGCCTTTTGGAAATCCATGTACACCACATCAACCGCATTGTCCTTATCAACCCTCTCTGTTACCTCATCAAAAAACTTGATCATGTTGGTTAAACATGATTTGCCTTTATCAAATTTGTGCTGTCTTTCCTTAATTAATCCACACTTGTCCAAATGACTGTTAGTTTTGTTTCTAAAAGCTTCCCCACTACCGAGGTTAAACTGACCAGCCTATAGTTGCTGGGTTTATCTTTACACCCTTTTTTGAACAAGGGTGTAACATTTGCAATTCTCCAGTCCTCTGGCACCACCCCCCGTCTCTAAGGAGGATTGGAAGATTATGGCCAGTACCTCCGTGATTTCTTCCTTCACTTCCCTCAGCATCCTAGGATGCATCCCATCCGGTTCTGGTGATTTATCTACTTTAAGTATGGCCAGCCTTTCTAATACCTCGTCTTTATCAATTGTTATCCCATCCAGTATCTCTTCTACCTACTGCTTTACTATGTCTATGGCAGCATCTTCTTCCTTGGTGAAGACAGATGCAAAGTACTCATTTAGTACCTCAGCCTCCATGCATAGGTCTCCTTTTTGGTTCCTAATCAGCCCCTCCCCTCCTCTTACTACCCATTTACTATTTATATACCTATAGAAGACTTTTGGATTACCTTTTATTTTAGCTGCCATTCTATTCTCATAATCTCTCTTTGCCCCTCTTATTTCCTTTTTCACCTCCTCCAAACTTTTTATATTTAACTTGATTTTCAGATGTATTCTTAACCTGACATCTGTCATACATGCTCTTTTTCTGCTTAACAAGTTATGTTAAACTTGTATAAAAGCTTGGTTAGGCATCACTTTGAGTGCTGTCAAAAGTTCTGGTCTTCATATTATAAAAAGGATATACTAGAATGATACCAGAACTGAGAGGTTATGCCTATCAGGAAAGATTGAACAGGGTTGGGGCTCTTTTCTCTAGAAAAGAAAAGACTGAGGGGTGACCTGATAGAGCTCTTTAAGATTATTGAAGGGTTTGTTAGGGTAGACATAAAGTAGATGTTTCCACGTGCAGGGGAGACAGAACTAGGCCAGGGGAGGACATAAATATAAGATTTTCACTAATAAATCCAATTGGGAATTCAGGAGAAACTTCTTTACCCAAAGAGTGGTTAGAATGTGGAACTTGCTACCACAAGCAATAGTTGAGGCGACGAGCAGAGTTACATTTAAGGTAAAGCTAGGTAAGCACATGAGGGAGAAAGGAGTAGAGGGAAATGTTGATGGGGTTAGATGAAGGGAGATGGCTCGTGTCTAGCATAAACACCGGCATGGACCTGTTGGGCCGAATGTCCTGTTTCTGTGCTGCAAATTCCATGTAAATTATGTCATTTGGAACTATGCTTCATTTACATTTTAACCAGTTCAGAAGTAATTTATTGCTTAGTACATACTTGGCTGAGGGAAATTATGGATTAATTCTAACTAGAATTCTGCAGTTATGCTCCAACCTAATTCATATGCAAGCCTTCATTTGAGAGAAGGAATGAATGATTCATGCTAGCTTACAGGAATAATTTGGTAAACTGTTGAGATTAATCTCCTGAAATCATTGAGATCTGTAGTTGGTATCTAAATAATGAAAAGTCTTGTTGCTAGTGTATGTCCATAGGGCATGGAAATGTGGCCGACACACATCAAGCTCTCACAGCTCCAAAGTGTTAATCACAGTTTAGGGAAGGGCAATAAATGCTGGCCTTTCCAGTGATACCCACATCCCGTGCATGATAAAAAAAACTTGAAATTCTGACTTGCACAAATATCAAATTCACAAACAGAGTAGATTGGGCCTATATGGAGTTTAGAAGAATGAGAGGTGATCTCATTGAAACATATAAAATTCTGAAGGGGATTGACAGACTAGATGCTGAGAAATTGTTTCACAAAAACACAAGAACGCAAGAAATAGGAGCGGGAGTAGGCCATTTGACCCATTGAGCCTACTCCAACATTTAATAAGATCATGGCTGATCTGATTTTGGCCTCAGTTCCACTTCCCTGCCCGCTCCCCATAACCCTTTATTCCCTTATCGCTCAAAAATTTGTCTATCTCTGCCTTAAAAATATTCAATGACCCAGCCTGCACAGCTCTCTGGGGCAGAGGATTCTACAGATTTA
The DNA here is from genome assembly GCF_044704955.1 of Pristiophorus japonicus. Lineage (NCBI taxonomy): Eukaryota > Metazoa > Chordata > Chondrichthyes > Pristiophoridae > Pristiophorus > Pristiophorus japonicus. The sequence goes on along the minus strand of NC_091990.1, from coordinate 125,846,608 downwards.
CAACCCTCTGAGAGAAGAAATTCCTCCTCATCTCAGTTTTAAATGGGCGGCCCATTATTCTGAGACTTTGCCCCTTAGTTTTAATTGAGTGGAAATATCCTCTCTGCATCTAACTTGTCGAGCCCCCCTCATTATGTTATATGTTTCGATAAGATCATCTCTCATATTTCTGAACTCCAATGAGTATAGTCCCAAACTCCTCAACCTATCTTCATAAGTCAAACCCCTCTCACCGGAATCAACGTAGTGAACCTTCTCTGAACAGCTTCCAATGCAAGTATATCCTTCCTTAAATACGGAGACTAAAACTGCACGCAGTACTCCAGGTGTGGCCTCACCAATACCCTGTACAGTTGTAGAAGGATTCCTCTGCTTTTATACTCTATCCCCCTTGCAATAAAGGCCAACATTCCATTTGCCTTCCTAATTACTTGCTGTACCTGCATACTAACTTTTTGTATTTCATGCACAAGGACCCCCAAGTCTCTTTGTACTGAAGCACTTTGTAATATTTCTCCATTTAAATTATAATTTGCTTTTCTATTTTTTCTGCCAAAGTGGATAACCTCACATTTTCCTACATTATACTCCATCTGCCAAATTTTTGCCCACTCACTTAGCCTGTCTATAACCTTTTGCAGTTTTTTAGTGTCCTCCTCACAATTTGCTTTCCCACCCATCTTTGTATCATCAGCAAACTTGGCTACATCACACTTGATCCCTTCATCCAATTCATTAATCTAGACTGTAAATAATTGAGTACCCCAGCACTAATCCCTGTCGCACCCCACTAGTTACTCTTTGCCAACTGGAAAATGACCCATTTATCCCGACTCTCTGTTTTCTGTTAGTTAGGCAATCCTCTATCCATGCTAATATATTACTTCCAACCCTGTGAACTTTTATCTTCAGCAGTAACCTTTTATGTGTCACCTTATTGAATGTCTTCTGGAAATCCAAATACAACACATCCATTGGTTCCCCCTTATCCACTCTGCTCATTACATTCTCAAAGAAATCCAGCAAATTTGTCAAACATGATTTCCCTTTCATAAAACCATGCCGACTCTGCTTGACTGCATTATGCTTTTCTAAATGTCCTGTTACTGTTTTCTTAATAATGGACTCCAGCATTTTCCCAATGACAGACGTTAGGCTAACTGGTCTATAGGTTCCTACTTTCTGTCTGCCTCCTTTTTTAAATAGGACATTTGCAGTTTTCCAATCCGCTTGGACCTCCCCAGAATCCAGGGAATTTTTGTAGATTACACCCAATGCATCCACTATCTTTGCAGCCACTTCTTTTAGGACCCTAGGATGCAAGCCATCATGTCCAGGGGACTTGCCTGCATTTAGTCCCATTATTTTACCGAATACTACTTCTTTAGTGATAGTGATTGTATTAAGTTCCTCCCTCCCTATAGCCTCTCGATTATCCCCTATCGGGATATTTTTAGTGTCTTCTACTTTGAAGACCGATACAAATTATTTGTTCCACATCTCTGCCATTTCCCTGTTCCCCATTATTAATTCCCCTGTCTAATCCTCTAGGGGACCAACATTTAAGTTAGCCACTCTTTTCCTTTTTATATACCTTTAGAAATTCTTACTATCTGTTTTTATATTTTGTGCTAGTTTACTTTCATAATCTATCTTCCCTCTCTTTATTATTTTTTTTGTCGTTCTTTGCTGGCTTTTAAAATTTTCCCAATCCTCTGGCCTCCCACTAGTCTTGGCCACACTGTATGCCCTGGTTTTCAATTTGATGACATTCCTTATTTCCTTAGTTAGCTACGCATGGTTATCCCTTCTCTTACAGTCTTTCCTTCTCATTGGAATATATTTTTGTTGAGAGTTATGAAATATCTCCTTAACTATCTGCCAATGCTGGAGAGTCTAGAACTAGGGAGCATAGTCTCAGGATAAGGGGTCGGCCATTTAAGGCTGAGATGAGGAGGAATTTCTTCACTCAGAGGGTTGTGAATCTATGCAATTCTCTACCGCAAAGTGGATGCAATGTCGTTGAGTATATTCAAGGCTGAGATAGATAGATTTTTGGACTCTCAAGGAAATTGAGGGATTATGGGGATCGCGCAGGAAAGTGGAGTTGAGTTCGAAGCTCAGCCATGATCTTACTGAATTGTGGAGCTGGCCCGAAGGGTCAGGTGGCCTACTCCCACTCCAATTCTTATGTTCTTATTAATAATAATGCCTTTGGGATACCCTGAAGGCTTTACCCTGAAACATGCCTCAAATATGTCTAAATGGATAGGACATTTATCAATGAAGTACTAAAAAGCAGCAATAAACAGCTAGCAAGCAGGAAAAGTGCAATCAATAAAAAACGATTTATTCAAGTACTCTCAATTGCCACAATGATTTCTCAGAAACTAGAGGATATACAGTGCTAAAAAATAAAATTGACAAACACACACAAAAACTAAAAAAATTCACCCAAAAGCATCATAACCGATAGAATAACGTTTTCCGTGTTTGAAATCTCTACAAAGTTTCTCGCCGAAGTCTATTCGTCTCTCTTGGGCCCGGGGCTTGAACCCTGCTATATTCCTGCAGCTTGCACCATCTTCCTTGCTCAACAGTGTAATTTAACCACGAAACCTGAACCATATAATGGAAATCTTAATAAAAGTGTGCCTCTGCACTGCAGGTCTCAGAATGCAACCAGCGTCACCCGTTGCGTGTCAATCTCGTGAACTACAAATCCCAGAACAGTCTTCGGATCAAAGAATCAGGCTTACGAACATCGCACGATCTTTCATTAGTCTTGCTTTGAGTCATGTAAAAAAACATTCCTGATACAAACACATCTAACTTTTGTTTAGGTGCATGTATGTTAAGTGGGGTAATAAAATGCCAGGATTCTGTATGGACAGCATGGCTAATCATTGTGTCCAGGTCAGGATAGCCTGCTTGTTAGTCCCTGTTCATGTTCAGTTCGGGGGCAGCACAGAAAAAAAGTGAAAGATACCCTTAACATGCGCCTCAGACACGTAGTGTGAGATAATATGCAAGTCGAGGAAATGATAGACTCGGAGAGTAAAGTGAGGGAACAGTCAAGGCAGATAGATGTAAAGACAACAATCAGAGTAAATACGAGGCATAGAGAGAGAGAGCCACGCAGGAACAATGAGAAATTAAGAGTGCAGGCAAGAGATAAAACTTTCAAATCATTATTGGCAATTAAATAGGATATAAAGTTATATGATAATGCATTGCCTATTACTGGACATAATATTGTATATAAAGAAAGGACTTTCTATAGCATCTTTCACGACCTCTGGACGTCACAAAGCGCTTTACAGCCAATGAAATACTTTTTGGAGTGTATTCACTGTTGTGATGTAGGAAGCAGCCAAATTGCGCACAGCAAGCTCCCACAAACAGTAACGGTATAATGATCAAATAATCCGTTTTTAATGGTGTTGTTTGAGATGTAAATATTGGTCAGGGCACTTGGGACAACTCCCCTGCTCTTCTTCCAAATAGTAACACTGGATCTTTTACATCCACCTGAGAGAACAGACGTGGCTTCGCTTTAATGTTTCATTCAAAAGACGGCACCTCTAACAGTGCAGCACTCACTCAGCACTGCACTGGAGTGCCAGCCTAGATTTTTGTGCTCAAGTCTTTGGAGTGGGCCTTGAACACACAATTTTCTGACCCAGAAACGAGAGTGTTACCCACTGAGCCATGGCTGACACTATACAATGCATGATGTGACCCCACCTGAGCAACATCCTGATATCAACCAGAATTTCGTGTTCACTTAAAGTATCTTATATGTACTTATCGAATATGTTACTGAATGGCTTCAGTCATCCTGATTCTGACCTCGAGGAAAATGTAACTCACCCAAGACTGAACATGTGACAACACAGAAGCAATTTAGAGGTTGAGGAAATGGATTTAGAATTTACCATTCACTGCAGCAACTCGCCAAAGCTTCTTCGACAACACTTCCCAATCTTGCGACCTCTGCCACCCTAGAAGGACAAGGGCAGCAGGCACATGGGAACACCACGAGCTCCAAGTTCCCTTCATGTCACACCCCATCCTGACTTGGAAATATATCACAGTTGGATCAAAATCCTGGAACTCCCCCCCCTAACAGAACTGTGGAAGTACCTTCACCACAAGCACTGAAGCGGTTCAAGAAGCCGGCTCACCACCACCTTCTCGAGAGAGTTAGGGATGGGCAATAAATGCCGTCCCCATCTCAGGAATGGATTCGAAAATATTTACCTCTAAATGTAATTACACCGCGCATAAAACACAATTCAGAAGAAAAAGTACAAGGTTACCAATCTATCAATCACTTAAAACAATTCTCCCATTCCACAAAGCATAATGTACCTTGGAGGACACAGCTGGCCTTCCCAGCGACGCCCACATGCCATCATTGAATAAAAGAAACACTTGCACACACGACTGTAAATATGTGAAGTATTAGACGTGTACAAACACGAGCTCGGGGAAAATAGAGCAGCTTCCCGTATCTTCCAGTTTAAGAAAATCTGGAGGATTTAGCCCAATTATCAGGAATAAAGGAAGTTCCCTAAATCGGTGTTTAAAAAGTCGGGAGGTGAATATTGAAAGGCACGCCCCTTTCCCTCGACACACTGCCAAGCTCTCTCTGGGACAGAGCAAGACTTGCTGAGCAAATCATCGATCGACGGGACACTCCTGACTGCAGAATTCAGGTTAATGCAGGGATGACCATGGAATGCCCCAGTCTGGCACTTCTGATTAGCGACCTTTTCACAAGGAGCACCACATGAGGATTCACACAATCGCCGTGGCCCGTTGGCGTACAATCGCAGTCACACCATGCCTCGAGGGGGTCTTTTTCGCCAGCTTGTATGCACTACGCTCAGCCCCACAGATTTCCATTGAAAGCAAGGTAGACTCATTAATCTCCCCCATGACTGCCTCTTTTGAACAAGTCTACCTTGGTTTCTTTGAAAGCGTTTTGAGTTCAGCCAACGTCTTTTTTTTTTAATTGTGGGCCCTCAATTTAAGTTGAAAATAACGTGTTTTAGTCTAGACTCGAAAATTCCCAATCAATTTGCGTTCGTGATCACTTTTATCCATTTAAATCTCACACCGAGTCGCTCAATTAAAAGTAGCCTAACAGTTAGAGAGAAAAATGACACTTAGGAGAGGCACCTTTATGTTCTTGATGAAGCAAGCTTGCAATGATACAGTAATTCATTCACATTGATAACAGAATATGCTGGTGTTCCATTGAAAAGTCCCTGAATTTTATCAGCTAGAATATTAGTTGTAACGTATATTCTGATACAAGGTGCATTCGTTCTGCCGACCCGTTGTAGGTTAAATATTTTTAATAAAGTTTTACACTGTTCAAATGAAGATGGTGCAAAGCCTATTACAGTTTGTGCGAAAAGGTCACTGATCAACGTCCCATCCACACAGGGAAGACTCAATTCCATTCGATTTGATGCTGTTTATTACCTCGCTGGTCATGGTTTTTAATCAAACTTCATTTAATCCGTCGCTTCTTTGCACAAGTCAGCCTGTATTTCAACTGTTCAGCGAAGATTCTAAATTCATGGCGAAGTCACTTTTTCAATGCACGGGGGCTATCTGTATATAACGATGATTTACTTCAGAACTTCTATCCAGCTCACAACTTCAGACATGGAAGATGCAGTTACCAGATTGGAATGGCGATTTCTGGTCATTATGAAATCATTTTGCCAGTAGTATCAAAGTTTTGGCGGTAACTGTTAAAACCCCGATTCAAACGGTGATCAAAGGTTTATCTGTACACATTGTTCACGCCTCGCCACTTCTGCTTCCCAGCGGATGGATATTTTTCCTTTATCGGTTAACCACTTAAACTTATCCAAAGAATATTATGGGGCTGTCAAAACAGCAGGTAAAATAATGACAGGCCCCTTTGAAACATTCCCTTAATAGAGTTTAAACTTTTCTCTAAAATCAGATTGCAGGAGATTCGTTGTCTTCCGTCTCTGTATATGGGGCAAATAAAAATATGGAAACGCATTCCGGAGTTAGATTTTTCAGCCATTATTCTATTTTACAATTATAAATAAATGGTTCTAAGGCGATTCTCGCTTGTAGAAGCTGCAATGGACAGCCAGATTTCAAGGGGTTGTCTTTGGTGATAGCAATTCATAATTCACTGCAAAACATACCAAATATAGTTAAAACAAAAATTGCAGATTTTTCTTCACTTACATGAAAAAGTAGATTGTCACACTTATAAAAGTAGATTTGCTTTCGCTTATTGTTTCCCCTTGCCCATATCTGAAGCCACCACGTGCTATTTCACATGCTGCGCCATCCTCAAATTTAGTTGCAAACCTATGGGTGCAATTGTTTTTGTATCTTTGTGACTGCTAATATTCTGCTAGGAAATTTGGCTCCTTTGTCAAAACGTGAGCTTGGAAAATGCTAATAGAAGATAGTTGGTTTCATCCGAAAATTCGGATATAGAGGTCATCGTTTTTTTTTAAATCGGATCTAGAGATCTCCATGTACTACTCCAGGCAGATATATGATCGTGGAGCCTTTGCTGTATGGAATTTAGATACCAGAACGATGTGATTTTTGAACAATTTGAATATTGGTCATCTCTGATCAAGAAGCAAGATCTTAGACTTATGTTTAGTTTGCGCGGCCATTCCCGTGGGCCAATAACATATTCTTCCATTGTTCACACAAAACCGTGGATCAGAAACACAATGCTAGATGCTATTTCCGATGGCTCCAGGGTTAAGCATGTGCATGTATGAATATATAGTAGATATAGTAGACTTATCAAATGTGCGTAATGCATATTCAGTGATATATATTGCAAACACATAAAAAACATTGGACAGAAAATCATCAATACTCAAAAGGGCAGTCTTCAACATGCTTATATATAAAACTGCAATTTAATTTATCAAAGAGTCGGTCTATTATCAGAAGAAATCGCACTGATGTTTCAAGAATGGCCGTGTGACCAAATAGAAGCTAACAGGTAGCTGAGGTCGGACATGGTTTGGATTCTGGGACCCCTGTGATGCATTAAGACGACCAAAAGTTTGACCTTGTGTTAAAATGTAATAAATAGACCCATTTTATTTTACGATAGGAGTATTGTGGGATCGCATTACTTCTTTCACGGCTATAGTCCTCTAATAACCACCCAATGTCCTTGCAAAGCGTTCTACCTCTCTGGAAAGGTCTCTAGATGCGGTATTTGGTGGTAGGATGAAAGCGGTCGCGTCTAATGGACAACCTTTGCAATGACCATTTTGGCAAATTGAATGATGGATAGCGAGCAAAAATAATATAAAACATGTCTTATGAGAATTATGAGCCGATAACTCCAATGGAAAGAGGGCTTTAAGAAAGCCTGTCTTGAAGCGGAGAAATTCCGAAGCGTATAGCGATCAACTTCCATCAGAATTTCACTCCAAACTAACATGAAAAACGAACAACGCAAATCACATTCTAATAATAAATACAAATATTTTTTAACTATTCAATAACCAGGGGGCAGAGATTTAAAGTAATTGGTGGACGGATTAGAAGGAAGTTGAAGGGAACTTCTTTCACCCACAGCGCAGCGGGGGTCTGCAACTCACTGTCTGAGTGGATGGTAGAGGCAAGAACCCTCATCGTTTTTTGAAAAAGTACATAGAAAGTTAAAACCTACGGACCAAGAGCTGGAAAGTGGGATTAGGCTGGTTAGCTCTTTATCGGCCGGTACAGACACGATGGGCCGAATGGCCTCCTTCTGTGCCGTAAATGTCCATGATTCTAACCATTGAAATTTCACAACTAATTATCTGCTAAAGTATCGCTTTTCCTCCAGACATTATCCGTGTGAATGTAAAAACTTGTACACTACGTGTAAGAGGTTTCCCAGGTTTCCCTGGGGGTGTTGGTATTATCGCAAGTTGTTGCTGCACAAGTATCAAGTGCAATTGATACTGTGTGAAGCTTTTTTATATATTCCTACTTGAGCAGACGTACTATTAAGATCTATCGGGTAATAAGGGTTTATGTTTAAACAGCTCCTGCATCCACTGTGCCTGTATCTGCATCGATTTCAAAAAGGTCGGTGTGCCTCTTTGTACGATTTCACCCACAATATAAAAGTCGTTCAAAAGAAGGCCCGAACGTTACATCAATAAGGTCTGCTGATTAATAGGCTACATTCTCTGACAGACTAGCACTTCACCTCTCTCAAAACCTGCTTGTTGTTGAAGCTGAAAGGAATTATCAAAATAGTTCAGCACAGTGGCTCTGTGCGTGTAAGAGAGATAGAGACTGGTGGGTGGGCGAGAGGGCAGGTGTATTTACACCTAATAAAGCGCATTTGTAAATGACCCCACTATTTCTTCAACACCCACAACTTCTTATAAATGACACGATACATTTTATGCACATAATTTTGTGAACAGCCCACCTCGATCACCCGACAGTACATTTCTGAAACAATAATTGATTGCGGATACCCTACACCCTTGCATCAATAGTTGTTTGGAAGTATCATATCTCAGATCTATTCCCGTTATACGCAGAGCCTGCTGACATTCAATAGGATTCAGTTCCGTGGAATTAAACCAGAAGCACGAATTACAGTGACTGATTCATGCCTGTGTTATTGAAGGAGAGGCTTTGACTATCCGAACTGCATCAAAGTGCGCACATGTATATGTATTTAAAGTAATTATACCTAAACAAAGATAAGCCCTAGCATACATTGTTCATTGCGGTTGCTTGAACATTATTCAGCTCAGTTAACTTAGAATCATAGAATGATACGGCACAGAAGGAAGCCATTGAGCCCATCGTGTCTGTGCCGGCTCTTTCAAAAAGCTATCCAATTAGTCGCACTCTCCTGCACTTGCCTCGTAGCCCTGCAAATGTTTCGCCTTCCAGTATATATCCCATTGCCTTTTCAAAGTTACTCTTAAAGTTGCTTCCACCGCCCATTCAGGCAGTGCATTCCAGTTCATGCCACTGAAAATCCCCCCCTTGAAACTTTCTGCTTCAATCACATGTTCTCATCTTCAAATGAGATCATCCATCGCTACGTGTGAGACCGGTTAAGTATAAATTAGTGTCCTGTACAAAACGAGGGAAAGAAATTACGTTGCAGAGAGGTGCTATACTAATCCCTTGTATTTTCTTGTGATTGGAAAAAAAGACATACAAAAATAGAACATGTTTAAAATATCACTGACTACAGCAAGTCCCTACATAGTTCGAATAAGGCATTGGAGATGATATACAGGAAACAGCGACAACATCGAAATAAAAACTAATTTACATATTTACATTAATTATTATATCACAGATAGTTTCAACCTGCAATGCTAAGTATATCATTCTACAAATAAATTTTGTCCTATTTAAAACGTAAGTCCAACCGAGAGAGAGTCCAACATTATAAAATATCTTGCTCGAAAGTCTTAAGTTATTGCAGCGGTATCAATCACTATCGGGCGGCTCTCGCTTTCTCGGCCTTGCTTGAAGTTTTCAGTAGGCCCTCTCGATATTTGGAACTGGTGTGGAATAATCGAACAATTTCGTGGTCTTTGCTATCCAGCACCCTTGGCAAGAAGAGAGAGGATTTTTGAGTCCTGCGGGTTTTGAAGCCTCTCCGCGGTCGGCCCTTGCCATTGATGGACACATACCACAGTCTCTCGGCACTATTTCTGCGCCTTGTCCCGACTGGGTTTGGAATGGTTCTGTAGGATCTGGACGCGTACGTGTTATATCCAAGCTCGTGAATCCGTTCGACAAACTCACACTCCGGATTGTAGACTTCCTGCAAACGGTAGAGAAATACATGAGACATCCATAGCCTTCAGATTTCTCAATTATATATGGACAAGATTTTTTTTTACTCCTAAAATATTTAGATCTAATCACTTACCTAACCCAAGTCCCTCCCCTATCATTAGACTGTTTGCTAATGTAAATCTATGGAAGTGAAGCCAGCCCTGCTTTGCTTGTCATCTTCCCTAGCTCACGTTTGGCAATTGTACAATCTTTCTGTTTCAGGCCACGTTTGGCAATTGTACAATCTTTCTGTTTCAGGCCACGTTTGGCAATTGTACAATCTTTCTGTTTCAGGCCACGTTTGGCAATTGCACAATCTTTGTGTTTCAGGCCACGGTTATGTGGTCTTCTGTCATATTTACTGTTGTAGCAGCAAAGCTTCATGCTATTGTTGTATAGGTAACCCAACGCATCAATAGGAAGTGACATATCCTAAGTGTGGAAAAGATGGTTCAGTAGTCACTGCCAGAAGTCAATATGGTAACTCAAATTGTTTCTGTCTTATAACAACACTCCTGTGAAGCGCCTTGGGACATTTCACCACGTTAATATAAATACAAGTTGTTGAAACTCAAAATTCAAAGTATTTTTTTAACCACAATTTTGGAAACAAGGAAATTCTATCTATCCTGCACAGCTCCGTTTGAAAGAACTGAGAGCAAGGTAAGGTATTAAACATTGATTTGGATAGAACAGATCATTGGAAAGAGAATATGAACGGTTTGGACAATATATCTCCCCGACTCGCCTTGCTTACATAGTTAGTACATTTCCAGGTAAGCTGATAACGTTCTAATCCCATATCACGTCAACTTAATCAAATTAGAACATTTTTTTGTGAGAGTGTATCCTTACGTTGTTTATCTGCCCCCCGGGTGTGAATCAAGTGGCCCTGAATCAAACCCGAGTTTTAAAAGTTTGTTTGTAGTGAAAATCAATTCTAATGCCGCCGACCGGTCCAGCGAAATAAATAGGCCGGGCGGTTTCTGCAAATCTACAGCCAACTTATTTCCGAACAGCACATTGCCATGGCGGCAAAGCAGTTAGAAGCTGCGGTGCTAATTATGTAGGTATAAAAGATGTTGCTTTTCTTTTTTTTCTTCTTAAAGTTCATAATCTCGACCTTAAAAACTATCCCTTTCTTGTTGCCATAATTAAATTTTGAATGAAAGTTCACTTTTCAAAAGTACTTATCAAGTAAAAGTTACACAATTGGTCGGAAGTGGTGCTTAATAACCGCTTTCCTAACACACAAAAAATCTGAACACATCATACGTTTTGGCCAGATAATCAAACTCTGATCGGAACCACCACTTTCCTCGGATATATGTCTGCGAGGATATCAGTTGATCAAGGATAAAATTGCACTGAATCAAACAGTGGGGCATATTGAGCAAGCTGCTGCTGAGACGGTAGCAGGCTGATCAGAGATAAGAGTTGCTGTGTGAGAACCCTTTCTGTGTGCAATTCCACTTTGAACAGATAAAGAGATTCGAAGCCCCTGATATCAAACGATGTTCTATCTGAATAGAACATACAGAAGAATAAAGGATCAACCAGAGATGAAGTGTGTCCACGCTTTATAGAAGGAGCAATACTAAATCCTTCTCGGTCTAGTTTGCAGATTTTGAATTTGGAGAAACAGCATAAACTGCCAGGTATCAATCTTAAGACTGTATTTCAAAGAGTGTGTTAGTGTCAACATGGCAGAACTAGAAAGTGTGTTTAATTGAATGCGTTGAATAAAATGCACACAATTCATTTCTCACAATAAGGGCTGTAAATATTCTGAAACCCATCATTTAAGTTATTTGGTAATAGGCTGCATGTCTTTGACAAACTGGGCGTGTGTCAAACCCTAGGGCGGCTGAGCTGGTCATGATTTGGAAATGATGTATAAATAATTGACGGTGAAATAGTTAATCTGAAACTTCTGGGTAAAATGTCGAGTTTCCACAATGATTATCCACAGATTTCAAGCTGAGTTACCACTTGTGCGGCCTGTGGTTTGTGTGTCGCCACATGAATCTCACGGTGGCGGCATCTATAGGAGCTCTGTGCACCCTGCTTTTACCGGGGGGTCGAGGGGTGGGGGTGTATTTGCGCCACTTCTGGCAAGCGAGAAGTGTTTAGTTGGCGTCAACTATTTTCATGTCTATTCGTCAATATAATATAACCACTGACTGGTCAGCGTGGAGTGTCTGGAAACGTATTTTTGGCTTTAGATGAAAACCAAATGTTCAAAGGTTTCATCTGCATTTAAGAAGTTAATGGAGACATTTACTGCTGATATATATGGATCATATTACAGCTAAGTGTAGTTCAATAAGAAAACTGGAAGTTATTTTGCCCCTTCTATAACTCTGAGAGAGAGAGAGAGAGAAGGCAAAAGACGCAGGGGCCAATTGCCACATCCATTCCCACGCCTACCTCATGGATGTAGCAATGACTTTCCCCTCAATCTTTCAGTACATCTCTTTTTCTGTTCTGTGGCTTTGGTTAATATTCAGGAAGCCATCACAAATGATACACATCCCTTCTACCTCCCTAAGGTCCACTTTTAAATTGGTGGGATGCCCCCCGCGGGGGTCCCTTCATCACACTATCAGATAACCAGCCAAGACCTCTGGGATCATCAAATAAACCGAACAGCATGATTGTTTGTACAATTTATCCGGATTTCAACCCAACAGTGAAGTGAAAAACTAAGGAGCAGAGTAGTAAAAGCTAGTGGCGTGGCGCGAAGGGGTTGCATTGTTGTCTCCAACCAAGGGGCAAACTCTCCCCTTCACTCCCACCAATAGCTATGGCTGCTGTTTCTGAATATTAAGGATTTGTTTTGTAACATGGCGGCAGGCATTTATCTATTACTAAATATATTTAACTGAACATACTTAACAGGTGCATTTTGGCACGCATAATAAAATTAGCATCTAGAGTATTGAGTTCATTTTCTCGCTATGGTATTTTAATAAAACGGGTGCTTAGTGTGCTATTCTGAATAGAAAGCTCTTTAACTGCCCTATTTTAATATTTGAAATTAGTATGTAAAATGTCTCAATTTTAACAAGATGTTTTTTTTAATAATTAAAATAACTTACCGACGCATACAAGCGTCCTCTTTTGTTCATAGCCAGGTATCTACCCGAAAACAAACCTTTAATCGCCACGACACCCACATCAACAGCAGTTATTTCCAATATACCTGAAAGAAGAAACGGTAAGTCAGTGGAGGAGAACAGCACATTGGGCAGATGTTCATATATCATGACAACCTCAATTGAGGGAGATTCGTGAAGGAATGCATGCTGAATTGGTACCAGAAGATTTAGCAAGACAGTTGTAACATTCCAACAAACCGCTGCCAAAATGATAGCAATGCGTGCCTATCGATTAAGATATGACAAAGTTGCACTGATCTACGTGATGGTGATTTAAGGCCGAACACAATGTTACAACAATCCAGGGAAAGTTGATTGACTGACATTGAACTATAGAGTTCACTTAATCCACTAACAGTCCAAATCCCCCTTGATGGCACATCACTAGCCAAATGCAGGGACATCCACACGTTTGACCCAATCCTCAACATCCTATATTGCGATTTTTGTCAGTTCTTATATCAAAATGTCTCTAACAGCTGACAAGAAGTCGGTGTGCTATTCCCCAGCTTTTACATCTATGAATCTTCTAATCTCTTTCACAGATAGTACAGGTGCGTTTAAGATGCTCTTATTTCAACCTTCTGATACATCAATCGTTTTCGGCATGTTCTAAACGTGGTTAACCACTTTGTATTCTAAAAATAGACTTCTGTGGGTTTCACCGCTCGTGTGCGCCATAAATATCTGAAGTCTACCATTCTAATGCTGTCTGTTCGGCTACTAGTTCCAATTAATCCCAGTTGAGGCCATTACTCTAATGGGTGTCAGAGATGCACACGGTACAAAAGGTTAGGAGAATAGCAACAATTTAACCCGCTTTGTGGTCTTAAGAAAACACATTTGAGTCTCGCTCCTAGGATGGCGCAACGAATTAGGATTGTATCTAAGTATTTTGTCACTAAGCTTTCAGGGGAAATGACGCGTGTTAGGATAAATCCCTGCAAATGTAGCGAAGGATCTACTCCTCCAGAGATGGTTAAACAGAGTGACAGCTTATTGGAGCTGGCCATTGTTAAGGGGGGAAAAACACTACATTATCCCTCCAGATTGATCCCTAACACAGGCCAAGTATTCTTAGCAAATCACTCCGGACATGAACCCGGCTAGTGTTCTCTTTGGCTTTGAAGATAACGGCGATCCCCCATTAGTAGTTAGGCCTGAAGTGTCAGACCCGAGCTATTCCGTCCTGGTCAATAATACCGACCAAAGGTTTCACAAGATCGTACACAAGTAAATGGCATTGCACGTTAAAAAAAAGGCGAAGGATTGTGTTTAAGTTAAATAGGGGAGGAATTAATATACACCGAATGCCTGTAATTGGCGAACAGAGGAAAACACTATAAAATGCAGTGGGACAGAGAAATTGCTTGAAAAGTCCATCTAGTTCGCCTTCTACCATCCTGGTATGGAAGTAGTTGGCTATCCATAGCAATTCTGCATTAAAAGGCTGTCTGTTATAAAAGGTGTGAAAGCACCTCGGAAGAGAGAGTAATGCCTTTAAAATGATCCAGATAGGTGGACGGCTGCAATGAGCCTCTCATATATCTTCACATATACTGCAAGGAAACGCCAGCAAACAGAAACATTATCACAATTAAAAATACATTATGATGAATAACTCCTATAAATGCGTCGTATTAAGCATTAAATCAAGTCTCTGCCCAAATACGGGAATATGTATTTTTAGTAAAATTCATATTACGATTAAGGAGAAATATTTGTTCGGAAATTGCAGTATAATAACGATCGTTTTCCTCATCCGGAGTTCTGCGTTCAAAACACCAGAAGAAATAGGTACTTGAGCAGCTTATGTGTATTTAAATAGACTCTGCGTGTTTCCAAATGCAGTTATAATGAAGAAAATGTTGAGCCATATACCGCAGACGCGGTACACAGCCCTAATTCAGTTTCCCTGCTCGATGGGACGATTTAGAGCAAAGAAAGCCCAAGGAAAGGTCAGTCTCCTACTTACTGAAGATGCTGTTTTTCTCCAGCGTGCCATCGATCTTCCCGTTGAGGTGGATCTGCAGATGGTACTTGGTGGCACAGTAGAGCCTCCTCCGCCGCGGCGCTCCCCCGAGATGCTCGTAGACCCCGCCGCGCCCCCCGGCATCCCTCCGCAGTCTGGACTCGCAGGCTGGGGACGGGGCGCACCGCACCTTCGGAGCCACAGCCGGCGCCCGGGGCAACGGCGACTGCTGTCGACTGAAATCCAGAAAGCTCAGCAACAAACAGACAGTTATAAACATTGTGGCATGGTCGAAACACTCCCCGGTACAATCCGCTGCGGATCAAGGTCTGGACTGGTTGGGTCGAGGGGTCCCATTAAATAAGTGTTACAAGCGGACCAACAGGTTGCGGGGCGCGCCGGTCCACTCGAAGAAACATTGGTGGTTCATCTGCCTGGATCTGTTGAATTAGCAGTCACTTGTCTGGACCATCATAATCCCCCCCAAAAAAAAACAGCCCGGCTTTTATGAGGGACGGTGCCTTCTCTCCGAGTCCTCCTGCTCTCCAAATAGCGCAGGGCAGAGTGTGGCTGAAAAAGCCACTGAATTTCACTTAAGACACTATCGTGAGATTTCGTCGCAATCCCGGTGATCGACGGCGCATAGAAATAAAAGAACTTTCCTCGGGAACAATAGCTGAACTCCGACCAATTGATACAAAGGAGAAGGAGGCAAGGTATCCGTCTTGTGTGAACTCACAGAGCTGCGGCGTGGATAAGATTACAACATTACACACAGTGGCTTATTGCGGAAAACCGCATCACAAAGAAGCCAACAGCGCATCTGAGGGCAGATTTTCTTCAGAGCCCTTCTTAAAAGTCCAAAAGACCAATTATACATATGAAAAAATATACACTGAAGGGTTGGAGTGAATATTCCCCAGGGCACGCCAGAGCTCCCAGCTACTATCAATACAAACTAACAATACGTGACAACTTGGATGACTGATGCTAGAATGAAGCAACTTAGAAAAAAAAAGTCTCTTTAAAAAGATGCATACGAAAGGAATCTCCAACGTTGCAGATTGTGTAAAAAAACAGCACTTTTACTGCAACACTGCTTGTTCACACGTGGTAAAGTTTAACGCGAGTTTTTAAAAACAAAAATTAACACCTTTTACAGTTTTCTTATACACAAGATCCGCACGTGCGTGTGCGGGACATTAACTGTTGCGTTTCACTGTCCATGTAATGCCCCGAATACTCGCCCCTCACCTCTCAGCCTCCCCCCCCCCCCTCCCCCAGGCAATGTAGCTGGTTATTTTAATCATTTTTCAGTCAATTAGAAGTTATCCCGAATCAGCAAGGTAATTTGACCACGACAATCACCGATAACTAATGCAGGATAATTCTTCTACAGCAGATGTACTGCTCTTTCATTCACTAACTGCGAGTGATTGCATTTACAGCACTATGGATCGTTTTTGTCCTTATTTTAAACTGTTCACTTTAAAAAAAATCTCACTGGGGAATATGAAGGACTCGAACTGATAACTCCTTATTTTAATTTTCCTGAAATAATATACTTCCCCTAGCTGATCTGGGACAGATTTATTTGCTGGGAAATGGCAAGTAAAGCTGCCTCTGAATAATGCCCAAAGCTTCACTTTATACTGTAGGGTGTTCACTAATACATCTCGATTTCAGGACAATCGGTTAAGGCAGCGCTCTCGACTGTTTGCTGAAAGTGATGCACTCATTTTTACCCTAGGTTTTGGGGAGGTGAATTTTAACGACGGCAAAGCATATTTTGAATATTAACTGCAACCGTATTCCAAAACCACCCCCTCACCGTGCAGCCCGCGTTATTGACAGGCTGTTATTCCTAACAGCTTTCCTGCCCATATATCTTGGCGAGATTCTCTTACACATAAGAGGTGAACTGGAAAAGGGAGAAGCTTTTACTGGCCAGAAAGTAATCGAAGGGAAACGACGGAGCAAGACCCCCACCTCCCCACCACCCCCAACCTCCTCCGAAGTGAATGACAATCTGGAGAGCTGCCGAGGTGATGGTCCCTTGCACAATCCATCCTGTACCTTATCAGAATTCAATACAAAGTCATCTGTGTGTGTGTGTGTGTGTGTTTCATAGTTTTGGGCATCTGGAATGTGTAAGATCACAGCATCATAGAAGTTTACGGCATAGGAGGCCATTCGAATGTTTAACTGTACCCAGGGTAAGGAGCTTGCTGCTGCTCGTGTCACAACCTGAACTGGCATGTCATTCATTAAAAAAACATTCTAGTTAACATTAGCATCCAATAATATCAGATGTCTCCAATCAGACTGTACAATAGCAAAATCCAATCGTTGTTTAATGTTGCAATAAAGATTTACGTGTCTAAACTAATCTCTTTTTAATGCTAAATGTTAATCAATGGGCTAGCCAATGGGTGGAACAGCAACACGCAAATTACCGTTGCCAAAATTGCTTCCATCCCGGTTACATTATGGTTACCATTTTCATAATGGGTTGCCAGCGATTACAAATCCCTCTGCCCTCGGCAACTGCCAGCACACAGACAATGGACCGTGATTTCAGCTCACCGAGAGATAGCAAGGAATTCCCCCAGCCCACCCTACCCTTCCCTCCACACCAAATGATGCCCATCCAGCAGATTTATACCTTGCTTCCGTTTGGACCCCCCCCGCCCCCCCAAAAGCTGAACATTAAACTTATTTTAATATCTCTCGCTGGACATTTATAACATCAAGTGGCTCTTCCCGTCAGACATCAACAGTCAAATGGAAGCTCCGTGACGTATATTATAAGTTGTCTGGTGACCATTTTTAAAAAAAAGTTCTGCTTTTGATGTGGTCTGGTTGTGACTGAGGGTGGTACTTTAGATGTGGTCTGCTGTCTGTTTCTGGAAGCATTTTTAATTAGCCCTTAACCTCCCAGAAAGTACTTTGTGGCCCTAGAGCAACAATATGAGAGCAGTTTTTGATTTTTTTCCCCCTCTCTCCCTCTCTTTCTCTCTTGATCCTCTGATGAGGAGCTCGTTGCTATACACGGCACTTCAGTCCAAACACAGATGTTTATCAAAGGGGGCGGGGGGGAGGAAAAAAAAGCTTAACTGTATATATGTGGATGTTAGCCGCAGCTAGACAAGAGTGACCATCACTATAGTCAAGAGATTGGCAAAATGTATCTGAGTGCATTTGGGATCCGGTTACAAGTACATGCAGGAGGCGGGATGGAGGGGAAGGGAAAATAGTTCATCTAACCAAAAGGTTGTGACTAACAGCGGTGGCCATGTCGGTACCAATTAAATCAGGGGCAACTTGGGCTCACTGTCTCTCAAATCCATCTGCGTAGGTTTGACTCTTTTCATTCTGCACCAGCATTCGTCTGATTTAAAATCAGACCCTTTGCATCACTTTCTAAGCCCCGCACATTAAAATAAAAACAGCTGCCGAATTTCCAACACTACCAGAGATTTCCACCCTATACATAGTTGTACTCCTGCCAGCGTCCACAGTTCATATTTGTGTGCCGTTTTATGAATGAATGGATGAAATAAAGATTTTTTTTAAACTTCCGAACAGGAAGCCCAGACGCTGATGAACACCCCCAGATCCACCACACACAACGGCATCATCATTTAATGGGGGAATATAAGGATTACATGTTGGCAGCGCGTCTTTCCCAATTCAGAAGGCGCATATAAGGTGGACGCTGACTGCTCATTGTCATAATTAGGAGGTTTCAAATATTAATGGTCACATTTTAAAGGGGTGGGCGGGGGTGAATAAAGGAAGCGAGGTCGGAAAGCTCAATTTTCCAGGAAGCTTGCTATTTCTAATCATAAAAAAGTGAGGGTGTAAAATATAGTTTGGGATTCACTGTTCCCAATTTCCCGTAGGCAACACATCCTGTTGGTAACTCACTCCACGAGCACGTCAGTGATGTATTGTTTTAAATGGATGTCTGATAGAAAAAGGGGAAGTTACAATTTGTAGCCGCAATAACTACAAGGGGCGGGAGTGGTGTGAGTGGAGGAGCCCCCTTCCTCTCCAATTAAAAAGTCATTACTTGTTCAAACACTGTGCGTTCTTTGGCCCCAAAGAACGCAATATTCAAAGGACGATCATTAAATGTTGCTTTCAATTCTGTCAGTAGTTTTGTTAGCAGAACTACCGGTAAGTACTCTTATTTAAAAAAAAGAGAAGCCAGATTAACCCTGTGATACTAATGAAGTCTTATCTTTCAGAGGAACTATTTACTTCATGCTTGTATTTTCCCCCCTTTCTAACACACGTTGTCACGGAAATATATGGGAAACTTTTATAGAAGCTCTCACGCTAATAATCACCGTGCATTTTGCAATATAAAGTGTCTTTGTGGCATTGAAGGATTTACGAGTTAGCGCGCAGTTTAATGACAAATGCCCATCGATTTTCTGTTTGGAAGGGGCATCACGGGACTGAATGGATCTATATTTGTTGCTTTTCTCCTTTAACGTGACATTTTATTCATCAATAAGGCTACACATTGGCTGAAAATTGAAAGCTCACACGCCGTCATCATCTGCACTGTACAACTCAAGAATGTTATCCCAGCTGGAATAATCTTATGGATGACATTAAGGACCCTGGAAAACTCGTTTGTTGGAACTTTTCCCAGATTATTCCCCAATCATCATCATCTTAGGTTCACAGTTTAAATTGCTCCTCTTCAGCAATTTAGTGATCGACACCTTTTCACATCCCAGTCTTCTTTTATAAGGAGAATTATAACTGAAATTTTGAGGAATATAACAATATTGGGAATTTACTTACAATCTTTTATGTGTTCTATACAAATGAAGTTATAAACAGATGATTTACTTTCCTAAAAAGACTTGGCGAATGAATGAAGTAGGTGACTAGTTTCAATACAGCGGTAAAACTCCCAGTGCGACCTATGATTATCGGGCCTGTCTCTAATGTCGCATGTTCCTGGCTCCAATAACGGAAACGGTAGCATAGTGGTTAAGTTACAGGGCTAGCAACCCACAGTATCTGAATAATCTGGGGAACGTCAATTCAAATCCACCCACGGCAGCTGGGGAATTTAAATTCTGTTAATTAAATACATTTGGAATCAAAAAGCTAGAATCAGTAATGGTGACCATGGAACTACTGGGTTGTCCTAAAAACCCATCGTTCACGAATGTCCTTTATGGAAGGAAATCTGCTGTCCTTACCTGGTCTGGCTTGCATGTGACTCCACACCCACAGCAAATGCCCTTTAAAATGTCCGAGCAAGCTACTGAAAGGACAATTTGCGATAGCAACTTGCCAGTGATGCTCGCATCCTGTGAATAAATAAAAAGGAGAAACAGAAAATGATTATATTTAGCCCACAGAAATACTTTAACTCCTGCAATGGGGTACAAAATCACTGGCACAGACTATCTGATACATACAACACAATCACCAACAGACTATCTGAAACAAAAATGATTGACAGACTATTTGATATATAAAATGTAAAATCACTGGCATAGGCTATATGATAAGCACAATACGAAATCACGGACATTGACTATTTGATATATATCTATATAGATAAATCAGTAATACATTGACTGATAAATACATCACAAACTATCAAATAATTATGCAACATGACTACGCATATAGCATGAAATAAGTAAGATAGTCTGCCTGTGTGTATACAGCATAACATTACTCTCACAAGGCGCCTTCTATATGCAACACAGCACCAACCTAAAATATTACCTGATACCCAATTAAATGGCTATAACTATTTTCCTTCCACAGCGAGTTTTAAGATATTCTCACTTATTTTTCCACAGAGGATTACATAGGATATACAGCACAGAAACAGGCCATTCGGCCCAATCAGTCCATGCCGGTACTTATGTCCCACTCGAGACTTCTCCTGTCTTTCCTCATCTAAATCTATCAGCATAACTCTCTATTCCCTTCTCCCTCATATGCTTGTCTAGCCTCCTCATAAATGCATCTATACTACATTACGACAGTGACTACACTCCAAAAGTACTTCATTAGCTGGTACGCACTTTGAGACATCCAGTGGTCATGAAAGGTGCTATATAAATCCAAGTCTTTCTTTCTTCCATCACTCCCCATGGTAACGAGTTTCACATTCTCACCACTCTCTGGGCAAATAAGTTTCTTCTGAATTCTCTATTTGTTTTTTTTTAATGCTTTGGGATCTTATTTCTATCTGGTAGCAGACAACTTAGTTTGTTCTGCAATAGTCTTTAATGAAGATTTAAACACTAATACACAACACAAAATTCTTGAGCGGAGAATCAGCGCTTCTCTCTTTCCTGCAATTCAGGGAGGAACCCGCAATAATGCTATCCCAATCAAACCAACCTTTGAACTCTTTCTGCTGTACTTTTTCTCATGCCACAGTTTCTTTAGTTCGTTACTGATCTGGAGGCCCGGCCTGAGCTACAGTCACTTTCTCAGACATCAGCGCCTTTCGTCCTCTGACAAATCACCGCTGAGCCCCTTTTGTCCTGTGGCCCTTTGATCTCACCTGCCTGTCAGCGGGGAAAAAAAGGACTGGGTACAGTCAAAACCCACTGCAAACAAACTGGCTAAGGTCTCATTCACATACAGCACTCGAGGTCAGGAAATATTAAAAAAATGTTGGATCTGATGAGCAATTTGACGTGGCCCGATTCCTTTTGTTCAATCAGTACCTGGGAGAACAGATTTAACTACATTTTTGTTCGATTAAAATGTAGAAAATTAAAATAGATCACTTTCCCTCATCACAATCAGAGTGTGGATGGATTCCCTTAGTCAAAGTATGATCTCATGTCCATCTGTAGCTTTGTGATCCCAGTTATGTATCAGTGTGGTGGCTGATTAGAAAGCTGCGTTTCAAAATACTGTATGAATGGGAAAGTTTCTCTCAACTGAAATTGGATACGGTTCCTTATACTTTCAGCTTTCTTTTACTTCTGACTTCAGGTTTCAACTACTTCAACAACTTTTCAGAAGGCATTAGAATACTCTATACTTTCCAACAGTATAATCTTTGTGATGCCCTGTAATATTATTATCTCAGTGTCAGCTGTGGCTCAGTGGGTAGCACACTCGCCTCTGAGTCCGAAGGATTGTGGGTGTGCAATCCCACTCCAGGGACTTGAGTGCATAAATTTAGGCTGACATTCCAGTGCAGTACGGAGGGAGTGCTGCACTGTCGGAGGTGCAGACTTTTGGATGAGATGTTAAATGTCTCTCAGGTGGACGTAACCTATCCCATAGCACTATTTCGAAGAAGAGCAGGGGAGTTTTCCCCGGTGTGTTGGCCAATATTTATCCCTCAACCAACATAACAAAACAGATTATCTGGTCATTATCACATTGCTGTTTGTGGGAGCTGGCTGTGCGCAAATTGACTGCTGCGTTTCCCACATTACAACAATGACTCCACTTTAAAAGTACTTAATTAGCTGAACAGTGCCTTGAGACGTCTGGTGGTCATGAAAGGCGCAATATAAATGCAAATTTTTCTTTCTTTTGGCTGTGGACTATTCAGGGAACAGCTATATGCCGAGATCACACAGAAAACAAGCGCAGGCAGCGAAAGGAGCGTGCGGCAAACCAGTCCCACCCACATTTTCCTTCAACAACTGTTTGTCCCACCTGTGACAGAGACTGTAATTCCCATATTGGACTGTTCAGTCACCTGAGAACTCACGTTTAGAGTGGAAGCAAGTCTTCCTCGAATTCGAGGGACTGCCTATAATGATGATGATAGGCAGATCTGATTCAGATCTGATTGGATAAAATGGTCTGATAGCAAAATATCTACTTCCATATCTCAAACGCAATTGTCAAGCATTCCTTCCTGCATTAGAAGGCTATAATGGTGAGGTTATACTAATACCGGGTTGAGACCGGTATAATAATTACTTAAAAGTTTTGCGGAACTGCCCATGTGCCCAAGTATAACTAATGCAAGTCCCATTCATTGACATCCAAATGAAGTTACTTTCAAGCTAGCACAGAGCTACAGGGCAGTAGACTCTTCACTAAAAAGGAAACCTTGGAAAAAAATAATCACTTTTGTCAGACATGTAGATAGAACAGATAGGGTAGATAGAGAGAAACTATGTCCGCTGGTTGGGAATTCTAGGACTAGGGGGCATTACCTAAAAATTAGAGCCAGACCTTTCAGGAGTGAAATTAGGAAACACTTCTACACACAAAGGGTGGTAGAAATTTGAAACTCTCTTCTGCTAACGGCAATTGATGCTAAGTCAATTGTTAATTTTAAATTGGAGATTGATAGCATTCTATTAACCAAAGGTATTAAGGGATATGGGCCAAGATGGGTATCTGGAGTTAGATCACAGATCAATCATGATGCTGCTTGGAATGGAGACTCTTAGTTATGAGGAGAGATTGGATAGGCTGGATTTGTTATCCTTGGAATAGAGGAGGCTGAAAGGAGACCTCATTGAGATGTATAACATTTTGAGGGACCTGCATATAGTAGATAACAAGGACCTATTTCCCTTGATGGAGGAGTCAATTATGAGGGAGCATAGGTTTAAGGTGGTTGGTGAAAGATTTAGAGGGGATTTGAGGGGAGGCTTCTTCATTCAGAGGGTTGTGGGGGTCTGGAACTCACTGCCTGGAAAGGTGGTAGAAGCAGAAACTCTCCCACATTTAAAAGATGCTTGGATGGGCACTTGCGGGCCTAGAGCTGGTAAGTGGGATTAGACTGGATAATCTCTTGTTGGCTGGTGCAGATATGATTGTAAGTATATCAGGGAATCTAATACGGCCAGAAAGATCTCCTTGACTAATTTCGATCACCTGGATGGGTCGGAGAGAAATTTTCCCAAATTTTTTCCCTAATTGGCCTGGGTTTTTATCTGTTTTTTTACCTATCCCAGGAGATCGTATGGCTCCGCGTGGGGTGGAGTGTAAAATGTTGCACTACATGGCGTATCGCAGTTGTGTGGGGTGGATTGGTTGGGCCAGATGCTCTTTACCTGTCAGCCAATGTTCATTATTCAAAGGTTTATATGTAACCTTCAGGGCTTCTGATCGAGGGCCATATGGCTCTTTGTCAGCTGGTGCGGACATGATAGGCCGAAATGGCTTCCTTCTGCACTGTAAATTTCTAAGTTTCTATCTCATTGAATGGTGGAACAAGCTCGAGAGGCTGAATTTAAGGGTTATGTCATGGCAGGAGAGCCCAGTCTTGTGTTATGCTCCTCCTATGCTATGTGGGAACTCAGGGATGCTTCCAGTGTCCATGACGACTAAATGTGCAGGAAGTGTATCCTGCTGCAGCTCCTGACAGACTGCATTGCGGCACTGGAGCTGCGCATGGATTCACTCTAGAGCATCCGCGATGCTGAGGATGTCGTGAATAACATGCTTAGTGAATTGGTTACACCGCAGGTAAATGTTACACAGGCAGATAGGAAATGGGTGATCATCAGGCAGAACAGCGGAAGGAAGGCAGTGCAGGGGTCCCCTACGGGCATCTCCCTCCAAAACAGATACACCACCTTGGGTATTGTTGGGGGAGATGACTCACCAGGGGAAGGCAACAGCAGCCAAGTCCATGGCACCGGGGGTGGCTCTGCTGCACAGGAGGGCAGGAAAAAATGTGGGAGAGCTATAGTGATGGGGATTCTATTGTAAGGGGAATAGATAGGCATTTCTGTGGTCCACAAATGAGACTCTAGGATGGTATGTTGCCTCCCTGGTGCAAGGGTGAAGGATGTCTTGGACCGGCTGCAGCACATTCTGGAGGGGGAGGGTGAACAGCCAGCTGTCATGGTGCATATAGGTACCAACGATATAGGTAAAAAATGGGATGAGGTCCTACAAGCAGAGTTTAGGGAGCTAGGAGTTAAATTTGAAAGTAGGACCTCAAATGTAGGAATCTCAGGATTGCTACCAGTGCCACATGCTAGTCAGAGTAGGAATGGCAGGATAGCTCAGATGAATACGTGGCTTGAGAAGTGGTGCAGGAGGTAGGGATTCAAATTCCTGGGACATTGGAACTGGTTCTGGGGGAGGTGAGACCAGTGCAAACTGGAGGGTCTGCACCTGGGTAGGACCGGAACCAATGTCCTGGGGGGAGTGTTTGCTAGTGCTGTTGGGGAGGGGTTAAACTAATATGGCAGGGGGATGGGAACCTACGCAGGGAGACAGAGGGAAGTAG
This sequence comes from Pristiophorus japonicus, assembly GCF_044704955.1. Classification (NCBI taxonomy): domain Eukaryota; kingdom Metazoa; phylum Chordata; class Chondrichthyes; family Pristiophoridae; genus Pristiophorus; species Pristiophorus japonicus. The sequence goes on along the minus strand of NC_091990.1, from coordinate 125,821,401 downwards.
AATGGGGGCAGAAGCAAAAGATAGAAAGAAGAAAGGTAAAAGTGGACGGCAGAGAAACCCAAGGTAAAAATCAAAAAGGGCCACATTACAGCAAAATTCTAAAGGGACAAAGTGCATTAAAAAGACAAGCCTGAAGGCTCTGTGCCTCAATGCGAGGAATATTTGTAATAAGGTGGGCGAATGAACTGTGCAGGCAGTTATTAACGAATATGATATAATTGGGATTACGGAGACATGGCTCCAGGGTGACCAAGGCTGGGAACTCAACATCCAGGGGTATTCAACATTCAGGAAGCTTAGACAGAAAGGAAAAGGAGGTGGGGTAGCGTTGCTGGTTAAAGAGGAAATTAATGCAATAGTAAGGAAGGACAAAAGCTTGGATGATGTGGAATATGTATGGGTAGAGCTGCGGAATAGCAAAGGGCAGAAAACACTAGTGGGAGTTGTGTACAGACCACCAAGGAGTAGCAGTGAAGTTGGGGACAGCATCAAACAAGAAATTAGGGATGCATGCAAAAAAGTTATCATGGACGACTTTAATCTACATATAGATTGGGCTAACCAAACTGGTAGCAATATGGTGGAGGAGGATTGCCTGGAGTTTATTAGGGATGGTTTTCTAGACCAATATGTCGAGGAACCAACTAGAGGGCTGGCCATCCTAGACTGGGTGATGTGTAATGACTAATTAGCAATCTTGTTGTGCGAGGCTCCTTGGGGAAGGAAAGGTAACTTCAATGGTATGAGACGTGAATTGGCTAGAATAGACTGGCAAATGATAGTTAAAGGGTTGACGGTGGATAGCCAATGGCAAACATTTAAAGATCACATGGATGAACTTCAACAATTGTACATCTCTGTCTGGAGTAAAAGCAAAATGGGGAAGATGGCTCAACTGTGGCAAACAAGGGACATTAGGGATAATGTTAAATCCAAGGAAGAGGCATATAAATTGGCCAGAAAAAGCAGCAAACCTGAGGACTGGGAGAAATTTAGATTCAGCAAAGGAGGACAAAAGGGTTAATTAGGAGGGGGAAATAGAGTATGAGAGGAAGCTTGCTGGGAACATAAAAACTGACTGCAAAAGCTTCTGTAGATATGTGAAGAGAAAAAGATTAGTGAAGACAAACGTAGGTCCCTTGCAGTTAGAATCAGGTGAATTTATAATGGGGAACAAAGAAATGGCAGACCAATTGAACACGTACTTTGGTTCTGTCTTCACAAAGGAAGACACATATAACCTTCCGGAAATACTAGGGGACCGAGGGTCTAGCAAGAAGGAGGAACTGAAGGAAATCCTTATTAGTCAGGAAATGGTTTTAGGGAAATTGATGGGATTGAAGGCCAGTAAATCCCCAGGGCCTGATAGTCTGCATCCCAGTGTACTTAAGGAAGTGGCCCTAGAAATAGTGGATGCATTGGTGATCATTTTCCAACAGTCTATCGACTCTAGATCAGTTCCTATGGACTGGAGGGTAGCTAATGTAACCCTACTTTAAAAAAAAAGAGGGAGAGAGATAACAGGTAATTATAGACCTGTTAGCCTGATATCAGTAGTGGGAAAAATGTTGGAATCAATTATTAAAGATGAAATAGCAATTCATTTGGAAAGCAGTGACAGGATCGGTTCAAGTCAGCATGGATTTATGAAAGGGAAATCAGGCTTGACAAATCTTCTAGAATCTTTTGAGGCTGTACCTAGTAGAGTGGACAAGGGAGAACCAGTGGATGTGGTGTATTTGGACTTTCAAAAGGCTTTTGACAAGGTCCCACACAAGAGATTAGTGTGCAAAATTAAAGCACATCGAATTGGGGATAATGTATTGACATGGATAGAGAACTGGTTGGCAGACAGGAAGCAGTGAGTCGGGAAAAACGGGTCCTTTTCAGAATGGCAGGCAATGACGAGTGGGGTGCCGCAGGGCTCAGTGCTGGGACCCCAGCTATTTACAATATACATTAATGGTTTAGATGAAGGAATTGAGTGTAATATCTCCAAGTTTGCAGATGACACTAAGCTGGGTGGCAGTGTGAACTGTGAGGAGGATGCTAAGAGGCTGCAGGGTGACTTGGACAGGTTAGGTGAGTCGGCAAATGCATGGCAGATGCAGCATAATGTGGATAAATGTGAGGTTATCCACTTTGGTGGCAAAAACAGGAAGGCAGAATATTATCTGAATGATGGCAGTTTAGGAAAAGGGGAGCTGCAACGAGACCTGGGTGTCATGGTACATCAGTCATTGAATGTTGGCATGCAGGTACAGCAGGCAGTGAAGAAGGCAAATGGCATGTTGGCTTCATAGCTAGGGGATTTGAGTATAGAAGCAGGGAGGTCTTAATGCAGTTGTACAGGGCCTTGGTGAGGCCTCACCTGGAATATTGTGTTCCGTTTTGGTCTCCTAATCTGAGGAAGGACGTTCTTGCTATTGAGGGAGTGCAGCGCAGGTTCACCAGACTGTTTCCCGGGATGGCGGGTCTGACATATGAGGAGAGACTGGATCGACTGGGCCTATATTCATTGGAGTTTGGAAGAATGAGAGGGGATCTCATAGAAACATATAAAATTCTGATGGGACTGGACAGGTTAGATGCAGGAAGAATGTTCCCGATGTTGGGGAACACAGTCTAAGATAAGGGGTAAGCCATTTAGGACCGAGCTGAGGAGAAACTTCTTCACTCAGAGAATTGTTAACCTCTGGAATTCTCTACCGCAGAGAGTTGTTGATGCCAGTTCGTTAGATATATTCAAGAGAGAGTTCGATATGGTCCTGACAGCTAAAGGGATCAAGGGGAATGGAGAGAAGGGAGGAAAGAGGTACTGAGGTGAATAATCAGCCATGATCTTATTAAATGGTGGTGCAGGCTCGAAGGGCCGAATGGCCTACTCCTGCACCTATTTTCCATGTTTTTATGTTTCCTGTTCCTATGTTCCTATGACTGAGGAGATAGTTCTTTTCCATATCATGGTAACTCTGACATGCTATGTACCACAAATGGAGCTCCAAGGCTGACAATGCCAGTTGCTAGATGAATAAATTGGGGCAGAACACCAACATTTAGGTTGCCCTGATTTCTGCATTTCATTCACCATATTGCAGATCACACAATTTAGTCAGCAGAAATGTAGTCATGTCTACAAATATTTTTTTGAATTGGCTCTCCTTAATGTGGTTGCAGGTGGAGGGCCTGCAATTGATTACAAGTGAAAAGAAGTGAAAACATAGAAACATAGAAACATAGAAATTTACAGCGCAGAAGGAGGCCATTTCGGCCCAACGTGTCCGCGCCGGTCGACAAAGAACCGCACGCCCTTGGTCAGCAGCCCTAATGGTTACATATGAACCTATGAAACAATGACGGAAAGGCAAAGAGCACTCAACACAACCAGTCCACCTCACACAACTGCGACACCCCTTATACTGAAAACATCTACATTCCACTGCAACCACAGCCATGTGATCTCCTGGGAGCGGCAAAAACCAAATAACAACCCAGGCCAATTGAGGGAGAAAAAATCTATTTTGATCCTATATAGATTAGGCAAAGTCACATGCTGTATAATATGGGCAATTATGGGCCACTTATTTTCAAACAGATATTAATTAATTGGAGATGTTCATTGAAGAGCAATGCAGATAATTGAAGGACTTATTTCAAAACCGGACTTGTTCTTCTTAGAAAATAAAGATGTAGTTGGGATGTGATCTCAATATTTTGAATAATAAAACCAGCGGCAATTTGACTGTAGCAGTTTTGCTTAAACTGTGATCACAGGACAAGAAAGCACAATTCATTGTTGGCAAGTATCACGTTTTAGGATCTTTTGAACAGTTTTCCACAGAAAGGATTTGAAAAAAGTTAAGTTTAATGTTGGTTTTTAAGCAAAATGTAATTTATTCGCACAGGTTTAAAAAAGGCACCTCGACAAAAGGTAGTTAATAGACTAAATGGAAGTTGTTTTCTCCAGAGACTAGGCAATAAGCAATTGATTTTCTAGTCTAAGTCCTTTGATCCTTGTCTGTCCGGGAACAGAGAGAGGATAAAAAGAGAGGGACAGACAGTGATACAGGGAAAAATATTTTTTGAAATAGGAAAACTGCAAGGGCTATCAGGTTTGCTAAAGGGAAATATGTGAGGGATTTCAATAAGGCAAAGTGGTTAGAAATGCTGGAGAATAATTAGAAGACATCATGGTTAAGTCAAGTAAGGCAACCCAGTCATGCTGGCTGGCATGGCGTGTTCTTTATTTTGTATTATTATGTGAAGATAAGCTGTGCGGATTGAATTAAGTGAGTCTGCTCATAATGGTTGTTCAACCTTACTATGAAATAAAGGCGTTTAGTAATTTACATCTGACCTCATATTAGCAATTGTTTGCTTAGTCTTCCTTCAGAGAGATTGAAGAAGTACACTTGCAAAAATCACAACCATTAGTTTCAAAAGGTGATACAATTGCGACACTCCCAAATCATGCTTATGTACAAACAGATATAGTGCAGCACCAGTCTACTCCCACAAAAGCAAGATGGTCAGGCCATTTATGAGAGCACCTGATGCCACTGAACCCAAGAAGGTATCGACAGCAGACCAAATGTGTAACAGCAAACGTCAAATAATACTGTATAACAAAAGTTTTTCTTCACGGTGTAGTGCATTTCTAGAATACTGATGTATCAGTAGACAACTCCTTTTAATGAGAATGCCAACAGAAATCTGCTTATGAAAGTGTTTGAAAGTAATAGGAGTAAGGGTAAGCATAGATTATACTTAGGAATACAATGATTTAAGCTCTATTGTATCCATGGAGTGCTACAAGTCATAGCTACTTCATAACGAGCCCCAGGTGGGCAGAGGAAACGATTCAAGGACACCCTCGAAGCGTCCTTGATAAGGTGCGGCATCCCCACCAACAATTGGGAGTCCCTGGCCAAAGACCGCCCTAAGTGGATGAAGAGCATCTGGAAGGGTGCTGAGTACCTCGAGTCTCGACGCCGAGAGTATGCAGAAAACAAGCGTAGGCAGCGGAAGGAGCGTGCGGCAACCCAGACTCCCCACCCACCCTTTCCTCCAATGCCTGTTTGTCCCACCTGTGACAGAAACTGTAATTCCCGTATTGGACTGTTCAGTCACCTGAGAACTCACTTTGAGTGGAAGCAAGTCTTCCTCGATTTCAAGGGACAGCCTATGATGATGATGAGCTACTTCTATTCCTTAAACCATATTACTTTATGCTTTGTCGAGCTTTAAATGACCTTCCTTGATCCTTATGTTTTGGTTCTATACTTCATATCTCCTGGTTCTATCCAATTGATTCTATTCATTAGTTAAAAACTTGGATCACGTGCCCCCGTCCTTTAATTTTTTCCCCCCGATGAGAGTAGATTTTGTTTCCTTAGATTCTTTGTAGTTAACTGATTTAAAATTGAAACCATTCATGCTGCAATTCTCTGAAACCTTTCACTGTCTCTATAATTTTCATAAGTACAGTGACCACAACTGGCCATAACACTATGTCTTACAACATTAGACAACGTGCATTGAAAGATTCAATTTATGGAGCAGAACATTCCATTTGCCATATAACCACTACCATATGCTATGATATTTCCATTAGTTGGTCAACTATTACACCAAGATGATTTTTTTCCACAATGTATTCTTCAGTTTCTAATCATCTTTCCTATTTTAGCAAAAGCAAACATTACCTTGCATTTGCCAATGTTAAATACTGCCATTTATCTCCCCACATTTTAAGTCTCTTTAAATTTCTACACTTTATTAGCCCCTTGTAAATATCCTTTTCACCATTCCTACATAACCTGAACAAATATTTTGTATCAGTCTTTATGGTAGAAGACACTAACAATATTCCAACAGTCGATAGTCTAGGGGCTATAGCGGGGGAGGAACACAATCACAATCACTAAGGAGGTGGTACTCAGTAAGATAATGGGACTAAAGGCAAATAAATCCTCTGGTCCTGATGGTTTGCATCCTAGGGTCTTAAGAGAAGTAGCGGCAGGGATTGTGGATACATTGGTTGTAATTTATCAAAATTCCCTGGATTCTGGGGAGATCCCAGCAGATTGGAAAACTTCAAATGTAACACCCCTATTTAAAGGAGGCAGACAAAAAGCAGGAAACTATAGACCAATTAGCCTAACATCTGTGGTTGGAAAAATGTTTATTAAAAGAAGCAGTAGCAGGACATTTGAAAAAGCTAAATTCGGTCAGGCAGAGTCAGCATGGATTTATGAAGGGGAAGTCATGTTTGACAAATTTGCTGGAGTTCTTTGATGATGTAACGAACAGGGTGGATAAAGGGGAACCAGTGGATGTGGTGTATTTGGACTTCCAGAAGGCATTTGACAAGGTGCCACATAAAAGGTTACTGCACAAGATAAAAGTTCATGGGGTTGGGGTTAATATATTAGCATGGGAAGAGGATTGGCTAACTAACAGAGAACAGAGAGTGGGGATAAATGGTTATTTCTCTGATTGGCAACCAGTGACTAGTGCAGTGCCGCAGGGATCAGTGCTGGGACCCCAACTATTTACAATCTATATTAACGACTTGGAAAAGGGACTGAGTGTAACGTAACATTCAGGAAGGATAGAATAAAAGGAAAAGGAGGTGGGGTAGCATTGCTGGTTAAGGAGGAGATTAAGGCAATAGTTAGGAAGGACATTAGCTTGGATGATGTGGAATCTATATGGGTAGAGCTGCAGAACACCAAAGGGCAAAAAACGTTAGTGGGAGTTGTGTACAGACCTCCAAACAGTAGTAGTGATGTTGGGGAGGGCATCAAACATGAAATTAGGGGTGCGTGCAATAAAGGTGCAGCAGTTATAATGGGTGACTTTAATATGCACATAGATTGGGCTAACCAAACTGGAAGCAATACGGTGGAGGAGGATTTTCTGGAGTGCATAAGGGATGGTTTTTTAGACCAATATGTCGAGGAACCAACTAGGGGGGAGGCCATCTTAGACTGGGTGTTATGTAATGAGGATTAATTAGCAATCTCGTTGTGCGAGGCCCCTTGGGGAAGAGTGACCATAATATGGTGGAATTCTGCATTGGGATGGAGAATGAAACAGTTAATTCAGAGACCATGGTCCAGAACTTAAAGAAGGCTAACTTTGAAGGTATGAGGCGTGAATTGGCTGGGATGGATTGGCGAATGATACTTAAGGGGTTGACTGTGGATGGGCAATGGCAGACATTTAGAGACCGCATGGATGAACTACAACAATTGTACATTCCTGTCTGGCATAACAATAAAAAAGGGAAGGTGGCTCAACCGTGGCTATCAAGGGAAATCAGGGATAGTATTAAAGCCAAGGAAGTGGCATACAAATTGGCCAGAAATAGCAGCGAACCTGGGGACTGGGAGAAATTTAGAACTCAGCAGAGGAGGACAAAGGGTTTGATTAGGGCAGGGAAAATGGAGTATGAGAAGAAGCTTGCAGGGAACATTAAGACGGATTGCAAAAGTTTCTATAGATATGTAAAGAGAAAAAGGTTAGTAAAGACAAACGTAGGTCCCCTGCAGTCAGAATCAGGGGAAGTCATAACGGGGAACAAAGAAATGGCGGACCAATTGAACAAGTACTTTGGTTCGGTATTCACGAAGGAGGACACGAACAACCTTCCGGTTATAAAAGGGGTCGGGGGGTCTAGTAAGGAGGAGGAACTGAGGGAAATCCTTATTAGCCGGGAAATTGTGTTGGGGAAATTGATGGGATTGAAGGCCGATAAATCCCCAGGGCCTGATGGACTGCATCCCAGAGTACTTAAGGAGGTGGCCTTGGAAATAGTGGATGCGTTGACAGTCATTTTCCAACATTCCATTGACTCTGGATCAGTTCCTATGGAGTGGAGGGTAGCCAATGTAACCCCACTTTTTAAAAAAGGAGGGAGAGAGAAAACAGGGAATTATAGACCGGTCAGCCTGACATCGGTAGTGGGTAAAATGATGGAATCAATTATTAAGGATGTCATAGCAGTGCATTTGGAAAGAGGTGACATGATAGGTCCAAGTCAGCATGGATTTGTGAAAGGGAAATCATGCTTGACAAATCTTCTGGAATTTTTTGAGGATGTTTCCAGTAGAGTGGATAAGGGAGAACCAGTTGATGTGGTATATTTGGACTTTCAGAAGGCGTTCGACAAGGTCCCACACAAGAGATTGATGTGCAAAGTTAGAGCACATGGGATTGGGGGTAGTGTGCTGACATGGATTGAGAACTGGTTGTCAGACAGGAAGCAAAGAGTAGGAGTAAATGGGTACTTTTCAGAATGGCAGGCAGTGACTAGTGGGGTACCGCAAGGTTCTGTGCTGGGGCCCCAGCTGTTTACACTGTACATTAATGATTTAGATGAGGGGATTAAATGTAGTATCTCCAAATTTGCGGATGACACTAAGTTGGGTGGCAGTGTGAGCTGCGAGGAGGATGCTGTGAGGCTGCAGAGCGACTTGGATAGGTTAGGTGAGTGGGCAAATGCATGGCAGATGCAGTATAATGTGGATAAATGTGAGGTTATCCATTTTGGTGGCAAAAACAGGAAGGCAGATTGTTATCTGAATGGTGACAGATTAGGAAAAGGGGAGGTGCAAAGAGACCTGGGTGTCATGGTACATCAGTCATTGAAGGTTGGCATGCAGGTGCAGCAGGCGGTTAAGAAAGCAAATGGCATGTTGGCCTTCATAGCAAGGGGATTTGAGTACAGGGGCAGGGAGGTGTTGCTACAGTTGTACAGGGCATTGGTGAGGCCACACCTGGAGTATTGTGTACAGTTTTGGTCTCCTAACCTGAGGAAGGACATTCTTGCTATTGAGGGAGTGCAGCGAAGGTTCACCAGACTGATTCCCGGGATGGCGGGACTGACCTAGCAAGAAAGACTGGATCAACTGGGCTTGTATTCACTGGAGTTCAGAAGAATGAGAGGGGACCTCATAGAAACATTTAAAATTCTGACGGGGTTAGACAGGTTAGATGCAGGAAGAATGTTCCCAATGTTGGGGAAGTCCAGAACCAGAGGTCACAGTCTAAGGATAAGGGGTAAGCCATTTAGGACCGAGATGCGGAGGAACTTCTTCACCCAGAGAGTGGTGAACCTGTGGAATTCTCTACCACAAAAAAGTTGTTGAGGCCAATTCACTAAATATATTCAAAAAGGAGTTAGATGAGGTCCTTACTACTAGGGGGATCAAGGGGTATGGCGAGAAAGCAGGAATGGGGTACTGAAGTTGAATGTTCAGCCATGAACTCATTGAATGGCGGTGCAGGCTAGAATGGCCGAATGGCCTACTCCTGCACCTATTTTCTATGTTCTATGTCTATGTTATGTAACCAAGTTTGCTAATGATACAAAGATGGGAGGACACAAAAAATCTGCAAAAGGATATAGAAAGACTAAGTGAGTGGGCAAAAATTTGGCAGATGGAGTATAATGTTGGAAAGTGTGAGGTCATGCACTTTGGCAGAAAAAATCAAAGAGCAAGTTATTATTTAAGTGGAGAAAGATTGCAAAGTACCGCAGTACAGCGGGACCTGGGGGTACTTGTGCATGAAATACAAAAGGATAGTATGCAGGCACAGCAAGTGATCAGGAATGCCAATGGTAACTTGGCCTTTGTTGCAAAGCGGAAGAAGTATAAAAGCAGGGAAGTCTTACTACAGCTATATAAGGTATTGGTGAGGGCACACCTGGAATACTGCGTGCAGTTTTGGTTTCCATATTTACAAAAGGATATACTTGCTTTGGAGGCAGTTCAGAAAAAGTTCACTAGGTTGATTCCGGGGATGAGGGGGTTGACTTATGAGGAGAGGTTGAGTATGTTGGGCCTCTACTCATTGGAATTCAGAAGAATGAGAGGTGATCTTATCGAAGCGTATAAGATTATGAGGGGGGCTTGACAAGGTGGACGCAGAGAGGATGTTTCCAATGATGGGGGAGACTAGAACTAGAGGGCACGATCTCAGAATAAGGGGCCGCCCATTTAAAGCAGTTGAGGAGAAATATCTTCTCTCAGAGGGTTGTGAATCTGTGGAATTCGCTGCCTCAGAGAGCTATGGAAGCTGGGACATTGAATAAATTTAAGACAGAAATAGACAGTTTCTTAAATGATAAGGGGACAAGGGGTTATGGGGAGCGGGCGGGGAAGTGGAGCTGAGTCCATGATCAGATCAGCCATGATCTTATTGAATGGAGGAGCAGGCTCGAGGGGTCGTATGGCCTACTTCTGTTCCTATTTCTTATGTTCTTATGTTCTTATGTTCTTATGTTCTTATAATTTAGTCATTTTAGACATTCCAATTTCAGCACTCTCATCAGGATTATTTATAAATGTAAAGAGGAGTGGCTCTACGTCTGACCCATGAGCATTTCGTTGATCACAGTAATCCCATTAGAACTGGAGAATGTTCTTATTTATTTTTGTCCATAGAGAGGAGACACAGCTCCCTTAACTATCGTAAATCTAATTGTCCAGGATGGAGAAAGCATACATTTTGGGGAAACATGGAGGATTGATTGAAGTATGAGCAACTCTTGTGCAGTTGTAAAAGACTTATCACCACTTGTGCTTCGAATGTTGTGAATGGTTAATTCTGGCAAGGAGTATACCACCTTCATTAAGACTATAGATCTCCATGCCTCTGGATAGTAGTCAGTCTGGGTGAAGCAGAGGGAAAAAAATTCCTAAACGGGGCTACATTATTCCATCACTTAACTATGTGTGACTTGCCCATTAATACTCTAGCACAATTTCCCCATCCAACTGCACTCCAGTCAAGCAATTCAATCAAATTCAGGAGACATCTGTCCTTGTTTTGGTGGCCTCCAACTAAGGTCTATTGTTATGCCATTTAATGCACAAAGGTTCACTATTACAATTGATCAGTTCCTTTGTTCATGTCACCTAGCCAATAGATAAACCAGTTTACAACTTCCTAGTTTTATAAGGCACATCAAAACTCCTCATGGGATCACAAATTCTCTTCTGAGCAAATAGCTTTTAATATGCAACAATGAAGAGCCTTAAACAAAACAATTCAAATATCTGTCAGTTCTTATCTTTGAAAAAAATAGCAGGCTTTTTGGGCCTAATGGCCTTTGCCTGTTTGTTAGAAATTCTTATTCCCTCTCTATTTTTTAAAAATATGGAGACCAGAACTGTTCACAGTACTCCAAGTGTGATCCAACCAAGGTTCTACAAAAGTTTAACATAACTTCTCTGCTTTTCAATTCTATCCCTTGAGAAATGAAGCCCACTGTCTTGTTTTTAACTCATATACCTAATGTTTGTAAATGCACACATTCTTCAAAATAAAGATCTAGCTTCAAAGAACCAACAGCAGTCAAAATACTTTGACACAATTTCAGAAGCCTTTGCCAGCACAGCAACAAACAAGGATGAAGGAGCAGTGTCACTCATTACATCTGAGGAAAGACATCTGGAAAAGCATTTAATGTTTCTCATTGCTTCGAAGCCTGATAAGTCAACCAGAGTCTGCAGAGTATGGAGTGATCTAGGCTTGATTAAGCAGGATACAGAGGTATAATGGACAAATAAAGGAGACCAGGTACTGTTGTAAAATAAATTAGACCATATTTCTCTGTATGTCAATTGTAGTTTAAAAGTGGTTGAGAGTAAAGAGTGGCAGTCTGCTTATGGAAACTCCGAACACTTCAAAAGTACTTCACTGGCTGTAAAGTTTGTCTTTATTTAGCATTGTGTTGAATATACGCTTCTCTTCAAAAATGGATTCATGAACATTAGTAAACAATTCAGGTAAATAAAGATTTGTGTTTGTTGTTATTGAAGAACTCATGCAGCATTCAGCAACTGCCCTGTCAAATTGAAAAACAATTATTTTAATCCGGGTCAGACCTTGACATTAATGAACTAAAAGAAAAATAACTTGCATTTATATAGCGACTTTCACAACCTCAGGACATCCCAAAGTGCTTTACAGCCAGAGAAGTACTTTTGAAGTGTAGTCATTGTTGCAATGTAAGAATGTGGAGATTTCAAAATATCACTATAGCAGTGACAGAGTGAATAGAGCAATGCCAGCATGGTGATGATGGTGGAGGGGGATATTGTTTGAACACATGCGGGTTACATGAGAACGCTGAAGGAGAGAATGGCTGGAGAGGGGGAAGGAGCAGGGTTCTCGGCACTTTAATTTCTCTCTTGATCAGTGTCCATATTCAGTGTGGAGCAGCTCTTGGAGGCATGCTAGAAATGTTAGTTCTGCATATGTGCGTACGTGGGGTTCTGCCTGTGAAAGTTCACAGGCACAGGGAAGTACTTTGCAAGGAAACACTCGGGCTCTTAGCCTGGAGGAATATTTCGTGTAAACATGTCATGGAAGGGAACAAGGTGAAAGTGAGCATTTAATGGGAACAACAAGGATATGATGATTTCATTAAGAAATAACAACCAAGAAAACTGCAGACAATTCAGCACAGACATGTTATTATATATAGGTGCAATTGCCTAATGCTATATTTATTGGTATCTTTGTGCATTTATTGGTGTTTACCAGATGTTTTCACACAAGCATTTTTATTTGGTGGCTTTCTTATGCTATAAAATTACCACACACCACTGCCAATAGCCACTTTCAGTTTCACATTCCACAGCAACCCTATCAACCCACCACAACTGTGGTGAGAGAGCGGAGAAGAGACCAGGTTTTGACTTAGATGATGGTGCGCCCATGTGGCTGACTTGCAACTAAAATCTTACCATCATCATAGGCAGTCCCTCGGAATTGAGGAAGACTTGCTTCCACTCTTACCACAATGAGTATTTGTCTAATGTTCTATGTCATAAGTCCTATGTCAGAAAGAACTTGCATTCATTCTAGCATATTCTAGCATCTTACATGACCTCAGGGCTTTCCAAAGCGCTTTACAGCCAATGAAAAACTTTTGAAGTGTAGTCACTGTTGTAATGTTGGAAAAGTGGCAGCAATTTGTGCACAGCATGATTCCTCAAACAGCAATGTGTTATGACCAGATAATCTGTTTTAGGTATTGGTTGACAGATAAATATTGACCAGGACTAACTGTAATTCCTTTATCACCTGCAAAGCTGGATAAACAATTCTAATGCAAGTAAACTTAAGGGTAAATTTTGCGAGCCCTCACATAGTGGCAAATCAATGGACGGAAAATCACTAGCTACAGACCTGGGACTTTCTGACGAGCACTGGCTGTGTCTGAGGCATTGCTGGTGGGATGGGGACTTTGAAAATTTACCCAGTAGTATTTTGAAAAGATATGTGCAGATATGAAGCTGCAATCTGTAATACGTGTTTCATTTCTTGCTATCTCTCTGGACACCTGACATACACTAACCAGCAATACTTAGAAAACGTTACTTCCATTGGATGTCAAATGTCATGTGGCCCTCTTATAAAGGTCAGACGTGACATTCTACATTTTGTGTGCAAACACAATTAAAACTGCTTTATGTATTGTGTGAGTTTGTAGGGATGTGGGTGGGGTCATCAAATGGAGATGTGAACTTTTGAATCTGACTATTTTTACTGTTTTCAGTGCTTCTCCAGCAAATTGAGATTTTTCTCCATTTTTGGTTAGCCATTTGGCACAGAAATTGCGCAATTCAATTAACTAAATTTCCAACATTTAAAGTTTCTTTTTAGAACATAAGAACATAAGAATTAGGAGCAGGAGTAGGCCATATGACCCCTTGAGCCTGCTCTGCCAGTCAATAAGATCATGGCTGATCTCTGACCTCAACTCCACTTTCCTGCCCGATCCCCATATCCCTTAATTCCTTTGGACTCCAAAAATCTGTCTATCTCAGCTCTGAATATACTCAACGGCTGAACATACACAGCCCTTTGGGGCAGAGAATTCCAAAGATTCACAACCCTCTGAGTGAAGAAATTTCTCCTTATCTCAGTCTTAAATGGCCTGCCCCTTATCCTGAGACTATGACCCCCTAGTTCTAGACTCTCCAGCTAGGGGAAACAACCTCTTAGCATCTACCCTGTCAATCCCCCTCAGAATCTTCTATGTTTCAATGAGATCACCTCTCATTGTTCTAAACTCCAGAGAGCATAGGCCTAATCTGCTCAATCTCTCCTCATAGGACAACCCTCTCATCCCAGGGATCAATCTAGTGAACCTTTGTTGCACCGCATCTAAGACAAGTATATCTTTTCTTAAATAAGGAGACCAAAACTCCAGGAGTGGTCTCATAGAGCCATGTACAATTAGCCATTTGAGAAGTGTTAAATAATAATTATTACAGGTGCATTATGATTGGCTATTGCTTTTAATTCCCCACAAAAAATCAGCTTCCTATGAAGCTAAAATTATTGGGCTACAAATTGTGCAGTCCACTACATTTGGGAAACTTCAGCTTGAATCCGATTGTAGATTTATATTTATGAGGAATGGCCTAATAAAGGCGGGTGACGATGGAACTGGAGAGAAAAGGGCTCATATATAGGCAAGAAATATGTACATTAAGTAGCATTCAAATCCTGTGTTTGAAACAATGTGGATGAATTGGTATAGCCTATGTAAGATTTGACTATGCAGGCCATGAACGTTGTCTCAGTATTCAAAAGTGCTACCACTAACTAACAGCTAACAGATACAGCTGCATACTTTCCTTTGTTAGCACAGAAATATGATGCAGAATGTTATGCTTCTTCTAGGCCAAGTTGGCATCCAAGATCAAGAACCAGAAGTAGCATTCCAGGGAAAGGGTTCTGGAACAGCCCTCGGAAACCCACCTATTTGAATTTATCCATAGTAAGCCTCTTATATGAGAAGTTGATGGTGGGGGATTCGACAATGGTAATGCCATTCAATATCTAGGTGAGGTGGTTAGACTTTCTCTTGTTGGAGATAGTCATTGCCTGGCACTTGTGTGGCGCGAATGTTACTTGCCACTTCTCACACCAAGCTTGAATGTTTTTCTAGGTCTTGCTGCATGCTTCATTATCTGAGAAGTTGCAAATTGAACTGAACACTGTGCAAGAACATAAGAATATAAGAATTAGGAACAGGAGTAGACCATCTAGCCCCTCGAGCCTGCTCCGCCATTCAAAAAGATCATGGCTGATCTGGCCGTGGACTCAGCTCCACTTACCAGCCCGCTCCCCATAACCCTTAATTCCATTATTGGTTAAAAATCTATCTATCTGTGACTTGAATACATTCAATGAGCTAGCCTCAACTGCTTCCTTGGGCAGAGAATTCCACAGAATCACAACCCTCTGGGAGAAGAAATTCCTTCTCAACTCAGTTTTAAATTGGCTCCCCCGTATTTTGAGGCTGTGCCCCCTAGTTCCAGTCTCCCTGACCAGTGGAGACAACCTCACTGCCTCTATCTTGTCTATCCCTTTCATTATTTTAAATGTTTCTATAAGATCACCCCTCATCCTTCTGAACTCCAATGAGTAAAGACCCAGACTACTCAATCTATCATCATAAGGTAACCCCCTCATCTCTGGAATCAGCTGAGTGAATCGTCTCTGTACCCCCTCCAAGGCTAATATATCCTTCCTTAAGTAAGGTGACCAAAACTGCACGCAGTACTCCAGGTGCGGCCTCACCAATACCCTGTACAGTTGCAGCAGGACCTCCCTGCTTTTGTACTCCATCCCTCTCGCAATGAAGGCCAACATTCTATTCGCCTTCCTGATTACCTGCTGCACCTGCAAACTAACTTTTTGGGATTTATGCACAAGGACCCCCAGGTCCCTCTGCACCGCAGCATGTTGTAATTTCTCCCCATTCAAATAATATTCCCTTTTACTGTTTTTTTTTCCAAGGTGGATGACCTCACATTTTCCGACATTGTATTCCATCTGCCAAACCTTAGCCCATTCGCTTAACCTATCTAAATCTCTTTGCAGCCTCTCTGTGTCCTCTACACAACCCGCTTTCCCACTAAACTGCAAGCATCAGTTAACATCCCCATTTCTGATCTTATGATGGAGGGAAGGTCATTGATGAAGCAGCTAAAAATGGTTGGGCCTTGGACATTGCCTTGAGCAACTACTGCAGCGATGTCCTAGGGCTAAGATGATTGGCCTCCAACAACCACAATTTAACATGGTTCAGTTTCCTCCATTTAGGAGAGCCGGTCCATTACGATCTGGTGATGTACGATGATTGGTCCAGTAGCATCTCCATGCTGCCTGCCCTGTAGATTGTGTGGCTATCTAATGGGGGCTTTGCCAGGCTCCTCTTCATCGTCCCCCTCCTCCTGAGGTGGGCCTGCAACTCCACTGGCAATGCCTGGCACCTCATGATGGCCAAGTTGTGCAACATGGAGCACACCACACTGCATTTGGTTACCTGTTGAGGGGAGTATTGAAGGCTGCCTCCAGAGCCAGGCATCAGTCTGCCTGTAGGAGATGACATATCTCTGTCAGCACTTCCTTTTGGAAGCACAGCCTTCTCATACACTGCTGCTCAGAGAGCTGGAGGTCTGAGTGTTGGTGCCTGTAAACCCATGGGGAGTAAGCCCTCCTCCCCGGATGTCTTCAGCCTCTCATCATCATGGGCCCGCATGGTCAAAAGTCCTTCTTCTAGCTTGACAGCACCAAGCAATAGCATACAGCATGATACACTGGCGAACTAGTAATGCCCCAAATGATGGATCGGATTAGGCGGTGGTCCATCCAGCAGTCATCAGCTCCTGTCATCGCGTGGGTAATGCGCACATACTTGCGATCCCTGGCTTGGACGATGATATAGTGAGCAAGTGCCAGTACTTAGAGCGAGGACGTTGCCACAATGCTTTGTATTTGTCCCTCTGGCGGAACAAGGTGTTGGTGTTGACAAGTTCATGTTCTGGACATTTTGTCAGGAGTAGGGTACCGCTGGAGATGGCTTTCCCTACCCCCACTCTGCCAATCACGCCTCCCAGAGGTCTGTGTCCTTGCCGACCCTGGCGTTGAAGTCACCGAGGAGGATCAGTTTGTCGCCCACGGGGACGCAGGGCAGGGAATTTTTGAGGTTGGAGTAAAAACCCTCTTTGGTCTCATCTGTTGCATCGAGTGTTGGGGCATACACACTGATGACTGTGGTGCACTGTTTCCAGGATAGGGTGAGTCGAAGAGTCATGAGGCATTTGTTAGCCTCGCAGGGGGAATCTTTGAGGCGGTCGACCATCTCATTTTTGATGTCGAGGCCTTTGACACTGTCAACCGCGAGGGTCTATGGAACGTCCTCCTCTGTTTCGGATGCCCCCAAAAGTATGTCACCATCCTGCACCTGCTCCACGATGACATGCAGGCCGTGATCCTTACCATCACAGACCCAATCCACGTCCGGACCGGGGTCAAGCAGAGCTGTGTCATCTCCCCAACCCTCTTCTCAATCTTCCTCGCTGCCATGCTCCACCTCACAGTTGATAAGCTCCCCGCTGGAGAGGAACTAAACTACAGAACCAGTGGGAACCTGTTCAACCTTCACCGTCACCAGGCCAGGTCCAAGACCACCCCAACCTCTGTCATCGAGCTACAGTACGCGGGCAACGCCTGTGTCTGCGCACATACAGAGGCTGAACTCCAGAACATAGTCGACGTATTTACTGAGACGTACGAAAGCATGGGCCTTATGCTAAACATCAGTAAGACAAAGGTCCTCCGTCAGCCTGTCCTCACCACACAGCACTGCCCCCCAGTCATCAAGATCCACGGCGCGGCCCTGGACAACGTGGACCACTTCCCTTATCTCAGGAGCCTCCTATCAACAAGAGCAGGCTTTGACGACGAGATCCAACACGGCCATCAGTGCACCAGTACAGCCTTTGACTGCCTGAGGAAAAGAGTGTTTGAAGACCAGGCCCTCAAAACTGCCAAAAAGCTCATAGTCTACAGGGCTGTAGTAATACCCACCCTCCTCAGGCTCAGAAACATGGACCATGTACAGTAGACACTGCAAGTTGCTGGAGAAATACCACCAACGAAGGTCCACAAGATCCTACAAATCCCCTGGGAGGACAGATGCACCAAAGTTAGTGTCCTCGACCAGGCCAACATCCCCAGCATTGAAGCACTGACCACACTTGATCAGCTCCGCTGGGCAGGCCACATTGTTTGCATGTCAGACACGAGACTCCCAAAGCAAGTGCTCTACTCGGAACTCCTTCACGGCAAGCGAGCCAAAGGGGGGCAGAGAAAACTTTACAAGGACACCCACGAAGCCTCCCTGATAAAATGCAACATCCCCACCGACACCTGGGAGTCCCTGGCCAAAGACCGCCCCAAGTGGAGGAAGAGCATCCGGGAGGGCGCTGAACACCTCGAGTCTTATCGCCGAGAGCATGCAGAAATCAAGCACAAGCAGCAGAAAGAGCATGCGGCAAACCTGTCCCACCCACCCCTTCCCTCAACGACTATCTGTCCCACCTGTGATAGAGACTGTGGTTCTCATATTGGACTGTACAGCCACTTAAGAACTCATGTTATGAGTGGAAGCAACTCTTCCTCGATTCCGAGGGACTGCCTATGATGATGAGTAATGCCCCCATTAAATTCTCTCACTGAAGTTGTAAGGGCGCTGTAATGGTAGATAAAAGTGAAGTTTGTAAGTCGAAGCTTCACACAGCGTTATGTGCGCAACCGTTGCAGTCAATGTGACCTGCGGTGTAGGATCCTCATCCGTCCATTTAAAATTGCTGCCAATACACCTGCCGCACCCTGGGACTGCCTGTTTTTTTCAGGCATTTCCTGAGATGGGCGTTAAATGAGGTATTAAGGCCGGAAGTTCCATCCGGGGTGCTCGCGCAGCATTGCACGACAATTGACGTCACCATCACGCTAAAAACGGTGGGCGGGACAGTAAGTTTTTGCAAACAAATAGCCGAATCTTCCGCCTGGGCGGTTCATCTTGGAAGCCCGGCATATCGTCCAAAAACAGCATCTATCACCCCACCGGGGCGCTAACCAAGGCGCAAATGAGCCAAAAACACAGCCCAAAGACTTGCATTTATATAGTGCCTTTCACGACCACCAGATGTCTCAAACACTTTACAGCCAACTAAGTACTTTTAAGTGTAGTCGTTGTTGTAATTTGGGAAACATAGCAGCCAATTTGCGCACTGCAAGCTCCCACAAACAGCCATGTGATAATAACGAGATAATCTATTTTTGTGATGTTGATTGAGGGATAACCATTGGCCAGGACACAAATTGTCCTAAATTTTTATCTTTTCTTTGCCTCTCCCAGGAGATCACATGGCTTTGGATGGGGTGGAGAGTCTATATTTTGCAATGCACAGGGTACCACAATCATGTAGGACAGGCTGGCTGGACCAGAGGGTCTTTTCCTGTCCATCATTGTTCATATATATTGATGTAGGAAAATGTCTCAATGCACTTCACAGGCGCGTTCTCAAACAAATTTGACCACCAAGCCACATAAGGAAATATTAGGACAGGCTTGGCCAAAGAGATAAGTTTTAATAAGCATCTTAAAGGAGGAGGGAGTGATAGAGAGAGGAAGAGGTTTAGGGAGGGAATTCCACAGCTTAGGGCCTAGGCAGCTGAAGGCAGGGCCACCAATGGTAGGGTGAAAAAATTCAGGGAAGAGTAGAAGGCCAGAGTTGGAAGAGCGCAGAGATCTCAGAAGGTTGTAGGGCTGCAGGAAGTTTCAGAGATTGCAGCCTGAATAAATGTGACCTTAAGCCCAATGTGTGCGTCTCCTATCAATGCTTACGCTGCAGCTATGGAGTCTTGGCTGATAAAGTACAGGACCTAGTGAGGGTCAGTTTTGACTCATTACAAACAAAACTACAGATCACTCTGAAGGAGGGATATTCAGCAGCTCATTCGAAGAAACAGCAGAATAGTGCCTCTTGTGAGAACATGTCCTCCTGCAGTGTGAGGCAAAATTAACGTGTAGGGTTGGCTGGTGCATCTCAGGTTGGCGGCAGTCTGTATAAATACTAAGTGTCAGTGAAACATACTTATGATCGCTTGCACACCAGGGAGACAGTACCTGGCCGAAATTTACCCTTTCTTTAAGAGCTGTGACTGCCTCAAAGAGATGGCCATGGAGCAATAAGCACTCACCGCCCATTCGACACGGAGTCGCCAACATTTCACAAATTGCCCTCGTGGATTTTACCAGTGGAGAACGTCTCTGCTCCGCCAATGTTGTCGCCCCATCGACCCCTTTCCGCCCCCCGTGGGAAATTGCCCCGCGGGAGCAGCAGCGCTGGCGGTCGTTGCCACTGACAGCTTTTCCCTGCGGGAAGCTGCTTAAAGCTGGGTGGCGGGTGGATGGGGGGGCGGGCGCACTGCCGTGGCCTGCATTGAATTTTATTTGTTGGCCGACACTGATGTCGGCCCAACAATGGCAACTATGGGTTCAGCCGGGCTCAGCCCGGCACCCCCTCTTTGGTGCTAGGCCGCTGGCCCCGCTGAAACCCTCCCTGGTGGCCCAGTGGGCCCAATTAACCATCACTGCAGAGTTAGCAGTGGCCCTCCCCTTTAACTGAAGGGGAGGGACGTTGTGACGTGTCAGCATGGCGCGGCACATCCGTGTCGCGCTGACATCATCAGCGCACGTTGAAGACAGCTCGCAACGTCTGCTCCACACCAACACCACTTCTGCCACTGTCGCCTGACTTCACCGCCGGTTGAATAAAAGGGGCAAAACATCACTAAAACATGGATTGATGAATCAATTAAAAAAACAGTGAGTGCGCTCCCTTTCAGTTGGGGGGTAATTTCGGCCCCTACATTAGGACGTTGATTAAACTGATGCCTGTGACATCAGGGATGGTCATGGCTTAAGGCAAATGCTGCCTTCTTCTCCAGAATTAGAGAGAGCCTCTGGTACTCCCCAGGACCACAGCACATAGAAGCAGATTAAGACCCATAGTTTTAAAAGGATGACTAGGGCAACAGAGCCCATTAGTTCCCCGAAAGGAACAATGTCCTTAATGAGTATAAGCGCAGATCATGTGTGGAAAAATGTATTTATATGCAAAGATGAATGTATAACAACAACAATTTGCATTTAAATAGTGCCTTTAAAGTAGCAAAACGTCCGGGGAGCGCAATCTGACACATACACACAAGAAAATTCATTTCACCCATTCACCTGGTTGCATTATTCTCTATCGTGATTTTAAATTCTGATCCTCGTGTTCAAATCCCTCCATGGTTTCACCCCTCCCTATGTCCATTAGCGCCTCCAGTCCTAAAACCCTCTGAGATGTCTGCATTCCTCCAATTCTTGGCTTCTTGTGCATCCCGGATTTCCTTCGCCCATCCTTTGGCAACGATACCTTCAGTTTTCTAGTCCCTAAAATCTGGAATTCCCTGCCTATACCTCTGCGCCACCTCTCTCTCCTCCTTTAACACACTCCTGAAAACCTACCTCTTTGACAAAGAATTTGTCCTAATGTTTCTTTGGCTTGGTGTTCATCTTATTTTGTCTGATTACACTCCTGTGAAGCGTCTTGGGATGCTTTATTTTTTTTAAAGTGCTATATAAATTCAAGTTGTTGTTGTTATACATACATCTTTGCATATAGATACAGTTCACACAAGATCTGTGCTTAGACTCATTAAGGCCATTATTTTTTGCAGGGTCCCCACGGGCACTTGACAGGTGCAGTATACTGGAGGTGGATCGCGCCTGTGAGAGGAGATGTGCTGCAATTTCCCTGTCCCAGGCTCAGGCCGACACAGGCCTGTCCTCTGGCAGTGCCTTGTTCTAGGTGCCAGGGGATGCAACCAGGAGCATAGCTGCAGGCATGAGAAGCCTGACGATCACACTGGGATGTGGGGCAGGGGATATTTAAAACTAGTCACTGAACTGTTGGCCTGCTTTGCTACTTTAGGCTGCCCTAGGAGCCACGCATACTCTCCCACACACAGAGGTTCCCAGGCAAATATCCCACCTTCCTGTTTCTTCAGACAGCACTCCAGTTGGGTGGCAAATAGACAACATCTGAGAAAAGTGAGGTGGGGGGCCTGGATGGCTCAACACTCCCACCTTGTTGGAATATGTACGCTGGACTCAACTACATCAGGGGCAGTTATGTTTGAATGAGGAAGCCTAAAAAAGAATCTGTGCAATGGCATGGCAGTGGAAACCTATGACTTCAGATCGAAGAGAAAAATCTACCCTAACAACTCTAAGCTTGGCTAGGAGCAATGGACACTAAATGGAGACTTTATTGCATTGAACCAAAAATGAAACCAATCGATTTTAAGTGCTATTAACAAGCTCTGAATTGTAATTATTGGGCGCTGGGCATTAAAATAATGGCAAGCTGTGCGTTCTAATAAATTCTTCTTTCATGAGGCAGAAAATTTGGAACCAGGTGTTGCTGCTGATGCTTATTTTCTGGTCTTCTACCCTCTTAACACTAATCCTTATGAGCACAAGCAGTGGAAAATATACCCTCCAGTGTAGAGATATATTAAAAATGAACATTATTTATTAGAACAATGTTTGTGAACTGGCAAAGAGTGTCAGGTTTACTCTTACTACTAATAATCTATGATGTTCTGTGGTGATTGAGACCATCCATTAAATTAAAGAGATCTGAAAATTTACAAAGGTTGTAATTTTTAAAATAACAGGTTATCACACAATAATCTGATTTATTTCTTATGAATTTTCTCCTTTCCTCATCTTTAGCCATTGAGCTCTCACTTGGGGCACTGTTTCATGGGCATTAGTTTTCTCCTGGTACCTTTAAGTGGCCATCATTCATGTGTGAACCTTGACAGTAAGTGTGGCAGGTTATTTGATCATTGAGGTCAAAGCCAAACCTGTCTTCACTCAATGTCTACTCAAGTATTTCCAGTAGGGGTCATTGGGAAGCAATCAGCAGCAGATCATCGCTATAACAGGGGAAGCAACAACGTTCAAGAAGTTTGATACCATCAAGAACAAAGCCATTCACTTGATCTGTGCCCCTGCCAAGTTGGATACTTAATATCCAACCCCTCCATCACTGATACACTGAGGCTGCAGTATGTACTATGTACACAATGCATTGCAGCAAATCAACAAGCTTACTTCGACAACATGTCCCTCCTCTATGACCTCAACCGCTAAAAAGGACAACAGCAGTAAGTACTAAGGATATCATCACCTCCAAGGTCCCATTCAAGGTACACACCAACCTGTGTCGGACATGTGCTGTCAGTCCTTCATGGTTGTTGGGTCAAAATCCTGGAATTGCCTACCTAACACCATCATTAGAACACCATCTCTACAAGGACTGCTGTGGTTCAAGGGGAGGGTCCATCATGACACCGTCTCATGCAACTAGTGACGGGCAATAAGAATGCCCTTTAGCAAACCTTTTTTTAACGTTTATTCACAGTATGTGGGAATCATAGGCAAGGTCAACATTTGTTGCCCATCCCTAATCACCCATGAGAAGGTTCTAGAATAAGTGGCTTGCTAGTCTATGTCAGAGGGCAGTTAAAATCAACCACATTTCTGTGGGTCCGCAGTCACATATTGGCCAGACCGGGTAAGGACGACAGATTTTCTTCCCTAAAGGGCATTATTGAACCGGATGGGTTTTTACAACAATCCAGTAGTTTCATAGTCACCATTAGATACTGTTTTTTAAAATTCCATATCTATTTAATTAATTGAATTTAAATTCCCCAACCGTCATGGTGGGATTTGAACTCACGTCTCTTGGAATCATTAGTCCAGGCCTCTGGATTACTAGCCCAGGAAGAGAACCACTATGCGACTGCACCCTATATAAACCTACTGCTGCGAGGTAGAAATCGGCTAACTCTGCACAGACAGGAGAAAAACCTGGGAGTTTCTTGATCCCTATGACTCAGACTTGATAAACTCAATGAACCTCTGGTGGTGGGGTGGGGCGAGAGGTCGAAGAGCGACTAATAATTCTCTTAATAAGAACATGTATTTGAATGAACTCCACAAAATAAACTATTTCATATATGTTAACAGTAATTTACTACTGGCTATGCAATATGTTCTAATTATACGACTATACAACACTTCATATGTAGGATAATAGATAGTTAGAATTGAATTATAAGGCTGTAATGGAGACATTATTACCCGCAAAGTAAGATTAATTTATAAACACCTGCAAAGCCCTTAGGTTAAATTACAGCTAACTGTTATTATAAGATAAACTAAATAGCTTATACTTAAAAAAAAAGCCTTTTAAAATCTTTTCTTACCAGTGGGTATGCTGAATGTGTGGGGCTGTAGGTGAACATTGATAATGTGTATGTTGGTATTTAACCTGATGTTATATGATATTATGCGGCACGCACTGCTGTATTGTCTTTATTCAACTGCAAATTATCCAGAAACAAACTAGTATATATCTACTGTATACAGTGTATATCTAGACTTGAGCACAAAAATCTAGTCTGACACTGCAATGCCGAACTAACAGAATGCTGCACTGTCAGAGGTGCCGCCTTTCAGATGAGATGTCTGCTCTCTCAGGTGGATGTAAAATATCCTATGGCACTATTTCGAGGAACAGCAGGGAAGTTTTCCAAGTATCCTGGCCAATATTTATCCCTCAATCAACATCAGTAAAAAACGGATTATCTGGTCATTATCACTTTGCTGTTTGTGGGAGATTGCTGTGCGCAAGTTGGCTGCAGCATTTCCTACATTACAACAGAGACTACACTCCAAAAGTATTGGCTGTTAAGCACTTTGGGCGTCTGGTGGTCTTGAGGGGCACTAGATAAATGCAAGTCTTTCTTTCTTTCTTTCTTTCTTTCTTTCTTTCTTTCTTTCTTTCTTTCTTTCTCCTACTTAAGCTTGGCTTTTTTTAAATTATATTAAAGTGCTTGTATAAATGCACATTTATAGTAAATGTTTCTATATTGTATTCAATGATACAATAAGATCAACAGGTTGTCCAAGTGAGTTTTAGGATTGTATTAGCCAGAATTTGTAAGTAGTTGCTGCCAGGAATGCCTTGGGAAGCAAGGAGCTCTCATTCAAGAAGAAAGGCTTGCATTTCTATAGCGCCATTCATTTCCTCAGGACATCCCAAAGCACTTTAGAGCTAATGAAATACTTTTACAGTGTAGACACTGTTTTACTGTAGGAAACACGGTAGCCAACTTATGCACAGCAAGGTCCCACAAACATAATGATCATATAATCTGTTTTTTGAATGCAGTTGGTTGTGGGATAAATATAGACTGGGATGCTGGGGAGAACTCACCTGCTCCTCTTTGAATACTGCCATGGGATCTTTTACGTCCACCTGAGAGGACAGTCAGGGCCTCAGTTTAACTTCTCATCCAAAAGACGGCACCTTCAACAGTGCAGCACTCCCTCAGTATTGCACTGGAGTGTTAGCCTATATTTTATGCTCAAGTTTTTGGAGTGGGGCTTGAACCCACAAACTTGGAAGTAAGAGTGCCACAGCTAACACTAACAGATTTCAATTGAAAGTGTAGTTCAGGAAACATGTGACAGATCAAAAACTGTAAACAATTTTCATTTATATTTTAATATTCATTGAATAATATAATCATCGCTATTAAATGTATAATCTGATTAAGTATACTTCCTTAATGGTCATCCTTTTCCCTAACATATCTGTGGAGTCCTATTCTATTACTTGTATACTAAGGATGTGTTTAGTGATTAGTGTTGTAATCTTTACCCACATTTTTCTCTGTATAAATATTAATGTGTTGACTGTTCATTTAATGTGGTCAGTTTAATACCTAGGCGCCAAAATTCATCAACTCACTGGCCACTGCCACCGACTGCTGCCCACTGCCGCTGACATCGCTATTGCAGATCTGCCCAGTGCCACTTTCGAGGTGGCCTGGAGTGGGCGGGAGGGGAGAACTGCCGGGAACCGCCCACCGACATCAGCGGATGGCCGAGTGGCACAACTGACCTCCCGCCCGCCATATTGATGCGGGCGGGAATCGGTGCCAGAACGGGGGTGGAGCGCTGAGAGGAGGCTGGTCTGTCCCCGACGGTAAGTATGAAGTACCTGAAAAAAGGTTAGTGAACATTTTATATACTTTTTTTCCCACAGCGACTTCATCATCATCTCATCATAGGCAGTCCCTCGAAATCGAGGAAGACTTGCTTCCACTCTAAAAGTGAATTCTTAGTTGACTGAACAGTCCAATACGGGAATTACAGTCTCTGTCACTGGTGGAACAGACAGTTTTTGAAGGCAAGCATGGGTAGGGAGTCTGGTTTGCAGCACGCTCCTTCCGCTGCCTGCGCTTGATTTCTACATGCTCTCGGCAATGAGACTCGAGGTGCTCAGCACCCTCCCGGATGCACGTCCTCCATTCAGTCACCTAAGAACTCACTTTTAGAGTGGAAGCAAGTCTTCCTCAATTTCGAGGGACTGCCTATGATGAGATGATGATCAAGTCACTGTGGGAAAAAAAAAATAAAATGTTCACTTACCTTTTTTTCTGGTTCTTCATACTTACCGTCGGGGACAGACCAGCCTCCTCACAGGGACTCCCAGGTATCAGTGGGGATGTTGCATTTTTATCAAGGAGGCTTTGAGGGTGTCCTTGAAACGTTTCCTTTTCACACCTGGGGCTCACTTGCCATGTAGGAGATCCGAGTAGAGTGCTTATTTTGGGAGTCTTGTATCAGGCATGTGAACAATGTGGCCCGCCCAACGGAGCTGGTCGACTGTGGTCAGTGCTTCGATGCTGGGGATGTTGGCCTGATTGAGGACGCTAACGTTGGTGCGTCTGTCCTCCCAGGGGATTTGAAGGATCTTGCGGAGACATTGTTGGTGGTATTTCTCCAGTGATTTGAGGTGTCTACTGTATATGTTCCACGTCTCTGAGCCATACAGGAGGGCGGGTATCACTACAGCCCTGTAGACCCTGAGCTTGTTGGCAGATTTGAGGGCCTGATCTTCAAACACTCTTTTGCTCAGGCGTCTGAAGGCTGCACTAGCGCACTAGAGGCCCCGTTGAACCTCGTCGTCGATGTCTGCCCTTGATGATAATAGGCTCCCGAGGTATGGAAAGTGGTTCACGTTGTCCAGGGGCGCGCCGTAGATCTTGATGACTGTGGGCCAGTGCTGTGTGGCAGGGTTAGGTTGGTGGAGGAACTTTGTCTTACGGATATGTAGTGTATATTCAACATCAGGGGGTATGGCGAGAAAGCAGGAATGGGGTACTGAAGTTGAATGTTCAGCCATGAACTCATTGAATGGCGGTGCAGGCTAGAAGGGCCGAATGGCCTACTCCTGCACCTATTTTCTATGTTTCTATGTTTCTATCTTCACTGATGCGTACAGCAACTTAGCTGGATGGGGTCCCCTGCAGTTTTTTTGTTGCCGATAGTTTTTTTATTTTTTACTGCTGATTTTTTTTTTCAGCTGTTCGATCCTCCATGGGCCCGACTCCATCCTCAGTGACACTTGGGCGGCAAGCGCCTCTGCCACCGAGAATGAGATCTCCCGCCCACTGTCACCCAGATTGGCGGCGTACGTCGTCCAGTTGCCGCCTGCTGACCTTCGAGCGACCTTGGTGATGAATATCCTGCCCAAAGTACCGTCCGGTACCTCGGCAACCATCGGCGGCACTTTGGGCGGTACTTGGGCGGGCAGAGGCCTTGATCAAAATCGGCCTCCTAATGTCTTCAGTATGTACTCAAACCTTGTTAGTGTAAATCCCCAACCCTAAGCCAGGGGATATGCACTAACTATTTTCCGATGATCATTCTGCCCCGGAGGAGCATACCCAATTGGCTGCCCTCCCCATTCTACAGTTTAGCCACCATTCCTCCTATGGTCTGTTTTCAACCACTGCTTTCTGTAGAGAGAATATTAGAATCTGAAGAAACCGGAAAAAAGACTTGTTCGTAACTGCATCTTATCTGTGCACATTTATGTGGTTCTAAAGAGAAGAAAAACATTGCTGCTCCAGTTCCATAGACTGAGTAGGTCTAGCTGTCCTGTTATTAAAATAGTGCAGTTGTATTTTGTTAGACAGAGTCTTTTGCTTTTACGTCCTAATGTGTAGACATGTTCAAGTGCTAGAAAAAATAATGGAATCCCTCCTGGAGGAGAAAATAGAAGAACAACCAGAAACCAAAAATATTATAATGAACAGTCAACATGGATTTCAAAAGGCAAAGTCAAAGCTTGGCCAACCTCATTGAATGTTTTGCAGAGGTAACAGAGAGAGTAGACAAGGGTAATGCTGTAGATGTAATTTATCTAGATTTTCAAAAGACCTTTGATTAGGTACTCCATAATAGACTGATGAACAAGGTCAGGGAATGCAGAGTCAGGGGACAAGTAGCAGATTGGATAGCTAGCTGGCTTTAAGACAGAAAGCAGAGAGAAGGAGTAAAGGATAGCTATTCACAGGTGGGTAGTGCTGTTACACAAGGATCAGTGCTGGGTCTACTGTTCACAATTTATATTAACGATTTAGACTTTGGAATCAAAAGCACAATTTCTGAATTTGCAGATGACACTAAATTGGGGGCGATAGTCAATATTGTGGAGGACTGGAATAAATTACAGGAGGACATTAATAAACTTGCAGAATGGGCATATAATTAGGAAATGAAGTTCAACACAGATAAATGTGAGTATTACATTTGGTTAGGAAGAATTTAGAAGACTCTTATTACTTGAAGGGTGCGAGTTTGGATGGGGAAGAGGAACAAAGGGATCTCGGAGTACAAATACACAAATCACTAAAAGTTATGACACAGGTTAGCAAGGCCACAAAAAAGCAAACCAAGCACTAGGGTTTATTTCTAGAGGTATAGGGGCCAATTTTCCACATTGCCAATTTTTGGTGCCGTTGTAGAGGTACGTCAATTTTTTAGTGGCTGACTGCACCAAAAAAATTGCAAGTTTCGCAGAATAAACTTTAATTTTGGAGCGGTGCAGATTGTCCTTAAGCTCTGTGGGCGGAGCCCCCATGCCACTGGTTTCCCAGGCCGAAAGGCCCCCCGCCCCCCGTGCTGCTGCTACCCTGGGCCGAATGACCCCCGCCCACGGTGCCGTTGGTATCCAGACCGAAAGGCCTCCCAACCCCCTCCCCAGTGCCATTCCTATCCTGGGCCGAAAGGTCCCTCGTCCCCAGTGTCACTCCTATCCTGGGCTGAAATCCCCACCCACGCCCCTGCTGCTGCTATCCCGGGTCGTGGGACTCAATCTTCTGCACCGATTTTCTTAAGTTCACGCAAGGTTTTTCAGAATGGTGCACTGTGCCAATTTAGAAAAAATCCTAGTTGGCCAAACCACCAGTGACGTCAAAAAATCGGGAACTAAAAAAAATCGTCCGTAAGTAGTTTTCGCTGGCACAGAAACTTTGGCGAAACTTGCAAATTTTAGTTTGCTCCAAAAAAAACAGCGGGCGCCAAAAAAGCAGCTCAGAATGGGAGCGAAAATTGAGCCCATAGAATTGAAAAGTGGGGAAGTTGTGCTAAACCTGTATCGAACCTTGGTTACTACACTACACTTGGAGTACTGCGTACAGTTCTGGTTGCCATATTCTAAAAAAGGATATAGAGGCATTGGAGAGAGTGCAGAGAAGATTTACAAGAATTTTATCAGAAATGTAAGGGTATACATATCAGGAAAGGATGAACAGGCTGGGTTGCTTTTCTCTTGAAAAAAAAGGCTGAGGGGTGACCTAATAGAGATCATGAAAATTATGAAAGATTTTGATAGAGTAATTCAGAGAGAATGTTTCCACTTGTGGGGAAGAGCATAACGAGAGGCCATCAAAGAAGATATTCGCCAAGAAATCCAATAGGGAATTCAGAATTCTTTATCCAAAGAGCGTTGAGAATGTGGAACTCGCTACCACAGGGAGTCATTTAAGAGAATAGTATAGATGCAGTTAAGGGGAGGCTAGACAAGTCTATGAGGGAGAAGGGAATAGAGGGTTATGCTGATAGATTTTGATGAGGAAAGACGGGAAGTGGCTCGAGTGGAGCATAAATGCCGGCATGGACTCGTTGGGCCGAATGGCTTGTTTCTGTGCAGTATATAGAAAAATAGAAACATAGAAAATAGTTGCAGGAGTAGGTCATTCGGCCCTTCGAGCCTGCACCACCATTCAATAAGATCATGGCTGATCATTCACCTCAGTACCCCTTTCCTGCTTTCTCTCCATACCCCTTGATCCCTTTAGCCGTAAGGGCCATATCTAACTCCCTCTTGAATATATCCAATGAACTGGCATCAGCAACTCTCTGAGCGAAGAAGTTTCTCCTCATCTCAGTCCTAAATGGCTTACCCCATATCCTTAACTGTGTCCCCTGGTTCTGGACTTCCCCAACATCGGGAACATTCTTCCTGCATCTAACTTGTCTAGTCCCGTCAGAATTTTATATGTTTCTATAAGATCCCCTCTCATCCTTCTAAACTCCAGTGAATACAAGCCCAGTCGATCCAGTCTCTCCTCATATGTAATCCAATGTAAATGCATACCCTGATAAGTGTGGAAAAGTGATGAGATATATATCTTTGTCTTAAGTCTTTTTACTGTGTAGAATGAAATTCCATTAGACTATGAACTTTATTGTTCTTGCTTAGTAAATAAATGCTCTTCTTTCCTGAATTTATTATTCTTTTTCCAATTTTTTCCTGATTTTCTCCACGTCTCTCTTTTCCTGAAAGCTTATCTCACATCCTTTTCCACAACCAATAGCTGTCCTCTGATATCTTGCTTAAGTTTCATTTCTTTATGTGTGAATCCTGACATTTTATTACTCATTGCATTATTGAATTATCTTTTTATAATAAATTTATGATATTTGTTAACAAGTTTAAAAGAAAATAAATAGTTTCCTCGATAATCTATATCTCACTGAACACTAGTTCCTCGTGAGAAACTCCGGACCAAAAAGCTATCTATGGTAATGGGGTCTTTTTTTTCTGATCAGAGCAAATTTTCGTCCTGGTACAGAGTGCGGATCTATGAAAGATTAGGATACACAGTGGCTTCTCCAGGTTTTCTGCTGTCCTGTCATTTAATTGTGCACTCCAAGCATAATTTGCATCATGCCCATGGAATGCAAAGGACAGGATTTCCTGGGCAGGAGCAAAAATGTGTTGTTATTGCTTCTCAAAGTGACACCCGCGCTTTCTGCTGGTGGCAACGTTTGGAAATTTGACATTTCTGCTGTGTTGTGCATTCGGATGTGGCAAAGATGTTGAATGTCCAGGTGAAAACCAAGCCACCTATGTCACGCAAAGTGATTTGAATGGTAGGGTCCAATGGTAATGTTAAAGGGAATAAAGAAACACTCAATGCGACAAAACAGGCAATGATGCAGTGCCAAGAAACCAAAAACGGCAAAAAGAACAGAGGACTAACCTTATCAAAAGGTCAGTTCGGGCAATTTTAAAGCTACTTCTGGGCGCTATGCATCTGCAACAGTGTGCTTTGCTTCACCAAGGACATAGCTCATCATAATTCATTGATCAGAAAGAATTTGCCCCAAACACATCCCAAATCTATGCGATAATGAGCCTTGTGCCATGAAGCAGCGCAAATCCCCTATGCCCCCAGTGACTTTCCTTAGGAAATTCTGGAGCAAGTGCAAGTTGGATACACTGACTCAGACCCTGGTTTTCCACCCACCCTTTCATCTGATGTGCACCTGGGCCACTTTGATTTGTAAAATTATAGTAGCTTTTCAGTTATCCATGCCTTTGTTACCTCTAGACTTAACTATTCCAATAATTTCCTGGCCACCCTCCCATATTCTACCCTCCGTAAACTTGAGGTTATCCAAAGCTCTGCTGCCTGGGTCCTAACTCGCACCATGTCCCGCTCATCCATCACCCCTGTGCTCGCTGACCTACATTTGCTCCTGGTTAAGCAACGCCTCGATTTTAAAATTCTCATCTTTGTTTTTAAATCCCTCAATGGCCTCGCCCCTCCCTATCTTTGTAATCTCCTCCAGCCCCACAACCATCCAAGATATTTGCAGTCCTCCAATTCTAGCCTCTTGAGCATCCCGATTTTAATCGCTCCACCATTGGTGACTGTGCCTTCAGCTGCTAAGATCCTAAGCTCTGGAATTCCCTCCCTAAACCTCTCTGCCTCTCTATCTTTCTCTGCTCATTAAAACCTATCTCTTTGACCAAGCTTTTGGTCATCTTTCCTAATATCTCCTAATGTGGCTCGCTGTCAAATTTTGTTTTATAATGTTCCTGTGGAGTGGCTTGGGATATTTGATTACATTAAAGGCGCTATATAAATACAAGTTCTTGCTGTTAAATAGATTAACAACTGGCTACAGGCAAATTCCAGCAAAATGGTCACGTAACTATAAAATATCAGTAAGTGTAGGGGATAATTTTTTCAAAAGTAATTAATTGGGAAACATTGTAGTTGACAACTAAGCAGATACAAGAGTCTGACATGGCAACAGTAAATTGTTCTGTAGCTGATTGAAGAATTTTCTGATTGTTAATGTTTAGTTTTTAAAAATTAAATTATTGCACTGCAGAAACGATTGTATCACAACGTTAAACTTTAAAAAAACATATAAATCCAGAGTTATAATACAGTCAAATCCTGTTCCAAATTGATTTTCAAAGTTACATTTTTTTTAAAGTTGAATTAATGTGTAAATGAAATGATTTATTTCCAAACTTAATGAAGTCTGTTTTAGCCTCAGAAGAAATAGTCACAAACTTCCATTAATTCTCAATGCTGAAGTGTTTCATCTTGAGGAAAATAGGTGGGGAGAGAATTGGGGGTAACCTGCAAGTTGTGCTTCAACATGATGACTTTGAACGCTAGCTGCAAGCTAGTTCCAGACTGAGGGGACTCCTGCTCTGTGCTCATGTGCATTCTTTAAGAATTGAAGATATCCATAGAAGGAATTGCAGGGTGCATGTGCTGGAATTGGCTGGACATGTTTCCCGGTCAAGCACAGCTCCAGCTATTCTGAGATACAATCTCATATGTTACAGATACTCATTAGATATGGAGAGCAATATACTTTCAAAATGAGGTTAGATGTTTCTCTAATGGCAGTTAGTGTACAGAATGTATCTTTAAAAGCTTTGTAACAAATTCCCCGAGGCCAACGATTGAAGGGCTCTTTAATTTAACGGACTCGTAATATATGTAATTTTCTCTATCAGAGGACTTTAACAAACCATTTATTGACTGGAACTTACATTCATGACACAGGAATTACTATAATGCATTGTTGTATGTTATTCACATTTGGCTAAAATATATCCAGTTAATTTAAAATGTTCTATATCTAGAAGGACTTTGGTCTTTCGCAAACTGAGTTTTACAGTCATTTAAAGCTTGTATTTTAAGAGAACTCATGTAATGAAGCCCTCATGTCCTATTTAGTGTTATTTAGATGCCAGTCATCAGATGAATCCAACATCAATATTCCCGCTGCCTCTGGAATGGCACCATTTGTCTGAGGGTCTATTTCAAAAGCCAGCAAGTGTAGAAAACAATGGTCTCCTCCACCTGACCCCTGTCTCCCATAACAATAACTACATTTGTGCTTGACAACAGGAATGCAATGCAAATAAATCAAACATTTTCCCATCTATAAAAGGGAATAAAATGTTTACCATTTTATATTTTGGAGGATGGGCGAGATCATAAAAATATATGTCTGATGTGATGGTGCTGTGGAACCCTTAACGTCTTGAATGCTGGATTGTTTATAATACACTGGTGAATCTCCCATGACATTGCTCAAGTTGGAGGATACATTTATATAGCAGCTTTCACGACCACCGGATGTTTCAAAGCACTTTGTGAAGTGTAGTCACTGTTGTAATGTGGGAAACACAGCAGCCAATTTGTGCACAGCAAGCTCCCAGAAACACCAAATGTGATAATGACGAGATAATTTTTTTTGTTATGTTGATTGAGGAATAAATATTGGCCAGGAAACCAGGGATAACTCCCCTGCTATTCTTCGAAATAGTGTCATGGGATCTTTTACGTCCACCTGAGAGAGCAGATGGGACTCGGTTTAACGTGTCATCCAAAAGACGGCACCTCCGACAATACAGACTCCCTCAGCATTGCACTGGAGTGTCAGCCTAGATTTATGTGTTCATGTCCCTGGACTTGAGGCAAGGCCAGTGAGCCACAGCTGACCTGTCACAGCTGACAATGCACGATACATTATGCTGCTGTTAAGATGAAGTTGTGTGCAACTTGGACCATCCCTTCAAAACTACAAAGTCTAATATTTGTCAATCGGCACCTTCTGAGGTCCTAAGCATATTCCTGCCTCCCAATGCTATATTGTCAATTAGGAAGGAGAGCAGGTTGGGCCAGGAACTCTGTGGGTGGCATCAATGCTACATATTAGCCAGAAGCAAGAACTACATTTTGTCTGTCCTAACTAATTACCTTTCTTTCTCCTTCAGTGCGAGAGTGATTCAATGCCGAAAAGCACAGAAATGGGCCATTCAGCCCAACAGGTCCACACAATTATGCTCCACATGAGCTTCCTCTCACCCTACTTCATCTAACCGTATCAGCATAACCTTCTATTCCTTTCTCCCTCACATACTTATCTAGCTTCCTCTTAAATGTATCTAAGCTATGAAACTCAACCACTCCATGTGGTAACACATTCCACATTCTAACCACTCTCTAGGTAAAGGAATTTCTCCTGAATTACTGGAGTTATTAGTGATTATCTTATATTTATGACTCCCAGTTTTGGATTCTCTCACAAGCAGAAACATTTTCTCTATTTCTACCCTAGAAAACCTGTCATAATTTTAAAGACCTCTATTAGCCCACTCCTTAGCCTTCTCTTTTTGAGCTAAAAGAGCCGCAACCTGTGAAACTTCCCATAAAAAGTAGGCAACATAAATGCTATCAAAACGTTGGGAACTCGAGCCTGGCCCACTGAATTAGAATCCAATGCTGTACCACAAGTGGTATCAGTCCAAAGAACAGTATTTTAAAATTGTATGTTTATTCCCTATTTTCCTCTCTATTTTTAGGTTGTGATTATATTGTGAACTATGAGACTGAAATTCTAGAGCCGTTTATCAGAACCCTATCATTGTGAAGTAATACTACATAATATTGAAAGCTTCTGTGATTTTCTTACTTAGAAGCATTTAACATTCCATATCATCGTCTCACTGAAAGTTGAATGAAGTTCCAGGAGAGGAATCCAAGATACTTCCAGGTGCTTTAATTACCGGAATAAATCCCTCTCCTTTTATAGTGTATGAACTCTCACCACCGTCTGGGATGGCAGAAGAGCTAGCTCCAAATCGACTGTAACAAACTGAAAGATTATTTGTGATCTAATCTATCATAAGAATAGTTTTATCACAACATTCTTTATGAACATGTTCAAGCACAATTTTCCCTGTAGCTATCAATGATTTAACTTTCATCACAAACTTTTTTTGTGCCTGTCATAGCTAATCTGTACTAGGCATGTAATGTATTTGCTTCATGAGTTCTTTGCTTAAGAATTCATAGTAACACGTTGCTATTAAGAACTAGTTGATTTATTAACAGAGGTTTAACAATCAAACTATACATTATTCGTTCATCCACTAGCTCACAACTGCATACCTCATCGTGGATGTCCTAGACTCGATTGACTGGGGTTTTATTGAGTCTTGTGAACATAACGTGACTGGCTCAGCCACTCACAATGCAACAGCTCAACAAACCTGTGAGCAAGCTCTCAGCTGCATACATTACAGGGCGCAACCTTCAAGTTAACAAATATATACAGTGTTCCTACAAAATTTACATTGTTGCTGTGCAGAATGAAATTGCAAATGCAGTTAATATATTTTTTGTAAAGTTTTTAATTAATACTATATTAGTGATAAGATTATATAAATAAAGTTGAATTGAAAGTAAACATCAATATATCTGTTTCAAAAATCTGATCTCATAGCAAAGCTGTATTAATATTTAAATATTGAAAGTTCTCAACGGACTACTCACTTCCTGCTGTCTTGGTATGTTGGAAAGGTACTCCTGAGCAGTGAAATTCCATCTATATCTTTTCAGGTCCAGGTGGATCCAGAGCGGATTTCTTGGCCGAATGGAGGTTCCTTGAAGTGAGCTGTTGTCCTTTCTTTCTTCCCCTTCTTCTGTGTCAAGCAACATGCATGGCAGATGAGTTAGTAAAGTGTCATCAAACATATCATCCTCCTGACACCATAATGGTGCCTTTGAGGGTGTCTTCCAAAGTTGCCACTGTGAAGGAAACTTAAGCATATGTGAACTCTTTGTATAATGTGCAGAGACTGCTGAAGATACCCTTCAGCATAAGACTATGAACTGGATGACAGCTTGATCAACTGGAATATGAAACACCACAGGGCAATGATTTATTCTGTGACCATTTTATAAGGAACACTAAACAGTGTATGTGTTGTATTACAATCTCTAATTATGTGATTCACCCCATAGCTTAGTGTCACAAATCATATATTTATGTCAGGATTACATAATGGGCAGCCACAATTCATGTCCATTCAAAGAATATATGAATACCAAAAACTATGACGCACTGGAGCTGCAATTCCACCCACAGCATTTTGCACCATTGAGGTATCTTTCTTTTTGCAGG
This sequence comes from Pristiophorus japonicus, assembly GCF_044704955.1. NCBI lineage: Eukaryota > Metazoa > Chordata > Chondrichthyes > Pristiophoridae > Pristiophorus > Pristiophorus japonicus. Next base: position 125,784,797 of record NC_091990.1, on the reverse strand, counting down.
CAATAGATCTTCCTTGAAACATTCAAAGTACTGGACACTCACCCTCCACCCCCCTCATTTTAACATATTCATTTGCTTTGTGCACAATGCTTCATGGATGTCGACTAAGTGCCAATCAAAAAGTCGGCATATTTGTCAAACTTAGGCCAAAATGATTTCGTACATCATGTTTGCAAGTTACAATATTCACAACTAATGTGAAGAGATAATTAAATTAAGATAATGAAGATTTTATAAGGGCTAAGAAATAACATTGCAACAAAAAGCAACCGCCTCACCCCACCCCCCAAGTAATAAGAACAGATAATGAAGACTCATATTTTAATATTTACTCAGGTTAAGGAGATGGCTGACCAGTTATGATGCTATATTCACTCTATTAAATAAAGTTGCAAAACAAAGAAAAGGTATACTTAAAAAAATTAAATGAGAAATGTAATTGCCCCACTGAGAAATGAGTTCACATCTAACTTAGACAAAGAGAATTCTCTTGCTAATGGCTATTAGCGTGTCTTTGTTTAATTATTAGACCAGGTGCTAAATTAACAAGTCCAGTAAACTAACATCATTTAGAAAAATTAACAAAGTACAGTACAAAGAAGATGTTCAAAAAGTTGAAGAAAAATACAATTCCTTCAGAATTTGATAAATCGCTCAGGTTATTTCTGCCATCCCCAATTTCATGTAGGAAGGTCATGACATGTTCTTTATGTGTGACATGCAATTTCATTTTCTGCCTCTATCATATATTCACGATAAAAAGAAAGAACTTGCATTTATATAGCACCCTTTATGTGCAGAGCATGTCCCAAAGTGCTTCTCATCCATTGAAGTACTTTTGAAGAGTAGTCACTGTTGCAAAGTAGGGAAACACAGCAGCCAACTTGTGCACAGCAAGGTCCCATAAACAGCAAGGTGATAAATGATCAGTTAATCTGCTTTATATGTTGGCCAGAATACCATTTGAACTCCATGGCTCTTCGAAAGGGGTCATGGGATCTTTGATTTCCACCTTAGAGGGCAGATAGGCCCTTAGCTTAACGTCCCACCTGAATGACAGCATCACAGTCTAGCATTGGAGTGTTAACCTAGATTATGTGCTCATGTCTTCTGGACAGATACAGAATATTTATTGGCAGCTGCTGGAATCTTTGGCGTTGATTTTCCACTCCATAATGCCCCATAAATGCCCATAGTCACAGTGTTATGGATCATAGGAATTACTAGATAAAACAAGACCAAGGACCATCCAGTTTGTCTTCTTTCATCCTGGTAGTCACAGGATACAGCAATAATGGAGTTGTTGACTAAATGTAGCAATCAATCTCTATCAATTAGTCCAGACATGAGGCGAGAAAAAACCCCTGAGATGGAGAGCTTTAGGAACTATAGATCCAAAGTCCTCTGTTCCTCCAAAGCATGCTACACTTACTATATGTCAGGTCGCAAATTAGTTCTATAATACATCACTAAATATTATTTTCTGAAAGAAATATATTTAATTTTTATTTGAATTCATCAACACTAGCTGCCTCCACTGTCTCCTTTGGGAGCCTGTTCCATAGATTCATTATTCGTTCACTGAAATACTGTTTCCGCAGATTCATTTTAAATTTACCCACCTTCAAGCACAGGTTGTGTTGTCTGGTTCTACTGTTCTGGACATCAGAAATGTGGGTAGAGATCAGTTATCTTGGATCTTTGTGTACAATTCAAACCACATGAATTTCTAGCAAGAACCTAATTTCAGCATGGCAATGCTAAGGTCATTTAGACATTGATCCCATTTTTTGAGTCTACATGGGAAGAATGCTGGGGCCGAAATTCGGTAATGACCCGTTTGGGGGCGGTTACCGAGGCGAGGTTGGACTTGCTGCGCCCCATGCAGAAGTCCCACCCCGGCTGCAAAATTGGGGTTACCCCCCCCCCCGAGAGGAAATGGAGCGCAATGCCATGTGCTCCACTTCCTCCTGGGGGCAGGACCAGGGCACTTAGCGAATTTGTCAATGCAAAGCCTCGCCCGGCAAGTCGGCCAATGAAAAAATAGCGGCATGCACCACCTCTTTAATTTTCGTTCCGCGAGCAGAGTGCAGCCCGGTTTGCGACCTGCAAGGCTGTGGCAGACATTGCATGTGGTGGCCTCATGGGATGCTACTGAAGTTCCGCTCTGGGATGAAAACATAGAAACATAGAAAATAGGTGCAGGAGTAGGCCATTCGGTCCTTCGAGCCTGCACCGCCATTCAATAAGATCATGGCTGATCATTCCTTCAGTACCCCTTTCCTGCTTTCTCTCCATACCCCTTGATCCCCTTAACCATAAGAGCCATCTCTAACTCCCTCTTGAATATATCCAGTGAACTGGCATCAACAACTCTCTGTGGCAGGGAATTCCACAGGTTAACAACTCTCTGAGTGAAGAAGTTTCTCCTCATCTCAGTCCTAAATGGCTTGACCCTTATCCTTAGACTATGTCCCCTGGTTCTGGACTTCCCCAACATCGGGAACATTCTTTCCGCATCTAACTTGTCCAGTCCCGTCAGAATCTTATATGTTTCTATGAGATCCCCTCTCATCCTTCTAAACTCCAGTGAATAAAGGCCCAGTTGATCCAGTCTCTCCTCATATGATAGCCCAGCCATTCTGGGAACCTTCGCTGCACTCCCTCAATAGCAAGAATGTCCTTCCTCAGACTAGGAGATCAAAACTGAACATAATATTCCAGGTGAGGCCTCACTAAGGCCCTGTACAACTGCAGTAAGACCTCCCTGTTTCTATATTCAAATCCCCTAGCTATGAAGGCCAACATACCATTTGCCTTCTTTACCGCCTGCTGTACCTGCGTGCCCACTTTCAGTGACTGATGAACCATGACACCCAGATCTCGTTGTACCTCCCCTTTTCCTAGTCTGCCGCCATTCAGATAATATTCTGCCTTCGTGTTTTTGCCCCCAAAATGGATAACCTCACATTTATCCACATTATATTGCATCTGCCATTCATTTGCCCACTCACCTAACCTGTCCAAGTCACCCTGCAGTCTCTTAGCGTCCTCCTCACAGCTCACACCGCCACCCAGTTTAGTGTCATCTGCAAACTTGGAGATATTACACTCAATTCCTTCATCCAAATCGTTAATGTATATTGTAAAGAGCTGGGGTCCCAGCACTGAGCCCTGTGGCACTCCACTAGTCACTGCCTGCCATTCTGAAAAGGACCCGTTTATCCCGACTCTCTGCTTCCTGTCTGCCAACTAGTTCCCTATCCACATCAGTATATTACCCCCAATACCAATGTGCTTTGATTTTGCACAACAATCTCTTGTGCGGGACCTTGTCAAAAGCCTTCTGAAAGTCCAAATACACCACATTCACTGGTTCTTCCTTGTCCACTCTGCTAGTTACACGGGTCGCTGCGCATGCCGATGATGCCATTGTCGCTGGCACAGTAGCCCGGGGCGCTACCAGCTGGAGTGGGCCATTGCCAGTTTGTGTCTCCGCTAACTCTAGTAGAATTTTGCGGGGGATTGTAGCAGCCCTGGGCAAGAAATTTTTTTCACCCCATTAGCACCCCCGGGGGCGCTAATGGGGGGCGCAAACAATGCGAATTTCTCCCCCGCTGTTTCTTAATTTTGCTTCCTTAATAGAAATTAGGTATCCAGGGCTGTTGGGCTGCACTTTTCAATACGAAGTTATATAAAGGTACTGCCTGCAACTTATAGTTGTATGTTCAAAGTGACTTTTGAAAATACAACTGTAAATTGCAGAATGTCCCTTTAAATAACTTAACTTTAAGCGACCTTTGGTACTTTTCTGATCATATTTTGAGGCCAACTTTGTTTCTGAAGGAAGAATGTAGAACAACTGAAGTGCTCTCAAATTTCCTTAAATGTATATTGCTACTATTAACCACTGTGATGCTTCTCCTAGGTGACAGTGTGTGACTGATGTTCTCTACAACCTAATCTCTTTGCTACTTCTACATGCTACCTTAGTAGCTCAAGTGTGTGAGATGGCTAGCTGTTGTGCCTCAGTTACAGGCTCTTGGGATTCAGGTGGCCCTTGACCTCTGTGAGCAAGGGCATGAAATGTATAGGTTGTCCCACATCAGCAGCTGTGAGGGATAGCATAGCAGTCTTCAGTTTTGCGCAGAGGTACAGTCGTTGGGAGGTGGTGTTGGTGAGAGGGTGCTGATGTGCCATCATTCTGAGATGAGATCATCCACGCCCATTTCACACCTCCTCCTGCTACTGCGAACCATCTCACCATGCTCATTGATATGTGCAATAGCAGATCTGATGGCAGCAATTGAAACTATTGCAACCTCTACCCACAGCTCTCTCTATGCCACAACCATGCTTATTCAAAGTTAAGGAGATAGCTGGCTGCATATGAGGACCAAGGCCTCTTTGGTCAAAGTGTGAGAATTCACAAAGAGATGCTATAATTGGCTTTTGGGCCTCGGCCACAGCAATCTCTACTGTCGATGTTTCTGGAACTGTCATACACTCCATGATAGATCACAGTGTCTTGATTCTAATCACAAATACCGCACATGTGGATTGTGGATTCCCCCATCATTTACTAAGCGGAGGTCGCAGTGGAGTAAGTCGGGAGCAGCGAGGCCCATAAAAGGGGCCCAGAAGGCGGGAGAAGCAGTGGAGGTCACAGCGGAGCAGGCTGGGAGCAGCGAGGCACATAAAAGGGGGCCCAACATTCGGAGGAGGCCAGCTGGTGCAGGGGCAGAAGGTAAACAAAGAAGCAAAAAGAAATCGAAGTGTGACGTCTCAGCCAAGCGGGTAAGTGATTGGTTGGTAGATTGGTGAGTATTTAATCTTTTTCCTTTTCTTTTGCTTTTCTTATCAGTAAGAAACCTTTGGCGTTGTTACCAATTAGGTTAATTTAAGGGTTAAGTCATGGCAGGAGAGCCCAGACCCGTGTCATGCTCCTCCTGTGCTATGTGGGAAGTCAGGGACACTCCAGTGTTCCTAACAACTACATGTGCAGGAAGTGTATCCAGCTGCAGCTCCTGACAGACTGCATTGCGGCACTGGAGCTGTGGATGGATTCACTGTGGAGCATCCGCGATGCTGAGGATGTCGTGAATATCACGTTCAGTGAGTTGGTCATACCGCAGGTAAAGGTTACACAGCCAGATAGGGAATGGGTGAACATCAGGCAGAGCAATGGAAGGAAGGGGTCCCCAGTGGTCATCTCCCTCCAAAACAGATACACCAACTTGGGTACTATTGGGGGAGATGGCTCATCAGGGGAAGGCACCAGCAGCAAAGTCCATGGCACCAGGGATGGCTCTGCTGCATAGGAGGGCAGGATAAAGAGCGGGAGAGCTATAGTGATAGGGGATTCTATTGTAAAGGGAATAGATAGGCATTTTTGCGGCCGTAAACGAGACTCCAGGATGGTATGTTGCCTCCCTGGTGCAAGGGTCAAGGATGTCTCGCAGCGGCTGCAGCGCATTGGGAGGGGGAGGCTGAACAGCCAGCTGTCGTGGTACATATTGGTACCAATGATATAGGTAAAAAATGGGATGAGGTCCTACAAGCTGAATTTAGGGAACTAGGAGTTAAATTAAAAAGTAGGACCTCAAAGGTAGTAATCTCAGGATTGCTACCAGTGCCACGTGCTAGTCAGAGTAGGAATTTCAGGATAGCTCAGATGAATACGGACTTGAGGAATGGTGCAAGGGGGAGGGATTCAAATTCCTGGAACATTGGAGCTCTGAATCTCTGTCCTTCAGGAAGAGGAGAAGTGCGAGACTGCCCTCCAGTTAGCACTTTTATTTGTCCTTCTACAGCCATCACTTTCTGCTCCTGTCCTGTGTTCCGGTGAGGTCATTAAAACTTTTCTACCTCATTCCAGACATCCTCAGCTATTCATCATGATTCCTGACAAGCACCTGCTAGAAAGAGCACCTCCCTCCTTCTGTGCACTTCTAGTGCCTATCAGTGAATGTGAGTGCTCTGCTACTCAAAAGAGTATTAATTGTACATATGGCTGCCCTGCAATGAAGTTATCATTGCTCTGTTCCTAGATAGGCATATGCTGTGCCACCCACTAATTGGTGTGCTCCCAATGAAAGGTCTTTTTGCATGTATGGAGCTTGGCCACAACATGTTAATTTGGTCAACCGTGGAAATATATGTGTGTTCACCACCAAAATAGTCAGACGTATAAACGTACAGCAGTGGCTGACTCATGTTAATACAGAGCATGACAAAATGAAATTGCACCCCCCCCCCCCCCCTCTTTATATGCCTCGCACAGATTTGGCTAAAGTATCAACAATCCTTGTAATGCCGCTCCAGGTCTGGTTCTGTGGCTGGCTACATGTTTCAAATGTTACGGATGATGGACTCTGGCATGGATTTAGACCTTCTTTCATTCAGTGCATTTGCTTGTCATCATATAAGGAACAAGAGATGTTTTCTCTTCTGCAGACTTCCAAGCAGAGCTACATTATTGTCAATGGGTGAATGTGGACTTTGTAGAACGCAGGAGTTGCTGAGAATAACAAGTTGGACTGAACTATCCTGTGGATTCTTACTCTTCTATCAATTGTTTCAACCACCTTTGTCTCTTAGGAATATAGGAACAGGAATGGGCCATTCAGCCCCTCGAGCCTATTCTGCCATTCAGTTAGATCGTGGCTGATCTGTTTCTCAAGTCCATTTACCTGCCTTCCCTTTACACTCTTACCTAACAAAAATCTATCAATCTCAATTTTGAAATTTTCAATTGACCCCCAGCCTTAGCAGCTTTTTGGGGGAGAGTATTCTAAAATTCCACTGTCCTTAGTGAGAGAAAGTGCTTCCTGATTATGATCCCTGAATGATCCAGCTTTAATTTTAAGGTTATGCTTCCTTGTTTTCCCTGTTGCATATGGTTAGAAAAGAAAGAAGAAAGGCTTGCATTTATATATCGCCTTTCACAACTTCAGGACATCCCAAAGCGCTTTACAGCCAATGAAGTACTTTTTGAAGTGTAGTCACAGTTGTAATGTAGGATTACCATGCCGCAGATTTCAACATATAAAAGTAAAGGGAGTTTGGTACCCTTAGAGAGTACAGGTGGTTAGGTAACATTGGGACCAAAATTCGGGGTCCGTAAAAGGCCCTGTTTCCTCCGTTTCGTGGCGGTCATGCGGCGGAATTGAGTGGCTGCCACGTTGCAGTCCAATGGCCCCCCGACCCAAATTCAGGTCGGGGATTTTTCGACCTGTCCTCACTTCACCTCCGCTGCTGAGGACTGCCACATGCAGGTCATCAAAACGAGCAACGCCACTCTCCTTCACCTCCAAAATACTCCGCCCGAAATTTAGCTGAAAAAATCGTTGCCCCACCACGCGATGTCCCCAACAACTTTCTCTGTCGGTGTACCTTGTCTGCTCTCTCTCTGCCCTGGCGGTGCAGTGGCCATTGAAGTAGAGGGCTGAGTGCTGCGGTCACCATCTTATTTTTTTGCCGGCCGACTATTGTACCTCCGGTGACAGCGGCAGAGACACGCTCCTACCCCAATTTCCGCCCCTCAGCCTGACTTACCTCCGCACTTCCGACCTCACTATGATTGACTTCCGGTTCAATGTTAAAAAAAGAACCAAGTACCGAATACCGATCGAAAGGCCACCTCAACGCTCCCAGCGGAAAAAACTCCAAAAGAAAGGTAGGTGTTCCAGCTTTCTGGTGGCCCTGAATTTCGGCCCCATCATGTCCAGTCTTCTTCAATAGTGTTAGTCATTTGATTTTCTGTTACAGAGATTAACCGAGTACTTGTATGTTCCTCATCCAGTTCTGTCTATATCTGCATGCAGGAATTCATGTTCTGCTTGTCTTTCAGTTGGGCAGTTATTCACTCTAATGGGTGCTGTCAGCAGCAAAAAGCAGTGTACCACTTTTAGTTAAAGCCACACTTGACCATTGCTATCAATGAGCAAAATAGTAGGGCCAGGAAGGAAACCAGAGTTACTATGGCATGGAGGGGTCTACAAGAACACAAGAAATAGGAGCAGAGGTAGGTCGTACAGCCCCTCGAGCCTGCTCCACTATTCAATAAGATCATGGTTGATCTTCTACCTCAACCACACTTTCCTGCGCTATCCCCATGTCCCTTGATTACCTTGGTGCTCAAAAACCTGTTGATCTCATTGTTAAATATACTCGACGACTGAGCATCCACAGTTCTCTGGGGTAGAGAATTCCAAAGCTCCACAATCAGTTAATTAGATGTTTGGTCTGCTCAGGAAATTGCAAGTACTTATCAGATCAGATAATCCAGGTTCTTAATGAGGCTGGGATACGATACCTTATTGAAGGTTCTTGAAATATCATTTTTTAATTCATAATGTGTGCATAATGTAGAGATAATCACTCCTTGTGTATCTCTTGTGATTGAGACATCACAAATAGGCCAGTTTATTTTTTCTGATGTCAAGTTGGCAACCGGGCACCAGGCTTTCTTTTATTAATTCATTCTTGGTATGTGGGGATCACTGGCAAGGCCGGCATTTATTACCGATCCCTAGTTGCCATGAAAGGGTGGTGGTGGACCAATTGAACTGCTTCAGTCTTGGTAGCAGTTTGATATAACTAAGTGGCTTGCTAGGACACTTCGGAAGGCAGTTAGGAGTCAACAGTAGTCATATATATGGCTGGGTAAGGGCGGCAGGTTTCCTTCTAAAAATACACTAGGTTTTTACAACAATCTGATAGCTTCAAGGCTGCTTTTGTACTGATACTAGCTTCATAAAAAATTCTCAAACTGGTACAGTGGGATTTGAATTTATGTGCTGTGGATTATAAGTTCAGACCTCTGGATTACTAGACCAGTGGGATAGATTGAAGAACAGATCTAACATTTGAAAACTCGACATTAATAAGATACTGTGAGCCATCAGCAGCAGCATAATTTTATACCACTGCTATCTGTAACCTCATGGCCCGGTATATCTCTCACTCCTCAATCACTGTAAAGCTGAATAACCATCAATGAAGAATGTTGAACAGCCTGCCAGGAGCAACAGCAAGCATACCTGAAAATTAAATGACAACCTGATGAAGCTACAACACAGGACTACTTACATGCTAAACAGCAAAAGCAGTATGCTATAGACAGCGATCTCACAACCAACGGATCGGGTCAAAGCTCTGCAGCCTTGTCACATCCAGTCCTGAATGGAGGTGGACAATTAAGCCACTCACAGAAGGAGAAGACTCTGTGAACATCCCATCCTCGACAATGCTGGAGCCCAGGATGAAGTCTTTGGAACCATCTTCAACCGGAAGTGTTGAGTGGAAGATCTTTCTCCGCCTCCGTCTGAGGTCCCTACTCCCCACCATCACAAATGCAGTCTACAGCCAATTTGATTCACTCCACGTGACATCAAGAAATGGCTGAATGCACTAAACACAGCAAAGGCTATAGACTCCGAAAACATAGCAGCTGTAATGCCGAAGACTTGTGCTTCACAACGAGCCGTATCCCTAACTCACCATCAACATCCTAAGGGTCACCATTGACCAGATACTCAAAAAAACCAGCATCATAATTGCCATGGCTACTGGAGTATGTCAGAGACTGGGTATTCTACAGCGAATGGTTCATCTCTTGACTCTCCAAATCTCTCCACCACCTACAAGGCATTCCAGAGTCGCAGGTTCTACTGTAGATACTCTTCACTTGCCTGGATGGCAACAACACTCAAGAAGCTCAACACCATCCAGGACCAAGCAGTCCACTTGATTGGCACTTCCTTCACCCCTACGTCACCAGCGTATCATGGCTGCAATGCGTGCTATCTACAACATATATTTTGGCAACTTGCCAAGACTTCTTTGGCAACACCTCCCAATCCCAAACCTGTGACCTTCAAAAGGACAAGGGTAGCAGGTGCATGGGAACGCCATCACCTCCAAGTTCCCCTCCAAGTCACACATCATCCTGACTAAGGCATATGTCGCCATTGCTTCATCGTCGCGGGGTCAGAATTCTGAAACTCACTTCCTAACAACATTGAGGGAGCACCAGCACCACACGGTAATGTTACAGAATGTATAGGCGCAATAATTATGCAATTTATCAAATAAGAAATCAACCGTCATATATTTAACAAGCCAACACCTATTTATAGGCAACAATGCTTAGAGGCAAATGCATAAATAGGCATTTTATTTTAGAATGAAATCTACTGTTAACACGTAAATATAGCAGTAACAATTAGTGCTGATTTTGTCAAACTCGAAATATACATTAGAAACATAGAAACATAGAAATTTACAGTGCAGAAGGAGGCTATTTCGCCCCATCATGTCCACACCGGCTGACAAAGAGCCGAACGGCCCTTGTTCAGCAGCCCTGAAAGTTACATATAAGCCAATGAACAATGAACAATGGCGGAAAGGCAAAGAGCATCCAGCCCAACCAGTCCACCTCACACAACTGCTACACTCCATCCCAACCAGAGCTGTGCGATCTCCTGGGAGAGGCAAAAAAAACAGATAATAACCCAGGCCAATTTAGGGAGAAAAATATCTGGGGAAAATTCCTCTCCGACCCATACAGGCAATCAAAACTAGTTCAGGAGATCACCCTGGCCATACCATATTCGATTCCCTGCAGTACTTTACATTATATCTGTGCCGGCCAACAAGAGGTTATCCAGTCTAATCCCAATTACCAGCCCTAGGTCCGTACGCCTGCAGGTTATGGCACTTTAAGTGTCCATCCAACCATCTCTTAAAAGTGCTGAGGGTTTCTGCATCCACCACTTTTCCAGGCAGTGAGTTCCAGATCCCCACACCCTCTGCGTAAAGAAGCCCCCCCTCAAATTCCCTCTAAACCTTCCACCAACCACTTTAAAATTATGCCCCTTCATAATAGACCCCTCCACCAATGGAAATAGGCCCTTACTATCCACTATGTCCAATCCCCTCAATATTTTGTGCACCTCAATGAGGTCTCCTCTCAACCTCCTCTGTTCCAATGAGAACAAACCCAGCCTATCCAATCTGTTCTCATAACTAAGATTCTCCGTTCCAGGCAGCATCCGAGTAAATCTTCACTGCACCCTCTCTAGTGCGATCACGTCCTTCCTATAATACAGCAACCAGAACTGCACGCAGTACTCCAGCTGTGGCCTAACCAAAGTATTATACAATTTAAGCATAACCTCCCTGCTCTTATATTCTATGCCTCAGCCAATACAGGCAAGCATTCCGTATGCCTTCTTAACCACCTTATCCACCTGGCCTGCAATTTTCAGGGGTCTATGGACAAGCACTCCCTTTGTTCATCTACACTATTACGTGGCCTACCACTTAATGTGTAAACCCTTTCCTTATTAGCCCTCCCAAAGTGCATTACCTCAAACTTCTCTGAATTAAATTCCATTTGCCACTGCTCTGCCCAACTGACCAGTAGATTGATATCCTCCTGCAGCTCATGACTTTCTTCTTCATTATCAACCACACAGCCAATTTTAGTGTCATCTGCAAACTTCTTAATCATACTCCCTATATTCAAATCTAAATCATTGAAATATAACACAAAAAGCAAGGGACCCAGTACTGAGCCCTGCGGAACCCCACTGGAAACATCCTTCCAGTCATAAAAAAAATTCATCAACCATTAACCTTTGCTTCCTACGTCCAAACCAATTTTGGATCGAACTTGCCATTTTGCCCTGGATCCCATAGGCTTTAACCTTCGTGACCAGTCTACCATGTGGGACCTTATCAAAAGCTTTGCTAAAGTCCATATACACTACATCATACGCACTACCCTCATCGACCCTATTGGTTACCTCCTCAAAAATTCAATCAGGTTAGTCAAACACGATCTTCCCTTAACAAATCCGTGCTGACTGTTCCTAATTAATTCTTGCCTTTCCAAATATAAACTCCTTAATACTTCCTCTCTCACTATATTTGTTTTTGTTTTATCCAGAATATCACAGTCCTCCTCGAGAGCAGTATCTGCATTGCTTCTTTTCTTTGTGAAAATAGATGCAAAGTATTCGTTAAGAACCTTACCGACATCTTCCACCTCCACGCAAAGATTACCCTCGTGGTCTCTAATAGACCCTTTCTTTAGTTGCCCTTATTCTGTGCTGGGGATAAACACTTGCATTAAATAGCAGAGAGGGAAATCTGGTACGCCTGTATGATGAGAACACTGCCAATCATAATTACTACTTTACAGTTATGTATCGTTTAAAAATCACCAGATACATTCAGCATTAATATACCAAAGCAAACACATCCTTATTCCAGAGCCGCAGGTTCTACTGTAGATCACGAGAAACCAATAAATGTTGTGCTAGTGACTACCCTTTCCCAGAAAATCAAGGAATTGGAGTAGCCAATAAATCTAGTGTTTCTTGGGAATTAACCTGACATATGGAACTTGCTGAGCAGCTCAGAGCAAGGATCAAGGTCACAAGTATCTGTTTCAATGAATTCTTGTCCCTGATTTTTTTATTCAATCTGTACATAATGAATCATTTTTCATTTCAGTTAAAATTGATAGATAAACTGTACATAGGTTTCTGGACTGTTCAGTATTTCTTGCAATGACAGATGATTGAAGATAAATGCTCTCTGCTCCAAGCATAGGCTGTGGTCCAAATCACTTGCTATTCACTCCAACTGTACATAGTTTCTGATAAGGGTATATCACATAAGTACAATCTTGATCCCAGTACAAAAATATATCCAGCTAATTTTGTTTTCTTTTTAAATTTACATTCCGGTAACACAAGCTACAATTGCAACATTTCTGAAACTGCAAAATTTGAATGTAATGAGCTTGTCATATCTTGAGCTGTCAGCTGTGGTTCAGTGGGTAGCATGCTTGCCTCTGAGCCAGAAGGTTGTGGGTTCAAGTCCCACTCCAGAGACTTGAGCACATAAACCTAGATTGATACTCCAGTGCAGTACCGAGGGAGCACTGCACTGTCGGAGGTGCCATCTGTTGGATGAGATATTAAACCGAGGCCCTGTCTGCCATCTCAGGTGAACGTAAAAGATCCCATGGCATTATTTCGAAGAAGAGCAGGGGAGTTATCCCCAGTGTCCTGGTTAATATTTATCCCTTAATCAACATAACAAAACACATTATCACATTGCTGTTTGTAGGAGCTTGCTGTGCAAAATTGGCTGCCGCGTTTCCCACATTACAACAATGAGTACACTCCAAAAAGTACTTCATTGGCTGTGAAGTGCTTTGAGATGTCCGTTGGTTGTGAAAGGCGCTGTATAAATGCAAGTCTTTCTTTTCTTTTAAATGGCATAAATGACTTGAATCCTGTGGTAGCATTCCAGGACCAATTCAGAAGTTCGAGCAGAGGATTTATTCAAAGGATGTTGTGGAATGAGACTTCTTCTCTACTTTAATACATTTCTTTGAATCCTTTACAAAACAGAAGTTCCCAAAATCTTACAGGGGCTAAAAGAGTTAAATTACGAGGACAGGTTGCATAGATTAGACTTGTATTCCCTCGGGTATAGAAGATTAAGGGGTGATCTAATTGAGGTGTTTAAAATGATAGGGCAGATAGAGAAACTATTTCCTCTCTCTCAAAAGGTAGAAACTATTTCCTCTGGCGGAGGGAGCCCAGAACTCGGGGGCATATCCTTTAAAATTAGAGCTAGGCCGTTCGGGGATGATGTCAGGAAGCAACTCTTCACACAAAGGGTAGTGGAAATCTGGAACTCACTTCCCCAAAAAGCTGTTGGGGCTGTCTGTGTGAGAGGGGTGGGGGGGTTGCAGGGGGGGGGCGGGGGGGGGATTGTGGCAGCATGGTTGGTCAAATGAAAATTTTATAACTGAAATTGATATATTTTTATTCGGCAAATATATTAAGGAATATGGAATTAAGGCAGGTAGATGGAATTTCGATACAGATCGGCCATAATCTAATTGAATGGTGGAACAGATTTGAGAGGCTGAATGGCCTCCTCCTGTTCCTATATCCTATTATGGGAATGGGAGGTGGATGAAGCCAGGAGGGGTATGCAAGGACGATGGCAGGTCTAAACAAATGTAGGTTAGGTGCATTTAATAAATGGCAGCACCCACACCCAGAAATGATCACAATCCAGTGAAGGATGAGTCTGGTTGGTGTTTTCCTGCAGCGTGGGCACGCAGTCAGTGGGGGCCATGTCCAGTCATTGGGGCTCATGTTCCAATGGCGGCGGTTGCCAGGGACAACCAAGCGCTCGAGCTGGGGAATCAAATGGAATGTGCGATCCATGCGGTCAGGACCCGAGCAGCCGAACTTTCTCCTCCTCCAACCCCTCCTCCACTTGGTCAACTGTGGCTCAGGGTGTCATGTATGTAGACCATGTATACGAATTGTATAGTCACATAAGGTGTGCCACCAGAGGGCACTGCGGTGGGAGACCTGAGAGTCACCTTCATCGGTGTGCAGGGCCCAGTATAAAAGGCTGCCCACCATGCTTCTACCTCACTCTGGAGTTACAATAAATGGGACGAAGGTCACACAGCTCAAGTACAATACTAGACCTCATGGAGTCATTCATAAGAGTATTAAAGACATAACACAGTGGGTAGCACACTCGCCTCCGAGTCAGAGGGTTGTGGGTTCAAGTCACACTCCAGGAACTTGAGTACATAAATCTAGGCTGACACTCCAGTGCAGTGCTGAGGGAGCGCTGCACTTTCGGAGGGGCCATCTTTCGGATGAGATGTTAAACCGAGGCCCCGTCTGCTCTCTCAGGTGGGCGTAAAAGATCCCATGGCACTATTTCGAAGAAAAGCAGGTGAGTTATCCCCGATGTCCTGTGCCAATATTTATCCCACAATCAACATAACAAGAAACAGATTATCTGGTCATTATCACATTGCTTTTTGTGGGAGCTTGCTGTGCGCAAGTTGGCTGCCGTGTTTCTCACATTACAACAGTGATTACACTCCAAAAGGTACTTCATTTTCTGTAAAACGCTTTGAGATGTCTGGTGGTCATGAAAGGTGCTATATAAATGCAAGTATTTATTTTCTTTGGAGGGGTTGAAAGCAACAACGTCTGACATAGTACTCATAAACCGAGGCACCCGCAATTGAAAGTCCTGGGTCGAGGGAAGACGGCTGGAGAGCTGCTGTAAGAAGCAACGTTCCTGCTGGTGTGTGTCTTCTTGCTACCTGCTCCAGGGCCTCCTCTACAGCTCTCATAGCAAGCAGCTGGTGGTGGGGCCCACTCCCCACTGGGACAGTTTTAATCCGCACAGAGCAAGGTTATAATGAATGTCCCAGGCCCAGTTACATATAGAGCCTAAATTATAGGCCAAGCTTTGGTGAGTATTATTCCAGGAGGGGGTTATTTTTACTAATAATTTATTGTGCCATAAATATATTCTGACCGATCGGGGTGAATTTTCACTGCTGGGCGGTAGCGGATTAGTCGCATGTTTTAAACACTGCCCGATTTTTGTTTCAATTGACTTCATTGGTCTGAAAATCGAGCAGTGTGTCACACGGGCAGCTGATCTGCTAATGCCCAGCGTTGAAAGTAAAACCCCACATTACTGAGCCTCACCTGGCCCAGTGGTTATAGTACAGGTACCAGTTTGCCACTGATACCATTATTACTGTGCATGTCGTGTTATCTGAGGAAATAAATTCATCTTGTCCTATGCAAAAATACTGGGCAGAACTTTTAACTTCAGTGAATTGTGGGTGGCTGGGGTGAGGGAGGGGGAAAGGAAGCGGACACTATAAGGTGAGCGGAGGCCAAAATCCGGCAGTGTATATAACAGGCGGTCGATCAGCTATTGCCTGTTTTACACCCCTGCCAAAGTTGAAAGTTCCAACTACTGTTCCTTAGAAAGAGAGGGGTGGGGGGGACATCAGGATGGGGCATGGATCGCACAAAGGGAGAGGGTTGGAAGAGGGCCAGCAAAACAAGTTTGGGAGTGTCTGCTTTATTACATTCAGCTATGTGAAAATCATTTTTGCATCGGCTATGCAAATGAAAACTCCATTTTAAAAACAGCAAAAATAAAGAACAGAAGATTGTTTGAAGTTCAAAGCCAGCAATGTTGAAATCCCATCTTGAGAGGCTCCACCTTGTTCTTTGCAGTTCGCAGACGCTGTGGACCACAACGCTCTCTCAGCAGGTTAAGCAAAGGTGATTTCCTTTTTGCGCCATTTTTAAAGGAATAAAATTATAGTTCCTCAGTGTCGTACTTCAATCAGCGCACTGCAGCGAAGAACAGCGTCCAGTAATAATGAATCATGTTCGATAAGCGAAGAAGTCAGATATACGGTTTTCCAGATATTTAACACGTGAATATTGTCTGCAGGATAAACCGTTTTGCTGAACACCTAGAGTGAATTCTGTTGGAGAAAAAAAAAAATTAGTGAACTTTGGGAATACTAGACACAAAGCTCCCTGTGTTAAATGTTCCCAGATGGGCAGCCAGACATTGGTTCCAGGATATCATTGTGACCATCTACTGGACTTCCTTAGCCTATTAGGTCACATGGCCCATGTGACTTTCAATCCAACTAAACAGCTTTTAGCGTGAGTGAAATCCAGATTCTGCATGCACCTCACTCATTTTCTCCCACTAGCTCTTCACAATTTAGTATCAAGCAATTCAATCCAACTATCATCTGCAGCTTCAAAAAAGACCACAAAGTAGTATATGTATATATATATATATTAGATGGATACTATTTAGAGTATCTTTTATCTTGTTTGTTCAGCCTGTACAGAGCTGGTTCAAGAGACTGGAGAGCGGACCCATACAAAAGCTCCTCTGTGCTGCACCCATTGCTGCATTGACTGCAATAGTCAAGGCCTGAAGGGGTGGGTTGTTACCCATGAGGTCAAGAGCACACCCTCACCATCCCCCCCACCCACCTGAAAATTCAGAAACACACATGTAAATTGGTGCAATGCAATCTGGTGCATTTCCCTGTTATATTATTTATTTGTTTTTGTTCCAAGGCATAATAAATAAGCAATGCCAAGACAAGTTCAGCTTTCCTCCTTCAGCAATCTTACTGAGGTCAGGATGGGAGTTTCTCTCCCTCTAACTCTCTTCCTGTGTCACTGTTACTCTCACCCTTTCTCTATAACTCCCTCCCACAGCTGACATTCCTGTTTTGCTACTTCTAACAAAAAAATGGATGTAAATATAAAGCAACATTTCCCCTCAGAAATGTTAGTCTGTATTACTCTTCCCCCACCCCCACTTCTCTGTTACTCTCTAATCATGTCTCTGTTACTCTCTATCTTTCCATAGTTTTCCTCTGATTCATGAGATTCTTTCCAAGACTGCATGCCCCACAAAATCGAGGACCCTGCACTAACGATTTTGCAGTCAGCCTCCAGCTGTCTTTACGACTCACTAAAAGCAAAGGGCCTTAAAGTTCTGCCCAAGGTGCCTAAATTGGATAACTATCAATATCTAGAATAACAACGGTAGCATAGTGGTTAGGTTACTGGACTAGTAATCTAGAGCCCTGGATTAATGATCCAGAGACATGAGTTCATAATCCCACCACGTCAGCTGGGGAATTTAAATTCAGTTAAATAAATTTGGAATAAAAAACTAATGTCAGTAATGGTGACCATAAAACTATCGGATTGTCGTAAAAACCCAACTGGTTCACGAATGCCCTTTTAGGGAAGGAAATCTGCCGTCCTTACCCGGTCTGGCCTATATGTGATTCCATACCCACAGCAATGTGATTGACTCTTAACTGCCCTCTGAAATGGCCTAGCAAGCCACTCATATTCAAGGAGATGGCTCAGCACCATCTTCTTGGGAGCAATTAGCGATGGCAATAAATGCCGACGATGTCCACATCCCTTGAATGCATTAAAAAAATTGATGTTCTGGTACTAGATGTCGCTGGTCCACATAGTAAATACATTAAGGTAAAATTTTTACACTGCTCCATGACCCCTTCTTCGGTTCAGGAAAATTAGAAGTGTGGTAAAATCAGGCAAGCTGACCTCTGAGAAAGATTCTCTGACCCAAAGTTCCATTAAGCCTTGCAAAATGTACCTGAAGTGGAGATTAAAAAATTAACCTCGACAGTCTGTTAGGAATCAAACACACGTAAGTTTTTTTTACTTGCAAGGGAGAAAACAGGCCACAAGTCAGTCCCAACTGAACTCTCCGTACCCGTTTCTCTCCGAACAAAGAACACACAGGGTTTTTATACAGTATTCAGCCTATAATGGCCGTACATTCAATACATGAGACATACATTGATTTGAATGGACACAGCCCCTTGTCATTCAGGTGAAGCTGGTTCATATCAAGTTATTATTTCAATGGAGAAAGATTGCAAAGTGCTGCAGTACAGCGGGACATAGAAACATGGAAAATAGGTGCAGGAGCAGGCCATTCGGTCCTTCGAGCCTGCACCGCCATTCAATATGATCATGGCTGATCATGCAACTTCAGTACCCCACTCCTGCCTTCTCTCCATACCCCTGATCCCCTTAGCCATAACGGCCACATCTAACTCCCTCTTAAATATATCCAACGAACTGGACTCAACAACTTTCTGTGGTAGAGAATTCCACAGGTTCACCACTCTCTGGGTGAAAAAGTTTTTCCTCATCTCGGTCCTAATGGCTTACCCTTTATCCTTAGACTGTGACCCCTGGTTCTGGACTTCCCCAACATCAGGAATATTCTTCCTGCATCTAACCTGTACAGTCCCGTCATAATTTTAGATGTTTCTATGAGATTTCCTCTCATTCTTTTAAATTCCAGTGACAATAAGCCTAGCCGATTCAGTCTTTCTTCATATGTCAGTCCTGCCATCCTGGGAATTAGTCTGGTGAACCTTCGCTGCACTCCCTCAATAGCAAGCATGTCCTTCCTCAGATTAAGAGACCAAAACTGCACACAATACTCAAGGTGTGGTCTCACCAAGGCCCTGTACAACTGCAGTAAGACCTCCCTGCTCCTATACTCAAATCCTCTCGCTATGAAGGCCAGCATGCCATTTGCTTTCTTTACTCCCTGCTGTACCTGCATGCCTACCTTCAGTGACTGATGTACCATGACACCTAGGTCTCGTTGCACCTCTCCTTTTACTAATCTGTCACCATTCAGATAATAATCTGCCTTCCTGTTTTTGTCACCAAAGTGGATAACCTCACATTTATCCACATTATACTGCATCTGCCATGCATTTGCCCATTCACGTAACCTGTCCAAGTCACCCTGCAGCCTCTTAGCATCCTCCTCACAGCTCACACTGCCACCCAGCTTAGTGTCAGCTGCAAACTTGGAGATGTTACATTCAATTCCTTCGTCTAAATCATTAATATATATTGTAAATAGCTGGGGTCCCAGCACTGAACCTTGCGGCACTCCACTAGTCACTGGGGGTGCTTGTGCATGAAACACAAAAGGATAGTATGCAGGTACAGCAAGTGATCAGGAAGGCCAATGGAATCTTGGCCTTTATTGCAAAGGGGATGGAGTATAAAAGCAGGGAAGCCTTGCTACAGCTATACAGGGTATTGGTGAGGCCACACCTCGAATACTGCATGTAGTTTTGATTTCCATATTTACAAAAAGATATACTTGCTTTGGAGGCAGTTCAGAGATGGTTCACTAGATTGATTCTGGAGATGAGGGGGTTGACTTATGAGGAAAGGTTGAGTAGGTTGGACATCTACTCATTGGAATTCAGAAGAATGAGAGGTGATCTTATCGAAACGCATAAGATTATGAGGAGTCTTGACAAGGTGGATGCAGAGAGGATGTTTCCACTGATGGGGGAGATTAGAACTAGTGGGCATGATCTTAGAATAAGGGGCCGCCCATTTAAAACCGAGATGAGGAGAAATTTCTTCTCTGAGGGTTGTAAATCTGTGGAATTCGCTGCCTCAGAGAGCTGTGGAAGCTGGGGCAGAAATAGACAGTTTCTTAAACGATAAGGGGTATGGGGAGCGGGCAGAGAAGTGGAGCTGAGTCCATGATCAGATCAGCCATGATCTTATTGAATGACGGAGCATGCTCGAGGGGCCGTATGGCCTTATCCTGTTCCTATTTCTTATGTTCATATGTACCCCCTGGGATCTTTCCCCCCAATGAGTTTCTGGATTATTTATGCAGCTTTGGAATGTTATGTTATATCTCCTGTGCCTGGCTCCAATTCTCATGTTATTTGACCTCTGCTCATACTGGGTACCACTTTTGCTGAAGTGTTGGTCTGAGACTTAGTATTCTCATGTTATCTCTTGAGTTAGGACATGAGGGAGCTGATGAGACCTTGAGACATAGCACAGATTTTACATTCTCATTTCTTACTTGCATCTTTCTGCATGTACATACTTCAACCCTTTATTCCATGTCTGATTTGCCCAGTGTAACTTATTGTCCCACTTCATATCCTAGTATACATTAATACTTTAAAAAGTGTGCCAAAGGCATACAAGTCCTGTACGTCATCGCTGTATCAAGTCTTTCTCCACACTAACTCGAGTATTGGAAAAAACTTGTAAAAATTGAAGTGACAGTTTGAACGGTCTCTAGTTTGAGAATCCTAGATGTAAGAGTCACTAAACATGACTTCTATTTGCCAAAATAGAAGTGTTTAATAGCAACTGTGAAGTTATCCACAGGCTAGCTGAAAGAGAACAACTTAAGACCGGAAAAGTAAAAAAACATCACTTGAGTAATGTCTCTCTCTCTCTCTCTCTCTCTCTTTCGTGTGTTCAAATTGGAATGGTTCAAAAGTAATAAGTTCTTTAATGACCGGCTTTATTTTTACCCTTCAGAAGAGAAGTTCATTAGATATTTTTAAAGTTTTGATTTGCTGGAGTCCAGTCTAGCTTTCCAAATACATCCAAATATGGCATACATTCTTTACAAAAAAAATCCCAAAATGTTGTAATAATTATAAATTCCCTCATAGTGAAAGATTCCATGGCACTATTTTGAAGAAGAGCAAGTGTATTTCCCCTGGTGTCTTGCCCAATATTTACCTTTCAACCAATGTCACTAAACAGAATATCTGGCCATTATCAGATTGCAGTTTGTGGGAGCTTGCTTGCTGGCTGCCGCACCTCCTTACATTACAACAATGACTACAGTTCAAAAAGTAATTAATTGGCTATGAGGCACTTTGGGACATCTTGAGATTGCTATACAAATGCAAGTTCATTCTTTAGTGGTGATTGGAACAGACTTTCACGTCTTTCTCTACTGTATACTAAAAGCTGATATTCAAAATTATTAACTTGGGAAGAATAACCAAATTGGATTATATTCTCCATTTTTTGGCTATGTGAAGCCTCCTAAATGGACATTTCACATATTCCATGTAAAAGTTAATATATCTGTCACAGTGCATCTTTGTTGCATGAATAATTCATTAATTTATGAGCCCTTTCGTGCCCTGGACTCAAACTGGGAGTCATATAGTTGGCGAAGGACACTTTAGTGAAAGAGTCCTTAGTATGTAGCTGTGCCTGAAGCATGTGAGCCATGATTATATTTTATTATGTTAAATAAGCTGCAGCCCCTCCCCCCTCAGCTTGGTGCAGTCAGTTTTGTCACCATGGATTTAGGCGATATGTAACTTCTGTTACAGATCTAGACATCTCTCTATCATCATGACACTATTGAGATTGGCTTCAGAAACTCTATAATGTCAGTGTCCAGAGCCCATTCAAGAAGGACACTCCTCTTACCATTTATTGGCAGTTCTCTTCTCACCAACTTGTGAAGGGTGGTCTGTCATTCCTCCGGCTCTCCCATGCCATAATAATACACCCCCGAGCTGACAGGATGGGTGGGCAACAACTTCCAGTTTAAAGCAAGAAGGTGACTTCCAATTTTCCCTTCCTGCAGAAAGATGTCTCATCCTTGCTTACTGCCTCCCCAGGTGTCCAAGCCAAGACCTATACTGCTAGTAATTTGAGGGCTGTGTCCATGCCCTATCACACCATGGTCCAGTATGTAAATACGCCAGTGCGCTGCATCACCTTGCCAATGTATTCGATCAGCATGAATAACCTCAGATTTGTTTGCCTCTGTGAAGCACCACAGGGTGCTTTCCTGCATAAAAAATGTGCTTAAATAACTGCAAATTGTTGTATTAAAACAATGTATTTTTCTGCCCCCAACTTTAGTCTATAGTTTTCAATCTCTTGAATTTAATAACAAGAGATTTCTCTGTAGAATCATGTGCCTGACTCAATTGCCTGCTAATGCGCTTGACAGTAGAACCTTGATGATGTTGTGATAAGTGGTTGTAGCCCAAGGGTAGCATGAAACATAAGTGACTACATGCTTCATCAGTAGCGCCAAAATATTTGGCTTTCACTACAAAGTATATGTCTCCAACAGCAACAGTACTCTCAGATCTTGGTTTTAGACATGAGAATACAATGTTGTTTACTACAGTGCTCCATGGCTAATATCTCAGCAATTCGACCATGAACAGTCAATATAATTGTTATTCCATAATCAAGTAACCAGTCTAAGGTGATGATGCGACAGATATGGGCATTTTTGGATAAAATAAAGGTGGTAGAGGTCACAATGCATGAGATGATAATATGTTTTTTCATTACAAAGGAACAGAGCGATCCAGAAATGTTATCATTCCAATGGCCTGAAAGCACATGTAACTCTGCAAGAGTTCCTTCTGCGGTTGGACAATACATTGTTGTTGTCATGTTTGTAACCTTCACATAACTGTAACCTTTATGTAACACCACTGTACACTGTATACACCTGAGTAATGCACACCTTGACCACAGGGGGTGAACTTCTGGGAGATACTCCTCACCTGGTCATCCAGGTATATAAAGGGAGGTCCCACGCAGGGTCAGCACTTCTTGGTCCTGGGAATAAAGGTTTATGTCACATAGTGACTTTGGCTGCAGTACATGCCTTGTGTGATTCTATAGTAAGGTGTAAGGACACCACATTTGGCGACAAGAAACGGGAATCAATGACCCACGAGGATGGCCACCGGTAGCACAGAGGAATGGTACTGTGTTGGTGAGGACTGGGATGATTTCATTGAGTGGCTCCAGCTGAGCTTTGTCACGAAGGACTGGCTGGGAGAGGAAGCGGCTGGCAAGCGGAGGGCGCATCTACTGACCAGTTGTGGATCCAAGACGTATGTGCTGATGAAAGACCTGCTCACACCCGAGAAGACGGCGCATACGTCTTTTGAAGAGCTCAGCACTCTGATCGGTGAGCACCTCAAACCGGCGAGCAGTATACACATGGCCCAGCACCGGTTCTACACACACCGGCGTCAGGAGAGAAAAAGCATATCGGACTTCGTTGTGGACCTTCGGCGTTTGGCCAGCCTCTGTAAGTTCACAGACACCTGCAGGGGGGAGATGTTAAGGGATTTCTTCATTGAGGGCATTGGTCATGCTGGGATTTTCAGGAAGCTTATTGAGACAAAGGACTTGACTTTGGAAAGGGCAACATTGATAGCTCAGACCTTCATGGCAGGGGAAGAGGAGACCAAGATAATTTACACGCGCAGCCCTGGTTCCAACGTGGCAATGGACCAGGGAGTTAACATTGTAAACGAGATTCAGAACCCCGCAGGCAGGCAAGGGCAATTTGACACCGCCCAGGCAGCAACAGACTCTAGGGTGGGCCAGCAACAGAGACAATGGCAGGAGAATCGGCAATTCACACCATCACAAGGGACAATGTGTCCCCGGATGGGACCATTGACACTCAGCAACAGAGTGCTCAGGCGTAATCAAAGAGACAATCAGAGAGGAATGCCTGTTAACCGTTCCTTTGTTCACAACAATCTCAGCTCATGCTGGAGGTGCGGTGGCAGACATGCTACAAAAACCTTTAGGTTTTAGCAATTTATCTGCAGAAACTGTAACTTCAGTGGACATCTGGCCAGAATGTGCAGAAAGCCCGTAGTGAGGCTAGTTTACGAGGCAGAGGAACCAGACGAGGGGTCTGCAAGGCAGGGTGATGCTTGGGGCAAAGCTATGGATGCTGCAGTCCAGCTGGTTCATGTGGCAGACGTCCACAGCTTGTATACCAAAATGCCATCTATGATGATGAAAGTTCTATTAAATGGCATCCCAGTACGCATGGAGCTGGACACAGGAGCCAGTCAGTCACTTATGAGTGCCCAACAATTTGAAAAACTATGGCCACTCAAAGCTAACAGGCCCAAACTGGAACGCATTGACATGCAGTTACGGGCGTACACTAGAGAGAGATCATCCCAGTACTAGGCAGTGCAAACTTGGTGGTCATACACAACGGATCGGAGAACCGGCTGCCACTCTGGATTGTCCTGGGGAATGGTCCCGCGCTCTTGGGGAGGAGCTAGTTAGCCTAGATGAATGGGCAATGGGGGGATGTGCACGCCATTTCATCTGTGGAGCGAAGTTCATGCTCACAGGCCCTACAGATATTTGAGCCACTTTTTCAACCAGGTGTCGGGACTTTTAAGGGCACCAAAGTAGTGATACGCATCACCCTGGACGCCAGACCAGTGCACCACAAAGCCAGAGCCGTGCCGTATGTGATGCATGAGAGAATTGAGAGTGAGTTGGACAGGCTGCGAAGCGAGGGCATAATTTCGCCTGTTGAATTTAGTGACTGGGAAAACCCCATCATTCCTGTCCTTAAAGCAGATGGCTCGGTCAGGATTTGTGGCGACTACAAGGCCACCATCACCCGAGTGTCACTACAGGACCAATACTCGCTTTCGAGAGCGGAGGATCTTTTTGCAACGCTGGCAGGTGGCAAACTGTTCACCAAGTTGGACCTCACTTCAGCCTACATGACTCAGGAACTGGCTGAAGAATTCAAGCTTATGACCACCATCACTACGCACAAGGGGCTATTCGTTTACAACAGGTGTCCGTTTGGCATTCGTTCAGCGGCTGCTATCTTCCAAAGGAACATGGAAAGCCTGCTTAAATCCATCCCTGGAACAATCGTATTCCAAGATGACATCCTAATCACGGGTCGAGACACCGAGGAACACCTCCACAACCTGGAGGAGGTGCAACGCCGACTGGACCGGGTAGGCTTGCGACTAAAGAAGTCCAAGTGTGTGTTTTTGGCCCCAGAGGTCGAGTTTTTGGGAAGGAGGGTTGCCGCAGACGAGATTCGGCCCACCGAATCCAAAACGGAGGCGATCGTCGTGCGCCCAGGCCCAGCAATACATCAGAGTTGCAATCATTTCTGGGACTATTGAACTTTTTCGGGAACATTCCGCCGAACTTAAGCACATTGTTGGAGCCGCTGCACCTGCTCCTGCGTAAGGGTTGTGAATGGTTTTGAGGGGACTGTCAAGAACAGGCTTTCAATCGGGCGCGAAATCTGCTTTGTTCTAACAAGCTGTTGACCTTGTACAACCCCTGTAAGAAACTAGTTTTAACGTGTGATGCGTCATCCTATGGGGTTGGGTGCGTGTTGCAGCAGAGTAATGATGAGGGCCAACATCAACCTGTGGCTTATGTCTCCAGGTCGCTCTCCCAGGCAGAACGGGGATATGGGATGGTTGAAAAGGAAGCACTCGCATGTGTCTACGGGGTAAAAAAGATGCACCAGTATTTTTTCGGCAGAAGGCTCGAGTTAGAAATGGACCACAAACCGTTAATATCCCTGTTAATAGGCTGTCAATGCCAATGCGTCAGCTCGCATACAACGGTGGGCCCTCAGGCTGGCTGCATCTGACTACACCATACGGCACCAGCCAGGCACCGAAAGTTGCGCTGATGTGCTCAGCAGGCTCCCACTGGCGACCACCGAGGGGGCGTCGGAGCAAAGCACGGAGATGGTTATGGCCGTTGAGGCTTTCGACACCACAGGCTCCCCCATCACAGCCCGCCGGATCAAAATCTGGACCAACAGAGATCCCCTCCTATCCCTGATAAAGAAATGTGTCCTGACCGGGGATTGGGCGCCCGCACACGGAGCGTGCCCCGAGGAGGTCAGACCATTTCACAGACGGATGGATGAGCTCTCCACCCAAGCCGACTGCCTAATATGGGGCAGCTGGGTAGTCATGCCCCAGAAAGGAAGGGAAGCATTCATCAGAGAACTCCACAGCGAGCACCCAGGCATCGTGCTAATGAAGGTCATTACCCGGTCACCTGTATGGTGGCCAGGAATTGACTCAGACCTAGAACACTGGGTTCGCAGGTCACGACATGTGCTCAGCTAGGAAATGCCCCTAGGGAGGCCCCACTCAGCCCATGGCCCTGGCCCACCAGGCCATGGTCACGTATTCACGTAGACGACGCGGGCCCGTTCATGGGAAAAATGTTCCTGATTGTTGTCGATGCATACTCAAAATGGATCGAGTGCATCATATTAAACTCGTGCACGACATCCACCACCATGGAGAGTCTGCGTACGATCTTTGCGACCCACGGCTTGCCGGACATCCTGGTTAGCGACAACGGCCCGTGTTTCACTAGCTATGAATTCCAGGAGTTTATGTCGAGTAATGGTATCAAACATGTCAGGACAGCACCGTTCAAGCCAGCTTCCAATGGCCAGGTGGAACGTGCGGTTCAAATCATAAAACAGGGCATGCTCCGAATTCAAGGACACTCCCTTCAGTACCGCCTATCGCGCCTCCTGCTGGCTTATAGGTCCCGGCCGCATTCGCTCACGAGAGTCCCGCCCGCGGAACTACTCATGAAACGCACACTTAAAATGCATCTGTCCCTCATTCATCCAGCCCTGTCAGACATTGTTGAGGGCAAGCGCCAGTCCCAAATCGCGTGCAATTCAGTGGAGAGATGCATAGAAATCAATGACCCTATATTTGTTCTCAATCATGCTTTGGGACCCAAGTGGCTTGAGGGTGCTGTAATTGGCAAAGAGGGGAATAGGGTCATAGTGGTCAGACTTAACAATGGGCAGATATGCCGCAAACATCTGGACCAAGTAAAGAAAAGGTTCAGCATGCACACTGAGGAATCTGAGGAAGATCATGAGATGTCACCCACACCACTGCCAGTGAACGAGCAACAAGGACATTCACCAGCATGCACAGTCCCTGCGGCCAGCCCGGACAGGCTGGAATCACCTCAGGTGACAGAGACGCATGCCAAGGCCCAACCATCAGAGCCCCAACTGCGGCGCGCCACGAGAGAGCGTTGACCACCTGAAAGACTCAATCTTTGACCCAAAGACGTTGGGGGGAGGTAATGTCATGTTTGTAACCTTCACATAACTGTAACCTTTATGTAACAACACTGTACACTGTAGACACCTGAGTAATGCACACCTTGACCACAGGGGGTGAACTTGTGGGAGACACTCCTCACCTGGTCATCCAGGTATATAAAGGGAGGTCCCATGCAGGATCAGCACTTCTTGGTCCTGGGAATAAAGGTTCAGGTCACTTAGTGACTTTGTCCGCAGTACATGCCTCGTGTGATTCTATAGTAAGGTGTAAGGACACTACAGTTGTGAAGATATTATTCAAAAAGAATGGTATTGCTGATAAGAGTAGGAGCTGCTTAGAAATACTAATGGCGATGAAGATGGATTGTCCATCATTGTCGATGATGACGGCCTATCATTCATCTCCAATTTAATACAGGTTATGGGTTCTCATATGACTGTAAAGTCCGATTTTCCCCGAGGAATGTTTCCTCACACACCGCGGATGTCTGATTGGCCTAAGGGCTGATCTTTCCTTGATTTCCTTTTGGGCTCCCTTTTCTTCAGCTAGCTGGATACAACTTGCTTCAGTCTTTGTCATGCCATCGTGATTCATTTTCCGACACTTTTTCCTGTCGCAAGCATCATGCTCCCATATGCCAATTGAGATGCCACATTTTCTTTACTTTGGTCTTTAGGCAAGCCATATATCTTTTGAACTGACCACCACAAGAGCTTTCATCGAGCTTCAGCTCACCGTAGAATTCCTCCTTGGTTAGTCTCGTATCAGGCATTCGGACGAGGTGATCAGTCCACCTTAGCCACACCTTTACCATTATTGACTCTACGCCTGGCATATTTTCTCTTCTGTGACTTCAGTGTCCGGAACCTTGTGCCACCATCAGATTTTCATAATCTTTCTGAGGCAATCTAGGTGGAAATGATTGAATTTTCTGATGTGGCAACTCTAAGTGGTCCAACTATACAACATACAACTAAGGGTGTTATAACAATTGCCTTGTTGATCTTAAGTTTTGTAACCAGTTTGATGTCTTTTTATCTCATAACCTCACATCAAGCCTTCCAAAAGCACTGCTAGCTTTAAACAATCTGTGCTTTACCTCACTGTCAAGGAGCGCATCACATGCTATGGTGCTTCCTAGATAGGTGAAGCTATCCACTGCAGACAGCGTGTGCCCGCCAATGATAATAGTAGGTGGTACACAAGATTTTCTAGAGGCAGGCTGGAGTATAACTTTCATCTTTTTCAGAATGGTGGTTAGGCCAAATTTCTTACAAGAATTGGTCCACGATGACTTGGAGGTCATCAACATGTAGATTGCCCAGTCTGTTGTCAATCAGGTGCCAGTGTTTGGAACAAGGGTATATCCATATAGAGTTGTATTTGCTTGGAAGATGAAAGAATGTGCTGATAATTGTCAGATGATCTGCACACATCCTAAGGAGCAGTGTTCATTACTGTTGCACTTCCTTATACCATGTCTACCAATGACTCCCTTCCAGGACTTGTGGCCCACTCCTACACGAGCATTGAAGTCACGCATGATAATGAGATTGTCCTTTCGAGGAACCCTGTGAGATGGCATGCTCCAGATCTTCATAGATTTCATTTTTGGTTTTATCAGTTTGCCATGGTTGTTGCATAGGTTCTAGTAATGGTGCCGTATCTCTTACAAGATGGCAAAAGCCTCAGTCATCAGGCGGTTACTGAGTCCTTTAGGAAAACATTAAAGCTTAAACATAAGAACATAAGAAATAGAAGCAGGAGTAGACCATTTTGTCCTTCGAGCCTGCTCCGCTATTCAATAAGATCATGGCTGATCTGATCTTGGCCTCAACTCCACTTCCCTGCCTGCTCCCCATAACCCTTCACTCCCTTATCGCTCAAAAATCTGTCTATTTCCACCTTAAATATATTCAATGACTCAGCCTCCACAGCTCTCTGGGGTAGAGAATTCAAAAAATTGATGATCCTCTGAGAGAAGAAATTCCTCCTCATTTCTGTTTTAAATGGGCGACCCCTTATTTTGAAACTATGCCCCCTAGTTCTAGTTTCCCCCACGAGGGGAAACATCCTTTCTGCATCTACCCTATGCCAGGTTGTATTTCACAACAAAGCAAATCCCTGCTTCTCTACTTTCCTGTTTGGAGCGCACTATGCAGAAGAAGGTGCATTGTGTAACAACCTCTTTCAGTTGACCACCTTCAGCCAAACAATTTTCGCTGAGAGCAGCGATGTCGACAGTGGCCCTCGGGCAAGTACTGGGGGTGGTGGGGGAGGGGGTAGTGAGTGCAGGCCGACAGCGGTCCAGAGAAGAGCTGAGGAGCTGGAAGGATCGCCTCTGTTCTTCCTGGCTCCACACCAGGCTAAGTATGAAAAATAACGACATATTTTTAATGGCGGCCTCCAACAGTCCCTTTAAGGATTGCTTGTGAGGTCGCTTGTAGAGCAGGTAATGCTGAGCAGAACCAGTCCAGCATCTGCTCTGCTCCAGGTAGACACATTTCCCAGTCAGGTCCTGAAACAGGTAAAGGGACCCTTACTACTATATTGAAACGAGGCCTACACTCATTTCAGGTGGCCATCAGGACCGCCTAAAAAGAATGTCCCTGATAAATTTAGCAATGGCTTGGCGACACATGCAAATTAATTTTTCATCATCGCACCATTTTATTGCCATAAAATCGGCACAACGATGTTGAATTTCTGCCCCATTGTTTGGTACTTTCACCACTGGATGCGCATGAGCTGGAGAATAATAACTTTTTGTCAACAAGTGTAAGCTATTGTAGCCTAGTTCATCAGACTTCAGGAGCCTGTTCAGCATCATGTGCTTAAATATAATTTGCTATCCAGAATAAAGCCAAACTGACTGAGGAGGGTCAGTTCTCTAATATAGCTTCTGGGGTTGGATAAGCATTGGGATTGTAACTTAGGGTGAGACCAAAAGACCTGTGGGAGGTTCTGGTGGCAGGTTAAGAGATTCAAACTGCCACAACACAAATGCTAGCACAAAGAGTACATCATAAATAGAATGACTCAATTAACAGTGATTGACAGCTTTATTGGTATTTTGTCAGTTTTTACAGTTTGGAGATTAATAATACTAAATTATTGCATAGATTGTAAACCCTTGTGCAGGTCTTGGAGATAAATCAATTTGTTTTGTGAAGTCAGGAGGGCAAGGATAACAGCCCAAAGTAACATGAATTAAAGATTACTAAAATAGAAAGCAACAACAAAAACTTGTATTTATATAGAGCCTGGCTTTGCCAGGATAGCCGGTATCCCTAGGGTTCAAGTGTCATTGATTGTACGCATATGGCATTGAGGGCCCTGCCCCACAATAGAGAGATCTTTTGGAATCACAAGGCATTCAACTCCCTCAACGTACAGCTGGTCTGCGATCACAGGTAGATGGTCCTCGCTGTCAATGCCGGATATCCTGGCAGCTGCCACGATGTCTTCATCCTGAGGAAGACCAATGTGCCACGACTTTTCATAACAACATGAGAAATAGCAGCAAGAGTAGGCCATACGGCCCCTCAAGCCTGCTCCGCCATTCAATAAGATCATGGCTGATCCAATCATGGACTCAGCTCCACTTCCCTGCCCGCTCCCCATAACCCCTTATCCCCTTTTCGTTTAAGAAACTATTTCTGTCTTAAATTTATTCAATGTCCCAGCTTCCACAGCTCTCTGAGGCAGCGAATTCCACAGATTTACAACCCTCAGAGAAGAAATGTCTCCTCATCTCAGTTTTAAATGGGCAGCCCCTTATTCTAAGATCATGCCCTCTAGTTCTAGTCTCCCCCATCAGTGGAAACATCCTCTCTGCATCCACCTTGTCAACCCCCTCATAATCTTATATGTTTTGATAAGATCACCTCTCATTCTTCTGAATTTCAATGAGTAGAGGCCCAACTTACTCAACCTTTCTTCATAAGTCAACCCCCTCATCTCCGGAATTAACCTAGTGAACCTTCTCTGAACTGCATCCAAAGCAAGTATATCCTTTCTTAAATATGGAAACCAAAACTGCACACAGTATTCCAGGTGTAGCCTCACCAATACCCTGTATAGCTATAGCAAGACTTCCCTGCTTTTATACTCCATTCCCTTTGCGATAAAGGCCAAGATTCCATTGGCCTTCCTGATCACTTGCTGTACCTGCATACGATTCTTTTATGTTTCATGCATAAATACCCCCAGGTCCTGCAGTACTGCAGCACTTTGCAATCTTTCTCCATTTAAATAATAACTTGCTCTTTGATTTTTTTCTGCCAAAGTGCATGACCTCACACTTTCCAACATTATACTCCATCTGCCAAATTTTTGCCCACTCACTTAACCTGTCTACGTCCTTTTGCAAATTTTTTGTGTCCTCTTCACACATTGCTTTTCCTCCGATCTTTGTATCATCAGCAAACTTGGCTACGTTACACTCAGTCCCTTCTTTCAAGTCGTTAATATAGATTGTAAATAGTTGGGGTCCCAGCACTGATCCCTGCGGCACCCCACTAGTTACAGATTGCCAACTCGAGAATGAACCATTTATCCCCACTCTCTGTTTTCTGTTAGTTAGCCAATCCTCTATCCATGCTAATATATTACGCCCAACACTGTGAACTTTTATCTTGTGCAGTAACCTTTTATGTGGCACCTTGTCAAATGCTTTCTGGAAGTCCAAATACACCACATCCATTGGTTCCCCTTTATCCATCCTGTTCGTTACATCCTCAAAGAACTCCAGCAAATTTGTCAAACATGACTTCCTCTTCATAAATCCAAGCTGATTCTGCCTGACCGAATTTTGCTTTTTCAAATGTCCTGCTACTGCTTCTTT
Source organism: Pristiophorus japonicus (assembly GCF_044704955.1). Taxonomy (NCBI): domain Eukaryota; kingdom Metazoa; phylum Chordata; class Chondrichthyes; family Pristiophoridae; genus Pristiophorus; species Pristiophorus japonicus. The sequence goes on along the minus strand of NC_091990.1, from coordinate 125,752,782 downwards.
AATAATGGACTCCAACATTTTCCTAACCACAGATGTTGGGCTAACTGGTCTATAGTTTCCTGCTTTTTGTCTGCCTCCTTTTTTAAATAAGGGCGTTACATTTGCAGTTTTCCAATCGGCTGGGACCTCTCCAGAATCCAGGGAATTTTAGTAAATTACAATCAATGCATCCACAATCCCTGTCGCTACTTCTCTTAAGACCCCAGGATGCAAGCCATCATGTCCAGGGGATTTATCTGCCTTTAGTCCAATTATCTTACTGAGTACCACCTCCTTAGTGATTGTGATTGTGCTAAGTTCCTCTCCCCCTATAGCCCCTAGACTATCGACTATTGGAATATTGTTGGTGTCCTCTACCGTAAAGACTGACACAAAATATTTGTTCAGAGTTTCTGCCATCTCCACGTTACCCATTACTAATTCCCTGGTCTCGTCCTCTAAAGGACGAACATTTTCTTTGCCCACTCTTTTCCTTTTTATATACCTATAGAAACTCTTGCTATCTGTTTTTATATTTCATAGTCTATCTTCCCTTTTCATAATCATTTTTATAGTCGTTCTTTGCTGGCTTTTCAAAGCTTTCCAATCTTCTGTCCTCCCACTAGTTTTGGCCACTCTGTATGCCCTTGATTTTAATTGGATATCATCCTTTATTTCTTTAGTTAGTCACTGGAATATATTTTTCTTGAGAGTTGTGAAATACCTCCTTAAATGTACACCACTGCTCATCAACCATCCTACACTTTAATCTATTTTCCCAGTCCACTTTTGCCAATTCCACCCTCATACCTTCATAGTCTCCTTTATTTAAGCTTAGTACGCTGGTTAGAGATCCAACTATCTCGCCCTCCATATGAATTTGAAATTCAATCATGCTATGATCACTCATTCTGAGGGGATCCTTTACTAGGAGATTGTTTATTAATCCTGTCTCATTACATGGGACCAGATCGAAGATAGCCTGCCCCCTCCTTGGTTCCGTTATATACTGCTCAAGGAACCCATCCCTTATGCACTCTATGAACTCCTCCTCAAGGGTACCCTGACCAACTTGATTTGTCCAATCAATATGGAGGTTAAAATCACCCATGATTATTGCTGTTCCCTTTTTACGAGCCCCCACTATTTCCTGGTTTATTCTCTGACCAACAGAGTTGCAACCGTAAGGGGTCCTATAGACTACGCCCACCAGTGACTTTTTCCCCTTATTATTCCTTATCTCCACTCAAACTGTTTCAACATCCTGATCATTTGAGCCAATATAATTTCTCACTATTGCAGTGATTTCATCCTTTATCAATAGAGCTACCCCACCTCCTTTCCCTTTCTGTCTGTCCTTCTGGATTGTCAAATACCCCTGAATATTTAATTCCCAGCCCTGGTCACCTTGCAACCACGATTATGTAAAGGCTATCAGATCATACCCATTTGTCTCAATTTGTGCCGTCATCTCATCTATTTTGTTACAAATGCTACGTGCATTTAGACAAAGTGCCTATACTCTTCAAGCCACCGCATAAGAACATAAGAAATTGGAGCAGGAGTAGGCCATTTGGCCCTTCGAGCCTGCTCCGTAATTCAATAAGATCATGGCTGATCTGATCCTGGCCTCAACTCCACTTCTCTGCCCACTCCCCATAACCCCTTATCTTTCAAAAATCTGTCTATTTCCACCTTAAATATATTCAATGAACCAGCCTCCACAGCTTTCTGAGACAGATAATTCCAAAGATTCATGACCCATTGAGAGAAGAAATTCCTCCTCATTTGCATTTTAAATGGGTGATCCCTTATTCTGAAACTATGTCCCCTAATTCTAGATTCTCCCACGAGCAGAAACATCCTCTCTGCATTTACCCTGTTAAGCCCCCTCAGAATCTTATACATTTCAATAAAATCACCTCTCATTCCTCTAATCTCCAATGAGTATAGGCCCAACCTGCTCATCCTTTCTTCATATTATAACACCTTCATCTCAGGAATCAACCTTCGCGAACCTTCTCTGAACTGCCTCCAATGCAAGTATATCCCTCCTTAAATAAGGAGACCAAAACTGTATGCTGTACTCCAGGTGTGGTCTTACCAATGCCCTGTACAGTTGTATCAGGAGTTCCCTACTTTTATACTCCATCCCCCGTGCAATAAATGCTAAAGGCATGACGGCCGTGGCTGGCGCCTGAGCGACAAAGGATGTGGTGTGGCCTCCTGGCCGATGACACCCCGACTGAGCAACGCTACAACACCAGCCATACTACAAGCTGGGCCATTATCGAGCAAACTATCAGGGATCTGAAGCAGCATATCCGCTGCCTTGACTGCTCTGAAGGGGCATTCCAGTACTCCCCTGATAGAGTCTCCAAGATCACCGTTGTCTGCTGCATGCTGCACAACCTGGCCATTATGAGGGGCCAGCCATGGATGGATGATCAACCTTAGGAGGAGGGGGCAATGAGGAGGAAGATGAGGAGCCTTACCCAAGGAGGAGACAACATGACACTGCTGCATCTGGAAAAGCTGCTCGTCAGAGACTCATCGCTCATCGATTCCAATGAATGACTCTTGATGTACCGAATGGCCAGCCTATACACGTGGGCATCAACTCAACACATCGCTACACACCCTGCAGCCCTCCGTCTTCAATAATCAGTGCCTCATCACGTGAACAATCCAAACTTGATATATTGCAAACATAAATCATATGTGCTGAAAACAAGCTCAAGACATCAACTTCATCCCCAACACATCAACTTACCCACAAAACCCCCTTCAAACAGTCTCATAGACATCCAAGTGCTACGATTGACATCAGTTCATTTTATAACAAGGTAGCTGTCTCTGGCGAGTACCAAACAATTGTTGTATCATTCATCCCAGTGCAACAATTTACATGAACTCACATTGCAACAACCTAGCCATCTCTGTTGACTATCAAGGAGTGCGTTCTGTGCAGCGTCCGCAGATCGATGGGCACGCTGCCGAGCTGTTGCTGCTGGGTCTGCCATGCTCACCATCTGAGTGAGTGCATCGGATGCGAATATACCCACGAGGTGTTGAGGCACCCAATCAATGCCTCAATTAAATGTCTGTGGCACAGCTGCAGCTTCAAATGCTGCCTAACTCCTGGATGTTGAACCCAAGCTTAACGACCCGCTTACCTCCAGGTAAGTGTGCAACGCTATGATTTTACGCTGCTATCAATTCTTTGGGCATCAAGACTGAATTTTGCATTTGGGGACCGTGCCTGAAGCGAGGCATTAAAAATTTCTCTCATGCGGTGACACCGCCTCAAAAATGGCAGTACCGAATTGTGACCCCCTAGAGTTTAGCATCTAGGCAGCTGACTGCATGGCTACCAAAGGTGAAGCGATTAAAATTGGGAATGCGCAAAAGGCCAGAATTGGAGGAGTGCAGAGATCTTGGATTGTTGTAGGGCTGGAGCAGTTACAGAAATAGGGAGAGGTGAGGCCATGGAGGGATTTGTAAACAAATATGAGAATCTTAAAATAGAGTCCTTTCCAGACCGGGAACCAAAGTCAGCGAGCACAGGGGTGATGGAAGAACGGAACTTGGCGCGAGTTAGGATACATGCAGCAGAGTTTTGGATGAGCTCAAATTTATGGAGGGTAGAAGATGGGAGGCCCACCAGGAGAGCAATGGAATAGTCAAGTCCAGAGGTAACAACGGCATGGATGCGGGATTCCACAGCAGTTGAGCAGAGGCGGGAGGAGTTGGGTTATGTTACAGAGGTGGAAGTAGGCAGTCTTGGTGATGGCGCGGATATATGCTCGGTAGCTCATCCCGGGATCAAATACAAAGTCAAGGCATCAACAATCTGTTTAGTCGATGTTTAGCCGAAATGTTGTTCATCAATTATCATTCCATAAAGCAAGGTGGGGAGGCAATATCACTGCAGGTTATAATTTGTTACTATAGCAACAGTCTCAAATATAATCGACCTACGTATTAATGACAGTCACCAGTTCGACTAAGATCATATTGCTTAAGCTCCTTGCAAATAATGTTATTGAACAGATTGTGGGTGTTGTTCAGTCCACTGTTTTCCTGCTAGACACACAAGAGGGAAGTTAAATAATATTTTGATTGAGATTTTGTATTCAGCAAGTAAGAATTACTTATGCCTTGACAAACTTCACTTATTGAAACAATGTTTATGGAAATGATGACCTAATAGTTTCTCCTATTATAAGGTACACAAAAGATGTCGCAACAATTTCACTTTGAAATATGAGCTCTCGGTCAAATGGTTCATCACCCACGTACCCTTAAAGTTGTTTAAGGGGCTGATCACGCAGGTAGCCTTGAAGTTGCCAGTACAAGAGACACGACAAGTAACTCGGATAGGCTTGTTGCAAACAGAATGTGTACAGCTAATTTAACAGAGTAGCGAGTGGATGTTCACCTCACAACATTCTGTTCAGCCAAATCATCAAACCTGCTGAATACTTAACTAATGAGACCAGCCATGCTTGTGATTTATTAGCCTGCTTTTAGAACCTTTTGAGTCACTGTGCTCATGGCTCACAGTATGCTTGGCATCTGACAGACAGAAATCCGATGATATTGTAGACTGCCTGTGATCCCTTTGAAGAGTGCCGTTTGAAAAACTATATTCTTAACAGTTGCTTGCATGTTGGTGGTGTGTTAGCACTGGAGTCACAGAGACACTTGTATGTACGTCATCTGTCTGAAGAGGTGGAGATCTTGTGGTGGCAATAGCTCCTCGATGTGGAGATGAAGAGCTCTGGAAGCTGGCCTTTGGAAGAATGCTGAAGGATCTTCGCGGTAAGTTTATCACCACTAACACCATTGAAGCTAGAACAAAGCTTAACAATTAAAAAAAAATGTTAGATTAATTGGTACAAATGTATTTAGTTGAAGAATGCATTAAGGGGGTGGAGCTGTAATACTGTAAATGTACATTCAAAAGAAGCCGGAAGCCCTAATGACAGTGAATAGCAGCACCATTCAAAGCCCAAGAAAACAACACAGAGGGTTACAGAGTTGTCAGGTTGTGCATACATGGAAATACAAGATTATGACCCAAGACCCAACTCAAGGATCCAAGCTCTGGGATTGGAGCAGAAAGCAAGCCCTAGATCCCTGAGGAGGGCACATTTATGTGAGGGGAGACTAATCGGAGATATTGTAAAATAGGATGGCTACATTTAGGCATACATTTCGTGATTTTGTTTTCAAAATTGTTAAAATATTTTAATGTATTTTATAAATGTTATTTTTAGAATTATGTGGTGGATGGGTGAGGAACCAACATTGCTGCTGAAAGCGCTTTGGACATTTTTCTTTTCAGGGATTTGATTGGTTACTTTTCCAAAAATATTTGTTTTTGGGGAGCCAGTGAAGTGCAGTGTGCCTGTTGCTGAGTGCTGCCTAAATATTTTTTTGACTGGCATTTCACATTTATTGAAGAACAACAAATCAAGTATGCTTTGTGCCCTATGGATACATTGAGCACCTTGGCCATACGTACTCTTTCCTTCATCCTATGGACATGTCAGTCATGTATTTGTACTTTTAATTGTATGGGTAATTGAGAAACCTAAATGAGGATAGCACTAAAGTTGAAAAGAGTAGGAGAGAAGAAAGGAGGAGGCACTCAGTGACTCCAAACTTGGGCATGACAAGCCTATAGATTTTAAAAGGAAGGAAAGACTCAGGGAGGAAAGGAGTTTCAGTTTTGATGTCCTGGGAAAATAAGTTGTGATTGGAGTAGGAGATTATTTACGATGAATTCTGATTTTAACACTAACAGCAACCACTTACATTTATATAGTGCCTTTAACATACTACAACATCCTAAAGTGCTTCACAGGAGCATTATGAAACAAAATTTGACGCTGAGCCATACAAAGAGATGTTAGGACAGGTGACCAAAAACTTTGTCTAATATCATTAAGGGCATCTTAAAGGAGGAAAAAGAGGCAGAGAAATTTAGGGAGGGAATTCCAGAGCTTAGAGGCTAGGCAGCTGAAGGCACATGGAGAATTGGAGGAACGCAGAGATCTCGAGAGTTGTCAGGCTGTAGGATATAAGGATGCAGGGAAGAGGAACAGTAGACAAATAGCACATTCAGAACCGAGGAGCAATAAGGGAGGAAAGTTCAGAGGAGCAATAACTATAGTAATATGAGGGCAGGGTAGTGTTGTGGTTCTGTTACTGGATTAGTAATCCAGAAGCCTGGACTAATAAATTCAGCGAATGTGAGGTCAAATTTCACCATGGCAGTTTGAGAATTTTAATTCAGTTTCACAAGTCTGGAAATAAAAAATGCGTATCAGTGACCGTAAAGATGTTGGATTGTCATAAAAACCTTGCTGGTTCATTAATGCCCTTTAGGGAAGGAAATCTGCCATCCTTACCTGCTCTGGCCTGTATGTGACTCCAGTCTCACACTAATGTGGTTAACTATTTAATTGCTTTTTGAAACAGTGTAGCAAGCCACTCAGTTGTCTCAGGGCAATTAATGATATATGCCAGCCTTGTCAGCGATGCCCATGTCTCGAGAATGAATTTTTTTTTTAAAGTTGGATCAGAGAATGGCTTATGATGGAAAGACAGAAGTTAAGGCTAGAGTACCTTATTTAAATAAAACAAAGTAAGATAGACAGCACCTACCAAACTCACAACCTCTACCACCGAGAAGAACAAGGGCAGCAGGCGCATGGGAGCACCACCACCTCCAAGTTCCCCTCCAAGTCACACACTATCCTGACTTGCAAATATAGTGCTGTCCCTTCATCGTCTTTGGGTCAAAATCCTGGAACTCCCTCCCTAGTAGCACTGTGGGAGTACCTTCACCATATGGACTGCAGCGATTCAAGAAGGTGGCTCACCATCACCTTCTCAAGAGCAATTAGGCATGGGCAATAAATGTTGGCCTTGCCAGCGATGCCCACTTCCCAGGAATTAATATAAAAAATATGTTTAAAAAAAATCTGTATCTTGCTATTGTACCTAAATAACTGTTCAGCATCTGAATATTTAAGTTACTGTGTGTTGAGAGACAAGTGTCTCTCACTACTATGCTCCCAAGGTGGTCCAACGCCTGCAGATATGACACCCATAGTTTTTTATTGGACTCCATCAGCTCAGGGCATTAGCTGCCAAAAAAATTACCTTCCAGAATGACATTTTCTGATGTTCCCCTATGACACTGGTGAAAAATGGAATAAATTGACCTGTTTGGCACATAACAGCAAAACAAAGCATACTAGACAGAAGCAATAACATGTACATATCGCAAAGGTTTACTTAAAGTAACAGAGTATTTCTGCAATAAACCGCATTGTAATTCGCTGCTGTTCTTAAGTGGCCCGAGCCTCCTTAACTGTGGGATGTGCATTCTGGTATAACATTGAGATGAATACGACTTAATTCAGGAGGAGTAAATAAAAGATTTCCAATCAAAAATAACAATCTTGGCCCCATCATCAAGATCTGCATGCATTCAAAACTCAGCCATGCATGTCCTAATGAAATAAGGAAATATGTTCCTGATGGACTTAATTTCAAAGAGCATCTCTTTCTAAGGGAGGGTAGGCCTCGAACCTTTAACATCTGGCAACACAAAAAAAATGCGGTCTTGAAAAGAAGAGGTTTTGTGAAAATAGCTAATAATAACCATTTTATCAGTGGAAAAAAAGCAGATGTGATTTTCTGCTGTGGGCAAGCTCTCTGTTTCAGGTTACTGAGTAACAGAGCAACATTTGTTTGTGAGCTATCGTCATTGTTCCAACTAATTCTATCAAAAGATTTTAGCATTAAATGGAGTTTAACCACATTTTAAAATTGAAAATGCTGCAAATCATATTCTTTGATTAATTATGTAATTGCTAGATAATGTAGGTCATGCCTTATTTTACCACACGTGTGTTCACGCCAACCCACCCCCCCATCTTACTATTTTACTGTGTCTTTCAGGTGAAATTTAAATAACATTCTGCAGATCAATTCTGCAAAACAAACCATTGCTCTTGTTTAAGAGGTTGGCAGCTTGTGCAAAGTTTTACGATTTGTACTGGACAATTAGAAAAAAACATTAAAAAAATAAGTTTGGAGATACTGTGTTCAGTTGACTTGAAAATATATGTTTTTTAAAAAAAGCACATTTACAATTGCGTGTGCTAGGACATGAATATCTGCTGGGATTAAATTTTGCTCTGCTTCCTAATGAGACCTCATTAACAGTGAAAGTTTTAGAGCTGAAGGTTAATATTGAGTGATTAGGATATTATTTATGAGTTGGGGTTTCTGCAGAAGCCAAGGTATCCATTATTGTGGTGTGTTTATATACCAGTCACTTCATATTTGCGCAATTAATTAGATTGGTCAATGAATATAAACTATGAAATTAGTACTAATTGACTGTCAGATAAAAGTGAAATGTGCCTCATTTTTCAGCCCTTTTGTCACAGTTTGAGGCTGAAAACCAAGGGATTGGGACAGCTAATTCAATGATGAATAATGACATGATTGTTTGTCAGTCAGACACTGAACAGGTGTTTTGGTGATGGAGTCTGTAAAGCAATAGGCCAGGACCACAGAATTTCACAGCAATGAGCTCTCCAGTTACAGCTGTAAAATTCCTATTATGCCGTTGCTGAAGAGCAGCCACAAAGATAGAGTATCTGACAGATTGAGCTGCTCTGACCTGAAAGGGAAGCCTTCCCTACTTTAGTAAACCAGGTGGTAATTTTAGATTGCATTAGCAGTGGACTTTCACAAAGAAGACTGCTTGCCTGATAGAAGATCTGAGGCTACCCTCATTAGAATCGGGAACGAATTTCTTGTCTAAAATATTGAGACCATATGATGGCAATGACAAAAGGAAGGAAGCATATGGTTTAATGAGGAGAGGAAAATTAATCGACTAACATCAGTGAGATGAAAGAGGGGTTCATATTAATTGCTGTATACATCAACGATTTTATAATTGAAAACAAGGATGGCTATGAGCCACTGTGCTTAATAACGTTATTTAAATTAATTTGAAAAATTGATATTAATTCCAGGAACGTGTATCAAAACTACTGTATTTCTGCAGACTGAATGCATGACTGTAAGGAGGTATTTTATTAAGCAACGATTCAGTGAACACACCGAATAATCAGGTCTGCATCTTAAATGTAGTTAATTGTCAATTAAAGAATTTGGAAAAGTTCAGAAAACGGCATTACACAAAAAGTCATTTCCCTAAAAGTGCTCAAAGAGTTTGAAATTCCACTTTAATGTCCTGCTCAAGGAGAGATGAGATGAAAAATAGCAGACCGCACAACACATTGGCCCAGAATTTGCGGTCGGGGTGACGACGAACTGGCAGTGCTCACCACCATTCCACCTCTGAAACCGACCGCAGCTTTGGGATTTGTTGCATGTGCAGGTGCAGGCGGAAATGCCGAAGTTGCGGTCTGTCAATGACAGCTCCGAAACTGGCAGAGCCGGCAATCTGTGTAATCTCGTAAATCATTGAAACTGACAAAAACTTCGGCTCTTCCGCAGTAATTACACTGTTAAATTCCCCACTGAAAGTTAGATCCAAAGGAATTAGGTGTAACTGGGGTTTTAATATGGTATTGGCTGCCAAACAAAGGTTAAGGGCCTAGAAAACTAATTTTAATTTTGTGCAGTGTGAAATGTGTCCATTTTAATAAAAATTAAAATGTTTAAGAAATTAAGAAAAAATTACTATTTTTTTTAAGTTAGAGCATCTTTATTTTAGGTTTGCCTTTTCCCCGTGAGAGAGCCTCAATCTTTCTTTTGTTCTTTCTAACTATTTTAAAAAGTTAGAATTTTAAGGGCTTACTCACTTCCTTTCGCTGTCTGTGAGAATTCTGCCTTTTGATTGGCTGCTTAGACAACCTGTTGACATCATGCAGCTCAAAAAAGGGATTCCCCCTTAAGTTCTGTTGAATTGAATTGTCGGTCGGAAAATCCAAAGTTCTTGACACAGGGATTGAGAGAACTTTGTGTGGAGTGAATCCCTTTGCTTTGCTGTTGACTGTAAATTTTGGACCATTGTCTATTGAAGTTGTTAACTTGTCAAAAAGTAATAGCAAATTTTGCTTTGTTATTTAATATGTAGCATTAGAACTTGACTTGTCATTTTCAGCTGTTAAGTAATAATTATATATGGTATGAAATCTGCGAAGATCAGTCTATACTATGCGGGCTCCTTTCCCATTATATTGATTTTTATATTAATCTCTTTCCAATTTTTTGTTCTTCTAACATTGTAAGAAATTAAAGGAACTATACAAAATAACTAATGAATTGACTCAAGCAAATGGAGCTGGTATTATGCCAAGTATATTGGCAAATGATAGCACTTTGGATGCAATTTATATCTTCATATTTGACCGTTATTGCATCAAAATCTCAATAGGGTGACTGTCAGTTTCATAAGGACATAGGAACAGTAGTAGGCCATTCAGCCCATCCAGTTTGTTCCACCAATCAATAAGATCATGGCTGATCTGCGACTTAACTCCATATTGACCCATATCCCTTAATACCTTCGGTTAACAATCTCAGATTTAAAATCTATCAATCTCAGATCTAGCATCAATTGTCGTTTGCGGAAGTGTGTTTCCAAAATTCTACTACCCTTTGCGTGTAGAAGTGTTTCCTAACATCACTCCTGAAAGGTCTCGCTCTAATTTTTAGACTATGCCCATTCATCCTAGACTCCCCCAACCAGCGGAAGTAGTTTGTGTAATCTATCCTCGTAATTTAACCCTTGAAGTTCGGCTATTATTCTGGTCAACCTAAGCTGCACTCTCTCCAAGACCAAAATATGCTTCCTAAGGTGTGGTGTCTTTTTATCTTCAATTACTAAGCTTCAATCTAATTCGTACAGCATAAAAGAAGACCATCGTGCTTACTTCTATGCATGCATTCTGCCATTGATAGTCATGCTTTAGAATATAAGATGCTATTTTGGACAACTTAACTTGAGAAAGATATTATAAGGAGTTATAAAATATTATAACGAGTTCAAAAGAGAATGCTGATTCGAAGTGTAGGACTTAAATTCAAAGAGATGAAGAGATACAAAATTAAACATTTTATTTTTAATTAGAGAAAAGAAGGTTGAGAGAAGGCCATGACATAATAAAATGTTTAAAGGTGTGGCAAGTATGTATGTAAGCAGGTTATTTAATTTAAAATATGATCACAGAACCAAAGGATACAAGTATAAAATGAATGAACAAGATTATAGCAAAACCAGGATAGTGAAATTATAGAATAAACTTGCAGAATAGTCCCTTAATTGTCAATTAAAATGAGCTGGATAAATATCTGGTTTAAGTAAGAAAGAAAGACTTGGATTTATATAGCGCCTTTCATGACCACCGGATGTCTCAAAGTGCTTTACAGCCAATGAAGTACTTTTGGAGTGTAGTCACTGTTGTAATGTAGGAAGCGCGGCAGCCAATTTGCACACAGCAAGCTCTCACAAACAGCAATGTGATAATAAACAGATAATCTGTTTTTTTTTGATATGTTGATTGAGGGATAAATATTGGCCAGGACACCAGGAATAACTCGCCTGCTCTTCTTCGAAACATTGCCATGGGATCTTTTATCTCCACTTGAGAGAGCAGATAGGGCCTCAGTTCTAAGACAGCATCTTTGACAGTGCAGTTTAGAATTGGATTGAAGCTTTTAAGGGTCCCCAGCACCTGAATGGTCAATACCCTGTTGAGCATGATGGCCCCTGAATATGGAGCCACAGAAATACCATCTGTGGAATGTAACTGGTCAGAGTTGGATAATGCGTAATGAAAGGTTGACATGATGAAGTCTTGTTAGATTGTCTTTGGGGTCAGGAAGAAGTTTCAGAGTTTTATCTTTAAAATGTTTGTCTCTAGTTTGTCACCTCTTTCAGGATTAACTAAATTGGAATCTATGATAGGACAAAGTCGATACGGTGAGCGGGAGATTTGGGCTCTTGTTACTGCATTTTCTCTATGCTCTTTTGTGTTAGTGCCAATAGCATTGATAAATTTGATATACATTCATACTTTATACGAGCAAGATTATTGATTATGTCGCCATGGTGTGATGTATGATAAAAATGCTATTATTGAATTAAAATCAGCTTCACAGGGGTATACTGACATGGCAGCAAGACTGGGTGGGAGATGTAGATTAAGATTCAGATGGGTTGTCGGAACCCTCATTCTTCAGACAATGGGAGTTAATTTTCACATTTTAATGATCGTGCACACCTTTTCCGGTTGCAATAACTCCATTCGTTTGAGTTCAGCTGTGGTTGTTGCCAGGATAGCCTGTTGGGACTCAGCCTCCTGGGATCAGAATTAACAAAAAAGAAGAGTAAGAAAACCATGCTCAGATTCAGTGTGGTCCATCAAAATGGCCTTTCATTACCCATTTTGACAAAAAAGTGGAAATTCAGGCTGGAGCATCGCCGAAAAATTATCCCCCTGACTTTCAGCTCATATCATCGAGCTGATCGGCGAGCACATCGCCCATTCTAACTTTCGGCACATCACCGGCACAGCGCCGGGCTGGTCGCTCGCCGACAACAGTGCCGGGAAATAGTTGCTTTTCCCGGGCTTTACTCACAGAACTCGGTACGGACGCCATTTTGACGCCATTTTGAATATCGGAGGAAAGGAGGGAGCCTGCAAAAACAAGAGTGCTCTAATAATTTGTGCTATAAGTGTATTTGACAGATATATCCAGTCAAATTTAAACTTATATTATTTATTATAATTTATTTTCATAGAAAGGTCAGTTTAGTAGTAGAAAAGGCATTTATATAAACAGTAAAAGAATGGGGGCTGCATCGTCTCTGCCATTACTTGTAAGTGCAGAACTGATGGCATCTGAGCTTGAGTTAAGTGAAGGGTTAAGTGAAGGGGTCAATCATAGAAGTCGCAGAGTAACATGTAGATGTATGAGAACTTACAGCCGAAGAACTTACAAGGAAAGGCAATCTTACCTGAATGTCTGATAACGTATGCCTTCAGAGGTTGCGTTTCCAAAAGGAAGTCATCGATGAGGTTTATCAGCTCATCAAGGGGGATCTGCAGCCTGCCAGCTCCATCAGGACCGCATTGCCCATTGAGGTAAAGGTGCTACGCATTCTACGCATCGGGTCCTTTCAGGCTTCAGCTGGTGACATCTGCCATATCTCTCAGGACGCCACACACTGCTCCATTCGACAGGTGACTCAATCCCTTTATGCTCGCAGGATGGATTTTATAAACTTCCCCATGACCAGGGAGGCACAAACCGGAAGGGCTTTGGTGTTCTCGAGAATAGCAAACTTCCCCAAGGTGCAGGGAGCAATAGACTCCACACACGTCACCCTGAAATCACCTTTACAGAATGTGGAGGTGTTTTGTAACCGAAAGGGATTTCACTCGCTAAATGTGCAGCTCGTTGTCGACCACAAGCAGATTATCATGGCAGTTAATGCTAATTTTCCAGGCAGCATCTATGATGCACACATCCTGTATGAGAGTGCTGTTCTCTGACCTGTTTGTCAATCAGCCACTAGGTCACGGTTGAATGCTGGGAGATAAAGGGTATGGCCTTGCCAGCTGGCTCATGACGCCCCTGCGTTACCCTGTTACTGAGGCCGAGAAGCGTTACAATGAAAGTCACATTACTACACGCAACATCGTCGAAAAGACAATTGGAGTCCTAAAGCAGTGCTTCAGATGCCTGGACCACTCAGGAGGCAACCTACAGCACCAGCCTGACCAGGTCGCTGAGTTTATTGTGGTGTGTTGCATGTTACATAACCTAGCTATAAGATGAGGACAACATTTGTCAGATGGGACTGCCGGTCCACCTCAAGAAGGATTGGAGACGGAAGAGGTAGATGACGAGCAGCAGTGGGAGGAGGATGAGGAGGAGGAGCAGGAGGAAGCCGATGAGCACCTCGGGAGGACATTAAACCTAGCGATGAACCAATGCCCCCACACCCACCCGCAAGAGTGGAAAAACCCAGTGGGAGTTATGCGGCTGCAAAAGTGTTGCGTGAGCAGCTCATAAATGAACGCTTTGTGTTGTGTATGCAATAACTCAATAAACTGAATACTGTAAACTCCAAACAGGTACAAACCTAGCTCTACTTTATTAGGGCCCAAAATGATTACATTATAAGATGGCTGGCCTTATATACCTGCGCCGCACACACGTGCGCACAGCCCAATGACCTCCGACAGTAGCGCCACCTGGTGGCTAGTAAACCCAAGCATACATACATGACAATATCCCCCTTTAAGATATTAGTAATGGTCTTTTTACAAATTGAGACAGTCCGGGGCTTTCCGATCCCGAGTTGAACGTCTCAGTTCAACTCCAGCCTTGGGCGAGCGTTCTGAGTCTGTTATGACTGGGGGCTGGTCAGGGATTGAAAGTCCAGATTCGTTGATGACAGCGGAGTCCTCTGATGACTGAGGGTAGGTTGGTCGGTCACTGATTGTGTCTTCCTCAGACTGTTCCGGTTCATCCGTGTGCCGCAGCTTTATCTGAGCGACATGTTTCCTGCATGTTTGCCCATTCTTGAGCTTAACGATAAACACTCTGTTACCCTCCTTGGCCGTAACAGTACCGGTGATCCATTTGGGACCTTGATCTTAATTCAGTACATACACGGGATCATTGATAGAAATGTCGCATGACACAATAGCGCGATCATAATACTCTAGCTGACTTTGACGTCTGTATTCGACACAATTTTTCAAGTCAGGGTGGACAAGAGAGAGCCTGGTCTTGAGACCTCTCTTCATCAATAGTTCAGCAGGGGAGACCCCGGTAAGCGTATGGGGTCTTGTCCTGTAACTAAGCAATATGCATGACAAACGAGTTTGCAGTGAACCTTGAGTTACACGTTTCATATTCTGCTTGATGGTTTGGACCGCATGCTCTGCTTGTCCATTGGATGCGGGTTTGAATGGTGCTGACCTCACATGTTTGATACCATTGCATTTCATGAACTCTTGAAACTCCATACTGGTGAAGCAAGATCCGTTGTCGCTTACAATGATGTTGGGCAGACCGTGCGTAGCAAACATGACACAAAGGCTCTCAATGGTAGTTGTGGATGTGCTGGATGACATGATTGTACACTCTATCCACTTGGAATAAGCATCCACCACAATTAAGAACATCTTTCCCAGGAAGGGACCTGCAAAGTCGATGTGGATCCTGGACCATGGTTTAGATGGCCACGACCACAGACTCAGCGGCGATTCCACTGCTGCTTTACTAAGCTGCATGCAAGTGTTGCACTGATGCACACATGATTCCAGATCAAAGTCAATTCCAGGCCACATTACATGAGACCTGGCAATGGCTTTCATCATGACAATACGGGGATGCATGCTTTGTAGATCATGCACAAATTGCTCTCTGCCTTTCTTGGGCATAACAACACGGTTACCCCACAGAATACAATCTGATTGAATGGATCGTTGGTCTTTGAGTAAGATGTAAGGTTTGGTCTCTTCACACATTTGCTTGGGTATGGCCAATCATCACTAAGGATACAACGTTTCACAACTGATAATATCGGGTCCTGGTTGATCCAGGTCTTAACTTGTTCGGCCGTGATAGGGATTCCTTCACTTTCAAAAGCATCCATGACTAACAGTAGGTCTGCTGGTTGTGGCGTTTCCACCTCCGTTTTGGGCAACGGCAGACGGCTCAATGCATCAGCACAATTCTTAGTGCCAGATCTATGGCGAATGACATAATCATAGGCAGATAATGTCAGCGCCCATCTCTGGATGCGGACAATGCATTGGTATTGATACCATTGTTTTCCGAAAACAATGAAATGAGTGGCTTGTGATCTGTTTCCAGTTCAAACCGAAGATCAAACGGGTACTGATCAATCTTTTTAACCCCATACACAGGCTAGTGCTTCTTTCTCTACCATGCTGTAGGCTCTTTCCGCCTTTGACAAACTTTTTGAAGCATATGCAACAGGTTGTAATTTGCCCGACTCATTAGCTTGTTGGAGCACGCAATGAAGCATCACAGGCCAATACTAGATACTTACACGGATCATAATGTACCAGCTGCTTGTTAGAGCAAGGCAGATTAGTAGCTTTCTCAAAAGCTATACCTTGAGATGCACCCCAAACCCAGTTGTCACCTTTTCTTAGCAGCATGTGCAGTGGTTCTAATAAGGTGCTCAATCTAGGTAAGAAATTACCGAGGTAGTTGAGTAGACCAAGGAACAAACGCAGCTCCGTCACATTCTGAGGCTTGGGTGCATTCTTAATGGCCATGGTTTTCGAGTCCGTAGGCCTGATACCGTCAGTAGCAACTTTCCTCCCCAGGAATTCAACTTCCAATGCCATGAAGATGCACTTCGAGCATTTCAGTATGAGTCCCACTTTGTCCAGATGATATAGAACCTCTTCCAGGTTGCTCAGATGTTCGATGGAGTCATGACCTGTGACCAGTATGTCATCTTGGAACACGACGGTTCTGGGGTGGACTTCAGCAGACTCTCCATGTTCCTCTGAAATATGGCTGCAGCCGAGCGAATTCCAAAAGGGCATCTGTTGTAGATGAACAGTCCTTTATGAGTTTTGATGCACGTAAGTTTCTTCGACGTGTCGACCAGCTCCTGTGTCATGAAGGCTGATGTCAGTTCCAGTTTTGTGAACGACTTCCCCCTGGTTAGCATTGCAAACAGATCATCAACCTTCGGTAATGGGTATTGATCCTGTTCGAAACTCGGTTAATCGTAAGCTTGTATTCTTCACAAATTCTGACAGTGCCATCACTTTTCAACACTGGAACAATGGGGCTGGCCCATTCATTAAATTCCACCGGTGATATGACCCCTTCACGCTGGAATCTGTCCGGTTCAATTTTGACCTTCTCCCTCATCATGTATGGAACTGCCCGAGCTTTATGATGGACAGGTCTTGCATCCGAATCTATGTGGATCTGCACCTTGGCTCCCATGAAATTGCCGATGCCTGGTTCAAACAGCGAGGGGAACTTGCTCAGCACTTGAGCACATGGAGTATCCTCCTCCGACGACAACTCTTTGATATCATTCCAGTTCCATTTGATTTTTTCTAACCAGTTGTTGCCAAACAGCATTGGCCCATTGCCTGGAACAATCCATAACGGTAAATCGTGAACTGCACCATCATACGACACCTTGATTACTGCACTGCCAATCACCGTTATGAGTTCTTTAGTGTACGTACGCAACTTGGCATTGACTGGACTCAGCTTAACCCTCACAGCCTTAGTGTCCTACAGCCTGTCGAATGTCCTCTGGCTCATTATTGATTGACTCGCACCCATGTCCAATTCCATCGATACCGGCACACCATTAAGTTTTACATTAATTATTATCAGTTGGCTTTTTGCTAGGGACGAATACAGTCCATACACTTCCTCCTCTGGTATCTCGTATTGTATATCCGGATCCGCACTAGACTGGTCATCATCCTTCACCTGGTGTGTCGCAGCACGCTTGCTCAGTTGTGGACACATGCGCTGGAGATGCCCCACTCTCGAACAGCCTTTACAAATATACTGTTTAAACCAACACTGATGATGCCGATGATTTCCCCCACAACGCCAACACGGTGATATCGGTTTCATTCCCGTTGGCAGACTTTGGGCAACCACAGGTTTCGCGTACGCAGTCGGGTAGGCCCTGCCATATGCAGCTCTGTCAAACGATGATACCATCTTGTTTACAGTACTTGCCGAGTTCCGATTTTTCAATGAAATCTGCTTTAAGCTTTTGTCCGTCATCATACATGATTGGGCCATCGTGATGGCCTTGCTCAATCTAGCGTCTCCGCCGCCAGTTGCTTATGCAGGATCACCTCGTGGTTGATGCTGATTACAAAGAAGTCCCGCTGCATGTCTGCCACTGCAGTTTTGAACTTACACGGTCCAGCTAGATGTCTTAGGTCGGCAACAAATTCCAATACATCCTGGCCCTCAGATCGAACGTGCGAATAGAATCGATATCTTGAGATGATAATGCCTTCATCTGGTTTGAGATGGTCACGTACCAGACCACACAATATTTCATAGTCCTTGTTCATTGGACTTAATGGCAAGAGGAAATTCATTGAGTCCATAGATTTTCAGACCGCAAACCGCCCGGTGCTGAACTGCGTCTGCCTCTTTCTCCACTTTGTTGGCCACAAAGTACTGGTTCAAGTGGGCTACAAAGTCTGCCTAATCTTCTCCCTCCACGAATTGCTCCAGAATTCCAATTGTGCTCAATTTTGCATGCAAAGGTTCTTGTTACCTCGTCGCCAAATGTTAAGTATGCAATAACTCAATAGACTGAATACTGTAAACTCCGAACAGGTACAAACCTGGCTCTATTTTATTAGGGCCCAAAGAGATTACATTACAAGATGGCTGGTCTTGTATATCAGGGCCTCACATACGTACGCACAGCCTAATGGCCTCCGACAGTGGTACTACCTGCTGGCTAGTAAACCCAAACATACATACATGACAATTTGCATGAACTTTCATTGTGGACAGTCAAAGTTACAGTTACGTTTATCGCAAAACAATGGTTACGTTTGTGTTAACGTTGAGTTATATTATCTCATTGCCCGGTCTGGTCGGCCATTGTTTACATTAATATATGTTATCATGTTATTATAAGAAAATGCACAACAATTGTAAATTGTAAAATGTAATGAAACATTTTTACTCAAAAAAATTTTACATTTCAACTGCAACAGGAGCAACCTTAACAACCCACATCATCCACCCTCCCACTCACCCTCCCACCCAACCTTCCCAAATAACACCCCAACAGTAAACAGTAAATCATTAACAGAGAGAACTAGAAGCAATATTCACACATCACCTGCGGCCATGTTTCTCTCCCCGTACTCAAGAGTCACCTGCCCAATTTGGTCCCCGGGTGGCACTGAGATGTCGCGGGAGTGCAACTGCCAACGGCAAGACTTCCTGCCGTGGTGGGGGAACTGCTGGTCCGATCACCTGTTGGGCGAGTGTAGGAGTCGAAGGCGAAGCATGGGGATCACCTTCCGAGTCAGAAGTAATTGCTTCCTCCTCACCCGCTTGTGTGCTGCCGTTTGCAGAACCGTAGCATCACTTCACGTTCAGGTGCAGCGCCGTGTCCCGGCAACAACGCATGCCCGCAAGGCATTGGTGGCGACGGTCTGCTGAGCCATCTGCTCGAGCGTCTGTTGTGACACCCGGGAGAAGGTCTCTGTGAAGTCGGAGAATTCCAGAAACGCCTGGAGATGGTCAAGACTTATCGCAACGGTCTCCTTGCACATTTGAGCCAAGCCATCCATGCGATCGGCCAGGGTAGGAGTATGCTCTACTCGCTGACTCAACCTCCGCGGTCTGCGAGGGCACTAATGCTCGCCTTGGCATCGACAGTTGCATGCCGCTTGGTCCCACTGCTTCTTCCGTTGAAGATGCCAACGTAATGGCCACAGGTCCCACAGGTGATTCCACCACATGATGAGGGATGCTCGGGGCATCTTCCTCTGAATCCACTTCCTCCTCCTCCTCCTCCTCCTCCTCCTCCTCCTCCTCCTCAGGCTCTGTGGTATCTTCCACCTCCTCCTCCCCATCCATGGTGAGGACCAGCTGTAATGGAACCGTTGGTGATCTGCACATTTGTGCTGTGGATGTTGTGGGCCCTGCAAAACATAATTGAGCTTATTGAGTTTATTATTGAGCAGAGGGGTACACATTGCAGAGGAGCATCACTACTACTATAAATGAGACCAGGAGGTGTTACATAACAATGCATCATATGTTAGCACATATGGTAGTACATCTATGCGGAATTGAGTAACACAGAGTTGTGGAGGCAGGATTAGTCTGAGATTGATTACGAGGACCGTACATTCGTATATTGTCATGAAACGACGTTACATTACTTTAACACTGCTTGACACATTACTCATGTGACACGTCAGTGGGCTCGGCAGATCCAGGGGAGGTGGCCGCTCCACGGTGGGTCCCCACCAGAGCCGGAGCACGCGCCTCAATGTCGCTCAGCGGATGTAACACAGCTGTGCCCCCTCCTGTGCGCCTCTGCTGGGCTCGGTTGTTCGAAATCTTCCTCTGCAAAATTGGCAAAGTGCATGGCATAAGCTGTATGGTATGTGTACTATCATGGAAAGACATTTTAACAGTTACAACACATGTCGGGGATACAAGGTGATGATTGTCACAAACATATCTCTCTAATGCAATCTCCATACAATAATATACAATAATATACAATGTAAAATCTGTACTTACTCTTGATGACGCGACCAGGCTGTTCCAACGCTTGCGGCATTGGTCGGACCCCCTCGCCTCATTAGACGCCGCCGAGACGACGTCCGAAATCTTGGCCCATATCTCCTGTATGTCCGGGGTGGGGGTTTCCCATTGCCACCCCGGGTTAATTCGCCCCACCTTGCATACACCTCCTGAACAAGGACCACGTTTGCCTCATCTGTGAAGGGATTGGGCCTTTTGCGAGCCTCCTCCATATCCGATGATGATGCTGCTGACATTTTGATCATTTTTATCGGTTGAACTCACATTTTTGACTACACTCTTTCTAATGTTTTTATCACTTTTTGCTCTCTTAATCCTCTCAATCTTCTCTTAATCCTCTCTTAATCTTAATTCTCTCTTAATCCCCTCGTAATCTTAATCCAAGCACTCTTCTCCTCCTTCTTGCTCTCTCTCTCTCTCTCTCTCTCCCACCACAATCGACATTACTACGCATGTGTGGATGACCCCTGACCTCACGAAATGTGCAAAATGCTGTCAATCGGAAAAAAAAATCAAATGCGCAGAAGCATGTTGCTAGGGAAGCTTTTGCCTTCCACATCGCTGGCCGTTCCTTGGGTGAGCGTCACATCGCTGATCTTTTGCATCGCCCATTTGACATTGCTGGCCTATCACCGAGTGGAAAATCGCCATCCAAAAAATGGGCGATGAGCCAGCGATCGGTAAGGCTGGGACAATGAACATCGATGGAACATCACCCATTCTTTGGGCGATAGACAGCAAAGTGGAACGTCTAGCCCTTGGTCTTGGCCTAGGCTGGGAACTAAGTTTTACCTGGTCAGTTTTCCCAATGACTATCTGACCCAAAAGAAAGAAAACAAGAATATTCCTTCTGCTATTTGGGATTGTACGAGAAGCTTTTATTGTTTTGTTTTGCTTGGAAAAGCATTACAGAAGTTTAAAAAGATTGGATCTGGTACTATTGTTCAAAGTACTGTATTCTGCAAAGGAAAGCACCATTTAGATCTGCCATCAATCCCATCTTATCAATGTGTTCATCAGTTCTACCTATTGAAAGTTTGGGGATACATGTGGCCTTATGATATCATTCATTCATAGGCAGCCCTCAAAATCGAGGAAGACTTGCTTCCACTCTAAAAGTGAGTTCTCAGGTGACTGTACAGTCCAATGCAGGAATTACAGTCTCTGCCACAGGTGGGTCAGACAGTCATTGAAGGAAAGGGTGAGTGAGGAGTCTGGCTTGCCGCATGCTCCTTCCGCTGCCTGTGCTTGTTTTCCGCATGCTCTCGGCGACGAGACTCGAGGTACTCAGCGCTCTCCCAGATGCTCTTCCTCCACTTAGGGTGGTCTTTTGCCAGGTATTCCCAGGTGTTGGTAGGGATGTTGCACTTTATCAAGGATGCTTTGAGGGTGTCCTTGAAACATTTCCTCTGCCCACCTAGGGATCGCTTGCCATGTAGGAGTTCTGAGTAGAGCACTTGCTTTGGGAGTCTTGTGTCGGGCATGCAGATGGTGTGGCCCGCCCAACGAAGCTGGTCAAGTGTGGTCAGTGCTTCGATACTGGGGATGTTGGCCTGATCGAGAACACTGACCTTGGTGCGTCTATCCTCCCAGGGGATTTGAGGTGTCTACTGTATATGATCCATGTTTCTGAGCCATGTAGGAGGGCAGATATCACTACAGCCCTGTAGACTGGTTGAATGACAAGGGAAGTACACTGTCACACTGTTGCATCGGGCAGTGTGAGTCAACTTTGGAAGGTAAGAGGCACAAGATTTGCTTACAGGAGCAATCTGTGCCACCAAACCTGTGAGAAGATATACGTCAAGAGAGAAAATCTATAATATTTGGTAACAGCAGTGGGATATGGATTTACCTTGGTTGGTGAAGCCAATTCCTAACAGTTAAAATTGAAAGGTGAACAAAAAGGAAATAGCTCATATTGAAAAACGTTGAGTAGGTCAAAAGAGACAGAAATGGAGTCAGTACAATTGGTGTCCGAAGAGAAAAAGAGAGAAATCCTCTCTCGCGACACCCTGGTCCTCTCCTCAAACACCTTCACGTGCAAGCGCAGGAGATGCAACAGCTATCCTTTAACCTCCTCCCTTCCCACTGTCCAGGGCCCCAAACACTCCTTCCAGGTGAAACAGTGATTTACTTGTCCTTCTTGCAATTTAGTATGCTGTATTCGCTGCTCACAATGCATTCTCCTCTACATTGGGGAGGCCAAACGCAGATTGGGTGAACGCTTTGCGGAACACCTCCGTTCAGTCTACGAGCATGACCGCAAGCTTCCAGTCGCCTGTCAGTCTAATTCTCTGCTCCACTCCCACTCTGACCTCTCTGTGCTCGTCCTCCTACACTGTTCCAATGTAGCTCAATGTAAGCTCGAGGAACAGCACCTCATCTTTCTATGAGGCACTTTGCAGCCTTCTGGACATAACATCAAGTTCAACAATTTCAGACTATAACCTCTGCCCTTATTTTTTCAGATAGCAGCTGTTGATGATTCTGCAATACCGACTTACGTCTCTTGTAAACCCATCATTTGTTTTCTTTCTTGTCCCATTACCATCTTCTTTTGCTTTGTACAATCATACCTTTAGTCACTTAATCACTCCAGCTTTCCACCCTATCACAGACCTTCCCTTTTGTTCTTTCCTCCCTGCCCCTGCACATGCTTAAAATCTGTTACATCTCTTAACTTTTTCCAGTTCTCATGAAAGGTCATCGACTTGAAACGTTAACTCTTGTTTTTCTCTCCAAAGATGCTGTCTCCCCCACTGAGTATTTCCAATATTTTCTGCGTTTTTTTTCAGATTTCTAGCATCCGCAGCATTTTGCTTTTGTAAAAGAAAAACACTTACTCAGAGTCGGTCAGGTCCAAACAAAGGTTGTGAGATGGCAGGTTGTGGCCTGGGCTTGAATTAAGATATAGCTGGTCAGTTTATATGGCAAATATCTGTGAGCTGATATAGCTGGAAGTAAAACAATCAATCAGCTACTCGGGAAATGACAGTATGTTTTTGTGTTATATTATTATGGGAGGTGGTGTAGAAGGCACTTTTTAAAAAATACGTCTAGAATTGCTACTTTGGTGCAGCTTGGCCTATTTGTGACTCCAGTCACACACCAATGTGCTTGACGCTTAACTGCTCTCTGAAGTGGCCTAGCAAGCCACTCAGTTCAGGATAAGTAGGGATGGAGAACAAATGCTGGCCTTGCCAAAGATGCCCACGTCCATGAGAATAAATTAAATAGAAACACTAGCCCAACCTTCGCAAAATAGCACCAGCAAATTCCTAAAGGCAATACCAGCAAGGAAGTTGAAAATAATAGGGATTGGCCTTAGTGCACTTTTATGCACTATTACTAGGTATAAATATTATTGACATTATACCAATCCATTTAAAGTCCCTTTGCACCAAAAATGGGGGCACGTTGGTGGGGGTGTGTGGAGGGGTGGGGAGGGGTGGGGAGGGGGTAGAAATCTTCCGAATCCCCTTATGTTATGAGTCGAGCTCACTCTTTTTTGGGGACTCCCCCACTCTCCCACCGATCCCCCGCCCCCCTACATTAAAGCATCTCAATAAACATGAAATTTTACCAGCCACCTTCTGAAGAATAATATCGTTTGACCTGAATGAATTCTGGATGTAAACACTCCCTTGGAGAGCAGAATGAAAATAAATGGTGTGTTTACATAATCTTCATATGAAAATGAACATCCTGGCAATCCAGCCTGTTCAATGCTACCTGGGTGAGGGGAGTTGCTTGCGACTTGTTATTGCTCAGTACAAAACAAGATATTGGGGAGGAATGGCGAGGGGTGAGGTTGGTGTGGGGTGAGCTGTGGTGGAGGGCGCTGGGGGGGGGCGGGGTGAGTGCAGGCATTAAGGCGGAAATCAGCCCTGTCTTACAGTGGATAGTGGCAGCACTGAGGTAACAACCATAATCTTTGAGAGGATAGTGTTGAGATGTGGAATAGTAGTTGTGGCCTCAAGATTTGAGGGAAGGAAATGGATCTGAAGCGAGAACATTCATTTTTAGACTGGATCAGCTGTGTTCTGGTTCTGTAGGAAGTTCAGCTAGGAACATAGGAACATAGGGACAGAGATAGACCATTCAGCCCCCCGAGCCTGCTCTGCCATTCAATGAGATCATGACTGATCTGCGACTTAACTCCATATGCCAGCCTTTGGCCCATATCCCTTAATACCTTTGGTTAACAGAAAGCTATCAATCTCCTATTTAAAATGAACAATAGCATCAATTGCCTTTTGCGGAAGTGAGTTCTAAACTTCTACCACCCTTTGGGCCCAAGTTTCCACAAGAAAAAAAATGGGCGCCCCTCCGAGCTGGGGGCCCATTTTTCGCGCCTAAAACGGCGCCTAAAAAAATCCTCGGTATTCTGCACCTACTTACAGGTCCTCTGGCCCTCGGCGCAGCCAGCACGAGCTGTGGGGGGGGGGGCGGAGCCAGGTCCCGGCGCTGAAAACAGTGCCAGGACCTCTGCACATGCGCGCTACAGTCGGCAGGCAAGTGCAGTAGCTCCAGGCGCCGAACTGTGTGGGAGGGGCCCGAAGCACGCAGCCCCTAGCCCTGGCCCAATGGCCTCACTGGGGCTCCTCCCACGGTCAGCTCCTGCTCCCCGCCTGACCAGACCCGACACTCGCTCCCCCCCCCCCCCCGCCGACCAGACCCGATCCGACACCCGCTCCCCCCCCCCCCGACGACCCGAGACCCGCTCCCCCCCCCCTGACCAGACACCCGCTCCCCCCGACCCGACACCCGCTCCCCCCCCCCCCCGGACCCGACACCCGCTCCCCCCCCCCTCCCAACTGACCCGACCCGCGCTCCTGTTCCCCGACCCGACGCCCCCCTCTCTCTCTCTCTCTCTCTCCCTCCCCCTCCCTCCCCTCTCTCTCTCCCTCCCTCCCCTCTCTCTCTCCCTCCCGCCCCTCTCTCTCTCTCTCCCTCCATCCTCTCTCTCTTTCCCTCCCCTCTCTCTCCCTCCCTTCCCTCTCTCCCTCCCTCTCTCTCTTTCTCTCTCCCCCTCCTCTCTCTCTCTCTCCCCCTCCCTCTCCCTCCCCCTCTCTCTCTCCCTCCCCCCCTCTCTCTCTCTCCCCCTCCCGCCCAGCGGCACGAACGGCTGCAGAATTCTCCCTGGCTGAAGCACTTTCACACAGGTAGGAAGATGGTTTATTTAATCTTTTCTTGGCTTATAAATGTTTATTCAGGTTGGATTTATTTGTATAATATTTGTAGAAGTATAAATAAGGATTTATTTTCGAATTTAATGAGTTCCCTTCCCCCCCCTCCCCCCCACCTCGTTCTGGACGCCTAATTTGTAACCTGTGCCTGATTTTTTAATGTGTAGAACAGGTTTTTTCAGTTCTACAAAAATCTTCACTGGCTCCATTCTACTTTAGTTTGTAGTACATTTTCACTGTGGAAACTTTCAAATCAGGCGTCAGTGGCCGGACACGCCCCCTTTTGAAGAAAAAATTCTGTTCTAAACTAGAACTGTTCTACCTGACTAGAACTGCAGAAAAAAAAATGTGGAGAATTGCGATTTCTAAAATAGTCCGTTCTCCTGCAGTTGCTCCTAAAAATCAGGCGCGAATCATGTGGAAACTTGGGCCCTTTGTGTGTAGAAGTGTTTCCTAATTTCACTCCTGAAAGTTCTGGCTCTAATTGTCCCATAGTCCTAGAATCCCCAACCAGCGGAAATAGTTTCTCTCTATCTCCCTTATTTATTCCCCTTAATAACTTGAACATTTCGATCAGATCACTCCTTAACCTTACAAATCTCCTTTTGATATTTCTCTACTACCTGATTGTCTACTATTGTCAACTGCTAAGAAAATGAACGATTTCTATTTTCATCCCTCCTTTGCATCCATTCATTTCCACTTTCCCTATCACTGTTCTGCTTCTTTTCTATTCCAATTTAATCTTAATTTTCCATCTTTCTTAACTCTTGCCTTAGTCCATGATTTCTCAAAAATAAGAGACGTGGACCAGAAACAGCAGGCACTTCAAACCGCTGGAAAAGTACCATCAGCGCTGCCTCTGCAAGATCCTGCAAATCCACTGGGAGGACAGACGCACCAACACCAGTGTTCTCGCTAAGGGCAACATCCCCAGCATCGAAGCACTGACCTTACTCGACCAGCTCTGTTGGGCAGGCCACATCGTCTGCATGCCCGACACAAGACTCCCAAAGCAATGCCTGTATAAAGCAGGCATGATTACCAGGATCAGCTGATCAAAGCGGCAGTGTTTGCTTAAAAGGATAAATAGAGCTTAAGTTACGTTGACTCATTTCGCCATTATTGAAGCACCTTGTTGCAATTTGTTTTTAGTGTTCAGCAGCTATTGATCACCCCTCCTGCAACCTCCTCCTTACCATAGATGCCCAACTCCACATTATCTTGTGCAATTTAACAAATAACACAGACTGTATCAAATCTCAATGAGCAAGGGACATTTTATATAAGCGGAGACATCGTTGGTGGTATTTCTCCAGCGACTTGAGGTGTCTACTGTACATGGTCCATGTTTCTGAGCCATACAGGAGGGAGCATATTACTACAGCCCTGTAGACCATGAGCTTGTTGGCAGTTTTCAAGGCCTGGTCTTCAAACACTCTGTTCCTCAGGCGGCCGAAGGCTGCACTGGCGCAATGGAGGTGGAGTTGGATCTTGTTGCCAATACCTGCTCTTGTTGATAGGAGGCTCCCCAGATAAGGGAAGTGGTCCACGTTGTCCAGGGCCGCGGCATGGATCTTGATGATGGGGGGCAGTGCTGTGCGGCGAGGACAGGCTGGTGGAGGACCTTTGTCTTACTGATGTTTAGTGTAAGGCCCATGCTTTCGTACGCCTCAGTAAATACGTCAACTATGTCCTGGAGTTCAACCTCTGTATGTGCGCAGACACAGACGTCATCCGCATACTGTAGCTCGACGACAGAGGTTGAGGTGATCTTGGACCTGGCCTGGAGCCGGTGAAAGTTGAACAGGTTCTCACTGGTTCTGTAGTTTAGTTCCACTCCAGCGAGGAGCTTGTCGACTGTGAGATGGAGCATGGCAGCGAGGAAAATTGAGAAGATGGTTGGGGCGATGACGCAGCCCTGCTTGACCCTGGTCTGAATGTGGATTGTGTCTGTGATTGATCCGTTGGTAAGGATCACGGCCTGCATGTCGTCGTGGAGCAAGCGGAGGATGGTGATGAACTTTTGGAGGCATCCGAAACAGAGGAGGACGCTCCATAGATCCCCATGGTTGACAATGTCTCTGCAAGATCCTACAAAACCCCTGGGAGGACAGATGCACCAACATTAGCATCCTCGACCAGGCCAACATCCCCAGCATTGAAGCACTGACCACACTTGATCAGCTCCGCTGGGCGGGCCACATAGTTCGCATGCCAGACTCGAGACTCCCAAAGCAAGCGCTCTACTCGGAACACCTTTACGGCAAACAAGCCAAAGGAGGCCAGCTGAAACGTTACAAGGACACCCTCAAAACTTCCCTGATAAAATGCAACATCCCCACTGACACCTGAGAGTCCCTGGCCAAAGACCGCCCTAAGTGGACGAAGTGCATCCGGGAGGGTTCTGAGCACCTTGAGTCTCGGCGTTGAGAGCATGCAGAAATCAAGCGCAGCAGCAAACTAGTCCCACCCTCCCCTTCCCTCGACGACTGTTTGTCCCACCTGTGACATAGACTGTGGTTCTTGTATTGGACTGTATAGCCACCTAAGAACTCGTGCTAAGATTGGAAGCAAGTCGTCCTCGATTCCGAGGGACTGCCTATGATGATGAGATAAGCAGTGCACCTTCACTGTCAGAAAAGGGGCCATTTTCAGCATTTCCTGAATATAGTGACTACTCTTTATGAACACTGTTTCCCTTAGTGCCTCGGCATGAGGTGCTCAAGGCTTTAATCTGTTAGTTTTGGCTCAGTGATAGCACTCTCACCTCTGACACAGGTGTCATGGGTTGAAGCTTCACTGCAGCATCTAGACTAGTACTTCAGGGCACGAGTGAGGTAGCACTGCACTGTCGAATTAGATATTAAACCGATTCCCCAACAGTCATCCCGGGTGCATGTAAAAGAACCCACAGACTATTTCAAGCAGAGCAGAGGAATTCTGCCAGTGACCTGGCCAACATCTGTCACTCAACCAACACTATCAAAATACGTTAACTTATTATTTATCGTATTGCTGTTTGTGGGAGTTTGCTGTGTACAAATTGGCTGCCATATTTGCCTACATTACAACAGTGACTACATTCATAAGTATTTAATTTATTGCGAAGTGCTTTGGGGCATCCTGAGGACGGGAATGACACTACATAAATGCAACTTCTTTCTTATTTTTTTTCCTTCTTTATTTATTTATTAGTGGCCGTGCCTTCTGTTGCCTGGGCCCTAAGATCTGGAACTCCCTCCCTAAACCTCTCCGCCTCTCTACCTCCCTTTTCTCTTTCAAGACGCTCCTTAAAACTTATATCTTTGACCAAGCTTTTGGTCACCTGCGCTAATTTCTACTTATGCGGCACAGTGTCAAAGTTATATCGTATAATACGCCTGTGAAGCGCCTTGGGACGTTGCACTATATTAAAGCCGCTATGTAAATAGATGTTGTTGTTGTTTATTCATCTGCTGCTTCGTCCAAGTGATACCTGAAAGCCAAAGGTGCGAGAGTTTGCAAAATCTGGCTCTCAGGCTCTTGGGACTGAGGTGGACCTTCTCCCAGGGTCATTGATTCTGTGGATAAACCCATAGCAAGCTTTATATCTGTTGATGCAGCCTGCACAGCCTGGCCCTGTCTCCTTCATGCTGTGCATGTAGGCATCTGAGGGGGCTGGCTGGTGGCAGTGTATGCCACTGGTAATGGGTCCTGGTTCTGTCTGCCCACCAATCAGGAAGAGATCTATTCCAATGGTTGCTGCCAAATCTTGGTGGCCCTAAGAGATGCTTGTCTTGATCCCAGCCAAAAGTACCTTGGAAACCAGAAGACAGCACTCTATTTGATCTGTCTCCCAGCACCTCAAGGCTGGAAACCTGTGCATCCACTGAGGAGGCAATGGCTGTAGGGCCTCCAAATTGCAGAGAATGGCTGCAAATCTGAGAGGAGCTCTAATATGCTCTAGAATGCATTGCCTGGTAATATTGGGCTGGAATTTCCTGTGAACTTACACTCAAAGAAACACACAATTGGTGTGTAAAGCCAAGATTTGGGTCCAGGTGTGCTACGCATGTACCTACGCAATGCCCGCATTTGCTCGATCTTTTACAGCTGTGTATTGTGGTTCATTATCATGGCTCTGCCCCACATGGTAGAGAACGGTCCATGTGGATTTCCTGCTGGTTCAACACGGGTGTAAAATTATTCTTGACTTTATGGGAACAGCAGAAAATAAAGTCATATATATATATATATATATATGGTGTTTCGGGGCCATTTTTAAACCATTTTCCTGTTTTTAAAAATTCCTCGCGCTGTATTTTCTGTTTTCGGAATGCTATTTTATGGCCTTCATGCGAGTTGTATTAAAAATTGGAAAGCTTCCACGTTTGCATTTTCTTCAAAATGCTGTGCTGAATATGCATGGATGATGTTAAGATGGCTTCAAAGTTTAATCTTCACACCTAAAGCAGGAATATCTGCTGTAAGTCCCACACTTTCTTCAGGCTTCATTTCATAGAATCACAGAATAATAGAAATTTACAGCACGGAAGGAGGCCATTTTGGCCCATCGTGTCCGCACCGGTCGACCAAGAGCTATCCAACCTAATCCCACTTTCCAGCTCTTGGTCCGTAGCCTTGTAGGTTATGGCACTTTAAGTGCACATAAAAGTATTTTAAAAATGTGGTGAGGCTTTCTGCTGTTACCACCCTTTCAGGCAGTGAGTTCCAAACCCCCACCACCCTCTAGGTAAAGACATTTCCCCTCATATCTCCTCTATACCTTCCCTCAATTACTTTAAATCTATGCCCCCTGGTTGTTGACCTCTCTGCCAAGGGAAACAGGTCCTTCCTATCCACTCTATCCAGGCCCCTCATAATTTTATACACCTCAATTAGGTCTCTCCTGAGCCTCCTCAATTCCAAAGAAAACAGACCCAGCATCTCCAATCTTTCTTCATAGCCAAAAATTCTCCAGTCCAGGCAACATTCTTGTAAAATCTCCTCTGCACCCTTTCCAGTGCAATCACATCTTTCCTGTAATGTGGTGACCAGAATTACACACAGTACTCCAGCTGCGGCCTAACTAGTGTTTTAAACAGTTCAAGCATAACCTCCTTGCTCTTGTATTCCATGCCTCATGTAATAAGGGCAAGTAATCCATGTGCCTTCTTAACCACCTTATCTACCTAGCCTACTAGCTTCAGGGATCTGTGGACCTGCACTCCAAGGTCCCTTTATTCCTCTACACTTTTTTCAGTGTCGTACCATTTAATGTATATTCCCTTACCTTGTTAGATCTCCCCAAATGCATTACCTCACACTTATCCAAATCGAATTCCATTTGCCACTGTTCTGCCCACCTGACCAGTACATTGATATCTTCCTGCAGTCTGCAGCTTTCTTCTTCATTATCAACCACGCAGCCTATTTTAGAGTCATCTGCAAACTTCTTAATCATACCCCCAACATTTAAGTCCAACTCATTGATATATATCACAAAAAACAAAGCACCCAGCACTGGGCCCTGTGGAACCCCAATGTATACAGCCTTCCAGTCACAAAAACACCCATTAACCATTACCCTTTGCTTCCTGCCCCTGAGCCAATTTTGGATCCAACTTGCCACTTTGCCCTGGATCCCATGGGCTATTACTTTCGTGTCCAGTCTGGCATGTGGGACCTTATCCAAAACATAACTTGCCGATTGCGCCCCTGATGGGCATTCCAGGCCAATATGCTTTCCCTCTTGCACGTTCTTCGAGCTATCCTGTCCCTCCATAGTTGTGTGATGCTTGGGTAAGCACCCTTTTTCTTTTCATTAGCATGCCCCTTGAGATTGGAGTCTGCAGGATCATCAGCCAAAGGCTGACATCTCCTGAGCCTTCATTCAGAATCATCGTGCTCCACTTTCACTTCCGACTCTTCCGGCGCTCTCAAGCTCTGTGCTTCACCTAGTGCAAAATTCTCATCTCGACTATCTATTCCTCCCCAAGTGGATCTGTCTGAGCTGGTGAGTGGGAGCGAGAGGATGAATGATGACACAGGTGAGGAAGTGGTGGCATGGCCTGAGGCAAAGGGACCTGGCAGATTTTCCTCCTCTGCTGCTTTTTGCTGTGTTTCATCTAGAAGAAAAGAAAATGGAGGATAGAAAGGATGGTGGAAATTCTGAGATGTTAGAAGTTGCAGTAGCAGGCAAAGTTCTTCCTTCCTTCCTTCTTTCCTTCCTTCTTTCCTTTCCCTTCCCCTGATCCATTTCTCTTCCCCTTTTGCATCTTCCCCCTCCCCTTCCCTTCTTTCCTTTCTTCCTCCCCTTCCTTCCTACCTTCCCATGTGCAAGGAGGTGACAGTTGACTGTCAGTGCCACTTCGATGACACCTAGGGCAGAATTGCAGTGCAGGACGAAGTTTAGCAATCTGACTAGGACAGCCAAGGTAAGCTAAATATTGCCCATTTACCCTGAATCTATCCCGCAATTCCATGTTTGAATCCCTCCAATCCAGTTTCTGCGCCTGCCACAGTACTGAAACGGCTCTCATTGAAGTCACAAATGACATCCTTTGTGACTGTGACAAAGGAAAACTATCCCTCCTCGTCCTTCTTGACTTGATTGCAGCCTTTGACACAGTTGACCACTCTATCGTTCTCCAACGCCTCTCCACCGTCATCCAGCTGGGTGGGACTGCACTCGCCTGGTTCCAATCTTACCTATCGAATCGTAGCCAGACAATCACCTATAACGACTTCACTTCCCACTCCTGCATCGTTACCTCTGGTGTCCCCCAAGGATCTATCCTTGGCCCCCTCCTATATCTCATCTACATTTTGCCCTTTGGCGCCATCATCTGAAAACTCAGCGCCAGTTTCCACATGTACGCTGATGACACCCAACTCTACCTCACTACCAGTTCTCTTGACCCCTCCACAGTCTCTAAATTGTCGGACTGCTTGTCCGAAATCTAGTTCTGGATGAGCAGAAATTTTCTCCAATTGAATATTGGGAAGACCGAAGCCATTATTTTCAGTCCCCACCACAAACTCCATTCCCTAACCACTGACTCCATCCCTCTGCCCAACTTCTGTCTGAGGCCGAATCAAACTGTTCGCAACCTTGGTGTCATATTGACCCTGAAATTAGCTTTTGACCACATATCTGCAGCATAAATCGGACATCCGTAACATCACCCGTCTCCGCTTTGCCTCAGCTCATCCGCTGTTGAAACAATCATCCATGCTTTTGTTAGCTCTAGACTTGACTATTCCAAAGCACTCCTGGCTGGCCTCCCATATTCTACCCTACGTAAACTAGAGGTGATCCGAAACTTGGCTGCCCCTGTCCTAACTTGCACCAAGTCCCACTCACCCATCACCCCTGTGCTCGCTGACCTACATTGGCCTTTGGTTAAGCAATGCCTCGATTTCAAAATTCTCATCCTTATTGTCAAATCCCTTGATGGCATCGCCCCTTCTTATCTCTCTAATCTCCTCCAGCCCCACAACCCCCCAAGATGTCTGCTCCTCTAATTCTGCCCTCTTGAGCATCCCTAATTATAATTGCTCAACTATTGGTGGCCGTGCCTTCTGTTGCCTGGGCCCCAAGATCTGGAATTCCCGGCCTAAACCTCTCAGCCTCTCTACCTCTCTTTCCTTCTTCAAGACGCTCCTTAAAACATACCTCTTTGACCAAGCTTTTGGTCACCTGCGCTAATTTCTACTTGTGTAGCTCGGTGTCAATTTTTAAAATTTCGTAATACTCCTGTGAAGCGCCTTGGGATGTTTCACTATAAATACAAGTTGTTGTATGTTGTTGTTGTTGAATGCACTGAACTAGCATGTGTGACAGTCCCTCATTCCTTAGCCTCAAGTGGGAGTAGCAGTCATAAAGGATGCAGTTTGCAGCTAGAACTCACAACCTTCTGACTCAGAGGCGACTGTGCTACCACTGCTCCAGTGTATTGGGTGTATAACAAAAGGTATTTGCTATTGATGTAATTAAAGACCAACCATCACTTAAGAAACGTACTATATTTAATATCTATAATATGATGCACTACAATAGTTAACCATATCTTTAAACTGGACTGCAATAGCATTAGTGTTTTCAAAAAATCTAGTTACCACTTTAGATAATGGGACATTTTCAAAAATATTCATACCTTATCTGAACTTGTTTTGTGGAAGCACGCCAAACTAATTCAGTGCTCCAGTGACAGCCTTGGGCCTACATTTGCTGTCAGCTTTTCCTACGAAGAATCAGCAAGTCGGCAGCTTTCTGATCCTGCTGCAGCAGAATGCATGTCTTTCCTCAGGGAATAAATCATCAGTCTTGTATCGACATACAAACATAAAGCTGTTTAGAAGCAAACAGATGTGGACTGAAACATCCAGGAATGGGAAGTCAAGCCCTGGAGACAGAAATTAAACACTGCTAAAAATATCTGGATCCAAATTTGGGAGAATTCAGCTCCTCAGCACTGTCAACAAGAGAAGATCTTTTTTCCTCTACATCATAACTAAATATTATCAACAGTGGCGATGGGGGATGCCAGACCAGAAAGCTATCATCATTTAACCTCGAGCAACAGTGTCAAACCAAGACTGAAATATCCTCAACTACAATGATAGGTGGCATGTCTTCCTCCAGCCTTTCGAACATGAACAAAAAATCCATGTGGTTTCATACTACTATTTACAAGAAGCAGAGGTATATTTGGCTAATGTTCAACTTCCTGTTTACTGAAAAAAGGTTAAAAAACATGACATGTCAGTGACCTTCATGAACTCAGTATGCAGGTTGTACCAGTTACAGTGACGAAGAGCATTTTAATAGTCACTGTAAAAATTGACAAGTTTGTCTCGAATAGTCTTTCCTGAGCAGAGACCAGTACAGGAGAGACTCTTCCACATGCTGCTAGAACCAATATCCCTTATTCCTGCCAGGTTAATGCTCATGTAAAGCAGCAGTGCTGAGTCAGCGCTGCACTGTCGGAGGTGCTGTCTTTCGGACGATTCGTTAAACTGAGGCCCCGTCTGCTCTCTCAGGCAGATGTAAAATATCCCACGGCACTATTTTGAAGAAGAGCAAGGGAGTTATCCCCAGTGTCCTGGCCAATATCTATCCCTCAATCAGTTTAAAAAAAAAATGATCTGGCCATTATCATATTGCTGTTTTGTGGGAGTTTGTCGTGCAGCTGCATTTCCTACATTACAACAGTGGCTACACTTCAAAGTACTTCATTGGCTGTAAAGTGTTTGGGATGTCCTAAGGTCGTGAAAGACGCGATATAAATGTAAGTTCCTTCTTTCTTTAGAGGCAAGATCTATAGACTGCACAAACTGTAGACTGTACCTCTCTCATTGTAACGTCACAATATTCAGTACAGTATTAGCTCTGAGACAAAGCCTGGTGTTTTCTAGACAAACGGCCCAACAGATTTAAATTTGTCTACATGAATATGGAGAGGTGGAGCAGCCTATTGTATTTTAGTAAATTTAGTTCTGTGCAAATGAAAATCTTCCTTTTGCTCTATCTCTTTCTGATGCTACCTGTCTATATCCCCAAACTGGAACCTCAATAAGCATATTCCTATAGCGGTTGGCAAATGTACTTGGGTTCAATGAAAAGACAACTGCCCAAAATGTTAGGGAAAGTTTTACTTTGAGCCTGCACAACTTTCTATCCAATTGAACCTCATGATTTACTTACATCTGAGCCTGTACCTGGATCTGGCTAGGTACAAGGCATTTTGGCGCCCACTTCCTGATAAAATAAGTATCCTAACAATTGCAAGATCATTATTTTTTTCTCTTGGTTTCCACCAGCCCGTTCCCTCTCTGGAGAAAGAGAGTTAGTTGAGTCCATTGATTATACCCTACAACAACTTCTGCCCTATTGAGAGGACAACAGAGAGTGCTACACTCCAAACTCATGTATAGGACACTGTTATGTATGTACTTTTGGGATCACTAGCCACTAGATGGCGTCACTGTTGGAGGCCATTGGGCTGCACGCACGTGTGTGCAGCCCAAGTATAAAAGGCCAGCCATTTTGTATATTAGTCACTTTGGGCCTTAATAAAGCAGAGCCAAGGTCATACCTCTTGGAATTAAACAGTACTCAGTCGAACAGTTATTGCATACACAACGTTTGGCGACAAGGCAACAAGAACCATTGCATGCAAAAATGAGCACAATTGGATTGTTGGAGCGATTTGTGGAAGGAGAAGATTGGGCAGACTTTGTGAACTGTTTGAGCCAGTTCTTCGTGGCCAACAAAATGGAGGAGGTCGGCGACGCAGATCGGTGCCGGGCGGTCCAAAGATTTATGGTCTGATAAAGAATCTACTCCTGCCTGTGAGCCCAACAGAGAAGACGTATGAAGAATCGTGTACACTGGTGCAGGACCACCTTAAGTCAGATGAAGGCATCATCATCTCGAGATACAGATTTTACACGCACATTTGCTCAGAGGGCCAGAATGCGACGGAATTTGTTGCCGACCTGAGACGTCTAACGGGACCATGTAAGTTCAGGGCTATGTTGGCAGACATGCCGTGGGACTTCTTTGTAATCGGCATCAAACACGAGGTGATCCTGCGTAAACTACTGGTGGTGGAGTCGTTGGACTTGAACAGGGCCATCACGATCGTTCAGTCATGCATGACGACGGAGAGAAGTCTAAAGCAGATATCAGTGAAAAATCGAAACTTGACAAGTACTATAAATGCGATTGATTCGGCGTTCGGCAGAGCGGCACATGGCAGGGCCTACCTGACTGCGTATGCGAAACCTGTGGCTGCCCAAAGTCCGCTAGCGGGAATGCATCCGATTTCTCCGAATTGGCAATGTGGGGAAATCCATCGGTACCAGCAGTGCCGATTTAAGCAATATATTTGCAAAGGCTGTCTGAAAGTGAGTCATCTCCAGCGCAAGTGTCCGGAGATGAGCAAGCGTGCTGCGACACACCACGTGGAGGGTGATGGTCAGACTAGCGCGGATCTGGATACGCAATCTGAGATACCAGAGGAGGAAGCGTATGGACTGTATTCATTTCTAATTAAGAGCAAACTGATAATGAAATTTAATGGGGTGCCGGTATCGATGGAACTGACACGGGGGCGAGTCAATCGATAATGAGCCAGAGGGCATTCGACAAGTTGTGGGATATTAAGGCTGTGAGGCCCAGGCTGAGTCCAGTCAATGCTAAGTTGCGCACAATGGTCCAATGCTGTTCAGCAGGAACTGGCTTGAAAAAAATCAGATGCAATTGGAACGACATCAAGGCATTGTCATCGGAGAAAGATACATGTGCCCAAGTACTGAGCAAGTTCCCCTTGCTGTTCGAACCAGGCATCGGCAACTTCATGAAGCCAAGGTGCAGATTCACATAGACTCGGGTGCAAGACCTGTCCATCATAAAGCTCGGGCAGTTCCGTAAGGGAGAAGGTCGAAATCGAACCGGACAGACTCCAGTGTGAAGGGATCATATCATTGGTTGAATTTAATGAGGCCAGCCCCATTGTTCTTGTGCTGAAAAGTGATGGCACAGTCAGGATCTGTGGAGACTACAAGGCTACGATCAACAGGGTTTCGAAACAGGATCAGTACCCGTTATCAAAGGCTGATGACTTGTTTGCAACCCGAGCCGGGGGGAAGTCATTCACAAAACTGGACTTGACATTGGCTTACATGACACATGAGCTGGTCGAGACGTCGAAGAGACTTACATGCATTAACACGCATAAAGGACTGTTTATTTATCATAGGTGCCCTTTTGGAATTCGCTCGGCTGCAACAATATTCCAGAGGAACATGGAGAGTCTACTGAAGTCCGTTCCCAGAACCGTCGTATTCCAAGATGACATCCTGATCACAGCTCGTGACTCCGAGGAACATCTGAACAACCTGGAAGAGGTTCTACATCGTCTGGATAAACTGGGACTCAGACTGAAATGCTCGAAGTGCGTCTCCATGGCACCAGAGGTCGAATTCCTGGGGAGGAAAATTGCTGCTTACAGCATCAGGTCCACAGACGCGAAAACTAAGGCCATCAAGAATGCACCCAAGCCACAAAATGTGACGGAGCTGCATTTGTTCCTGGGTCTACTCAACTACTTCAGTAACTTTCCACCTAAATTGAGCACCTTATTAGAACCGCTGCACATGCTGCTAAGAAAAGGCGACAACTGGGTGTGGGGTGCATCCCAAGACAGAGCTTTTGAGAGAGCCACTAATCTGCTTTGCTCCAACCAGCTGCTGGTACATTATGACCCATGTAAACATTTAGTATTGGCCTGTGATGCTTAGACATAGACATAGACATAGAAAATAGGTGGAGGAGTAGACCATTCGGCCCTTCGAGCCTGCACCGCCATTCAATGAGTTCATGGCTGAACATGCAACTTCAGTACCCCATTCCTGCTTTCTCACCATACTCCTTGATCCCCCTAGTAGGAAGGACTACATCTAACTCCTTTTTGAATATATTTAGTGAATTGACCTCAACAACTTTCTGTGGTAGAGAATTCCACAGGTTCACCACTCTCTAGGTGAAGAAGTTTCTCCTCATCTCGGTCCTAAATGGCTTATCCCTTATCCTTAGACTGTGACCCCTGGTTCTGGACTTCCCCAACATTGGGAACATTCTTTCTGCAACTAACCTGTCTAAACCCGTCAGAATTTTAAACGTTTCTATGAGATCCCCTCTCATTCTTCTGAACTCCAGTGAATACAAGCCCAGTTGATCCAGTCTTTCTTGATATGTCAGTCCCGCCATCCTGGGAATCAGTCTGGTGAACCTTCGCTGCACTCCCTCAATAGTAAGAATGTCCTTCCTCAAGTTAGGAGACCAAAACTGTACACAATACTCCAGGTATGGCCTCACCAAGGCCCTGTACAACTCAAGCAACACCTCCCTGCCCCTGTACTCAAATCCCCTCGCTATGAAAGCCAACATGCCATTTGCTTTCTTAACCGCCTGCTGTACCTGCATGTCAACCTTCAATGACTGATGTACCATGACACCCAGGTCTCGTTGCACCTCCCCTTTTCCTAATCTGTCACCATTCAGATAACAGTCTGTCTCTCTGTTTTTACCACCAAAGTGGATAACCTCACACTTATCCACATTATACTTCATCTGCCATGCATTTGCCCATTCACCTAACCTATCCAAGTCACTCTGCAGCCTCATAGCATCCTCCTCGCAACTCACACTGCCACCCAACTTAGTGTCATCCGCAAATTTGGAGATACTACATTTAATCCCCTCGTCCAAATTATTAATGTACAATATAAACAGCTGGGGCCCCAGCATAGAACCTTGCAGTACCCCACTAGTCACTGCCTGCCATTCTGAAAAGCACCCATTTACTCCTACTCTTTGCTTCCTGTCTGCCAACCAGTTCTCAATCCATGTCAGCACACTATCCCCAATCCCATGTGCTTTAACTTTGTACATTAATCTCTTGTGTGGGACCTTGTTGAAGACCTTCTGAAAGTCCAAATATACCACATCAACTGGTTCTCCCTTGTCCACTCTACTGGAAACATTCTCAAAAAATTCCAGAAGATTTGCAAGCATGATTTCCCTTTCACAAATCCATGCTGACTTGGACCTATCATGTCACCTCTTTCCAAATGCGCTGCTATGACATCCTTACTAATTGATTCCATCATTTTACCCACTACTGATGTCAGGCTGACCGGTCTATAATTCTGTGTTTTCTCTCTCCCTCCTTTTTTAAAAAGTGGGGTTACATTGGCTACCCTCCAATCAACAGGAACTGATCCAGATTCTATGGAATGTTGGAAAATGACTGTCAATGCATCCGCTATTTCCAAGGCCACCTCCTTACGTACTCTGGGATGCAGCCCTTCAGGCCCTGGGGTTTTATCGGCCTTCAATCCCATCAATTTCCCCAACACAATTTCCAGACTAATAAGGATTTCCCTCAGTTCCTCCTTCTTACTAGACCCTCTGACCCCTTTCATATCCAGAAGGTTCAGGCTCGAAGGGCCGAATGTCCTACTCCTGCACCTATTTTCTATGTTTCTATTTTCTATGTAAGGTTATTTGTGTCCTCCTTAGTGAATACCGAACCAAAGTACTTGTTCAATTAGTCTGCCATTTCTTTGTTCCCCGTTATGACTTCCCCTGATTCTGACTGCAGGGGACCTACGTTTGTCTTTACTAACCTTTTTCTCTTTACATATCTATAGAAACTTTTGCAGTCCGTCTTGATGTTCCCTGCAAGCTTCCTCTCGTACTCTATTTTCCCTGCCCTAATCAAACCCTTTGTCCTCCTCTGCTGAGTTCTAAATTTCTCCCAGTCCCCAGGTTCACTGCTATTTCTGGCCAATTTGTATGCCACTTCCTTGGCTTTAATACTATCCCTGATTTCCCTTGATAGCCACGGTTGAGCCACCTTCCCTTTTTTATTTTTACGCCAGACAGGGATGTACAATTGTTGTAGTTCATCCATGCAGTCTCTAAATGTCTGCCATTGCCCATCCACAGTCAACCCCTTAAGTATCATTCGCCAATCTATCTAGCCAATTCACACCTTATACCTTCAAAATTACCCTTCTTTAAGTTCTGGACCATAGTCTCTGAATTAACTGTTTCATTCTCCATCCTAATGTAGAATTCCACCATATTATGGTCACTCTTACCCAAGGGGCCTCGCACATCGAGATTGCTAATTAATCCTCTCTCATTACACAACACCCAGTCTAAGATGGCCTCCCCCCTAGTTGGTTCCTCGACATATTGGTCTAGAAAACCATCCCTTATGTACTCCAGGAAATCCTCCTCCACCGTATTGCTTCCAGTTTGGTTAGCCCAATCTATATGCATATTAAAGTCACCCATGATAACTGCTGCACCTTTATTGCATGCACCCCTAATTTCCTGTTTGATGCCCTCCCCAACATCACTACTACTGTTTGGAGGTCTGTACACAACTCCCACTAGCGTTTTCTGCCCTTTGGTGTTCTGCAGCTCTTCCCATATAGATTCCACATCATCCAAGCTAATGTCCTTCCTAACTATTGCATTAATCTCCTCTTTAACCGCAATGCTACCCCACCTCCTTTTCCTTTTATTCTATCCTTCCTGAATGTTGAATACCCATGGATGTTGAGTTCCCAGCCCTGATTATCCTGGAGCCACGTCTCTGTAATCCCAATCACATCATATCCATTAACATCTATTTGCACAGTTAATTCATCCACCTTATTACGAATACTCCTTGCATTAAGACACAAAGCCTTCAGGCTTGTTTTTTTTAGCACCCTTTGTCCTTTTAGAATTATGATGTAGTGTGGCCCTTTTTGTTTCTTGCCTTTGTTTACTCAGCCTTCCACTATTGCTTTTTACCTTTCTACCATCTGTTTCTGACTCCATATTACTTCGCCCTATCTCGCTGCATAGGTTCCCATCCCCCTGCCATATTAGTTTAAACACTCCCGAACTGCATTAGCAAATGTTACCCCTAGGACATCAGTTCCAGTCCTGACCAAGTGCAGACCGTCTCTTTTGTACAGGTCCCACTTCCCCCCGAACTGGTTCCAATGTCCCAGAAATTTGAATCCCTCCCTCTTGCCCACTGCTCAAGCCACGTATTTATTCTAACTATCCTGCTCCCTCTACTCTGATTAGCACGTGGCACTGGTAGCAATCCAGGGATTACTACCTTTGAGGTCCTACTTTTTAATTTAACTCCTAGCTCCCTAAATTCAGCTTGTAGGACCTCTTCCCGCTTCTTACCTATAGCGTTGGTACCTACATGTACCACGACAACTGGCTGTTCACCCTCCCTCTCCAGAATGCTCTGCAGCCACTCCAAGACATCCTTGACCCTTGCACCAGGGAGGCAACATACCATCCTGGAGTCTCGCTTGCGGCTGCAGAAACTCCTATCTATTCCCCTTACAATAGAGTCCCCTATCACTATAGCTCTCCCACTCTTTTTCCCACCCTTCTGTGCAGCAGAGCCAGCCACGGTGCCATGAACTTGGCTGCTGCTGCCCTCCCCTGATGAGTCATCCTCCTCAACAGTACCCAAAGCGGTGTATCTGTTTTGCAGGGGGATGACCGCAGGGGACCCCTGCACTACCTTCCTTGCACTGCTCTTCCTGTTGGTCTTCCATTCCCTAGCTGGCTGTGGACCCTTCACCTGCGGTAAGACTAACTCGCTACACGTGCTACTCACGTCATTCTCAGCTTCGTGGAAGCTCCAGACTAAGTCCACCCTCAGCTCCAACTCCGCAACGCGGTCTGTCAGGAGCTTGAGGCAGATACACTTCCCACACACATAGTCGTCAGGGACACCGGAAGTATCCCTGAGTTCCCACATGGTACAGGAGGAGCATATCACATGACCGAGCTCTCCTGTCATGACTTAACCCTTAGATTAACTAAAATTGCCAACAACAATGCTGAAGTTTACTCACTGTTATAGAAGAGAAAAAGAAAAAAACTACTCACCAATCCAGCCAATCACTTACCCCCTTGGCTGTGACGTCACCTTTCTGTTTCTTTCTCCTTTTTTGCCCTCTCCCTGTAGCTGCACTGGCATGCCTTTTGTAGGTCTCTCGCCGACCCCGGACTCACTTCTCTCCACGCATCTCCCGAGGCCTCTCGCGGCCTTTTGTAGCCTCTCGCCGACCCCGGACTCACGTCTCTCCACGCACCTCTCGCGGCCTTTTGTAGGCCTCTCGCCGACCCCGGACTCACGTCTCTCCACGCACCTCTCGTGGCCTTTTGTAGGCCTCTCGCCGACCCCGGACTCACTTCTCTCCACGCACCTCTCGCGGCCTTTTGTAGCCTCTCGCCGACCCCGGACTCACGTCTCTCCACGCACCTCTCGCGGCCTTTTGTAGCCTCTCGCCGACCCCGGACTCACGTCTCTCCACGCACCTCTCGTGGCCTTTTGTAGGCCTCTCGCCGACCCCGGACTCACTTCTCTCCACGCATCTCCCGAGGCCTCTCGCGGCCTTTTGTAGGCCTCTCGCCGACCCCGGACTCACGTCTCTCCACGCACCTCTCGTGGCCTGTTGTAAGCCTCTTGCCGACCCCGGACTCACGTCTCTCCACGCGCCTCTCGCGGCCTTTTGTAGGCCTCTCGCCGACCCCGGACTCACGTCTCTCCACGCACCTCTCGTGGCCTTTTGTAGGCCTCTCGCCGACCCCGGACTCACGTCTCTCCACGCACCTCTCGTGGCCTGTTGTAAGCCTCTCGCCGACCCCGGACTCACGTCTCTCCACGCACCTCTCGTGGCCTTTTGTAGGCCTCTCGCCGACCCCGGACTCACGTCTCTCCACGCGCCTCTCGCGGCCTTTTGCAGGCCTCTCGCCGACCCCGGACTCACGTCTCTCCACGTGCCTCCCGACGCCTCTCGCGGCCTTTTGCAGGCCTCTCGCAGACCCCGGACTCCCGTCTCTCCACGCGCCTCCCGATGTCTCTCGCGGCCTTTTGCAGGCCTCTCGCCGACCCCGGATTCACGTCTCTCCACGCGCCTCTCGCGGCCTTTTGTAGGCCTCTCGCCGACCCCGGATTCACGTCTCTCCACGCGCCTCTCGCGGCCTTTTGTAGGCCTCTCGCCGACCCCGGATTCACGTCTCTCCACGCGCCTCTCGTGGCCTTTTGTAGGCCTCTCGCCGACCCCGGACTCACGTCTCTCCACGCGCCTCTCGTGACCTTTTGTAGGCCTCTCGCCGACCCCGGACTCACGTCTCTCCACGTGCCTCCCGAAGCCTCTCGCGGCCTTTTGTAGGCCTCTCGCCGACCCCGGACTCACGTCTCTCCATGTATGGAATTGGTTGCTTACTCCAACAAGCTAATGAGTCGGGTAAACTTCAACCAGTCGCGTATGTTTCAAAAAGTTTGTCTAAAGCGGAAAGAGCCAACAGCATGGTAGAGAAAGAAGCACTAGCCTGTGTATATGGGGTTAAAAAGATGCATCAGTACCTGATTGGTCTTCTGTTTGAACTAGAGACAGATCACAAGCTGCTCATTTCACTGTTCTCTGAAAACAAAGGTATCAATACTAATGCTTCATCCGGCATCCAGAGGTGGGCGCTGACATTATCCACTTAAGATTATGTCATTTGCCA
The DNA here is from genome assembly GCF_044704955.1 of Pristiophorus japonicus. Lineage (NCBI taxonomy): Eukaryota > Metazoa > Chordata > Chondrichthyes > Pristiophoridae > Pristiophorus > Pristiophorus japonicus. The sequence continues at coordinate 125,709,144 of NC_091990.1, read as the reverse complement.
TAGACCTGGCATCGAGAATTGTGCCGATGCTATGAGCCGTCTGCCGTTGCCCACACCGGAGGTGGAAACTCCACAACTGGCGGACCTATTGTTAGTTATGGATGCCTTTGAGAGTGAAGGAACCTCTGTCACAGCTCAATGTTAAGAACTGGACCAGCCAGGACCTGATTTTATCAGTGGTGAAGAGCTGCATCCTCAGAGGTGATTGGTTTGCCATACCCAAGCAAATGTGCGAGGGGACCAAACCTTACATTCGTCACAAAGACAAACTGTCTATTCAGTTGGATTGTATACTGTGGGGCAATCGTGTTGTTCTGCCCAAGAAAGGGAGAGAGAAATTAGTATGTGAGCTACATAGCACACATCCTGACATTGTAATGATGAAAGCCATTGCCAGGTCTCATGTATGGTGGCCGGGAATTGACTCTGAGCTGGAATCATGTGTGCATCAGTGCAACACTTGTATGCAGCTCAGCAAAGCACCAGCAGAATCGCCGCTGAGTCTGTGGTCGTGGCTGTCCAAACCATAGTCCAGGTTCCACATAGACTTTGCAGGTCCCTTCCTGGGGAAGATGTTTTTAGTTGTGGTGGATGCATATTCGAAGTGGATAGAATGTATAATCATGTCATCCAGCATGTCCACAGCTACCATTGAGAATCTCAATGTCATGTTCACGACACATAGTCTGTCTGACGTCGTTGTTAGTGACAACGGATCGTGCTTCACTAGTCAGGAGTTTCAAGAGTTCATGAAACTCAATGGTATCAAACATGTAAGGTCAGCACCGTTCAAACTTGCATCCAATGGGCAAGCAGAACGTGCTGTCCAAATCATTAAGCTGAGTATGAAGCGAGTAACCCAAGGGTCATTGTAGACCCACCTGTCATGCATACTACTTAGTTACAGGACAAGACCACACACGCTTACCGGGGTTTTGCCTGCTGAACTAATGATGAAGAGAGATCTTAAGACCAAGCTATCTCTTGTACACCCTGACTTGAATAATCATGTTGACTATAGAAGACAAAGTCAGCAAGGGTATCACGATCGCACAGCCGTGTCATGCGATATTTCTGTAAATGATCCTATATATGTTCTGAATTATGGTCAGGGTCCCAAGTGGAATGTTGGTACTGTCATGGCCAAGGAGAGCAACAGAGTATTTATTGTCAAGCTCAAAAATGGCCAAACATGCAGGAACCATATCGATCAGACAAAGCATAGATGAACCGGAACAGTCGAAGGAAGAGACAATCGACGACCAACCAACCTACCCCCAGTCATCAGAGGACTCAGTGGTCATCAGTGAATCGGGACTTTCAATCACTGACATGTTCAATGAAAATGGACTTTCAATCCCTGACATGGCCATTGCCACTCCAACCAGGTCAGCCACCCAGCCACCAGTCACAACAGACTCTGAACACTCATCCAAGGCTGGAGTTGAACTGAGATGGTCAACCCGGGAGCGTAAAACACCGGACCATCTCAATTTGTAAAAGACTGTGTTAATATCTCAGAGGGGGGTATTGTCATGTATGTACTTTTGGGATCACTAGCCACTAGATGGCGTCACTGTTGGAGACCATTGGCCAGCCATTTTGTACATTAGTCGCTTTGGGCCTTAATAAAGCAGAGCCAAGGTCATACCTCTTCGAGTTAAACAGTACTCAGTCAAACAGTTATTGCATACACAACAGACACAGATTTGGAAGGGCAGAACACTTTTGCTATGACAAATTTACCTTTATAACCTTCCATAAACAACTGCAGTTGTGGCTATGTGGTTTCTTGTATAGCTCAGTACAGTTTGTCATTGTTTAGTTCTGCTGTCCCTTTAACCTTGTCAATATGCCACTTTGATTTTAATTCCAAATTGAAAACCTCAGTAAAACTGTCTTTGTTGTAAATGATGCAATAGAACTCGCAATATTCAAAAATTTACTGGATCAAAAAATGTAAATTTTCAGTTACACAAGAAGCAAAAAGATGCTATTCGGCAGGAACAAGAGTTCAGATGCATTTGAATTTGCAGGAGCAAAAATGTAGACCTTTCTAAATTCAAGTCTAAAATTCTAATAATACAAAACCTCATGCATGCACTTGGACGCACAGCATGCTATTCCCAAGCACCAGAGTGTAAGTGCATACCTTCCCCTGCCCCTTGCACCCCTCCTCCCCCTCCTCACACCCCACCATCCCCTTTACCGCCCCCCCCTCACCCCACCCCACTCCCCAGCACCTCGTGGACTGCCAAAGATCACATGCATATGCATTATTAGTCAGTCGGATCAAGCACGGAGACCCCAGCCCTGAAAAAAAAACACATATGCAGAAATCAATACTTAAACGAATGAAGTGTTAATAGTTTTAATTTTTGATGAACCTAGGCTTGGTTAAATGGCTCCCCCAGGCAGAGGCAAAGTTTTAGTGGGACACAAAAACTTAACATTGAGTATGTATGGATTAATATTTTGTCATTCTGTTCACCTATACCACTTTAAAAAGAAGACACAAGTGGGTTGAATTTGCATTTTTTTTTAATCTAATTTTTATTTTTTACCCAATCCAGATTTGGTCTCCGTTTGCTTCTAACCTCCAAACATGATCTTTACTACACTGTTGTGTTGTCATCCAGAGAGCAGAATTGTCCAAAAGCAGACTAACAGAACTGCTCTGCCAAAACACTCGAGGGCTTCAAAATTGAAATCATTCATCCCTGTAACATTTATATTGTACACCATTAAATGCTTGCATGATTATCCAGCGATGCTGGTTTAATTATACAAATCACAGCAGCAACAAAGAGCCCACTCTTTTGTAAACACCTGAATGAGGCAACCAATCATAAATTCACAAAAGATAATGTGGAACAAGACAAGAGACGGGGAGAGAGATTATTTACATCACAGTGTTCGAAGCACCAAATACATTGTTATAACAAGTCAACACCATTTCAATTCAATAGTTGATGCCCTCTCCCCAGAAACTGAATAGGACTCGAGGGGAAAAAGCATTCCTATCAGCTGATTTACTATAAGAGGTTTGGAGCCATTAACAGTCTTAATATGCTGCATTATCTTTCCAGCCATTTGCTAGGCCTTTGTTGTGATACCTACTTAAAATATCAAAGCTGTGAGAGACTCAATAAGATATTGAAAACTGAGTAATGCAGGGGTTCTGAGAAAACACAAGTCCTCCCTCCCTCCTTCTCTCTTTATTTCCCAACAGTTGTGTGGCAAGATGAAAAAAAAATCAAAAGTCAATGGGTGGGACATCAAGGTCTGACAGGCTGGTGTCAGAACAAAAAAAAAGTCTATGTTATAAAATCAAAGCGTTTGAACAAAAGGGGAGAACACAAGAAGTATTTTGACTTGCACCGCATTACCGAGATGTAACCTGTTTGATAAGACAAAACTGAACATTATCACAGTCAATATTTGAGCTCGAAACCTTGTGTTATGGAAGGTATTGAACACAACAAGGGAGAGACTGCAATGGGTAATGGTTTGTTTTAACTCTCAAGATAACTGCTGACTAAAACCTTTGCAGTTGGAGCCTAGCTGGTAACAATGCTTAATATCTAAACGCTTTTGTAAACCTGGTGGCTGTATGCACACAAACACCTGGAATAAATCCTCCCTAACACTTCCAATTATTTTTTTTTATGCTTGTGAATGGAGAACTAGAAACAAAGTAGCTTCCCTTTAATCTTCAATCAAATATTTCAAGCATTGTCACTCATCTAAACCCCTTTTTGCTTTCAAATGGCCATAAAATGAAACAGCTATACTGGCTTTTTGAAACTCAACAATAAAATTAAAATTATTCAAAGGTGACCCTGATGGATTACATTCTTCTACTGTTTAGCAATCTGTCTCTTTCTGGTAATCCACCTATTTTTTTTACACAGAAACTTTACAAAGCCTTTGATGTATCTTGAACCATTGCCACGTTTGAACTATTGCATGTGTTGACACAATCACTTACAAGAATGTCAAATCTTATTACAAAGTAATTTATGTTTTGGTTTGTCTGTTCTTATTAGTACTGTCCCCCTCCCAAAACAGTGCAAAATGGCTGCGTCTTCTTTTATTTCCACCGCCCCATCACCACCCCTCAATCTTTATCACTCCCAATTTAAGAGCCTTCATATTTCCTTATACAGTGCTCTGAGATCTTCCTCTACACAAGGGACAGTATTAGACTGATTATTGTTGTTTTATTAAAGTTAGGCTAAACCTATATAAAAACACTTGTTCTGCACAATTGGAGCACTGTGTCCAATTCTGGGCATCACACTTTAAGAAGGACGTGAAGGCTTTGAAGTGGGTCTACTAGAGGTGATCTAAAACTCGGCAGCCCATGTCCTAACTGGCACCAAGTCCTGCTCACCCATCACCCGTGTGCTCGCTGACCTACATTGGCTCCTGGTTAAGCAAACGCCTTGATTTCAAAATTCTCATCCTTGTTTTCAATTCCCTCCATGGTCTTGCCCCTCCCTATCTCGGTAATCTCCTCCAGCCCCACAACCCCCTGAGATGTCTGTGCTCCTCTAATTCTGTCCTCTTGAGCATCCCTGATTATAATCACTCAATCGATGGCCGTGCCTTCTATGGCCTAGGCTGTAAGCTCTGGAACTTCCTGCCTAAACCTCTCCACCTCGCTACCTCTATTTCCTCCTTCAAGAATGTTAAGTCCTGACTCTACTGTACTGACTTACACGAGCTTACATGCTGAAGTCAAGGTCACTCAGGACCTGCACCTTTAATTCCAGCTCTCCCGTGCCGCACTTGCCTGAGACCTCCTTTGTATACCACAGTGGGACAGGTATGGAGTGTCTCCTACAAGTGCACCCCTGGTGGTAAGGTATGCTTATTGTTACAGGTCATATCCAGTTACAGTCTTGAATAGCATGGTAAGATACAGTTATATACAGTAATGTGAGATACATGACATCACCCTCCCCAAGGTCTTATTGCTTTTATAGATTCAGTCTCTCAGGTGGTCTGCGCTCTTGCGTGGAGCGTCTTAGTTGTGGTTCAGTTGTTTGCCTTGGTGCCTGTTTTTCGTTTGGTGTGATTGCTGGTATCTCGCCTGGGCTGTCTGTTTCGTTCGGTGTGATTGCTGGTATCTCGCCTGGGCTGTCTGTTGAGACTGCCCTTTCCTCAGGTTGTTCCACCTGTCTGTCCACCAGGTGTTGTGTAAGTTGCACATTGTAGTCTGCCTCTTGTTCTTCAGTGTTATCAGTGAATCTACTTTTTACTTAGTCGACATGCCTCCAGGAGGTTTGGCCATTGTCCATTTGTACAACCAGTAGCCTGTTTCCCTCTTTGCCTGTTACTGTCCCTGCAAGCCATTTGGGACCCTGGCCATAGTTTAGCAGAAACACTTTGTCCCCTATCTCATTCCACCTCCCCCTCGAATGTCGGTCATGGTACTCAGTTAGCATTTGATGCTTAGCCTCAACAATTTCATGCATGTCTGGGAGGATTAACAAGAGCCTGGTCTTTAAGGTTCGTTTCATCAATAGTTGCGCAGGGGGAACCCCAGTCAAGGAATGCGGATGAGATCTGTATGCCAGCAGCAGTTGCGACAGGCGGCTCTGCAGCGTGGGACCTTGGATTCTGAGCATGCCTTGTTTAGTGATCTGCACTGCCCGCTCCGCCTGGCCGTTGGAGGCCGGCTTGAAAGGTGCCGTCTTAACGTGATTTTCTACCGTGGTCACTTATAAAATCGTGAAATTCTGCGCTGGTGAAGCACGGACCATTATCACTGACCAATATGTCAGGAATGCCGTACATTGCAAACATGGTTCTGAGGCTCTCCACAGTGGTGGAGATGGTGCTCGAGTTTAAAATGGTGCACTCGATCCATTTTGAAAATGCATCAACGACTACGAGGAACATTTTGCCCATGAATGGGCCCGCATAGTCTACATGCACCCGTGACCATGGTTTGGTGGGCTAGGGCCAGGGGCTTAGGGGGGGCCTCCCTGGGGTCATTTCTGAGTTGGGCATGAATGGTGCACTGACGGACACAGAGCTCCAAGTCCGCGTCAATGCCAGGCCACCAGACATGAGATCTGGCTATGGCCTTCATAAGGACGATCCCCGGGTGCTCGCGATGGAGCTCCCGGACAAACACCTCCCTGTCTCGTAAGGGCATAACGACTCGGCTGCCCCACATCAGGCAGTCTGCCTGTAGTGAAAGTTCATGCATGCGCCTATGGAAAGGTTTGACCTCCTCGGGGCAGGCATCGCGAGCCTCTGCCCAGTCACCGGTTAAAACGCATCTTTTAACTAGCGATAACGTGGGGTCGCTGGTCATCCAGACTCTGATTTGGTGAGCCTTCATGGGCGAACCTGTGGATTCAAAGGCATTGATTGCCATGACCATCTCACAGTCCTGTTCGTCGGACCCTTCTGTGGTCGCCAGGAGTAGCCTGCTAAGCGCATCGGCACAGTTGTCTGTGCCTTATCGTGTAGTCGTAAGCCGCCAGCATGAGTGCCCACTGCTGAATGCGTGCCGAGGCATTGGCGTTTATTGCCTTGCACTCGGATAGTAGGGACGTGAGGGGTTGGTGGTCGGTTTCTAATGCAAACTTGGCCCTGAAAAGGTATTGCTGCATCTTTTCGACACCGTACACGCACGCGAGCGCCTCCTTTTCAACCATACCGTACCCGCGAAAGTGACCGAGAGGCATAAGCAACGGGCTGCAATTTACCCGCATCATTGACGTGCTGTAAAAGGCACCCGATCACGTATGCTGATGCATCACATGTAAGGACTAACTTTTTACCTGGGTCAAAAAAGGCTAAAACACTCTTGGAACATAGAAGGTTGCATGCCTTATTGAAGGCATGTTCTTGGGCGTCCCCCCAAAACCAATCGCACCCCTTTCTGAGTAGCACATGGAGAGGCTCCAGCAGCATGCTCAAGTTCTGTATAAAGTTTCCAAAGTAATTGAGTAGCCCGAGAAAGGCGCGCAGTTCCGAGACATTCCGGGGCCTGGGTGCCAGGCGAATCGCTTCGGTTTTGGATTCAGTTGGGCGGATTCCATCAGCGGCAATCCTTCTGCCCAAAAATTCAACCTCAGGCGCGAGAAACAGACACTTGGATTTCTTAACTCTTAGGCCTACCCGATCCAATCGACTTAGTACTTCCTCAAGATTGCGGAGATGAGAGTCGGTGTCCCTGCCCGTGATGAGTATGTTATCTTGAAACACAACCATCCCCGGGATGGACTTGAGCAGACTTTCCTTGTTGTGCTGGAATATAACAGCTGCCGACCTGATACCGAATGGGCATCGATTGTACACAAAAAGGCCTCTGTGTGTTGATGGTGGTGAGTAGCTTAGACTTTTCGGTCAGTTCTTGCGTCATATACGCAGATGTGAGGTCAAGTTTTGAGAAAAGTTTTCCTCCAGCCAATGTGGCAAATAGGTCCTCCGCTCTGGGCAACAGGTATTGGTCCTGTAGGGAAACTCTGTTTATGGTAGACTTGTAATCCCCACAGATTCGCACGGATCCATCAGGCTTCGTGACGGGGACGATGGGGCTTGCCCAGTCGCTGAATTCCATGGGAGAAATTATGCCTTCCCGCAGAAGCCGGTCCAGTTCATTTTCAATCTTTTCCCTCATCACATAAGGCACAGCTCTAGCCTTGTGATGGACCGGTTTAGCATTCTGTGTGATATAGATTCCAACTTTAGCCCCTTTGAAGGTGCCCACGCCTGGCTGAAAGAGATGTTCAAAATGGCTTAGAACTATTGAGCAGGAGGTTCGTTCCTCTGACGACATGGCGTGAACATCATCCCATTTCCAATTAAGTTCTGCTAGACAGCTTCTCCCCAACAGGGCTGGGAGATCCCCAGGGACAATCCACAGGGCAAGTCGGTGCACCATCCCTTTGTGTGTGACCGAGAGCATGGCGCTGCCAAGGACTGGGACGATTTCTTTAGTTTGGTGTCGATCTTTGTGAATTTTGGTCTGTTGCTTTTGTGCGGCCACAGCTGTTCAAATTGTTGAACGCTCATGAGGGATTGACTGGCCCCAGTGTCCAGTTGCATTTTGACAGGTATCCCGTTGAGTAGAACCCTCATCATAATTGGAGGCGTCTTGGTGTAAGAACAGTGGACATTGATCGTGTTAGCCCGCTGTACCCCGGCGTCCTGTGCACTGTTCCAACCGTCTTCTGGTCCGCTATCCAACCCTTCCGATTCGTATACCAGCCGAGCTGCTGTTTTTCTGCACATGCAAGCCAGATGCCCTGTGTAGTTGCAGTTTCTGCAAATGGCATGCTGAAATCGACACACCCTGGTTGAGTGCCTTCCCCCACATCTCCAACACAGACCGTTTCCATTGTTTCCGAAGGATGAGCTGCGTCTGGCTGATCTCCCTTGAGCTTCTCTCAATCTGTTGTTGATTGCTCGCATTGTGGGTTGATGAGGTGTGATCGGCCGTTCATGTGACCCTTGATTTTGATGGCTTCTGGTGCCACTGTCTGCTGCTGAAGGCCTGTTCTCCTGCCTTTTTCTGTGTGTGGGGGTAGCGGTTTATTTCACAATGTGAACCTCTTATTCCGATGCCTCGTTGGTTGTCATACCCGAAGTATAGATCAGCCTTGTTTCTTCTTCGCCTGCCAAGAACGTCTGTGCGACCAGTGCTGCTGCCTCTCGAGTCAAGTTCTTAGTCTCTATAAGCTTTCGGAATATGCCTGTGTGGCCCATTCCTTCAATAAAAAAGTCTCTCAGTACTTCTCTCCTTAGTTCAACGGGGAACTCACATGAACTAGCCAGAATCTGAAGTTCCGCCACGAAGTCGGGTATGCATTGGCCCACACAGCGCCTGTAGTTGTAGAACCTGTGTCTGGCCATGTGTAGGCTGTTCGCTGGCTTCAGGTGGTCTCTCACCAGTGTGCTCAACTCCTTAAACGACTTGCTTGCTGGTTTCTCGGGTGCCAGCAGGTCTTTCATTAAAGTGTGGGAAAGTGTGAGGTCATCCACCTTGGGGAAAAAAAACAGTAAAAGGGAATATTATTTGAATGGTGAGAAATTATAACATGCTGAGGTGCAGAGGGACCTGGGGGTCCTTGTGCATGAATCCCAAAAAGTTAGTTTGCAGGTGCAGTAGGTAATCAGGAAGGCGAATGGAATGTTGGCCTTCATTGCGAGAGGGATGGAGTACAAAAGCAGGGAGGTCCTGCTGCAACTGTATAGGGTATTGGTAAGGCCGCACCTGGAGTACTGCGTGCAGTTTTGGTCACCTTACTTAAGGAAGGATATACTGGCTTTGGAGGGGGTACAGAGACGATTCACTCGGCTGATTCCAGAGATGAGGGGGTTAACTTATGATGATAGATTGAGTAGACTGGGTCTTTACTCGTTGGAGTTCAGAAGGATGAGGGGTGATCTTATAGAAACATTTAAAATAATGAAAGGGATAGACAAGATAGAGGCAGAGAGGTTGTTTCCACTGGTTGGGGAGATTAGAACTAGGGGGCACAGCCTCAAAATATGGTGGAGCCAATTTAAAACCGAGTTGAGAAGGAATTTCTTCTCTCAGAGGGTTGTGAATCTGTGGAATTCTCTGCCCAAGGAAGCAGCTGAGGCTAGCTCATTGAATGTATTCAAGTCACAGATAGATAGATTGTTAACCAATAATGGAATTAAGGGTTACGGGGAGCGGGCGGGTAAGTGGAGCTGAGTCCACGGCCAGATCAGCCATGATCTTATTGAATGGCGGAGCAGGCTCGAGGGGCTAGATGGCCTACTCCTGTTCCTAATTCTTATGTTCTTATGTTCTTATGTGTATGTTTTCGAGCCACAGCTGGTCAAGAGATGGGCTCTTCTCTTATCTGCCTTATCGTCGCCCAGCCAGTCTTTGGTCACAAAGCTTTGCTGGAGCCTTTCTATAAAGTCATCCCAATTGTCTCCAGCATTGTATTTCTCATCTGAGCTGTTGGTAGCCATTCTGTGGATTCTGTGATCCCGTAACTCGTCGACACTGTTAAGTCCTATTATCTGAATGGTGACAGATTCGGAAAAGGGCAGGTGCAAAGAGACCTGGGTGTCATGGTACATCAGTCATTGAAGGTTGGCATGCAGGTACAGCAGGCGGTTAAGAAAGCAAATGGCATGTTGGCCTTCATAGCAAGGGGATTTGAGTACAAGGGCAGGGAGGTGTTGCTACAATTGTACAGGGCCTTGGTGAGGCCACACCTGGAGTATTGTGTACAGTTTTGGTCTCCTAACCTGAGGAAGGACATTCTTGCTATTGAGGGAGTGCAGCGAAGGTTCACCAGACTGATTCCCGGGATGGCGGGACTGACCTATCAAGAAAGACTGGATCAACTGGGCTTGTATTCACTGGAGTTCAGAAGAATGAGAGGGGACCTCATAGAAACGTTTAAAATTCTGACGGGGTTAGACAGGTTAGATGCAGGAAGAATGTTCCCAATGTTGGGGAAGACCAGAACCAGGGGACACAGTCTAAGGATAAGGGGGAAGCCATTTAGGACCGAGATGAGGAGGAACTTCTTCACCCAGAGAGTGGTGAACCTGTGGAATTCTCTACCACAGAAAGTTGTTGAGGCCAATTCACTAAATATATTCAAAAAGGAGTTAGATGAAGTCCTTACTACTAGGGGAATCAAGGGGTATGGTGAGAAAGCAGGAATGGGGTACTGAAGTTGCATGTTCAGCCATGAACTCATTGAATGGCGGTGCAGGCTAGAAGGGCCGAATGGCCTACTCCTGCACCTATTTTCTATGTTTCTATGTTTCTATGTCCTGATTCTAATGTACTAACTTACACGAGACACATGCTGAAGTCAAGGTCACTCAGGACCTGCACCTTTAATTCTAGCTCTCCAGTGCCGCACTTGCCTAAGACCTCCCTTTATCTACCACAGTGAGACAGGTATGGAGTGTCTCCTGCAAGTGCACCCCTGGTGGTAAGGTATGCTTATTGTTACAGGTCATATCCAGTTACAGTCATGAATAGCATGGTAAGATACAGTTATATATAGTAATGTGAGATACATGACAAAGAACGCTCCTTAAAACCTACCTCTTTCAACAGCTTTTGGTCACCTGCCCTAATTTCTCCTTATGTGGCTCGGTGTCAATTTTTTTTTGTTGCCTCATAATACTCCTGTGAAGCGCCTTGGGACATTTCACTACGTTCAAGGCACTATATAAATACAAATTTTTGGTGTTGCTGGATACAGAAGAGATTTCCTAGAATGGTTCCAGGGATGAGGGATTACAGTTACGTGAATAGACTGGAGAAGCTGGGATTGATCTCCCTGGAGCAGAAAAGGCTAAGAAGAGATTTAATAGAGGTGTTTAAAATTATGATCGGTTTAAATAGAGTAAGTAAAGAGAAACAACACCTAGGCAGGACTTGAACCCACCACCGTGGCAAGAGTGCTACAACTGAGCCACAGCTGAAATACATCTGTTCTATCAGGCAGTCTGTAGTGCAGACACATACTGGGGAAAGAGCGACGACTGAGTTGGCAAGGGGGACAGCATCTTCTTCACTTTTCCTGTGGAAAGGAGATGTCAACTGTGGACAGGACGTCCGCCTTTCACAGGACGGCATGGTTTCCGGGAGTGGAAAGTGCCACAACCGAGATCCAGATAGGCATCGGGCTCTTAGTATCAACTCCATGGCACTCATGAAGAGATAGCGCTTGCATACAGTCATTGTTCCGATGGTATCACCATGCACACCAGCGCCAGTTAGCCAGGAAGCGGCAGTCCATGGTGCCCACCTTGTGTGCAGGAAGAGAAACACTGAGTGGATGGCTTTAGGAATCAGGCCCTCATTGGCATCCATGACTGCTGGCCCCACTGAAAGGCCGTCTAAGTGCAAAGCAGGGCCTCTGCCTGGAAGCCTGAGCATCTGTTTCCAGTTCCACATCTGCCACTTGCAAGAAAAATGTGCCATGCAGCTTGGGCACAATAAAAGAGTGTGTGTAAAAGGGAAGTGGTTGTGCACAAGGCTTGAAATGGTACCTCCCAGAGGGTTGGTTATTTCCTAATTTCGGTTTGTGCCATGACTGATGGCCCTCCATCAGGTGTGCTAAACTGAGGAGCACACCCACCCATGCCTTGCTCCTGAGAGGGCCAAAACTTGATGGACAAATAACAGCCAGGCTAACGGCGCTCACCGTTATTTATGCGCAAACGCGCAGTTAGGCGCAAAAATCCAGAAGTTGCTGTTATAGTAACATGGCTCCTCTGTAAGCTGCATGGAAACGGCATCACACCGTCTAGCTCCCCATTCAAATGTATTGAATGGTGTGAAGTTCCTGCACTATGTTGTAGATGCAGACTAAACTCACCACAAAGTTAGGGCTGGTCTATTTCAGCCTAAGTACCCTTTTAACGATGTGGTAAGTCTCAATAACTGCCAAACAACCTCTCTGGCATTATAAATTAACTTTTACATGCATAGAGTCTCATATCTTCAGCTTTTAATTGTTGTTGGAGATTTTTTTTTAAATGAATACTTTTTTTAAAGCTTTTTTTTCTGGCTCTCTTTTTCTCTCTCTCTTAATCCAATCTTTCTTTCCCTCTCTTTATTTTGCTTTCTGTATCTGATCTGGCTATTGAATTCACTATTCTAACTTATATTTCCTAGTTTAAACTCTGCGCTGCTCATTAACAATTCTTCAATCTGATTGGTTAAGGGGATACAGAGTTGCTTGCTCTGTTCACACAGGTCCCAGATCCCCTACAGAGGACGTCGCTCCTTTTAGATCTCCCACATGCAGCAACTTGCCATGCAAAAGCTCATGGAAACTAAATGGGCATGGGCAAGTCTAACAAATGGCGGTTGCCGTTCATCCACCGGTTACTGTAAATTCTGGCCCATTATGTCTCCTTAACATGTCAGCCATGGCTCAATGTTACCACAGTGGCCTCTGAGTCAGAAGGTTATGGGTTCACGCTGTAAGCTGTACATCTTTTCTACCACTTTGACTGCTTACTCCCACTTCTGCAACATCGCCCACCTCTGCAACCAGCTCAGCTCTTCTTCTTCTTCTTCTTCTTAGGCAGTCCCTCGGAGTCGAGGATGACTTTCTTCCACACGAATATGAGTTCTCAGGTGAGTGATGAGTCCAATGCAGGACCTACAGTCTCTGCCACAGGTGGGGCAGACAGTGGTTGAAGGGACGGGTAGGTGGGGTGCTTGGGTTGTCGTGTGCTCCTTCCGCTGTTTGCATTTGGCTTCCACTTGCTCCCGGCGAAGAGACTCGAGGTGTTCGGCGCCTTCCCTGCTGCTTCTCCTCCACTTTGAGCAGTCTTGGGCCAGGGATTCCCAGCTGTCGATGGGGATGTTGCACTTTTTCAAGATGGCTTTGAGGGTGTCCTTGAAGCATTTCCTCTGCCCACCTGGGGCTCGCTAACTGTGTCTGAGCTCTGGGAGCTCTGAGTAGAGCACTTGTTTTGGGAATCTAGTTTCGGGCATGCGGATGATGTGGCCCGTCCATTGGAACTGATTGAGCATGGTCAGTGCTTTGATGTTGGTGATGTTGGCCTGAGCAAGAACACTGACATTGGTGCACTTATCTTGTCAATGGATTTGCAGGATCTTGCGTTGGTGGTACTTCTCCAGTGCTTTGAGGTGCCTGCTCTGCATAGCCCATGTCTCTGAAACATATAGGAGGGCGGGTATCACTACTGCTCTGTAGACCATGAACTTGGTGCCATGTTTGAGGTCCTGGTCTTCGAACCCCCTCTTCCTCAGATGTCCCTGATCTACTTTGACATTGTTGCATAGGATCTTTTTCATCCACCTGAGAGGGCAGGTAGGGCCTCGTTTTAAAGTCTGAGCAGAAAGAGGGGGCCTCCAACAGTACAACACTCAATCAGCACTGAGGTGTCTGCGTGGAGTATGTGCTCAGGTCTCTGGAGTGGGACCCCACAACCTTCCGACTCTGAGGCGAGAGTGCTACCAACTGAGCCATGGCTGAGCCACCTCTAAGACTAGGTAAGAGGGGCCTTAAGAGAGGAATTTTCTATGCGGCTCCCTTCCTACAACATTTTCCTGAGTAGAGCCGACCTCTACAGCAGTAGGTTTTCCTGCCCCGGTTCCCTACTTTTTCCACAGCTGTGCCATCCAATTTTGGGTGGTATAATGGAGGAAAACCCAGCCCCAAATCACCTGCCAAATACCTTTGCAACTGAGTATTGCTTTTGTGGCTCTTTTCATCAACAACACCAATGAAAAGTAGTGCACTCAAAGAAAAATACAGTAATGTCCTTACTGCAATACTTCTCCACATAATTAATCAATGTAGCACTTCCAGCCAATAGTATTTTTGCAGTATTACATTTCTGTTTCATAACTGCTTTCTACATCTTTGCATTAATTTTAGCAATATAATGCTGATAATAAATGACAGCTAAAGGGTATTACATAAGAACATAAGAAATAAGAGCTGGAATAGGCCATTTGGCTCTTCGAGCCTGCTCTGCCATTTAACAAGATCGTGGCTGATCTTTGATCTCAACTCCACCTTCACCTTAATATCCCTTAGTTTTCTTAGTTCCCCAAAATTTACCTCACAAACAGCAATACCAGAACATTGTCATATCATTTGAAACACAGCATAAGAAATAATATATATATACTTGTAGTGTAATAAATTATTTTATTCTGTTTGTAAACTTTCCCCTTACTGGCATTGTGCTGTCCTCTTTCAGCTATTAGGGTGGGATAGTCTTGGATGTAGATATCTGTTGCTTCAAATTGACTGCTACAAGTTGCGCTTTACTGATTGAGGTAAGTCCTCCTGGTGATTTTGCTACAAGACACTCCATCTAGTGTCTTGGCTGCGAAACAGCTAATCTTGCACTTGCATACTTCAGATATTAATCAGGACTAAGACACAAACTTGGACTCTGAATGAGTTCGAAAGCACTACTATTACAGCTCCGAGACAGTCCTAAAATGTTGTCAATTGTAAATAATTATAAAGAACTGATTCACAGTGATTCCTTTTCCCAGCTAGTTTGAATCATAGCACAGTATCGTGTGGTACAACACTCGACATTAAGTTTATTCAAGTGCAGCTTGTGTTAATTATAGAACACTGGTACTACAAAAGAACATTCAATTAGTACAGCAACAGGAATGGACTTGTTTGTAGTAAACAAGCAGGAAAGTCTAGTAAAGGTACTCATCATCAAATACACTGACAATCAAAAAGGAGATTCATTTAGAAAAGTTGGAAGATGGAAGTGTTTGCAACCATCTTCAGCCAGAAGTGCCGAGTGGATGATTCAATTTGTCCTCCCCCTGAGGCCCCCACCATCACAGATGCCAGTCTTCAGCCAATTCGATTCACTCCAAGTGATATCAAGAAATAGCTGATCGTACAGCAAAGGCAATGGGCCCAGACAACATCCCGGCTGTCGTGCTAAAGATGTGTGCTCCAGAACTAGCCATGCCTCTAGCCAAGCTGTTCCACTACAGCTACAACACTAGAATCTACCTGACAAAGTTGAAAACTCAGCCTATTCTCAATCATCAGCAAACTGATGGAAGGTGTTGTCGACAGTGCTATCAAGCAGTACTTACTCACCAATTCCTTGCTAACTGATGCCCAGTTTGGGTTCCGTCAGTACCACTTGGCCCCAGACATCATTACAGCCTTGGTCCAAACATGGACAAAAGAGCTGAATTCCAGAGGTGAGATGAGGGTGACTGCCCTTGGTATCAAGGCAGCATTTGACCGAGTTTGGCATCAAGGAGCCCTAGTAAAACTGAAGTAATTGGGAATTGGGGGGGAAATTCTTCACTGGTTTGAGTCATATCTTGCACAATGGAAGATGGTTGTTGGAGGCCAATTATCACAGCCCCAGGACATCGCTGCAGGAATTCCTCGGGGCAGTGTCCTCGGCCCAATCATCTTCAGCTGCTTCATCAATGACATTCCCTCCATCATAAGGTCAGAAGTGGGGATGTTTGTTGATGATTGCACAGTGTTCAGCACCATTCACAATTCCTCAGATAATGAAGGAGTCTGTGCCCACATGCAGCAAGACCTGGACAAGATTCAGGCTTTGGCTGATAAGTAGAAAGTAACATTCGTGCCACACGAGTGTCAGGAAATGACCAACTCCAACAAGGGAGAGTCTAACCACCTCCCCTTGACATTCAACGGGATTATCATTGTAGAATCGTCCTCCATCAACATCCTGGGGGGGAGGGGTCACCATGGACCAGAACCATAACTGGACCAGCCACATAAATACTGTGGCTACAAGAGCAGTTCAGTGAATGGGTATTCTGTGGCAAGTGACTCACTTCCTGACTCCCCAATGCCTTTTCACCATCTACAAGACACAAGTCTGGAGTGTGATGGAATACTCTCCACTTGTCTGGATGAGTGCAGTTCCAACAACACGCAAGAAGCTAGACATCATCCCACTTGATCGGCACCCCATCCACCACCGTAAACATTCAATCCCTCCACCACCGGCACACCGTGTCTGCAGAATGTACCATCTATAAGTTGCACTGCAGGAACTTGCCAAGGTTTTTTCGACAGCACCTCTCAAAACCGCAACCTCTATCACCTAGAAGGACAAGGGCAGTAGGCGCATGGGAACACCACCACCTCCAAGTTCCCCCCCAAGTCACACACTATCGTGACTTGGAAATATATCGCCATCCCTTCATCATCGCTGGGTCAAAATCCTGAAACTCTCTCCCTAACAGCACTATGGGAGTAATTTTAGGAATCAGTTCTTTATATTAGCAATGGGACTCAAAAGGAGAAGTAATACATTTTGCTGATAAATATACCAAGTCTTAAGAAATACTTTCTACAGTGCCTTTCACGACCTCAGGAGTGCCAAAGTGCTTTACAGGCAATGAAATACGTTTATAGTATAGTCACTGCTGTAATGTAGGAAATGAGGCAGCCAAACAGTGCACAGCAAGCTCCCACAAACAGCAATGTGATAATGACCAGATAATCTGTCAAGGCTTGTTGCTCATCTCTAGTTGCCCTGAGAAGGTGGTAAGGGGCCTAGTCCTGGAAACGCTATAGTAACTGTAGTGATGATGCTCCCACAATGGTGCTGGGTGTTGAATTCCAAGATATTGACACAGCAACAAGCAAGAGTCTTGACTTTGAAGCCCAAAGATATAGGTCCAAGTCAGTTTGGCGTGTGACTTGGAAGTGAACTACCAGGTCATGGTGTTCTCATGATGTTACCACTCTTATCCTTCTCGGTGGCAAAAGTCATAGGGCTGGGAGGTGCTATCGAAGTCACCTTGGTGAGTTGCTTCAGCGTATTTTGTACATTGTACATACTGCAGCCATAGTCTGCCAGAGGTGGATAGAGAGGTGTATATATACACATCTTTTGACTTGGCTCCTGCCTTATATTGTCTATAACAGTATTATGATGATAAAGGCAAATGTGGTCAGATCAAACAAAATCCCGGTTGAATTTTGAGTTGCTCTTTTACATTAGCCCAGATGTTTAATTCTGGAATTTCTAGACATATTCATATCCCCCAGTATCAAGCAAGGATATTGGGGAAATTAATATGTCAAGTCTAGGGCCTATTTTGCCACTTGTTCAATCTAGCATTAAAGTAAACTCTTGTATACAAATTAACTTGTGAATGTGTGTGTATGTATATATACTTGGAATATTAGATCCTTCATTGAAACACCTGTGAACTCATTCCTTTTTGGCATGGAAGCAAGTCATCCTTGATACGAGGGACCACCTAAGAAGAACATCTCCCAAACCCACGACCTCTGCCACCTTGACGGAGAAGGGCAGTAGGCACAGGGCAACACCACCACTTGAAAGTTCCCCTTCAAGTCACACGAGATTCTGGCTTGGAAATATATCGCCGTTCCTTCGTCGTCGCTGGGTCAAAATCCTGGAACTCCCTCCCTAACAGCACTGAATTATATGGTGAGTACCTTCACCATATAATTCAAGAAGGTTGCTCACCACCAACTTCTCAAGGGCAATTAGGGATGGGCAATATATATATTCTGAAGATCAGTTTCAATTTGCACAGGAACAAGTGATATCCAGCTGGCACATTGTCCTTTTTGTTGCTTATACATTTTATAAATACTGTATTACATGGCTCTGTACTACAGACATAGGAGGGTATGGTAGGTGCAGTTTATGAAATAATTGTCTCAGCAGCACCTGCACTCTAAACCTATTGATGTCTACAGTAACATTGATGATCAATAATTTTCAAACATCTTTTTAAATGAAAGACCATCAATTATTATTTGGCTTATGATCCCAAATGTTGCTTGCTAATTTTTTTTTGTTTGGTACTCAGGATATGGGCAATGCCACATTTATTGCCCAATGCTACTTGCCCTGAACCAAATGGTTGGCTAGGTCGCTTCAGAGTCAGGTCAGACCAGGCCACCTAAGGGCAACAGTGAAGCAGTTGGATCATGATCATTTATTCTGCTGCCAGCCCATAATTTCACAACTTGTCCTGATGGGATTCACAACATTCTGGGCTGCTGGCCCAGTACCATAACTTTTACAGTGCCATAGCCATCTGCGCTACATTATAGAGTGCTAAAGGTGTGTGTGGAATATGTTATAATAACTGTACAGAGAGTTTGTCTTTAATGGCTCCATTTATAAACATTTACATGATAATACATGGTGCAGTTTGTTTCATTTAATCAGATGTTAAGTTGATGCAGCTATTGAAAAATGAGTGCACAGGATAAAGCCTTAGACAGCTGTTTAATACAGGGAAAGTCTTGTTTCCCAGGGCAGACCACACCTCTTTGTTTTTAGTTCACGTGACGTTACACTGAAAATAGCACTAATATTACAATAATAAAGCTACTCAATGGAATGGGTTAGTACTTTAATATTAACCCCAAAATATTATGTAAAACATAGTTTTTTTACACACAAACATGATATTTGTCCCTTTGCATTCACTGCTCTCTCTTCTATCCATCTATTCTTAAATTTGCATTTCTATAGCGCTTTTCATGACCTCAGGACGTCCCAAAGTGCTTTACAGCCAATGAAGTCCTTTTGAAGTATAGTCACTGTTGTAAAGTAGGGAACCCTTACCTATTTGTCCTACCCTTTTAAGCTTAAGGGGCTGGATTTTCACCTTCTCCGTTTCTGGGGCGAAAATGGAGGCGGGGCGGGAAAATTACCGCTCAATTAGCATTACCGATTAATTACTTAACTTTCAGCATTTGGGGTCATCGCAAAGGGAGGCGTTGCATTATTTTCGTGCTGCAAAAATGGGATATTTGCCAACTTTAGTATGGGGCCAGGAGCACTCCAACAGAGGCCTTGGGAGGGAAAAAAAACCCAAAAAACATTCAAAAAACATTGCCAACACCCTTACCTCACAAATCGATGCAAAAATATTAAAAAATAAAAACTTTAACTTACCTCTTTTTCAGTTCATTCAACTTACCGTCGCTAGTAGGGCTGGACCGCCATGTTTTCCTTGGCGGACATCGAGGCGCGGAGTACAGTCTCGAAACTCCGTCGGTGTCGCAATGCAAGTCATTACACCTACGGTGCAGCTCTCCCCGGCAGTGCTACTAAGCTCCACCGCAAAAAACGAACCAAGGATCACGACCGGGCGAAAAGCAGCTGAGCGCCCCAGTTTTCGCTGCGGAGGGTCAAAACACGGCGAAAATCTGGTCGCAGACCACGAGAAAATCCAGCCGGTATCGCTTTCTTCTGTCTCGCTGCTCCAATTTTCCATTTTAGAGGTGGGAGCAACTTTGTTAAAATATAGCTTTGTACACCAGTTTCAAAGTTAATGAAAATCATTGAAAATAACATCCAACCTGTCCACAGCCTCTGTCATCCAACAACACCCAGATGGATCTACTCAGCTGCAGCTCTGTAAGGATATTAAAAATCATTTAAGCTTAACAAACCTGGACTAAAATTCTAGCCTCGAGTCTTATCTTAAGACTTGCATTTATATAGCACCTTACACAATCTCAGGACATCCCAAAGCGCTTTGAAGTAGGGGTATAGTCACTATTGTAATGTAGGAAACGCGGCAGTCAGTTTGTGCACAGCAAGATCTCACAAACAGCAATATGATAATGACCAAATAATCTATTTTTTTGTGATGTTGATCAAGGGATAAATATAGGCTGGGGCACCAAGGATAACTCCCCTGCTCTTTTTCAATGTAGTGCCATGGGATCTTTTACATCCACCTGAGAGAGCAGTTTAATGTCTTATCCAAACAATGGCACCTCAAACAGTGCAGAACTCCCTTGGTACTGCATTGGAGTGTCAGCCTAGATTTTTGTGCTTAAGTTTCTGGAGTGGGACTTGAACTCACAACCTTCGGACTCAGAGTGCTAACCACTCAGCTACAGCTGACACTCTAAAGCAAAGAAGTCAAAAGTATGTTATCAGAACGGAAAGTTTTCAGTTAGAGAATGGGAGAAAGAGCCTTCTCAAAACTCAGCCATAACAGTGCCATGTAGATCACTGGTAAACATTTGCAATGCTGAATAAGTGTTGACCTTCATTAATTCTCTTCCAGATCATTAAAAAATTATAAAATGCCCTGCTTTCTAAACTACCTGATTTTTTTCAACCAGTGTCGCAATCAGAGATGTTGCACACTGGACGCAGCTCTTCCCGATACTGTTGCTCAGCGTCACCGCAAAACCCGACCGGTGGATCGCGGCAGGGCACTGGAGACCTCACTGCTGCCTGTCACGTCGCTCCGGGGCGAAACCCAGAACGCAAAGGACCGGAAAAATCCAGCCCATACAATTTTGTACTGATGCTGGTGTAAGTCGCAATCGTGCTAAAGTGCAGTAAAGGGAAGTGATGGATCTGACTGTTCCACCTCTTGCTTAATTTGTCACGTGTAGTCATAACAATTTGAAAGAACACTCAAGGATTTTAACAGGTGTGGGATTTTATATAGACTCAGCTGCTGCAACTCACATATATCTTGTGGCAAATCAGGTACTGCCTGCATTGCAAGAAGAAGCAAATTCACAGGTCTCAAACTCTGGTCTCTTGAGCAACCCTGATTTCCTTGACCCACCATTGGCGGCTTTGTCTTCAGTTGTCTAGGCCCTAAGCTCCGGAATTCCCTCCCTAAATCTCTCCACCTCTCTCCCCTCCTTCTCAAAACTGTTGACTAAGCTTTTGGTCACCTGTGCTAATATTCTTAAGTGGCTTGGTGCCAAATTTTGTCTGATAATAAGGTGTGTTATGTATTAATGCTTGGGGGTCACCAGACACCAGAAGGCGCCGTGGGCGGAGGTCATCGGGCTGTACGCATGTGGCATGTGTGCTTGGTCACTTATATAAAAGCTGGGTGTCTTTGTCACACAGGCACTCTCGGAATAAAGATGGATCAGGTTACACCGGAGTGAGTTTACAGTAACCAGACTCTTGAGTCGTTACAATTGGCGACGAGGTAATTTAAGAACCTTCGCATGCACAATGACCACAGTTGGAATCCTGGAGAGGTTCGTGGAGGGCAAGGATTGGGCGGATTTTGTCGACTGCCTGGATCAGTAATTTGTGGCCAACGGCATGGAGGCAGAGGCCTCTGCAGTTAAGCGCAGGGCAGTTCTCGTCACCGTTTGTGGTCCAAAAATTTACAGCCTCATGAAGAATCTTCTCTTGTCTGTACGTCTGACGGAAAAAGGGTACGAGGAATTGTGTAAGTTGGTGGGTAACCATCTGAAGCCACAAGAGGGGATCATCATATCACGCAACGGTTTCTATACACATGTTCGTGCAGAGGGCCAGGTCTTGTTGGGATTTGTCGCCGACCTGCGACGTCTTGCTGAGCCGTGTAAGTTCGGGATCATGCTGGAAGACATACTGTGTGATGTCTTCGTGATAGGCATCAGTCATGATGCAGTCCTCAGGAAGATGTTGGCTGCAGAGACGCTGAATTTGAAAAAGGCCATCGCGACTGCCCAGGCATGCATGACGACGGATGATAATTTGAGGCAGATATCATCGATGAGTCGGAGTTCCACGGCACGTACTGTAAACAAGATGGTGTCGTTTTCGGCCAGAGCTGCTTACGTGAAACTTGCCGCTGCTCAGAGCCCGCCAGCTGGTTCGAACCAGATTTCACCCTGTTGGTGTTGTGGGGGCAATCATCAGCCTCATCAGTGTCAGTTTAGACAATACTCATGCAATGGATGTTCAAAAGTGGGGCATCTTCACAGGATGTGTCCACAACTGTGCAAGCATGGTGCGGCTCATAGAAACATAGAAACATAGAAAATAGGTGCAGGAGTAGGCCATTCGGCCCTTCGAGCCTGCACCGCCATTCAATAAGATCATGGCTGATCATTCCCTCAGTACCTCTTTCCTGCTTTCTCTCCATACCCCTTGATCCCTTTAGCCGTAAGGGTGATATCTAACTCCCTCTTGAATATATCCAATCAACTGGCATCAACAACTCTCTGCGGCAGGGAATTCCACAGGTTAACAACTCTCCGAGTGAAGAAGTTTCTCCTCATCTCAGTCCTAAATGGCCTACCCCTTATCCTAAGACTATGTCCCCTGGTTCTGGATTTCCCCAACATCGGGAACATTCTTCCCACATCCAACCTGTCCAGTCCCGTCAGAATCTTATACGTTTCTGAGATCCCCACTCATCCTTCTAAACTCCAGTGAATAAAGGCCCAGTTGATCCAGTCTCTCCTCATATGACAGTGCAGCCATCCCTGGAATCAGTCTGGTGAACCTTCGCTGCACTCCCTCAATAGTAAGAACGTCCTTCCTCAGATTAGGAGACCAAAACTGAACACAATATTCCAGGTGAGGCCTCACTAAGGGCCTGTACAACTGCAGTAAGACCTCCCTGCTCCTATACTCAAATCCCCTTGCTACGAAGGCCAACATACCATTTGCCTTCTTCACCACCTGCTGTACCTGCATGCCAACTTTCAATGACTGATGAACCATGACACCCAGGTCTCATTGCACCTCCCCTTTTCCTAATCTGCCGCCATTCAGATAATATTCTGCCTTCGTGTTTTGGCCCCCAAAATGGATAACCTCACATTTATCCACATTATACTGCATCTGCCATGCATTTGCCCACTCATCTAACCTGTCCAATTCACCTGCAGCCTCTTGGCGTCCTCCTCACAGCTCACACCACCACCCAGTTTAATGTCATCTGCATACTTGGAGATATTACACTCAATTCCTTCATCTAAATCGTGGTTGATGAGGACCAGTTCAGTGATGGCAGGATACGCAACCCAAGGAGGAAGTGAATGGACTGCATTCGTTCCTGAGAAAGAGCCAGCCGATAGTCGTTAATGTGAAGCTGAATGGCGTGCCTGTATCAATGGAGCTGGACACGGGTGCGAGCCAGTCGATAATGAGCCAAAGGACATTCGACAAGCTGTGGAACACTAAGGCTGCGAAACCGAAGCTGAGTCCAGTCAATGCCACGTTGCGTACTTACACTAAGGAACTCATACCAGTGGTCCGCAGTGCAGCAATTGAGGTGTCATATGACGGTATAGTTCATGAGCTACCATTATGGATCATCCCAGGTAATGGTCCAATGCTGTTCAGCAGGAATTGGCTTGAGAAAATCAAGCTGAACTGGAATGATGTCAAGATTTTGTCCTCAGTGGATGATACTTCGTGTGCTCAAGTATTGAAAAAGTTTCCTTCTTTGTTTGAACCGGGCATTGGTAATTTTGCGGGAGCCAAAATGCAGATTCACCTGTACTCCAATTCAAGGCCTGTCTATCACAAAGCTCGGTCTGTTCCGTACATGATGAAAGAGAAGATTGAAATTGAGCTTGACAGACTCCAGCGTGAAGGGATCATATCACTGGTCGAGTTTAACGAGTGAGCTAGTCCCATTGTTCCTGTGTTGAAGAGTGATGGCACTGTCAGGATTTGTGGAGACTACAAGGTTACAATTAACCGATTTTTGAAACAGGATCAGTATCCGTTACCAAGGACTGATGACCTGTTCACCATGCTAGCTAGTGGAAAGTCGTTCATGAAGTTGGATTTGATGTCGGCCTATATGACCCAGGAGCTTGTCAACACTTCAAAGAAACTGACCTGCATCAACACTCATAAAGGACTGTTCGTCTACAACAGATGTCCTTTTGGGATTCGTTCGGCTGCAGCCATATTTCAGAGGAATATGGAGTTTACTGAAGTCCGTTCCTAGAACTGTCGTTTCAAGATAACATTCTGGTCACAAGTCGCGACACTGCTGAACATCTGAACAATTTTGAAGAAGTCCTACAGAGTCTGGACAATGTGGGACTCAGGCTGAAATGCTCGAAGTGTGTATTCATGGCACCTGAAGTCGAATTCCTCTGGAGGAATATTGCTGCTAATGGCATCAGGCCCACTGATTCGAAAACCAAGGCCATCAAAAATGCACCCAGGCCTCAAAATGTGATGGAACTACTTTGGTAATTTCTTACCCAGATTAGCACTTTATTAGAGTCACTGCATGTGTTACTAAGCAAAGGTGACAACTGGGTCTGGGGTGCATCTCAAGATAGAGCCTTTGAGAAAGCCAAGAATCTGCTATGTTCAAACAAGTTGCTTCTTCATTATGATCCGTGTAAGCGTCTTGTATTGGCCTGTGATGCTTCATCATATGGGGTTGGCTGCGTACTCCAACAAGCAAATGAATCGGGCAAGCTACAATCTGTTGTGCATGCTTCGAGAAGTCTGTCTAAAGCGGAAAGAGCTTACAGTATGGTAGAGAAAGAAGTTTTGGCCTGTGTGTATGGAGTAAAAAAAATGCACGGTACCTATTTAGTCTTCGTTTTGAACAAGAAACGGATCTCATTTCATTGCTTGCAGAAAACAAAGGTATTAATACCAATGCATCATCCTGCATTCAAAGGTGGGCGCTGACATTGTCTGCCTATGATTACGTCATCTGTCATAGACCTGGTACTGAGAATTGTGCCGATGCACTGAGTCGTCTGCCCTTACCCACAACTGAGATGGAGATGCCTCAACCTGCAGATCTACTAATAGAAACATAGGCCCCAAGTTTCCACATGATTTGCTCCTGATTTTTAGGAGCAATTGGTGTAGAACGGAGTATCTTAGAAATCGGAATTCTCCACATTTAGTTTCCTCCAGTTCTAGTCAGGTAGAACAGTTTCACTTTGGAACAGAATTTTTTTTTCAAAAGGGGGCGTGTCCGGACACTGACGCCTGATTTCAAAGTTTCCACAGTGAAAACGTACTCCAAACTAACTTAGAATGGAGTAAGTGAAGATTTTTGTACGCTTGATAAAACCTTGTCTACACTTTAAAAAATCAGGCGCAGGTTACAAATTAGGCGTAGGGAACGAGGTGGGGGGGGGAGGGGGGGGGAAGGGAAGTCATTAAATTCTACAATCAATCCTTCGTTATACTTATACAAATATTATACAAATAAATCCAACCTGAATAAAAATTTATAAGCAAAGAAAAGATTAAATAAACCATGTTCCTACCTGTGTGAAAGTTCTTCAGGCAGGCCTTTCAGGCAGCGGTGTGGCGTCAGTGTCTCAACGGCAGCGGCAGCAAGCAGCCTTCGAGCTGAGCTGCGGTGCTTGAGGCAGGCCTTCATTCCCCGCGAAGATGCAGCACCCGGACGAACTTGAGGCCATTCGGCCATGGGATTGCAGCGGCGTCAGTGGCTGGCCGGGAGCCGAAGAATGAACACAGGACACACACAGCTGCAGATTTAAAATTCTTTAGGCCGTTCGGCCACACTTATGGGGCGGCGACAGTGGCTCGAAGGCAGCTGAAGAATCAGGAGTGGACGTGAGGCCATTCGGCCATGGGATTGCAGCGGCGTCAGTGGCTGGCCGGGAGCCGAAGAAAGAACAGCAGCAGCCTTCGAGCTGTGAGGGGGACTGACTGAGGCCATTTGGACAGGGAGAGGCAGCCACATCGACATCTTTATATTTAAATTTGCAGAATGGGTGCTGCATTGTCAACACCACATATTATGCAATGGTTTGCTTCCTCATGCAAGAAATTCTTTGTTTTTGGTGGACGTTGATCCATTGCAAAGTTGAATTGGCACTTTTATTTCTCCAAACACACAGTCCTTAATTTGCAGGCACCGGGAGTGCTTTTAGCAGCACTGCTGAATAAATCACCTGCTGAAATCAGTGAGTTCAGCTTTTCACTGCTAAACTTCCTGCAGTACTTTTAAAAATGGCCGAGTGCCAATGTTTACTTCAGACTGCGCGTGCGCGAACGCTCCAACGCGCACGCGCAGGGTTGCCGGCACCAAGAAGCCTCATTTCAATTGTACCCGCCCCCTCCTACTTACAAAATCGGCGCGAGTGGTAGGCTCCGCCCCCTGTGCGCCGCGCCAAGCAGACATCGAGCTCCAAGGAGCTCGAGAATACCGCACTTTTTTTCCGGCGGCGTTTTCGGCGCGATAAACAGGCGCCCAGCTCTGAGGTGCGCCTTTTTCACCGAGTGTGGAAACTTGGGGCCATAGAAACATAGAAAATAGGTGCAGGAGTAGGCCATTCGGCCCTTCGAGCCTGCACCGCCATTCAATAAGATCATGGCTGATCACCCACCCCAGCAGCCCCCCCACACCCCCTCCACACCCCCCGACCCCCCCCCAGCCGCAAGACCCACATCTAACTCCCTCCCGAACACATCCAATGAACTGGCATCAATAACTCTCTGTGGCAGGGAACCCCACAGGCCAACAACTCCCCGAGTGAAGAAGTCTCTACCCATCCCAGCCCTAAACAGCCCACCCCCCATCCCAAGACCGTGCCCCCCCACCCCCCCCCCCACATGCTCCAGACACACCCAACACTGGGAACACTCCCCCCGCACCCTGTTAGTAATGGATGCTTTTGAGAGTGAAGGAACCCCTGTCACTGCTCAACAAGTTAGGATCTGGACCAGCCATGACCCTATTTATATCGGCTGTGAAACGGTGTATACTCAGTGGTGATTGGTCTGCCGTACCTATGAAGATGCGTGAGGACACCAAACCACACAACAGTCGCAAGGATGAGTTGTCCATTCAGTCAGACTGTTTACTGTGGGATAATTGTGTAGCCATGCCTCAGAAAGGTCGAGAAAAATTTGTACGTGAACTTCATAGCACTCATCCTGGTATTGTCATGATGAAGTCCATTGCTAGGTCTCGTATATGGTGTCCTGGAATTGACTCTGATTTGGAATCATGCATGCATCAGTACAATACTTGTTTGCAGCTAAGTAAAGCGGCAGCGGAATCTCGACTGAATCTTTGGTCGTGTCCATCCAAACCATGGTCGAGGATCCACATTGACTTTGTGGGCCCGTTCCTAGGAAAGATGTTTTTTGTCATAATAGATTCATATTCTAAGTGGATAGATTGTGTTATTATGTCATCCAGCACATCTACAGCTACCATTGAGAGCCTTCATATCATGTTTGCTACTCATGGTTTGCCTGACATTGTTGTGAGCAACAACAGATCTTGCTTCACAAGTCTTGAGTTCCAAGAGTTCATGAAACTCCATGGCATCAGACATGTGAGATCAGCTCCATTCAAGCCTGCTTCTAATGGTCAAGCAGAGCGTGCTGTTCAAACGATCAAGCAAAGTATGAAACGTGTAACTCAGGGCTCACTGCAGAGACGGTTGACATGTATATTACTCAGTTACAGGTCAAGACCCTTTATGCTTACTGGGGTTCCTCCTGCTGAACTACTGATGAAGAGAAATCTCAAGACCAGGCTTTCTCTTGTTAATCCTGATTTGAATGATCATGTTGAAAACAGACATCAAAGTCAGCAATGGTGTCATGATCGTGTAGCCATGTCATGTGAGATCTCGGTCAACGATCCGGTTTATGTACTGAACTATGGTCAAGGTCCAAAGTGGATCATCGGCACTATTACAGCCAAGGAGGGTAACAGAGTGTTTATTGTCGTGCTCAAGAATGGGCAAACATGCAGGAAACATCTTGACCAGATTAAATTGCGGCACACGGATGAACTGGAACCAAGTGAGGAAGATGCAATCAGTGACCAACCAACCACTATTCACTCATCAAAGGACTCTGCTCACATTACTGACTCTGAATCTTCAGTCTCTGATGTAGTCATGACCACTCGCATCAGATCAGCTGCTCAGCCTTCAGTCTCAATGGACTCAGAATGCTCGCCCAAAGCCAAAGTTGAACTGAAACGATCAACTCGTGAGAGGAAAGCCCCAGACCATCTTAATTTGTAAAAAGACTGTTAAGATTTTAAAAGGGGGCTGTTGTTATGTATTAACGCTTGAGGGTCACCAGACACCAGAGGGGGTCGCGGTCAGAGGTCATCGGGCTGTATGCATGTGGCATGTGTGCTTGGTCACCTGTATATAAGCTGGGTGTCTTTATCACGCAGGCACATTCAAGCTGGAATAAAGATGGATCAGGATGCACCTGAGTGAGTTTACAGTAACCAGACTCTTGAGTCATTACAAGGTGTAAACAATTTGTGATGTTTTACTACGCCAAAGGCGTTATAGACACAGAAGCAGCGTCCTCGATTTACCTGGTTTATACTCTCCTGGATGGATTGCGAATGATATCAGCAATGAGAGATAGTAGCACTCTCTCCTGAGTCAGAAGTTTGTTGGTTCATGGCCCGACTCCAGAGACTTGAGCACATAATCTAGGCTGAAACTCCAGTACAGTGCTGAGGGAGCGATGCACTGTCAGAGGTGCTGTCTTTCAGTTGAGATATTAAACTGAGATTATTTGGTCATCATCACATTGCTGTTTGTGGGAGCTTGCTGTGTTCAAATTGGCTGCCAAGTTTCTTATATTATAACAGAGACTATACCTCGAAAAAAGTAGTTAATTGGCTGTAAAGTGCTTTGGGACATCCTGGGGTTGTCTCTGGAGTGGTGCCATGAACTAACAACCTTCTGTCTCAGAGATGAGAGTGTTACCCACTGAGCCAGGGCTAACATAATTTTTATTGTTGGCCTTTAAGGCTGGATTTGCACTACAGCTGCCATGTCGGTTCTGCCTATCGTGATGCTGTACTTATAGCGTTAACCCAGCCAAAGAGCCCCAAGTCGCAGTATGCACCCTTCAGAAGAGCAGGTACTACAAAGTTGATTTTCTAATGTTCTTGCTTTTTGATGGGATTTTGTTTGACATGCAGTAGGTGGAATATTTTTTCTTTTGAAATCAGTCCTTCAAAGAGCTTTTGATCAACACTAAGGTGTTTTATAAATAGTTTTGAATTCAAAGTTTGCTTGTTATGTACTGTATGAAGTTGTAGGTCTTATTTTCTGTAAAACAATATATTAATTAACTCACATCAATGTTTAAATGATTTATATAACTTTCTGAAATTCAAGCATGTCTCTCTGCTATACCACAAAAAAGAGACTGGCCCCTCAGAGACCCACATCACAACCCACTTTGTCAGCCTTGGCTCCGTGGGTAGCACTCGCGCCTCTGACTCAGAAGATTATGGATTTAAGCCCCACTCTAGAGACTTGAACGCATAAGCTAGGCTAACACTCCAGTGCAGTACTGTGGGAGTGCTGCACTGTCAGAGGTGCCTTCTTTCAGAAGAGAGGCTAAACCGACTGCCTTCTCGGGTGAAAAGAAAGAAAAACTTGCATTTATATAGTGCCTTTCATGACCACCAGACGTCTCAAAGCACTTTGCAGCCAATGAAGTACTTTTGGAGTGTAGTCACTGTAGCAAAGGGGAAATTTGCGCACAGCAAGCTCCCACTAACAGCAATGTGATAATGACCAGATAATCTATTTTTATTATGTTGATTGAGGGATAAATATTGGCCAGGACACCAGGGAGAACACTGGGTGGACATAAAAGATCCCAAGTCACTATTTTGAAGAAGAGCAGGAGAATTATCCCCGGTGTCCTGGCCGATATTTATCCCTCAATCAACATCACAAAAACAGATTATCTGGTCATTATCACATTGCTGTTAGTGGGAGCTTGCTGTGTGCAAATGGGCTGCCGCGTTTCCCACATTACAACAGTGACTACCTTCCAAAAGTACTTCATTGGCTGTAAAGCGCTTTGAGATGTCCGGTAGTTGTGAAAGGTTCTATATAAATGCAAGTATTCTTTATTGTTATCTCCGCTACCCAAGAGGGAGCCCATCTCTGTCAGAAGAGGGAATTGCAGTACCAGAAGAGCGGAACCCATTTGAAGCAGTTGGAAGACCCCTTAGGATCACAAGAAATAGGAGCAGGAGTAGACCATTTGACCCCTCGAGCCTGCTCCGCCATTTAATAAGATCATGGCTGATCTGATCATGGACTCAGTTCCACTTCCCTGCCCGCTCCCCATAATCCGTTAGTCCCTTATCTCTTAAAAATCTGTCTATCTCCGCCTTAAATATATTCAATGACCCAGCCTCCACAGCTCTCTGGGGCAGAGAATTCCACAGATTTACAACCCTCTGAGAGAAGAAATTCCTACTCATCTCAGTTTTAAATGGATGGCCCCTTATTCTGAGACTATGACGCCTAGTTTTAGTTTCCCTATGAGTGAAAATATACTCTCTGAATCTAACTTGTCCAGCACTCTTATATGTTTCGATAAGATCACCTCTCATTCTTCTGAACTCCAGTGAGCATAGATCCAACCTACTCAACCTATCTTCGTAAGTCATTCCCTCCCTCCCCATCTCTGGAATCAACCTAGTGAACCTTCTCTGAACAGCCTCCAATGCAAGTATATTCCTCCTTAACTACGGAGACCAAAGCTGCATACAGTACTCCAGGTGTGGCCTTATCAATACCCTGTACAGTTGTAGCAAGACTTCCCTGCTTTTATATTCTATCCCCCTTGCAATAAAGGCCAACATTCCATTTGCCTTCCTGATATACTTGCTGTACCTATATTTCATGCACAATGACCCCCAGGTCTCACTGTACTGAAGTACTTTGCAATTCTATTCCATTTAAATTATAATTTGCTTTTCTATTTTTTTTTGCCAAAGTGGATAACCTCACATTTTCCTACATTACATCCATCTGCCAAATTTTTGCCCACTTATTGAGCCTGTCTATATCCCTTTGCAGATTTTTTGTGTCCTCCTCACAATTTTGTATCATCTTTGTATCATCAGCAAACTTGGCTACATTAAACTCGGTCCCTTCATCCAAGTCATTAATATAGATTGTAAATAGTTGAGTCACCAGCACTGATCCCTGCGGCACCCCACTAGTTACTGTTTGCCAACTGGAAAATTACCCGTTTATCCCGACTCTCTGTCTTCTGTTAGTTAGCCAATCCTCAATCCATGCTAATATATGACGCCCAACCCCGTGAACTTTTATCTTGTGCGGTAATCTTTTATGTGCTACCTTATTGAATGCCTTCTGGAAATCCAAATACACCACTTCCATTGGTTCCCCCTTATCCACCACCCTACCCGTTACATCCTCAAAGATGTCCAACAAATTTGTCAAACATGATTTCCCTTTCATAAAACCATGCTGACTCTGCTTGATTAAATCATGCTTTTCCCACTGCTGCTTCCTTAATAATGGACTCCAGCATTTTCCCATCGACAATTGTTAGGCTAACTGGTCTATAGTTTCCTGCTTTCTGTCTGCCTCCTTTTTTAAATAGGGGCATTAAATTTGCGGTTTTCCAATCTGCAGGGACCTCCCCAGAATCCAGGGAATTTTGGTAGATTACAACCAATGCATCCACTATCTTTGCAGCCGCTTCTTTTAGGACCCTGGGATGCAAGCCATCAGGTCCAGGGGAATTGTCTGCTTTTAGTCCCATTCATTCATCGCGTACTACTTCATTAGTGATAGTGATTATATTAAGTTCCCCCCTCCCTGTAGCCTCTTGATTATCCCCTGTTGGGATATTTTTAGTGTTTTCTACTGTGATGACCGATACAAAATATTTGTTCAAAGTCTGCCATTTCCTTGTTCCCCATTATTAATTCCCCAGTCTCATCCTCTAGGGGAGCAACATTTACTTTAGCCATTCTGTGCTAGATTTTACACTTTTGTGCTTATCGCCCAAAAATGGGCATTATTTCCGGCATGGGCGGTAAAAATGGGTTTTCAGAGCGTCGGCTTCTCGCCCATTCGCAAAGCACCTAGTTTCCACTTTTGAAAATGGGCGTTACTGCGAGCTATATGAAATGGGCGGTTGCATTAAATCTCGCTGACCTTCTCATCGTAAAGTGTCGCTGTCCTTAGCAACGGCATGGCAACGCTCGATTCCCGCGATTCAGGAGGTCAAGGGTCATCATGACTTGCGCAGAAGAGGAGAGAGAGAGAGAGAGGGAGCTGAGAGGAACTGAAGGCATGTGTAAGTGTGGTGTGGCTGATTTGGGAGGAAGGAGGGAGACTTTAGAGCTTTACAGCAAATAGGGAAACAAAAATTAGCTGTTTCCAGCCACATAAAGCAAAATTTGGTCAGGCAGAGTCAGCATGGATTTATCAAGGGGAAGTCATGTTTGTCAAATTTGCTGGAATTCTTTGATGATGTAACAAACAGGGTGGATAAAGGGGAATCAGTGGATGTGGTGCATTTGGACTTCCTGAAGGCATTTGACAAGGTGCCACACAAAAGGTTACTGCACAAGATAAAAGTTCACGGGGTTGGGGGTAATATATTAGCATGGATAGAAGATTGGCTAACAAACAGAAAACAGAGAGTTGGGATAAATGGTTCATTCTCTGGTTGGCAATCAGTAATGAGTGGGGTGCCGCAGGGATCAGTGCTGGGATCCCAACTATTTACAATCTATATTAATGACTTGGAAGAAGGGACTGAGTGTAACGTAGCCAAGTTTGCTGATGATACAAAGATGGGAGGAAAAGCAATGTGTGAGGAGGACATAAAAAAGCTGCAAAAGGATCGACAAGGTAAGTGAGTGGCCAAAAATTTGGCAGATGGAGTATAATGTTGGAAAGTGCAAGGTCATGAACTTTGGCAGAAAAAAAATCAAAGAGCAAGTTATTATTTAAATGGAGAAAGATTGCAAAGTGCTGCAGTACAGCGGGACCTGGGGGTACTTGAGCATAAAACACAGAAGGATAGTATGCAGGTACAGCAAGTGATCAGGAAGGCCAATGGAATCTTGGCCTTTATTGCAAAGGGGATGAAGTATAAAAGCAGGGAAGTCTTGCTACAGTTATACAGGGTATTGTTGAGGCCACACCTGGAAAACTGCGTGCAGTTTTGGTTTCCATTTTTATGAAGGGATGTGCTTGCTTTGGAGGCAGTTCAGAGAAGGTTCACTAGGTTGATTCCGGGGATGAGGGGGTTGACTTATGAGGGAAGGTTGAGTAGGTTGGGCCTCTACTCGTTGGAATTCAGAAGAATGAGAGGTGATCTTATCGAAACATATAAGATTATGAGGGGGCTTGACAAAGTAGATGCAGAAAGGATGTTTCCACTGGTGAGGGAGACTAGAACTAGAGGGCATGATCTTAGAAAATCATTGCAATGCAAATGTGTTGATGGTCATGAAATGTGATGTCTGTGATGATTTTGATAGTGGTGATGCTTTTCTCGTGTATATGCTGTGTGTAGCACTGGACTCACCTTGTGACCCTAGCATCCACTTCTTCTCTAATAACCTAATTTATGTTTTGCAGCTCAGCCAGCAGAGCGGCCCCAGGCAAGACCACAGAGGCCAGAAGGTGGGGGCGCGGGGCCGGACTCTCCGGACAATTCTACATTTGGTGCTGAGGAGCTCCAATTCTCGCCCGTCAATCCGCTGGGTCTGTTCTCCGCGGATGAGAGCGCGGACTTTGATGAACCTGCATCGCCACGTTCCAGAAGCCATTCCACCCCAAGGCCATCTAGTGGTTCTCCAGTCATTCCCGCCTCAACTCTGGAGGTACCGGCCCTAAGCACCTCACCACAGGGCACCCCATTTGTCCCCAGGACAGCGCCGACCCCGCAGAGGCCTCGTGGACGCGGCAGGTCTGGTTCACGAGCGCAACATGAGAGCGGAGAGATGGTGCAGTTGTCCAGGAGGACTGTAGACATTGGTGACCAGCTCATCGAAGCATTGGGGGGCATATCCCAACAGCTGGCCACCATGACCGAGTACATTCTGCGGATGGCGGAGGCCCTGGATGCGATAGCCAGGAAAACTGCTGGCACAGGTCTCCCAGTGGTTCCCAAGTGCGGCACTCCACCCCTAGGTTCCGCACCACCAATGTGAACGACAGATGAGAGCAAGGACCAAGATCTGCATCAAAGAATGTTGCCCCCTCGACACCCTCTGCTCCCGTACCCGTGCAATTACTGCCTCTGCCTTCATCCCTCCCAATGAGGCATCACCTGAGGAGCTCCTTGGCAAGGCGCCATGGAGCGAGAAGGGGAAGGGATAGAGGTGGGGAGAAGAAGGGGAGGGGGGGAAGGAAAGTGAGGTGTATGTCCGCAGGTGATGGCTGTGTTATATCTCCATATGGGTTTATGCAATTTGTTGTAATGTATTGGGGAAGGGGACCACCCTCCTGCTTTGCATTTGTATTCTGTATTGCTGGACGTGTTGAACATTTAATTGATGTCAACGATGGACAAAGTGGGGTGTGGGCGGAGGTTGAGTGTTTTTGCCTGTGATACTTATGATTTCAGACCAATTTTGGTAAAAATTTATTTTTATTGAACATAACCTTGTTGCGCATTATCTCAGATAGCTGGACCGTTACACACTGGTGATTCTTTAACATGAAAGGGTTAAATAAAACTTAACTTCAACTTGCACCAAGGTGATGGACACCATTGATGTCTGAGCTGCACACACACAGCAGTGTGTTAGTGTTGTCACTCACTGCAACGTTCTTTCAGGCAAATCGTTACAATATCAGCTCCTCACGTAAGAGTCTTGCAGCTATCTAGCCACCACAGGCCCTTTCCTGCAGTCTGGAGGAGGGCGTGGCATGGTTGCATAGCCAGCCTGATTGTCTGGCCTGAGGTCAGCATCCAGCCCCTCATCATCCTCTCTCTCCTGAGGTGGAGCATCAGTCCCTTCTGGCAATTCTTGGCCGCTACTGATAGCCAGGTTGTTCAGCATGGAGCACATGACCACAAATTTACATACTTGCTCAGGGTTGTATTGTAGCTCCCCTCCTGAGTGGTCCAGATATCTGAAGTGCTGCTTAAGCACAGTTATTGTTTTCTGGACCACATTGCGTGTATCTCTGTGGCTCTGGTTGTATCGCTTTTCGGCCTCGGTGGGGGTGTCACGCAGGGGCGTCATCAGCCAGATGGCTAGGCCATATCGGTTATCACCAAGCATCCAGCATTGTCCTTGTGGCTGACTCTTAAAGATGTCAGAGACAGCGCTCTCACGCAGGATGTGAGCCTCATCGAAGGTGCCCGGACATTTGGCATTCACTGCCATGATGATCTGGTTGTGGTCGATAACTAACTGGACCTTCAGGGAGTGAAATCCTTTTCTGTTACAAAAATGCTCCGGGCACTGAGAAGCTGGCCGCATGGTGATGTGAGTGCACTGTATAGCTCCCAGCACCCTGGGGAACTTAGCAATGCGGTAGAATGCTCCAACCCTGTCAGTCTGAGCCTCCGTGGTCATGGGGCAGCTGTTAAAGTCCATCCTTCTCGTGTACAGGGCCTCCATGATCTGTCCAATGCAGCGATGCATTGCATGGTGAAACAAAGGGCAAATCTCAACTGCGGAAGCCCGAAAGGAACCGGACGCGTAGAAAGGCAGTGCCGCGGTGACCTTGACCTCGACCGACACTGATGTCCTGATGGCAGGCTGCATATGTGGCCTGATGAGCTCACATATTTCATTGATCACCATCTTGTGGAAGCACAGTCTCTGAAGGCAGGTGTGGTTGGACATGTCGAGGTAAGACCTCTTTTCCCTGTACGTGCAGGGTGTATATGGTCTGGCCCTCCTCCTCATTCTTACACATTTTAAATTAGGGACATAATGATGTGCATCACACATTGAGCCATCGGTGCTCTGCAGCATCTGCGAATTAATCGATGCAGGCTGAGAAATGGCTGGCCCCATTGCAATGAAAGTATAATAGCGATTGATCAGAAGCAATAATTTCCTCACAAAAGTACACCTAGAATAAACCCCCAATAGTCCAAAATTTGAAAATATGTCTATTGAGATGGTCACTTCACTAGTGAATAACTCCAGAGTCAATGCAAACTCTCCCGAAGTTGAAGCAGTCTTTTGAATGAAGCGAACTGCGATTTTAGTTCAGAACAGTTCCACTTTTTCTGGGTGTTTTTCTGGGCGAGCGATATTGTGGGCGATATGTATGTGAGGTGATGAAAGTGACGGTGGGTGATCTCCTGGGCGTTAGTTTCGCCAAATGTGTTCTTTACGACAAAAAAAATGGGCGGCCGGTATTATTGAATCTTGCCGTTAATTCCGTGTGAAAAGTAACGCTGGGTGATATTATGGGCGTTGATTTCACCCATTCTGATGTTTCCGCCCCAAAAAAGTGGGCGGGCGGTATAATCTTTTCTCGGCGTTACGCACATGGGGAAAGTAACACTTGGTGATAAGTTTCCGAAAAATGTCCGTCTGTTTCCATTTTGTGGCTAAATGGCCGATATATAGGCGTTATACGTCATTTCAGCGGTAAAATGGATGTTAAGTGAGTGTTAAGCATGCAAAAAACATGGAAAATCTAACCCATAATACCTGTAGAAACTCTTACTATCTTTTTTTATATTTTGTGATAGTTTACTTTAATCATCTATTTTCTCTCTCTTTATTATTTTTTTAGTCATTCTTTGCTGGCTTTTAAAAGTTTCCCAATCCTCTGGCCTCCCAATAGTCTTGGCCACATTGTATGCCTTTTTTTTCAATTTGATAACATCTCTTATTTCCTTAGTTAGCCACGGATGGTTATCCCTTCTCTTACAGCCTTTCCTTCTCTTTGGGATATAGTTTTGTTGAGAGTGATAAAATCAGCACATTGAATGGGGTGAATCTCTGCAGGGGTTCTCCGGCTCATCCACCATAACTTCAACAGAAGAGCAGTGGAAATTCTGGGTTATGGTTATACAGGAAAACGTGCACTGATCTGCTGATTGATCATTTACTCAGATGAATTGAAGGAATGTCTGTTTATTTGCAAGTGGGGAAGAAAGAGGCCAAGCTGTGATGTCCAAGGTGGACAAAGGAGAAGACTTCTGAGAGGATCTGTCCTCTGATGCTCCTTGCAGCAGTCAGCAAGGACTCCTCTGAATGAACATCATTCTTAAGGTCTGGTCCATGTAGTTCTGGATCTAACAGTGCTAGGACCACCTCCTCAGCTAAGCTCAGCACGTCCTTTGCTGAATAGCAATGCTGTGAACGATACAGCAGGGGGTGTCACTATTCTGGACATCTGATCAGCAGCAGACTGCAGAACCCCTCCCAACTTGTCCAGTTAGCGAAAGCGCACTGTCAACAGCCCAATGGCCCTCTCTGTCATCAGCCCAGTAGCATGGACTTCATTGCAGCACTCCTCTGTTGCTGCTTGAGGCAGTCTGATTGGGGTCACCACACATGGGAACAGGGGCAAAATGCTTTGTCACCCAGACGCCATCCGTGGACCTGATTCTCTGCCGTGAACAGGTCATGAAGGACTGCATGCCGAAGGATGAAGGCATCATGGGAACCTTCTGTATATCAGCCATTGTCATGGGGAACCCGCTACTTGTTGTCACACACTATCTGGGCATTGAGGGAATAAAATCCCTTCCTATTGAGGTAGTTTCAATGGGTGTTCTCTGTGGGTGCCCTCAGTGTAATGTGGGTGGCATTGATTGCGCCCTGGACCTTGGAGAAGCCAGCAACTTCTTTGAACAATGTAGCTCTTTCTCTCTGCTGCCTCGCTGAAATTCGAAAGGTTATGAATTGGGGTGCTCTGCTGTAAATGCGTCAATGGCCTGAAAAATGGATGTCCATCCTGCTCCCTGGCTGATATTGCAGAGAACTCCTGCGACTACCTGAAAAGGCCCTGTGCCGTAGAAGTTGAGGGCAGTGGTCATCTTCACAGCTACTGAGAGAACAGTGCAGGTATATGAGCATGGTTGCAGGTCTTCCTGCAGCAGGTCTTAGCAATGCCCTCTTGCCTCTTTGCTGAAGCATATCCTTATGAAGAGCTCCACAGCGAGGTCCTCATGTGACTCTCTGCATATGCTGTGGGGGGGGGGGGGTATGTAATAGCTGGTGGGCTGCATCCTCCTGGAACAGTACGTGAGTCTCCTTAACGCCATCCTCTACTGTTCCTGCTCTTAAGAAATAGGAGCAAGAGTAGGCCATTTGGCCCCTCGAGCCTGCTCCGCCATTCAATAAGATCGTGGCTGATCTGCTCTTGGCCTCAACTCCACTTTCCTGCCCGCTTCCCATAACCCGTGTTGTTCAAAAATCTGTCTATCTCCATGTTAAATGTATTCAATGACCCAGCCTCCACAGCTTTCTGGAATAGAGAATTCCACAGATTCATGACCCTCTGAGAGAATGGGGAACAGGCAGGAAAGTGCAGCTGAGTCCATGATCAGATCAGCCATGATCGTATTAAATGGCGGAGCAGGTTCGAGTGGCCAAATGGCCTACTCCTGCTCTTAATTCTTATGTTCTTATGTTCTTCGAAGAAACTCCTCCTTAACTCCGTTTTAAATGGGTGACCCCTTATTCTGAAACTATGCCCCCTAGTTCTAGATTCCCCCACGAGTGGAAACATCCTCTCTGCATCTACCCTGTCAAGCCTCCTTAGAATCTTATATGTTCCTCCATGATAATGTCACAGAGTGGTATTCCCAGAGGGAAAGCCACATCTACTCCTGAGATGCCCTGACTCTGGGTGGGAAGTCAAAAATCTGGTTGGTTACTCTGTGAGAAACAGTCAGAATGAAAGGCAGGTCTTGGAAGAAAAAAATGCCCCCAACAAAGGGGTTCAAAAAAATAACTTTTCCGAACTGGCGAAATCACTATGTAAAGTTTCCACACTCTTCAAGCTCACTTCTGCCTTGATCGGGTGAGCCTGGCAGCCTCATTTATCTTGCTCCAAATGAGTACAAAGCCAGGAAACTCAGAGCTGCAGTGCCGATGGCTCTCACTCTGATGTATGCAAGTGAGGCCAGTGGGACTCGGTGGGCGGAACACCAGAGGCCTCGAAAAGGACAAGGAAACTCAAGAGAAGCATTTTAAGATGCACAAGTGGTGGAAACGGCCTCTATTTGAATTTCCTCACTAAAAAAGAATTCCTTCACGTTAACAGCAAGGAAATTCACCCACTCTGTCGTAGCTGATGGAATAATCTTGTTTAGAAGTGCTGACATACACTTTTAATTTTTAAGCTCCCATTATGGTTTGAAAATTACACATTGTTTTTCAATCCAGTAGCGTACAGATGTGATGATAGATTTACTACCTGCAGAAAGAATGCTCTAAGTTTGTTATTTTTCAAAATTGGCCTCCGATGCTTATTTAATATCAAATGCATCAGCAGCCAACAGAATGTATGCATGTACAGAAGTCACACAATTTTAAATAAATTAGCTCCCACTATCATTAAAGTGCATAAAAGAAACATCAGTTGTACAGTTTCATAAATAATATTACAGTAAACCCAAATAACAGCTTCCATTATCTTGCTTCCTTTAATGGTTGGAACTCCTGTAACATTACTGCACAACAAACAAAATTTCAATCTGAATCATATTGCAGTACTGTTACATTATTGTGTCTAGGTTGTAGATGAAGAAACATCTTGCTCGATTATTAAAGGTGCTGCTTTAACTTTCATTTATCAGTTAACTTCCAGAGCCGGACTGCTGCCTGTGTCTTAACTCGCACCAAGTCCCGCTCACCCATCACCCCCTGTGCTCGCTGACCTACATTGGCTCCCGGTCCAGCAACTCAATTTCAAAATTCTTATCCTTGTTTTCAAATCCCTCCATGGCCTCGCCCCTCCCTATCTCTGTAATCTCCTCTAGCCGCAGAACCCTCCGAGATCTCTGTGCTCCTTCGATTCTGGCTGCTTGCGCATCCCTGATTTTAATCGCTCTATTGTTGCCGGTCGTGCTTTCTATTGCCTGGGCCCCAAGCTCTGGAATTCCCTCCCTAAACCTCTCCATCTTTTTACCTCTCTCTCCTCCTTTTAGACGCTCCTTAAAACCTAACTCTTTGGCAAAGTTTTTGGTCACCTGTTGTGATAATTTCTTATGTAGCTCAGTATGAGATTTTGTGTGATAATCGCTCCTGTGAAGGAGCTTGGGACATTTTACTACATTAAAGGTGCTATATAAATGGAAGTTTTTATTGCTGTTTGTTGCCTATTGATGTAGTGCAGACAGGAGAAGACTGGAATGCTCATTCTCTTTCTCTTTCCTGGGGAAAATAAATTAATTAGGCATTTATCTGTTGTTGGAACTTGTGTACAAAATGGCCACCATATTTGCCTACATAGCAAATTATTGCACTAAATAATTCACTACACTTCATGGTAATTTTCTCTGTAAATTGTTGTGGCCAATATTTCTTCCTCAACCAACATCACTAAAAAAAACGGATTCTATGTTAATTTATTCAATTACTTTCTGTGGGACCATGCTGTACACAAATGGCCTGTCATATTTGTCTCATCATCATCATCATCGGCAATCCCTCGAAATAGAGAAAGACTTGCTTCTACTCTAAAAGTGAGTTCTCACGTGACTGTGCAGTCCAATACGGGAATTACAGTCTCTACCACAGGTGGGACAGACAGTCGTTGAAGGAAAGGATGGTTGGGGAGTCTGGCTTGCCACACGCTCCTTCTACTGCCTGCACTTGTTTTCCGCATGCTCTCGGCCATGAGACTCAAGGTGCTCAATGCCCTCCTGGATATCCAGCTCTCCCTCCACTTTGGGCGGTCTTGGGCCAGGGATTCCCAGGTGTCGGTAGCACTTTATCAAGATCGAAAACAATGACATTAGTGCATCTATCCTCCCAAGGGATTTGCAGGATCTTGTGGAGACATATTTGCCTATGTTACAACTAACAGTGATTACATTTTAAAAGTACTTCATTGACCGTGAAGTGCTTTGGAACACCCTGATGACATGAAAACTGCTATAGAAATTAATTAATTAATTAATTCCTTCCTTCCTTCCCTCCTTCCCTCCCTCCCTCCTTCCCTCAGAAATTCTCTTTGTCTATGGAGACATACTTCAATACAGTGATTATCTGAAATATTAGGTTCTGTTTTCTTTTGAAAATATAACTGTAAAAGAATGAAAATGCTTTCAAAATGAAAAGCATTACTTATAGTCATTAAAAAGGACTGTCCATGTTTGACGACATTAAATGTCAGCTGTGGCTCAGTGGGTAGCACTTTTAGCCTCCAAGTCAGAGGGTTATGGGTTCAAGTCTCCCTCTAGAAACTTGAGCACGAAAATCCAA
Source organism: Pristiophorus japonicus (assembly GCF_044704955.1). Lineage (NCBI taxonomy): Eukaryota > Metazoa > Chordata > Chondrichthyes > Pristiophoridae > Pristiophorus > Pristiophorus japonicus. Next base: position 125,667,710 of record NC_091990.1, on the reverse strand, counting down.
GCTGACACTCCAATGCAGTACTGAAGGAGTGCTGCACTGTCGGAGGTGCTGTCTTTTGGAAGGAGATGTTAAACCGAGGCCCCTCTGCTCTATCAGGTTGCCGTAAAAGATCCCATGGCGTTATTTTGAAGAGAAGCAGAGGAGTTATTCCCAGTGTCCTGGCCAATATTTATCCCTCAGACAACATCACAGAAACAGATTATTTGGTCATTATCATAGTGCAGTTTGTGGGAGCTTGCTGTGCACAATTGGCTGCTGTGTTTCCCACATTGCAACAGTGACTACACTTCAAAATTACTTCATTGGCTGTAAAGCGCTTTGGGACATCTTGAGCTTCTGAAAGACACTATATAAATGTAAGTCTGTCTTTCTATTTCTTTTAATGATCCAGACTTGATTATAGGGGGTATATTAAGAAGTTTGCAGATGATACTAAAATCGGCTGTGTAGATGATAATGAAGAAAGCTGCGGACTGCAGGAAGATATCAATCAACTGGTCAGGTGGGCAGAACAGTAGCAAATGGAATTTAATCCAGAGAAGTGAGAGGTAATGCATTTTGGGAGGGTTAACAAGGAAAGGGAATACACATGAAATGGTAGGATACTGAGAAGTGTAGAGGAAGAAAGGGACCTTGGAATGCATGTCCACAGATCCCTGAAAGTAGCAGGCCAGGTAGATAAGGTTAAGAAGGCATATGGAATGCTTGCCTTTATTAGCCGAGGCATAGAATACAAGAACAGGGAGGGGTTAACAGTGTATAAAACACTGGTTAGGCCACAGCTGGAGTACTGCATGCAGTTCTGGTCACCGCATTACAGGAAGAACGTGATTGCACTGGAGAGGGTACAGAGGAATTTTATGAGGATGTTGCCAGAAGTGGAGAATCTAAGCTAGGACGACAGATTGGATAGGCTGGATTTTTTTTAATGGAACAGAGGAGGCTGAGGGGAGACCTGAGTGAGGTGTATAAAATTATGAGGGCCCAAGATACAGTGGATAGAAAGGGACTATTTCCCTTAGCAGAGGGGTCAACAACCAACGGGCATAAATTTAATGTAATTGATAGAAGGTTTAGAGGGGCTTTGAGGGGAAATTTCTTCACGCAGAGGGTTGTGGGCGTCAAGAACTCACTACTTGAAGAGGTGGTAGAGGCAAAAACCCTCACCACATTTAAAAAGTACTTGGATGTGCAATTGAAGTGTCGTAACCTGCAGAGTTACGGACCGAGAGCTGGAAAGAGGGATTAGGCTGGATAGCCTCTTGTTGGCCGGCATGGATACGATGGGCTGAAATGGCCTCCTCCATGCTGTAAACTTCTATGATTCGATGATTAATATTTTATTCGAAAACATATTTACCCGTGCCTCTCAACCCAAAAGTTTTATCCTCATATATATTTTTCTGTCTTACACAATTATTTCATGATTTGCATTTCAAAATTTCACTCCCTCTTTAACCAAATATGCCAATTGCTATTCATTGTCTCTGTTAATGTTTCTATTCCTTCTTATTTATTAAATGTGCATTTTTCCTGCTTATCACTCACTATATGTTGCACAAGGGCAGCATTTTCCCTCTACTTTCTCTCTGAGAAAAAATATATTTTATGTGTTATATCTCTAATTGCTGTTGGGACATATTCCCCCCCCCCACTCCCCCCACCACCGCATCCCAAAATGACGCTGCCCCTACCCCACACTCTGCTGTTTTTCTCAGACTCTATACATTCCAGATCATTAGATGTTCAAGTACAATTTCAAATTAGAATCAACATTTTCCCTATTATATTATTGGCAAAATATCTGTTTCTGATACTAAATCCCAGATTTAGTGGATGTAAAGATTGCACCTGTGAGCATGCTCCAAGGCTTGTGGAGCTTTTGCCGTTTGAGTGGCCTCGCCAGTCATGTGATGTTCCAAGATTCAATAACACCCCAGTTAATTGAGTTCAGGTTCTCCACGATGAGCCGTGCAGTTGTGAACCTGGTGGATGAACTGGTAGTGTTCAGTTTGATTGTTAAACCTTTGTTAATAAACCAGCTCGTTCTTTACTGCAAGTGTGTAGCTATGAATTCTTAAGTAAAGAACCCATGAAGAAAATACACTACAGTGGATTACAAACATGGGGGAACTCAATTATGCTTAGTGACTGTTGAAGCTGGGCTTGTTCTGCTTAGAGCAGAGAAGGTTAAGAGGAGATTTGATAGACGTGTTCAAAATCCTGAATGGTTTTGATAGTCAATAAGAAGAAATTGTTTCCAGTGGCAGAAGAGTCAGTAACCAGAGAAGACAGATTTAGAGTGATTGGCAGACCAGAGGCGACTAAGAAAGCAATAAAGAAAGGAAAGATAGATTACGAAAGTAAACTTGCGCAAAACATAAAAACCGATAGTAAAAGCTTTTACCGATATATAAAACGGAAAAGAGTAACGAAAGTAAATGTTGGTCCCTTAGAAGATGAGAAGGGGGATTTAATAATGGGAAATGTGGAAATGGCTGAGACGTTAAATAATTATTTTGCTTCGGTCTTCACAGTGGAAGTCACAAAAACCATGCCAAAAATTGCTCGTCACGGGAATGTGGGAAGGGAGGACCTTGAGACAATCACTATCACTAGGGGGGTAGTGCTGGACAGGCTAATGGATCTCAAGGTAGACAAGTCCCCTGGTCCTGATGAAATGCATCCCAGGGTATTAAAAGAGATGGCGGAAGTTATAGCAGATGCATTCGTTATAATCTACCAAAATTCTCTGGACTCTGGGGAGGTACCAGTGGATTGGAAAGCAGCTAATGTAACGCCTCTGTTTAAAAAAAAGGGGGAAAGACAAAAGGCAGGTAACTATAGGCCGGTTAGTTTAACATCTGTAGTGGGGAAAATGCTTGAAGCTATCATTAAGGAAGAAATAGCGGGACAGCTAGATAGGAATAGTGCAATCAAGCAGACGCAACATGGATTCATGAAGGGGAAATCATGTTTAACTAATTTACTGGAATTCTTTGAGGATATAATGAGCATGGTGGATAGAGGTGTATCGATGGATGTGGTGTATTTAGATTTCCAAAAGGCATTTGATAAAGTGCCACAGAAAAGCAGAAGATAAAGGTACGCGGAGTCAGAGGAATTGTATTAGCATGGATAGAGAATAGGCTGGCCAACAGAAAGCAGAGAGTCGGGATAAATGGGTCCTTTTCGGGTTAGAAATCGGTGGTTAGTGGTGTGCCACAGGGATCGGTGCTGGGACCACAACTGTTTACAATATACATAGATGACCTGGAAGATGGGACAGAGTGTAGTGTAACAAAATTTGCAGGTGACACAAAGATTAGTGGGAAAGCGGGTTGTGTAGAGGACACAGAGAGGCTGCAAAGAGATTTAGATAGGTTAAGCGAATGGGCTAAGGTTTGGCAGATGGAATACAATGTCGGAAAATGTGAGGTCATCCATCTTGGAAAAAAAAACAGTAAAAGGGAATATTATTTGAATGGGGAGAAATTACAACATGCTGCGATGCAGAGGGACCTGGGGATCCTTGTGCATGAATCCCAAAAAGTTAGTTTACAGGTTCAGCAGGTAATCAGGAAGGCGAATGGAATGTTGGCCTTCATTGCGAGAGGGATGGAGTACAAAAGCAGGGAGGTCCTGCTGCAACTGTACAGGATATTGGTGAGGCCACACCTGGAGTACTGCGTGCAGTTTTGGTCACCTTACTTAAGGAAGGATATACTAGCTTTGGAGGCGGTACAGAGACGATTCACTCGGCTGATTCCGGAGATGAGGATTACCTTATGATGATAGATTGAGTAGACTGAGTCTTTATTCATTGGAGTTCAGAAGGATGAGGGGTGATCTTATAGAAACATTTAAAATAATGAAAGGGATAGACAAGATGGAGGTTGTTTCCACTGGTCGGGGAGACTAGAACTAGGGGGCACACCCTCAAAATACTGGGAAGCCAATTTAAAACAGAGTTGAGAAGGAATTTTTTCTCCCAGAGGGTTGTGAATCTGTGGAATTCTCTGCCCAAGGAAGAAGTTGAGGCTAGCTTATTGAATGTATTCAAATCACAGATAGATAGATTTTTAACCAATAAGGGAATTAAGGGTTACGGGGAGCGGGCGGGTAAGTGGAGCTGAGTCCACGGCCAGATCAGCCATGATCTTGTTGAATGGTGGAGCAGGCTCGAGGGGCTAGATGGCCTACTCCTGTTCCTAATTTTTGTGTTCTTATGTTCTGACATGAGGAAACATATTTTTCTATGCAGTGAGTTGTTGTGATCTGGAATGCGCGGCCTGAAAGGGTGGTGGAAGCAGACTCAGGAGTAAATTTCAAAAGGTAATTGGATAAATGCTTGAAGGGAAATATTTTACAGGGTTATGGTGGAAGAAAGAAAGACTTGAATTTATATGGTGCCTTTCATGACCACCGGACGTTTCAAAACACTTTACAGCCAATGAAGTACTATTGGAGTGTAGTCCTGTTGTAATGTGGGAAAATCGGCAGCCAATTTGCGCACAAGCAAGCTCGCACAAACAGCAATGTGATAATGACCAGATAATCTATTTTTATGTTATGTTGATTGAGGGATAAATATTGGCCAGGACACCAGGGCAAAATAGTGCCATGGGATCTTTTACATCCACGTGAGAGAACAGACAAGCCCTCAGTTTTAATGTCTCATCTGAAAGGCGGCACCTCCAGCACTGCTCCCTCAGCACTGCAGTATCAGCTCACAACCTTCACAACCTCACAACCTTCTGACTCAGAGACAAGAGTGCTACCCACTGAGCCACAGCTGACACCGTGAAAGAGTGGGGGAGTGGAACTATTTGGATAGCACTACCAAAGAGCCGGCACAGGCTCGATGGGCCAAATGGCCTCCTTCTGAGCTGTGTCATTCTATGATTCTATATTTTGTGATAAACATAAGAAGAGAACTTCTTATAGCGTCCTGGAAAGCAATGAATCATTTTAATGATTGAAGATATGACAAATAGCAAGAAGAGAAATTGAAACCAGTGATTTTATTGGCTGAGACACTGCACATTAATCTACAACAAGCAACAACATTCCCATTGCCTTACTTATCTAGAGATCGTAATAATGAATGTGCCCCATGGGGACCACAAACTGCTAGCTGTGCCCTGTCAACTAATCAGTTCTTGCTCCTCCATTCTAGCAAAGTGGTAACTAACTGCTCATCATCATCACCCCACCGCACAAAGTCCCCTTTCTGTTATCCTTTCACACGCAGACACAATGCCATAACTCTGCGGTCTCTGGGTTGTCGTAAAATATATATTGCAGCCCCGTCGGACCCAACATGCTGAAAAGTAAATTAAGGCATGCCATTTATGTCAAACATACACACAAATACAAGGGCACACTTAAAGGGGACCACTTGATTTTTTTCCGCAGTCTTTGTATGCTTGTGGCTCTAACACTCTTGTCTGCATTCTGTGGCTTTAAGTGTTTAGTATTCTGTTTCAGAAAGATTCCAAAAATGTTTGGCACTAAGAGCGAATATAAACATGATCATAATAATGCAATGTCTATTTGAGGAATGTCAACAAAATCCATGCAATCTAACGGGCCACTCCACAGTCTCATTTTTTTAGATGGTCGTTTTATTTTACCTTTGCTGACTTGAACTTTTTGGTTTTAAATGTGATCTTTCCCACAGCACATTGTTGAAAAATTCCCAAATTAACACAGAGCCCTTGCTGCAGATGAGACAGGATTTGTTCCAACTTTATTTCAAGAACTAGGAAGCAATTAGCAACATTGCTTAGCATTGCCAACTCTGGCTGGATGTAGTCCTGGAGGTTCCATCACATGACCTTCCAACCACGCCGCCCCAATCAGACAGCCCCTCCCCATCTCCAATGCTCTAATAAATAATCAATGAAAGTGTTCAAAAAAAATGAGAGCAAAACAAAAAAAAATTTTTTTAATGCCTGCAATGTATGCACCTGTGAGTATGCTCACAGGTTGGTAGAGCTGTTGAATTGTGAGTGGCTTAGCCAGAAATGTGATGTTCACAAGACTTAATAAAACCCTAGTCAGTTGGATTTAGGGGATCCATGATAGGGTATGCTGTTGTGAGCCTAGTGGATGAATTGGTAATGTGTAATGTGATTGTTAAACCTTTGTTAATAAACCAACTTGGTGTCTTATCTGCATTCCTCAAATTCGGGCCTCTTGAGTATCCCTGATTATAATTGCACAACCATTGGTGGCCGTGCCTTCTGTTGCCTCGGCCCGAAGCTCTGGAATTCCTTGTCTACTTCTCCGCCTCTCTATCTCTCTTTCTTCCTTTAAGACACTCCTTAAAACCTACCTCTTTGACCAACCTTTTGGTCACCTGCCCTAATTCCTTCTTATGTGGCTCAATGTCAAATTGTTTGACTCACAATACTCCTGTGAAGCACCTTGGGACATTTCACCATGTTAAAGGCGCTATATAAATATAACGTGTTGTTGTTAATTCAGTAGGATGTGAATAACAGCAGCACAACAGCCCTGCAATCATTTGTGAATCCGCTGGTGTCTCAGCAGGGTGGGTGGATCCCTTCCCACACACACAGCAGGTGGACGATCTCTCCCCAGCGTGAACTCGCTGGTGAATTGTGTTCATTCTGCTAGTTGGCGTTTGTTTCTGCTGATGTTACTAACCCTTCAACTAGACAGGAGTTTAATATTTTGATATTTCAAATAACAGTGTTGATATTTGTTTCTATAGAGAAAGCAGGAAAAGGGTACGGAGGGAATGATCAGCCATGATCTTATTGAATGATAGTGCAGGCTCGAAGGGCCGAATGGCCTACTCCTGTACCTATTTTCTATGTTTCTATGATGTCTCCAAGATAAGAGGAGACTAATTGTTGTCCTGTTTCTGACTGCTCCATTTTTGATCGGGGCGGAGGAGCAGTGAGAGATCGGGGCCCAGGAGCATCGTGATTGGGGCCCAGGAGAGGCGAGGGTTCGGGGCCCAGAAGAGGTGAGGGCCCAGGGGCAGCACCGGCCAGCCCACACTGCGATCTGTGGGATAGTAGGAGTATGTGTGCACACTAGGTCCATGCAGCAGAGCTTGGTCTCCAATCGTCTTGGTTCATCCTTGCCACTGGATCAAGACCTAGCTCTGTCAAGCCCATGTGGTGGCTGGTGTGCAACGACTACACCACATTAAAAAAATCCACGCAAAGGCATCTTCCACCCTTCAGTATGTAGTTCGGGACCTTGAATGTCAGGTCTCTCATTGGAACACCTATGAACTCATTCCTTTTTGGTGTGGAAGCAAGTCATCCTCGATAGGAGAGACTGCCTAATACTAATACTGTTGTTGTTAATAACAATATGTTGCTATGAATGCTTAAGCAAAGAACCCATGAAGCAAATACATTACAATGCCCCAGCGTTTGCTTGTAGCAGTGTCCAGGAGATCAATCTTTCATTCCTGGAGACTCCAGGACAATCCTGGAGGGCTGGCATCCCCTAACATTGCTGATTCAAGCATTCATGTGAACAAATTGGGTGTCAGTTCTGCAGCATGCCAGCAGCCGTCAGTGCCAGCCCGATCCAAATCCCTCTTACCAGCACTGTGGTCACATTGAAAGATTCTCCGAGCCTCACTGCTAGTTTAACCACTAAATATTGGAGCTCGTTCGCACCGCCCGATTGAAATAGCTCGCTAGGCCTGGCCTGGATAAGTGGTGGGCTTTTCCGTATTCAGTTGCAATGCAACGTGATATAAAACAACCTTCCGATTCTCTGTCTGGCTGCATGCCAAGAAATCTGAAGCCTGAAGTGCCTCCGAGACTAAATCATAGGCTTGCATCAGAAATTCTACATCCCCTTGCTGCACTAGGATATGAGCTTTACGAATTTGCTTACACTCAACCTGGAAAATGAATCAGTGTATTCCCTGTGCAAAGCAACACAATACACAAAGGAAGCTTCGAGGAAGGCAAGACGATGGGATGAAGATGTTCACACAACAACAGTGGCGAATCTTAATGTGGCAACTCTTTCCAATCCACTGTGATTCACCGGTACTGTTTGCTGTCTGGCTTTATTTTACTAACATTAATCCACTTTACATTTCCTTTGAGCTCAAACCTCTGATGTGGATATTGGCAGACTCAATAACAGTGATTTAACCTTTTAGCCCTTGAATGCAGAATTTTCTTTGTACTTTCCCCGTCACACAAACAAGTTCTCTATCACCTACACAAGAATAAAAGGGAGCGAGAGGGAGACAAAAAAAACAACACAAACTGTTTGAAAAGATAATGGGATAAGATTCACAACACAATCATCATTAATGGCATTGTTTGAAATAAAAACGTCAGGATTTGAACCCGATCATTTTATTTCTTTAGGAAACACAGCAGCAGTCTCTGGCAGTTCAAACAGTTAGCTACTGTTCAAAAAAGAATCCTGCAATCAAGTATATTCTTGCATGTATGATGCATTTACACTTTGGCAAAACATTTGTAAACAAGAAATTTGGTAACTTTGTGGAACCCGGGTAGCTTTCTCGGAAGCAAAACTTAAGGGAGTTACACTTTTTTATTCAGCTGTATCGAGTTCTTATTTTGGAGAAATTCATTTCCCGTACTTTGCTCCTCATTTTGTTTGTTAATTAGTTACAGAGTGGGGATGTATTTGGGCATCATTACGGGAGATTTACCACTTAGGAGATCCTGGCACTCACGAGTAGCACATTTGAGAACACTGAGGCAAGACCTAAGCCCCATGACGTTCTGTCCATTAAAGTTAAATGGCTGTAAAATGAGAGGCTGGGGGCGCGTAGTTTCCTGATCTGTGTTTTCCATCTGTGCTGGGAGCCGAAATTCTCCCGTATCCTTTTTGGCACAATGTTATTTTGAAGTTCTTTTCATTGAGGTGTCACCTGTGACTCAGTCAGTAGCGCTCTCACCTCTGATTCTCAAAGGCTGTGAGGTCCAGCCCCACTCCAGAGATTTGAGCACAAAAATCTAGTCTGACATTTCCTTGCAGTACTGAGGGAATGCTGCACTGTTTGAAAGATCCCATGGTGCTATTTAGAAGAAGAGCAGGGGAGTCCTCCCTGGCGTCCTAACCAATATTTAGCCCCCAACCAACATTAAAAACAGAGATGATTTGCTCACATTGCTGTTTGTGGAACCTTGCAACTTGTCTGCTGCATTTCCAACATCACAATAGTGATTATGTGTAAAAAAAAATAGTTCATTGGCTGTGAAGTGCTTTGGGACAACCTAAAGTTGGGAAAGTGTTTCTTTCCTTATAAGATAGAAAACAACAACAACTTGCATTTAACTAGCGCCTTTAATGTAGTAAAATGACCCACAGTGCTTCGCAAAGCATTGTCAAGCGAAATTGGACAATGAGCCACATTAGGAGAAAGTTTGCTCAAAGAGGTAGGTTTTAAGGTGCGACTTAAAGGAGGAAAGAGAAGTGGAGAGGTTTAGGGAGGGAATTCCAGAGCCTAGGCAGCTGGAGACATGGCCACCAATGGTGGAGCGATTAAAATCGGAGGTGCGCAAGAGATCTTGGAGGGTTATAGGGCTGGAGGAGATCACAGAGATAGGGAGGGGCGAGGCCATGGAGGGATTTGAAAACAAGGATGAGAATTTTAAAATCGAGGCATTGGGAGCACAGGGGTGATGAGTGAATGGTACTTGGTGCAAGTTGAGATGAGCATTGTTTTGGATGAGCTCAAGTTTATGGAGGGTGTAATGCTCTCCGGCCAGGAGAGCATTGGAATAGTCAAGTCTTGAGGTCATCAATCATAGGCAGTCCCTCGAAATCGAGGAATACTTGCTTCCACTCTAAAAGTGAGTTCTTAGATGATGGAACAGTCCAATATGGGAATTACAGTCTCTGTGACAGGTGGGACAGACAGTCGTTTAAGGAAAGGGTGGGTGGGACTGGTTTGCCGCACACTCCTTCCGCTGTCTGTGCTTGTTTTCTGCATGCTCTCGGCAATGAGACTCAAGGTGCTCAGCTCCCTCCAGGATGCACTTTCTTCCCAGGTGTCGATGGGGATGTTGCATTTTATCAAGAAGGCTTTGAGGGTGTCCTTGAAATGTTTCCTCTGCCAACCTTGGGCTCGCTTTCATGTAGGAGTTCTGAGTATGGCGCTTGCTTTGGGAATCTTGTGTCAGGCATGCGAACAATGTGGCCCGTCCAACAAAGCTGGTTGAGTGTGGTCAGTGCTTCGATGCTGGGGTTGTTGGCCTGATCGAGGATGCTAACGTTGGTGCGTCTGTCCTCCCAGGGGATTTGCAGAATCTTGCGGAGACATCGTTGGTGGTATTTCTCCAGCGATTTGCGGTGTCTACTATATATGGGCCACGTCGCTGAGCCATACAGGTGGGCAGGTATCTTTACAGCCCTGTAGCCTTGAGGTAACAAAGGTATGGATGAGAATTTCAGCAGCACATGAGCTGAGGCAGGGGCAAGACAGGGAATATTCTGAAGGTGAAATTAGGCATTCTTTGTGATAGAGCGGATATGTGGTCGGAGGCTCATCTCCGGGTCAAATACAACACCAAGGTTGCGAACAAAGAGTTGCACTAGACCTATACTACAATGTAAACCCCAGTGTTGATTTCTTTCTCTCTGACCTATCTAATGTTCTCTGATGGGATATTCAATTTTAATAAGCCAAGGCTGAGAAATATTTTCTCAAATTAAATGATCAGGCAAGGGAAAATTAAATACTTGACTTTTAAACTCCAAAGGCGCTGCTAATCAAACAGTTGCACAAATACAATCCACAAGGAGCTGGCATGCAAATTGAATGACTTTGCCTCTCCTTCAGACACCTGGCCTAACAAACATTGATATCTTGGATATTTGTGTTTTGATCATGCATCAAAACAAGCTAGGCCATTTTCAGAGTGCACCTGGCTTTTAACCCTTTTATGCACCATCACAGACAGAAGGGAGCCAATATCGTGATATACTCAGGATGAAAATGCTTCCTTTTAATCACAATCTCAATGTTCAGCAATTTGGCAGTGCCATGAATTAATTGCATTGGCCACCGCATCCAATTCCCTGATCCATGTTCCCGTCCAGTGACCCTCTAAGCCAGGAATTTTATTGTGCTCGCTGATCTACATTGGCTGTCCACTACCACCTCAAATTTAAAATTCTCATCCTTACGTTCAAATCCCTCCATGGTTTTGCCCTTCCCTATCTAGGTAACCCCCTCCAGCTCTACATCCCTCTGATAACGCTGTGCTCCTCCAATTCTGGCCTCTTGAGCATTCCCCACTTCCTTTGCCCCACTATCGGTGGCCGTGCCTTCAGCTGCCTTGGCCCAATGCTCTGGAATTCCATCCCTAAACCTCTCCGCCTTGTTCTCCTCCTTTAATATGCACCTTAAAACCTACCTCTTTGACCACCTGTCCTAATGTCTCCAAGTTTGGCTCGTTGTCAAATTTTTGACTAATTACACTCCCATGAAGCTCCTTGGGACATTTTACTATGTTAACGGTGCTATATAAATGCAAGTTGTTGTTGTTACTGTATAGTTGGTAACACCCTCAACCCTGAGTCAAGCCCCACTCCAGGAAATGGCAAATCATCTAGGGTGACACACCACTGCAGCATTGAGGGCGTGCTGCATTGTTGGAGGTGTCGTCCTTTGGATGAGAGCTGCAACAGAGGCCACCATCGGCCTGTTCCAGTCGGTCAGGTAGACATGGAAGATCCTATGATACAGTGTGGGAAAAAGTAGAGAGCTTTCCTAGAGTTTGATTAAAATTCTTCCCTCAACCAGCACCACAAAATAGAACGAATTGGTCATTCATCTCATTGGCATTTGTGGGATCTTATGTGAAAAATGACTGCTGCATTCCCTTTGATAACAGCAGTCACTTCACGCCAAATAAATTCTGTGGAGTGTTATGGGGCACTTCCGAGAGATGTAATTGAGTGCTGTATACAATTGTTCTTCTAAACCTATCACCTGAAAAGTGTTGGGATTTTTGGCATGCTACCCTTTAATTTCCCTGAAAAAAGGTAATCTACTCTCTTTTTAGCCAAGATGCAACCCAGAGTTCCATATTTGTTCCTTATTTGCAATAATAATGTCCTTATTTGCAATGATAATTTACAACTATTATTCCATCATGAGTTGATGTACCAGGCAAAGAATTGGTATATATTTCATGGATATTGGTATATATTCCATATTTTCTGCAGCACTGCAGCTTGGTCCACTATCTTCATATTTCCTTTTTACCTTACCTTAAAATGTTTGAGAAAATATTTTAAATAATTGGGAATTAATTATTGCCTGAAAAATATTTAATCAAATGCTATTATTGATAGCTAACATAATTTGCATATCAAGCCAATTCCTGGTTATACAAGCCACTAAGAATCATAGAATTGTACAGCACAGAAGGAGCCCGTTTAACCTGTCACTCCTATGTCAACTCTCAGAAAGAGCCTTCAAGTTAGTTTCATTCTTCTGCTCATTCACTGTATCCCTTTATATTTTTCTTTTCATAGAATCATAGAAATTTACAGGAGGCCATTTCAGCCCATCGTGTCTGCACCGGCTGACCAAGAGCTACCCAGCCTAATCCCACTTTCCAGCCCTTGATCTGTAGCCCTGTAGGTTATGGCACTTTAAGTGCACATCCAAGTATCTTTTAAATGTGGTGAGGGTTTCTGCCTCTACCACCCTTTCAGGCAGTGAGTTCCAAACCCACACCACCCTCTGGGTGAAGACATTTCCCCTCATATCTCCTCTAAACCTCCCCCCAATTACTTTAAATCTATGCACCCTGGTTGTTGACCCCTCTGCTAAGGGAAACAGGTCCTTCCTATCCACTCTATCCAGGCCCCTCATAATTTTATACACCTCAATCAGGGCTCCCTTAACCTCCTCTGCTTCAAAGAAAACAGACCCAGCATCTCCAATCTTTCCTCATAGCTAAAATTCTCTAGTCCAGGAAACATTCTTGTAAACCTCCTCTGCACCCTTTCCAGTACAATCACATCTTTACTGTAATGTGGTGACCAGAACTGCTCACAGCTGCGACCTAACCATTGTTTTATTCAGTTCAAGCATAACCTCCTTGCTCTTGTATTCCATGCCTCGGCTTATAAAGGCAATTATTTCATATGCCTTCTTAACCACCTTATCTACCTGGCCTGCTACATTCAGGGATCTGTGAACCTGCACTCCAATGTCATTTTGTTCCTCTACACTTTTCAGTGTTGTACCATTTAATGTGTATTCCCTTACCTTGTTAGACCTCCCCAAATGTATTACCTCACACTTATTGAATTCCATTTGTCACTGTTCTGCCCACCTGGCCAGTACATTGATATCTTCCTGCAGTCTGCAGCCGCCTTCTTCATTATCAACCACATACATATTTTAGTGTCATCTGCAAACTTCTTAAATCATACCCCCAACATTTAAGTCTAAGTCATTGATATATACCACAAAAAGCAAGGGACCCAGCACTTAGCCCTGCGGAACCACTGGATACAGCCTTCCAGTCACAAAACACCCATCAATCATTACCCTTTGCTTCCTGCTCCCGAGCCAATTTTGGATCCAACTTGCCACTTTGCTCTGGATCCCATGGGCTATTACTTTCGTGACCAGTCTGCCATGTGGGACCTTATCCAAAGCTTTGTTAAAATTCATATACACTTCATCATAACACTGCCCTCATTGAATTTTTTGGGGAGGTAATCCAGAGGGTCAATCAAGTAAGTCAGATTAATCCATGTCTTTCCAAATGAATTTGACCTTAATTATCTTTGCCAGTTGAAGACTGGACTGCTCCAACTTTACATTGAAATGTGGTTTCCAGTTGCTGCTGGATTGTCAGTGGTGAACTGGCATAGCTGTAACTTTAGTGTGATAGCAGTGGTTCAGTGACAGCATTCTTACCTATGGAATCAGAAAATTGTGAAGTTCAATCCAACTCCAGAGACTTGAGCACAAAATTTAGGCTGACACTCCAATGCAGTACTGAGAGAGTGCTGCACTGTCGGATAAGTACTTCAATGGCTGCAAAGTGTGTTGGGATGTCCAGAAGTTGCGAAAGGTGCTATATAAATGCAATTCTTTTTTTCTAAGATAGAAAATATCAAAGTGAACATAGAAAATAACAAACTGGAACTGTTTCAGTCCTGTCTGGTTACAAAATGTCACAACAATGTAACATGGCACGATGCATTCTGCGAACACAAGCCAGCGGCCAAATGCTGAACTAACCAGTGAGAAACCCAAGCATTGTGTGGGAATTATTTGTTCTGGTATGGCTCAGGAGCGAACCTAGGTGATCAAACTGTATCTAAAGGAGGAGATTCTGTGCAATGAGAGAGCCATTCCAGTTCCAAAAGCCACAAATTATAACAGGGGAATAACTTCCAGTCTAAGCTGGTAACTGTGGGAAGGTCTGCTTCAGTTGCCTGTGCAAAGCTTAAGCAAACAGTCAGCAACCTATCTCTGAAGTATCTGACTTACACTGCTAACCAGAAGCAAAGTCAACAGTGCATCAAAAGCCCGTTGATTGCAACCTCACACTTTGAGCTGGCTTGACCTCGCAAGCTATGTACGAGATTTCTCGGATTTCGCTAATTGACCAGCAGATTCTTTGTGCTTTAAAATGACATCCACATCGATCAGCACTAAAACACCCGGACATCGTTCAGTCGACCTCCACCCTGTCATCAGTCTTGTCCTACAAGGTGCTGCTCTCACCAATTGCATGGGAGAGTAACAATGGCAACATGGCATAACCAGAATGCAAGTTTTATTTTTCTGTGGAAAGGGATGAAATACAATGTGGTACATTCCTTGCATAACTTCCCACTTTCATGGACTATTAGTGTTAGAGGAATGAGTGTGTTCTGGCACTTAGCTGAGGATTTTATTCCCCTTAAAAGTTGGTCAGCGGTGTGGTCAGTGATTCAATACGGACGGTCAGTATTGTATGGAGATGCAGAAAGCACCTATCAAGGAATCGACCCTTTCAATACCTTCGGGCCTTGGCAGCTTTTGAATATTCCTCATGTTTTCAATCACAAATCTGCAAGATAACACCGGATATTGAAAATTATAACAGGAATGATGAACTGATAATGTTTCTAAATGCGCTATAGTTTTTAAGGGATAATAAACTAAACATTTTTTTTTAAATGATAACATGTTTAAAATAAGCCATCGTGTCTGAGAAACATTGTCAAATTCAGTCCAGCCACAAATGGAGGAGAGCTTCGCACAACTTGGGTAGATCTTGCTTTGTGTGATAGTGTAAAGCGGGCGATAGCAAGTCGACAGCCTGTTGTACATCGCTCCTCATTTTCTATTTCCATTGTCTTCAATATCGAGAGGTACAAGGGGGCTGTTGATTCACTGTCACCCATTTTACATGATCGCACAGAGGCACGATGTATTGAAACGCACTCCACATGTCATAATTCTTTTAGGGAGAATGGTGTCCAACATAAAGCGTATGTGAACTATTAGTCAAATTTCTTTTTACTTCAAGAAGAATGAAAGAAAGAACTTGCACATAGCACGTCCTCAGGACACTCCAAAGCACTTCACAGACACTGAACTACTTTTGAAGTGCAGTCATAGTTGTAACATCGGCAAACATGGCAGCCAATTTGCAAACAGCAAGTTCCTACAAGCAGCTTCTGGGATGAAGGAACGGATAATCTGCTTTTAGTGGATCGAGGGGCACCTGGAGAACTCCCAGCTCTTCTTCAATACACTGCCACGGGGGCTTTTTGCATCCACTGGTTAACATCTCCTCTGAAAGACAGCACGTCCAACAGTGCAGCACTCCCTCGGTACTGCACTGAAGCGTCAGCCTAGGTTATGTCCTCAAGTCTCTAAAGTGAGGCTCAGTCCCATCATTTTCTGATTCAGAGGTGAAAGTGCTGCCACGGAGCCATGGCTCCCACTTTAGCCCATATATACTGCCGTGATCTGCAAAGAGTTATTAACATGTCAGAATGCCAAGTGCTTTGAACCATGGACACCTCATGTTCAGTTCCAACTCCACTGACAAGAAGGATGCGATTAAAAACAGGAATGATAACAGATGACAAACATTAAAATAATTACAATTCTTGCTTCCTGTAGCCTGAAGTGTGGGGGTGTGCTTGGAGATGTTAGTCATTGGGGATTTTTTAACAACAGCACTGCAATTTATTTCAGTTTTTATTTACAACCATTAAATATTGGGCTCTCTGCTTGTTCATGCACAGATAAATAAGCACAATTGTCATCAAGCAAACAAAATGGAAAGCAGTAGTACTGAACAGATTATTCCACAGGTTTGGGAAAATGCAACGTATTCACCAGTTCTTCGACAGGATAACCAACAGACTTTTGAACTCCACTCGTAATCACTATCTAGTCACCCCTGCACTCATGAACATTTGCCAGCCCTGGCTCAGTGATAGCACTCTCGCCTCTGAACCAGAAGATTATGGGTTCAAAGCCCACTCCAGATACTTGAACACAAAATCTAGGCTGCCACTGTTGGAGGTGCCATCTTTTGGATGAGTCGTTAAACGGAGGTCCTGTCTGCCCTCTCAGCTGGACGTAGAAGATCCTAGGGCATTCTTTCGAAGAATAGAAGGGAGTTCTCCCCGATGTCCTGGCCAATATTTATCCCTCAACCAACATCACAAGAGCATATTATCCAGTCGTTATCTCATTGCTGTTTGTGGGGCCATGCTGCCTGCAAATTGGCTGCCGCGTTTCCTACATTACAACAGTGACTACACTTCAAAAGTACCTTGTTGGCTGTAAAGCACTTTGGGACATCCTGAAGTCAGGAAATACTCTATAGAAATACAAGTCTCTCTTTCCTTCTTACAATTTGTTCCTGGGTAGGACAGGGCTCATATTTGATGCGCTTCACAATCAAATATCCTGAAAATACTCACTGACAAAGCTCCCATGTGACAGGTAACAGTTTGGTCAGGGGCTAGCTTGCCACTGCTGAAACGTAGCCCCGACACTGCTTTCAGAGTGCAACAGCCATAAGAGAATTAACTCGGGGGAGGGAGAGTAGGAAATCTGACAATAATGTTTATGCGACAAAGGTTTGCAGAACTGAGCTCACAGGAAGCAACCCCATTTAAAAACACTGACTAATGTTTCACTTCAAACGTTTTGTCTGATAGCCTGTCATTAACCGTATGACTACTAATCCAATTTTATATTCCAAATCTAAAATGCCCACACTCAGTTTAAAAAAAAGACATGTGTTACTGTTAAATCGTCTTGTATACCAGACACATGTGTCATGTGTGGTTGACTGAGGGTGGGTGTTGATCAGATATACAGTGTGTCTGTCTGCGGTGATTAAGCACAGTTTAATCTGTACTTCAGGAGCCACGGTGCAGCTATGTGTATGGATCACACACAAGACATAACAAATGGCATTGGTTGGGAGTGTGTCAGGTAATGCGCTGGCGACCACTGTAGTTTTACAGCACTGTAGCAGTCCAGACAGTTTGCTGTAGAGTACTTTGGTGGTAATCACTCATCAGCAAAGCATGTAGCTACTCAGACAGTTCTGTTTTATTTTTCCTGGCCCCCAGTTTGATTCAAAGTTCTAACCTCAGTAAAATGGGTGCTGTCACATCAGAATGCATGCAGTTCCTCCTTCTCAGAGATGTCACTGGAGAGGAGACCTGTCATGTAGGGTACTCTTGCATTTGTTGCATTAAGAGTAGGGAGTATGATGAATCTTTAAGAAATTGGTAACACATATTTTTGTAATTATATGTATTCTTTGAACTGAAAGTCTTACCTTTGTTCGTCCCTTCCTTTAAGCAAAATAACAAATTAGATAGCGCTGTCATACAGAGTGCCCATTATAGGGTAAACCTGTTCTGGGCAGGCTCTTTGATATTTAACATGATTACTCTGTAAACCATGGGGTCGCAAAGTACTTGTGTCCACAGCAAGTCGAAAAAAATTACATAGCAGTCAAAGTTTTTCCCAATGCAAACATCATCCTTGCCAGTAACTAAGGCAAACCACCAATGTCAATATTACCATGCATTAAAGGGCATTACCTTCACAGAAAAGTGCGTGGTTAATTGCTCTCGGTTCAACATCCACGAATACACGGAGTGATTTGACAGAGGCCTTTCACAACCACAGGATGTCTCAAAACACTTTACAGCTTTTGTACTGTAGTCACTGTTGTAATGTAGGAAATGCTGCAGCCAATTTGCGCACAGCAAGCTCCCACAAACAGCAATGTGATAATGAGCAGATAATCTGTTTTCATTATGTTGACTGAGGGATAAATATTGGCCAGGACACAGGGGATAACTCCCCTGCTCTTCTGCAAAAAGTGTCACAGGATCGTTTACGTCTACCTGAGAGGGCAGATGGGATCTCGGTTTAACATCTCATCCAAAAGACGGCACCTCTGATAGTGCAGCACACCTTCAGCACTGCACTGGAGTGTCAGCCTAGATCTATGTTCTCAAGTCCCTGGAGTGGGGCTTGAACCCACAACCTTCTGACTCAGAAGCGAAGATGCTACCAACGGAACCACCGGAGACTGGGAGAAATTTAGAACTCAGCAGAAGAGGACGAAGGGTTTGATTAGGGCAGGGAAAATAGAGTACGAGAGGAAGCTTGCAGAGAACATTAAAATGGACTGCAAAAGCTTCTATAGATATGTAAAGAGAAAAAGGTTAGTAAAGACAAACGTAGGTCCCCTGCAGTCAGAATCAGGGGAAGTCATAACTGGGAACAAAGAAATGGCAGACCAATTGAACAAGTACTTTGGTTCGGTATTCACTAAGGAGGACACAAACAACCTTCCGGATATAAAAGGGATCAGAGGGTCTAGTCAGAAGGAGGAACTGAGGGAAATCCTTATTAGTCGGGAAATTCTTATTAGTCGGGAAATTGTGTTGGGGAAATTGATGGGACTGAAGGCCGATAAATCCCCAGGGCCTGATGGTCTGCATCCCAGAGTACTTAACGAGGTGGCCTTGGAAATAGTGGATGCATTGACAGTCATTTTCCAACATTCCATAGACTCTGGATCAGTTCCTATGGAGTGGAGGGTAGCCAATGTAACCCCACTTTTTAAAAAAAGGAGGGAGAGAGAAAACAGGGAATTATAGACCGGTCAGCCTGACATTGGTAGTGGGTAAAATGATAGAATCAATTATTAAGGATGTCATAGCAGCACATTTGGAAAGAGGTGACATGATAGGTCCAAGTCAGCATGGATTTGTGAAAGGGAAATCATGCTTGACAAATCTTCTGGAATTTTTTGAGGATGTTTCCAGTAGAATGGACAAGGGAGAACCAGTTGATGTGGTGTATTTGGACTTTCAGAAGGCTTTCAACAAGGTCCCACACAAGAGATTAATGTGCAAAGTTAAAGCACATGGGATTGGGGGGTAGTGTGCTGACATGGATTGAGAACTGGTTGTCAGACAGGAAGCAAAGAGTAGGAGTTAATGAGTACTTTTCAGAATGGCAGGCAGTGACTAGTGGGGTACCGCAAGGTTCTGTGCTGGGGTCCCAGCTGTTTACATTGTACATTAATGATTTAGACGAGGGGATTAAATGTAGTATTTCCAAATTTGCGGATGACACTAAGTTGGGTGGCAGTGTATGCTGCGAGGAGGATGCTATGAGGCTGCAGAGTGACTTGGATAGGTTAGGTGAGTGGGCAAATGTAAGGCAGATGAAGTATAATGTGGATAAATGTGAGGTTATCCACTTTGGTGGTAAAAGCAGAGAGACAGACGATTATCTGAATGGTGACAGATTAGGAAAAGGGGAGATGCAACGAGACCTGGGTGTCATGGTACATCAGTCATTGAAGGTTGTCATGCAGGTACAGCAGGCGGTTAAGAAAGCAAATGGCATGTTGGCCTTCATAGCGAGGGGATTTGAGTACAGGCAGGGAGGTGTTACTACAGTTGTACAGGGCCTTGGTGAGGCCACACCTGGAGTATTGTGTACAGTTTTGGTATCCTAATTGAGGAAGGAAGTTCTTGCTATTGAGGGAGTGCAGCGAAGGTTCACCAGACTGATTCCCGGGATGGCGGGACTGACATATCAAGAAAGACTGGATCAACTGGGCTTGTATTCACTGGAGTTCAGAAGAATGAGAGGGGACCTCATAGAAACGTTTAAAATTCTGACGGGTTTAGACAGGGTAGATGCAGGAAGAATGTCCCCAATGTTGGAGAAGTCCAGAACCAGGGGTCACAGCCTAAGGATAAGGGGTAAGCCATTTAGGACCGAGAGGAGAAGAAACTTCTTCACCCAGAGAGTGGTGAACCTGTGGAATTCTCTACCCTCTACCACAGAAAGTTGTTGAGGCCAATTCACTAAATATATTCAAGAAGGAGTTAGATGTAGTCCTTACTACTAGGGGGATCAAGGGGTATGGTGAGAAAGCAGGAATGGGATACTGAAGTTGCATGTTCAGCCATGAACATTGAATGGCAGTACAGGCTCGAAGGGCCGAATGGCCTACTCCTACACCTATTTTCTATGTTTCTATGTTTCTATGACACTAATGGTGTAAAGTAGATGATGTTGGATGGGACAGCCGTTGTGCACCTTGAAGTCACTGCAAAGGAAAAGTTGGTGGGTTGTATAATGAGCGTCCCGTCCAACATCGCTGGTTAAAATTATCCCCACAAGTTTCACAAACCGAGACATTCTCCATTGCATGTTGGCCATCACTGACTGCTTGGTAGACAGTTACTTGGATAAACTGGAGAAGCTGGGGCTGTTCTCCTTAGAGCAGAGAAAATCTAAGAGATTTGACAGAGGCATTCAAAATTTCGAAGGGTTTAGATAGAGTAAATGAAGAGAAATAAAGTGGCTGAAGGATTGATAACCAGAAGGCACAGATTTAAGGTGATTGGCAAACGAACCAGAGGCGACATGAGGGAAAACATTTTTATGCAACGAGTGGTTAGGAACTGGAATGCACTGCCCGATAAGGTAGTGGAAACAGATTCAATAGTAACTTTCAAAAGGGAATTGGATAAATACTTGGAGAAAAAGATTGTAGAGATATGGGGAAAGAGCGGAGGAGTGGGGCTAACTGGATCTCTCTTTGAAAGAGCCAGTACAGACCCGATGGGCCGAATGGCTTCTATGCTGTGCTAATCTATGATTCTATGTGGGGAAGGAAGGCAAGGTTCATTCTACTGCTATTTTAGTGGATTGTATTAAGCAATACCAAGTTTTGCCTATATGGAGTCATTTGTAACTCACTTTTCCCTTGAGTTTGATTTTCATGAGGAAAAGGTTGCGAAGGTTTACTGCTGCTGTGGTGTCTTGCTACACACAAGTGGGGAGGCAGAGAGGGTTTTCTCACTTCTAGTGAGACTCAGCTTCAGCAACAAAGTTTTGCAATCTGTAATTGCTCGTATCTCGAGTTTTTGCAATGCTATTCCTACTGTACCGATTGTGAATGTTAAAGGTGTTGTGGAGTCTGGTTAAATGGATTTGCTACATTTTATCCAAATGCTCAGTGGAGCCTAATCCACAATTGTTTTCTAAAACAATTGATCCCACTGTCAGCACTGGTTAGGAGTGCACACTTTCACAGATCTCAGTGGGCTCACAGCGTCCCACTTGCATATTTATTTAGGGACAGGCCCTGACCTCAGATTTAGGCTACGTTTACCACTGCAAGTATAGTATCAACACAAAGCAGTTTTGTTTCACACTTGTTGTAAAGATGGTTGTACTGTCAATGCAGCCAAAATGATATGTAGGAGTCCTCAGAAAAGATCTTGTAAGTATTATTTTTTTTGAAAAACTAAATAGATGAGAGTAATCTTAAGGGTAAATAACTACACCTCCAAGTCCCAACCCCTAGAATAGTCTACTGCTTTAAGTAAACTCACAGTCACCCCTCAAAAAAAAGCTATTTCATTAATTGGTCAAAGAACTGATGTATAACTGAAGCTCCATAACTAATAATAAAATTCAAATGCTGCTTTATGTTCAATGCTAAACATGCCACCACTATAAAGCCTGTATTGACTGCTTTACATTCGGCCTTTAGTTCCCTACAGCAACTGACACTACTTGCCAAGATATCCAATCCTGATGAAGTCCATTGTAGAACTGAGAGTGGGAAAGGCTGTGACAGCAACCAGTGTGATTGCTGACAGGGCTACAGGGAAAGGCTGAGGTGGTGGTGTTTGGTGGGAAAGGGGGGCAGCGGGGGATTGAGGAATTAAAATAAGTCCGAGGGCTGTAAGCAGAGATTAAACCGATGAATGCAAAGAGCAGATAATCGAGGCAGAATGCTGGTACCGCAAGAGAATGAAGAACAGGAGGTGAAGAAGCAGAGCGACAACACACAAGGCGAGGAGAGTGCAGCTTAGAAAGTTGCTGAGGGATTGAGAGACGAACAGAAGATCCTTGGTTTCTGCAGTTGACATCGATGTTAAGTGTTTAAAATGCGACTGAAGATTTGAACACAGGGGCCTTCGTGCAAGCAGAGAGTATGTTATGAGCAATAATGAAACAGGATCAACATCTGAACAGAAAGAAAGAACTCCCATTTATATAGTGCCTTTCGCGACCATAGGTCGTCTCAAAGCGCTTCACAGCCAATTAAGTACTTTTGAAGTTCAGTCCCTGTTGTAATGTAGGAGGCACAGTGGACAATTTGCACACAGCAAGTTCCCACAAATGACAATGAGATAAAGACCAGAAAATCTGTTTTAGTGGTGCTGCTTGAGGGATAAGTATTGACCAGGATGCTGGGGATAACTCCCCTGCTCTTCTTCAAAATAGTGCCATGGGTTCTTTAACATCCACCTAAGAGGGCAGATAGGGGACCTCGGTTAAATGCCTCATCCAAAAGAAGGCACCTCCGACACCGCAGCAACGGCAAGGCAACGCTAGTTTCCCGCGTTTCAGGAGGTCAGGGGTCATTACATGCGCATAAGAGGAGACAGAGAGAGAGGGAGCAGAGAGGGAGTGAAAGAGTGTGTGGGTGTGGGTTTTTTTTTGGGAGATAGAAGGGAGAATTTTGACTTTAATACAGAATTGTGAGCAAAAATTTAGCTGTTACCAGCGAGATATTTTCACTAATTTGGAGCTTACAATGGAGAGAATGGGGGGAGGTGACACAGCATGCTGTGTGGAGACTGACACTGGCGAAAGCAGTGAGCTGGGAGAGAAACAATTGGGAGAACGAAAGAAAGCGAGGAGATTCTCGGATGAGGTAAATGCCTCCCTCATGCAGGAGGTAGAGTCACGCTGGGGTGAATTGACACAGGGAGGGCGTGGGAAGCCCACCCCAAAGGTCTATCAGAAGGTATGGGCAGATATAGCCGAGGTGGTCTCATCGGCGACCGAGGTACGTGAGGGCAACCAGTGCCGCAAGCGATGGAACAACCTTGTCGGATCCACAAAAGTAAGTATTACATTTATTTACATTTCCTTATATATTTATATAATTTGATTTGTAAGTGTAATAAGTGATTAAAATCAAATGTGAGGTCTTTCACTTTACCGGGAAGGTTGTACTCAAAGCCCCTGCGTTCACGATGTACATCTTTAGGTAAAAAATGATAATTATCATAATAATCATGATTACATCTGTCACTTATGTGTTGTATCAGTCTCTGACAGTACCTAGCAATGATCTCATGCAATGATCTCATGCCATGTTGTCCTGTTGTTACCTTTTACAGAAGAAGATTTCAAAGAATAGGGCCGAGCAGAGGCGAACGGGTGGGGGGGATACCAGTCATCTTCGACATCAACAATATCGAGGAGTGGGTGCTGGCACTAGTGGGGACGCACCCCCAGTTGGCCACGCAAGCAGTTGCAGAACCTGAAGTGATGCCACGTGAGTAAAGTATACACCATTGCATGATGTAAAGTCAATAGATGCCACACCCCCTCATATCTGACCAATAATATATGATAGATGACTGCTAAAAGTGTTCTCTAAATAATTCTGGCCTCATAAGAATCATTGCAATGCAGAATGTGTTGATGGTCATGAAATGTGATGTCTGCGATGATTTTGATAGCAGTGGTGCTTTTGTCGTGCATATGCTGTGTGCAACGCTGGACTCACCTTGTGACCCTAGCACCCCCTTCTCCTCTAATAACCTCATTTGTGTTTTGCAGCTCAGCCAGCAGGGAGGCCCCAAGCAAGACCACTGAGCCCAGAAGCTGAGGGCGCAGCGCCGGACTCGCCAGATGATCCTCCATCTGATGCAGAGGAGCACCGATTCGCGCCTGTGGATCTGCTGGGTCCGTTCTCTACGGATGACATTGCGGACTTTGAGGAGCCTGCTTCGCCAGGCTCCATTACGCATTCAACCCCAACACCATCTAGTGCTCCTCTGGCTATTCACACCTCCACGTGGAGGTAACGGGCACAAGCACCTCGCCACAGGGCACCCTAGGTGTCCCCAGGACAGCGCCGACCCTGCTGAGGTTTTTTAGACGCGACAGGTCTGCTCCACGAGCGGTAGATCAGAGCGGCAACATGGTAGATTTGTCCAAGAGGACTGTTGACATAGGTTAGCAGATCCTTCAGACATTGGGGGATATATCCTGACAGCTGGCCAGCATGTCTGGCGCAATGACGGAGTATTTTCAGCGGATGGCGGAGGCCCTGGAGGCGATAGCCAGGAACACTGGTGGCAGAGGCCTTCCAGTGATCCCAGAGCACGGAACTGCACCCCAAGGTGACGCACCCCCATTGCCAACAACACTTACGAGCCAGGAGGAACATCTTGCTTCTGGCTCGGAGAAGGTTCCCACCTCGGGATCCTCCTCTCCCGTATCCATGCAATCACCGGCTCTGCCTTCATTCCCGCAATGGTGCAGCGTCTGAGGAGCTCCTCGGCCAGGCGGCGTGGCGTCAGGAGGGGAATGGGTAGAGGTGGGGAGAAGAAGGGCGGAGTGAAGAAAAGTGAGGTGCATGTCCACAGGTGATGGCTTTGTAATATTTCCATCTTGGTGTATCAAATTTGTTATAAGGTCTGGGGAACGGGGGGAGGGGCACCTTGTTGGTTTGCATTTGTGTTCTGTGTTGCTGGAAATGTTGACCATTTGATTGATGTCAATGTTATAAATGTGTTTGGGGTGGGGTGAGGTGGGATGTTTTTGACAGTTATATTTATGATTTCAGACAAATGGTCGGATTAAATGTTTTTTAGTTAACATAACCTTGTTGCTCATTGTGTCAGATAGCTGCACTGTTACACACTGGTGATTCCTTAACATGAAAGGGTATAATTAAACTTAACTTGAATCGACTTAAACTTTAACTGGAACCAAGGTGATGCCCACCATTGATGTCTGAACTGCACACACAGCAGTGTATCAGCTTTGTGAATAACAGCAACGTTCTTTCAGGCAAATCGTTCATTTATGAGCTGCTGACTTAAGAGTCTTGCAGCTGTCGCCGCCACGGGCCATTTCCTGCAGTCTGGAGGGGGGCGTGGACATGGTTGCATAGTCAGCCTGATTGTCAGTGTCCACCTCCTCGTCCTCCTCTTCCTCTCTCTCTCTCTCTCCTGAGGTGGACCGTCACACCCTTCATGCAATTCTTGCCCCCTCCTGATAGCCAACTTGTGCAGCATGGAGCACACGACCATGAATTGAGCTACCTGATCAGGGTTGTATTGGAGCTCCCCTCCTGAATGATCCAGGTATCTAAAGCGCTGCTTAAGCAAACCAATGGTTTTCTGGACCACATTGCGTGTGGCTCTGTGGCTCTCATTGTATCACTCTCGGCCTCGGTTTGGGTGTCACGCAGGGGGGTCATCAGCCAGGTGGCGAGGCCATATCCTTTGTCAACATTGACCTTGTGGCTGACTGGTAAACATGTCAGATACAGCACTATGACACAGGATGTGAACATCATGGATGTTGCAGGAAATTTGGCATTCATCATTTGCCATAATTATCTGGTTGTGGTCGACAACGAGTTGCACGTTCAAGGCAAGTATCATGCCCACAGTGATTGGCATGTATTCATGTCATGTATTCAACCAACAATCTGTTAACGCTATATGACCCATGTAAGAAACTTGTGTTAACGTGCGATGCGTCGTCCTATGGTGTCGGGTGTGTGTTGCAGCATGTCAATGCCAAGGGTCAGTTACAGCCGGTAGCTTATGCCTCCAGAAGTCTGTCCCAGGCAGAAAGGGGCTACGGGATGGTAGAAAAGGAGGCGCTCGCATGTGTATATGCGGTAAAGTAAATGCACCAGTACCCGTTTGGCAGGAAATTTGAGCTGGAGACAGATCACAAACCCCTAATGTCCCTTTTGGCCGACAACAAGGCCATAAATGCAAACGCATCGGCCCGCATACAGAGGTGGGCACTCACGTTAGCCGCCTATGACTATACAATTCGGCACAGACCGGGCACCGAAGACTGCGCCGATGCACTCAGCAGGCTACCACTAGCCACCACTGAGGGGGCTACCGAGCATGTTGCTGAGATGGTCATGGCTGTTGAAGCTTTCAGAAGCGAAGGCTCATTCATGACAGCCCGTCAGATTAACGTTTGGACAAAGAGAGACCCGCTATTGTCTCTAGTCAAGAAATGTGTCCTGAATGGGGACTGGGCAGCCATGTACAGGGCATGCCCTGAGGAATTTAAACCATTTCACAGGTGCAGGGATTAAATCTCGATTCAGGCCGATTGCCTACTGTGGGGAAACCGCGTAGTCATGCCCCAGATGGGCAGAGAGGTGTTCATCAGAGAACTCCACAATGAGCACCCGGGCATTGTCATGATGAAGGCAATTGCCAGGTCACACGTTTGGTGGTCAGGGATAGACGCAGATCTGGAACTTTGTGTTCACAGGTGCAACACGTGTGCCCAGCTGGGCAATGCGCCCAGGGAAGCCCCCCTTAGCCCCTGGCCATGGCCCGCCAAGCCTTGGTCACGCATCCATGTGGACTACGCAGGTCCTTTCATGGGAAAAATGTTTTTTGTCGTAGATGCCTACTCCAAACGGATCGAGTGTGACATTTTAAATTCAAGCACATCCTCTGCCACGGTAGAAAGTCTACGGGCAATGTTCGCCGCCCATGGTCTACCGGGCATCTTGGTCAGCGACAATGTCCCGTGCTTCACAAGCACTGAATTCCAGGACTTCATGGCAGGCAATGGAATTAACCATGTCAGAACGGTACCGTTCAAGCCGGTCTCAAACAGCCAGGCAGAACGAGCAGTGCAGATAATCAAACAGGAGATGCTCAGAATCCAAGGGGGTTTCCTACAAAGCCGCTTATCACGCTTCCTGTTGGCCTATAGATCCCAACCACACTCCCTCACAGGGATTCCACCCGCAGAGCTGCTAATGAAAAGAACGCTCAAAACCCGGTTATCCCTTATACACCCCATGAAAGAAATTGTCAAGAGCAGGTGCCAGTCACAATATGACGACTATTGACAGGAATGCGAGGGCGCAATGTATTGATGTAAATGACCCTGTTTTTGTCCTCAACTACGCTGCAGGGCTGAAATGGCTCGCAGGCACTGTGATTGCCAAAGAGGGCAATAGGATTCTGGTAGTTAAACTTACCAATGGACAAATCTGCCGCAAACACGTGGATCAAACAAAAAGGAGGTTCAGCAACCCCAAAGAAGAAGCAGAGGAAGAACACGACGTAGAGTTTACTCCACCACAAGTGACCAAACACCGGAACCAAAGGGAGGAGAGCCCAGTCACTGTGGGCAGTCCGGATAGGCCTGAGGCACCGAAAACAGCAGACACTCAGGCCAGGGCCCAACAACCGGAGCCCTAACTCAGGCGCTCTACAAGAGAGCGTAAACCATCAGAGAGACTCAACCTGTGATCCCAATAAGACTTTGGAGGGGGGGGGGGGAGGTGATGTCGTGTATTCAACCAGCATTGTAACCCATGTATAATCTGACCTAAGTTGTACACTGTGAGAACAATGACCACGAGGTGGTGAACTTGTGGGAGACTCTCCTAACCTGGACCTTCAGATATAAAAGGGGAAGCTCCACTCACTTCCATCACTTGAGTGCTAAGGAATAAAGGACAGGTCATAGACTGACCTTCTCTCAAGCATGGGCCTCGTGTGCATTTATACTGTGTAGTAAGGACGTATCACTTTTCAGTTCCGAAAAACCTCTGCATCCTGAGAAGGCGATGTACGTACAGTCTATTGCTCCCTGCACCTTGGGAAAGTTAGCAATTCAGTAGAATTCTAGAGCCCTCTCAGTCTGAGCCTCCATGGTCATAGGGAAGCTGATAAAGTCCATCCTACATGCACACAGGGCTTCAGTGACCTGTCTAATGCTGCAATGTGTGGCATGCTGAGATATAGTGCAAATGTCGCCAGCGGAGGCCTGAAAGGAACCGGATGCATAGAACGAAAGTGCCGCGGTCACCTTGACCTCAACGGACAGTGCGGTCCTGATGGTGCTGGCAAGCTGCAGATCTGCCTTGATGCGCTGGCATATCTCACTGAAAACCTCTTTGTGGAAGCGCAGTCTCCGAAGGCAGGTATGCTCGGATAAGTTGAGGTAAGACCACTTCTCCCAAAAATGCGGGGGGTGAATGGTCTCGTCCTCCTCGTCAGTCTGGCACTTCTTCGATTGGGCACATAATGCTGTCGAATATATCTTCTGCCATCTGTACTCTGCAGCATCTGCGTTGTCATCAAGACAGGCTGAGAAATGGCTGGACCCGTTTCACTAACTATCAGTATAATACCGATTGTTCACAAGAAATAAATGTCCCCACCAAGACACCTAAAGTAAATGCCAATCGACCACAGTATGAAAAAATGTTTGTTCAGATGTTCACATTATCTTAAAAGATCTCCAGAGTACATCCAAATTCCCCCGAAGTTGAAGTAGAGCAGCCTTTTAAATGGTGTGACCTGCGATTTAGAAAATGATGTCCAGACCGCTGTGATTAGCTCAGGTTAGTTCAACTTTTTCACAGCGGTTTTTTCAGCAAGCGATATTGTTGGCGAGATGTGTGCTAGGTGCTGAAAGTAAGGATGGGCGATTTTCTGGGCGTTAGCTTTGGCAAATATGATCTTTACGACAAAAAACAGTGGCCGGGCGGTATTATTTTTTTATTGGCGTTACGTACATGTCGAAAGTAACACTCACTGATTATTGACCGAGAAATGGGCGTTACTTTCCATTTTGTGGCTAAATGGGCAATATATGGGCATTACACCTCATTTCAGCATTAAAACGGATGTTAAGTGGGCAGTATGCATGTAAAAATAATGGAAAATCTAGCCCACAGAGCTTTATCCTGCTAGCATTCAGATATAGACACCTATCCCAGGAAATACCTGCTAAGGACTACAGACACTGAAGCCGAACAATTACTGTCAGCAAAATTAGCAGACGAAAGCTCAACATGTTCATGAGACATTCCTCTGTCCAGAATTTTATCACAAGCATTACCCTGATTATTTTAAGTGCGTTAGTGTCCATGATAAAGCAGTGGACAAAGTAAAGTTGTAGAAATGCATTTAGCGTTCACTTGCTAGTATCTCGTACAGTAATTCCAGGCTTTGCTCTTTTACAGGCTGCTAAAAATAGGTTGTTCTGCACTGGACAGCTATTTTAAAATTGCATTTAAAAAGCAGTTAAAGCACTTTATTTTGTCACTATGCTTCAGCCATAGGCACTTGCCCATTTATCGGTATCATATGATACAGCACAGGAGGATGCTTTTCGGCCCATCGTGCCTGTGCCATCTCTTTGCCAATTAGTCACACTCCACTACCCTTTCCCCTAGCCCGGAAAATATTTCCCCTTCGGAGTATTCGTCTAACTCCCTTTTGAAAGTTACTCTAGAATTTGCTTCTACTACCCTTTCAGACAGTGCATTCCAGATCACAACAACTCGCTGCGTAAAAAAATTCTCTTCCTCACGCCTCTGGTTCTTTTACCAAGTACGTCGGAGAATTCCAGTTAAATAGGTGGAATTATGACATAAATGTACAGAGAAACTACTTTTAACAAGCAGCCAAAATATAAATCAGACTGAATACTAAGTTCACACATACATAAAAAATTGTCCGATTTAGACCACCTTGGCTCTACAATTCCTTTTAGATGTCATTCCTATATTAAGCCACATATTTAAGAGATTTATGTACCAAATTTTCAGAGTCCCCTGACCATATATGAGGCATGAAGGAATCCCAACCCAGACTGCAGCACAATATGCAAAGTGATTGATTATCACATTGCACTGCAAGGAGCAAAATAAAAATTGGAATTGACAAAGGAAAATAATGTAAGTTGTTGTGTGTGCAATTCTTCTTGCAATCTGAGGCATTATTATACAGAAAAAAGATGGTATGGTGTTCTTGTTTGGTTTTTAAAATGTGAAATCCTACGTTAGCTCAAAATAAAATGTAGCTGTTGGGAAAAAGAAATGAACAGCATCCCATTTTTTAAAATGGCAAAGATGCCTGGGCTATTGTTCCATCAAAGATCCTTCGCCCTACGAAGTGGTGACACAGAGAATAAACCAGCATGAAAATTTCACAGAAAGGCTCCTGCGTCGTGCGAGCCAGTGTCAATTTTAATATATTTTTTAATTGATTATTAATAGCAGGAAAACCTAATTGGATTAAAAAGGGACAGCCTGCAAACAGGCCAGACACTCACAGAAAACAGTATCCAAGGCTGGAGGTGGTCAGCAGCTCTTCTATGATCTCACCCGGCGTGAAGCTTTCTCATGGGAAAAGTAACACTTTAAGCTGTATAACAGAAAAGAAAAGCAATAATAGTTACAAACCCAACCAGTTTTCTGTTTGATGTAACCATGTTATCTGTTCCTCCAGCTTTTTGTTCCCATTCAAAGCATAAATGTGATTATTGAAGTGGGTTGTTTCGTCTTCTCAGAATACAAAAGTGCCTCACTAATTGCTGCCACATCAAATGACTAGGAACATCCCCAATGGAAGCCTTCAGACTGATGTGAAAAAATTCAAGCATCACTAAAAGTCGGGTACTATTTTTTTTGTCCCTGTGATTCCCATCAAAGATTAGGTTACTGGGGTGGGGGGGCTTATCACACAGGAAGCCCTCTCCGCAGATTAGTTTCGCTCCACTGCCGGTTTGCTATGCCAGCTTTGGCCACAGCCAATCTGCCGCGAGCACCTTTATTGTCTTTCCCTCGCGGCAAGCAAGAACACTGAACTGTACGAGGGAACAAAGAGCGAGGCAAGAGGGCCCACTGTGTAACTGAAGTGTAACCTCGTTCCTCCTGGTCACGCACCAGTGGCGTGAGTGCCTTGGTCTGGGCCTGAACTGCACACGGAGCAGAAAAAGCTGTCAGTTTACGGTGCGTTCAAAGCAACCTCTATTGTGCAAACAGGGCAGAAGTGGCACGGTCCATATACTTCTCAAGGGATGCCAGGAGTCAAAAAGCCATTGACTTTGCTTTAAAATGTAATTCATTTAATTCCTTGTCAGATTGCTCACTGGAACCCATTGCTATCTTCTTCTTTGGGATTAGTTGCACAGTGAACGGTATCCTATTCAGGTCACGACCTGTCAGTATTTGGTCATTGCAAATATAAGCAACACTATCCTTATCAGTGTCAACAGGTCTCTTTAACACAAAGAGCTGAAAGATAGATATATCTGGCAGATAGCGTGCAGCCCATTGCTGAGCCTTCCATTACACCATTGAGCCATGTTTTAGTCAAAGCTTGATAAAGAAGGCTATTGTATAATGTATAGATGAGCGAGCATGGGATACGGTTCTCAACAACATTACTTATCCGGAGTTTGGGAAAAGTTGCACTTTCGGATTTTAAAAATGTGTAAAAGATTTTGATGTTTGTTTACTGGGTGTGAAGGCTGCAGTTCCCTGCGTATCTAACAAGGGAGATGAGGTTCTGCCTTTTATCAGCTGCATGAATAACCTTTTTCAGTCCCCGGTTTTATCATGAATTAAATTGTCTTCAGTAAATACTTAACACAAAGCTGCATAAGTGGCACTAGTAATTCTTTTCATCTGAACTTTTATCTACTTCAAAGAGCTTTTTAATTCTTAGCCCATATAACAGGTGCACGCTTAATAATGTCTGCAATAACACACTGATTCTACACTTTTCGCCAGATGTGAACTGGGGACACGATCCACTTCAGAGACCATAAAGTCAAGGAGATTGTTTTGTTACTGCAGTCGTCTGGTAGCTTAGTGGTTTCAGCATTTGCCTCTTCGAAGGCCAAGCGTTCAGATCCCAGAGCTGTTACAATGGAGATGAGTTTGCGTCAGAACATAAGAAATAAAAACAGGAGTGAGCCATTTGGCCCCTCGAGCCTGCTCCGCCATTCAATAAGATCATGGCTGATCTGATCTTGGCCTCAACTTTACTTCCCTGCCTGCTCCCCAAAACCCTTCACTTCCTTATCATTCAAAAATCTGTCTCTCTCCGCCTTAAATATATTCAGTGACCCAGCCTCCACAGTTCTCTGGGATAGAGAATTCCAAAGATTCACAATCCTCTGAGGGAAGAAGTTCCTCCTCATTTCTGTTTTAAATGGGCGACCCCTTATTCTGAAATTATGTCCCCTAGTTCTCGATTCCCCCAAGAGGGAAAACATCCTCTCTGCACCTATCCTGTCAAGCCCCCTCAGAATCTTAAAGGTTTCAATAAGACCACCTCTCATTCTTCTAAGGCCCAACCTGCTCAACCTTTCTTCAAAGAAGACAACCCCTTCATCTAAGGAATCAACCTTGTGAACCTTCTCTGAACTGCCTCCAATGCAAGTACATCCCTCCTTAAATAAGGAGACCAAAAGTGTGGTCAGTTTTTAAGCATTCTGCTAGGTAGTAGTGCTTTGTGACGGTAGCGCATTTCATCACCAGACAGTGACTCAAATTAATATTGTGTTAGATATCAAGGAACTACAGTGATCAAAGCCCTAGAGATATCCACAGCTGGGCTTGTGCTTTGGCAGTAAGGCTCATGAAAATATCATGTGGTCGTCATACAGGAGTAGAACTGAATTGGAAACAAGTGAGATCGCGTAACCTGTAATGCACAACTATTGTGCATTTTTTTTCTCTTAACTGTGGTTTTCTCCCTCCCGTTTTCCTTTCATGGATCTTCCTTGCATCATGCATGTCCCTTGAATGATGTGACAGGCAGAAGTACCATTCCCTTTGCCATTGCTACTCTTTTGCTGAACACTAGGCCCTACAAAGCACAAGTTTGGAGAGTGATGGAATACGCTCCACTTGCCTGCATGAGGGCAACTTCAGCAACACTCAAGAAGCTCGACACCATCCAGGACAAAGCAGCCCGCTTGATTGGCACCCCATCCACCACCTTCAACATTCACTCTCTCCACCACCAGCACTGCCGTGTGTACCATCTACGAGATGCACTTCAGCACCTCACCAAGGCTTATTGGTAGCATCTCCCAAACCTTTGACCTCTCCCACCTAGAAGGACAAGGGCAGCAAGCGCATAGGAACACCACCACTTCCACATTCCCCTCCAAGTCACACGCCATCCTGATTTGGAAGTTGCCGTTCCTTCATTGTCACTGGGTCAAAATCCTGGAACTCCCTCCCTAACAGCACTGTGGGAGTACCTTCACCACATGGACTACAGCAGTTTAAGGCGGCAGCTCACCACAATCTTTTTAAGGACAGTTAGGGGTGGCCTTGCCAGGAATTAATTTTTTAAAAATACAAGAGCTGGCCAAGATTGTACGGC
Organism: Pristiophorus japonicus; assembly: GCF_044704955.1. NCBI lineage: Eukaryota > Metazoa > Chordata > Chondrichthyes > Pristiophoridae > Pristiophorus > Pristiophorus japonicus. The sequence continues at coordinate 125,633,945 of NC_091990.1, read as the reverse complement.
TTCTAATTTTGCTCCCCCCACCATTGCCCACTGTGGGGAAGTGACTGGTCTCATGGGTGTAAACCTACATCATATCACTTGCCACAGCAGTGTGTTGGAACTGTCATCCACTGTTCTACGATATTGCTCTTATCCTGCTGTGACTTTATATGGAAATAAGTTACACTAGTTTAATGATACATATGAACAAAAAAAACAAAAGAAAGTAGGAACAGGAGTAGGCCATTTGGCCACTCGAGCCTGCTCTGCCATTAAATAAGATCATGGCTGATCTGATCATGGGCTCAGCTCCACTTCCCTGCCCGCTCTCCACAACCCTTTGTTCCCTTATTGCTCAAAAATCTGTTTTTCTCCACCTTAAATATATTGAATGACCCAACCTATGCAGCTCTCTGGGGCAGAGAATTCCACAGATTTACAACCATCCGAGAAGAAAGTTCTCCTCATCTCAGTTTTAAATGGGCGATCCCTTATGCTAAAACTATGCCCTCTAGTTCTAGATTCCACCATGAGTGGAAAAATCCTCTCTAACTTGTTGAGCCCCCTCATTATCTTATCTATCTCAAGATCACCTCTCATTCTTCTGAATTCCAATGAGTACAGGCCCAACCTGCTCAACTTTTCTTCATAAGTCAACCCATTCATCTCAGAAATCAACTGAGTGAACCTTCTCTGAACTGCCTCCAATGCAAGTATATCCCTCCTTGCATGCATTAGTATGGATGTATTGGTGATCATTTTCCAACATTCTAGAGACTCTGGATCAGTTCCTATGGATTGGAGGGTAGCTAATATAACCCCACTTTTAAAAAAAGGAGGGAGAGAGGAAACGGAATTATAGACCGGTTAGCCTGATATCGGTAGTGGGGAAAATGTTGGAATCAATTATTAAAGATGTAATAGCAGCGCATTTGGAAAGCAGTGACAGGATCGGTCCAAGTCAGCATGGATTTATGAAAGGGAAATCATGCTTGATAAATCTTCTAGAATTTTTTTGAGGATGTAACTAGTAGAATGGACAAGGGAGAACCAGTGGATGTGGTGTGTTTGGACTTTCAAAAGGCTTTTGACAAGGTCCCACACAAGAGATTAGTGTGAAAAATTAAAGCACATGGTATTGGGGGTAATGTATTGACATGGATAGAGAACTGGTTGGCAGACAGGAAGCAAAGAGTAGGAATAAACGGGTCCTTTTCGGAATGGCAGGCAGCGACTAGTGGGGTACCGCAAGGTTCAGTGTTGGGACCCAGCTATTTACAATATACATTAATGATTTAGACAAAGGAATTGAATATAATATCTCCAAGTTTGCAGATGACACTAAGCTGGGTGGCGGTGTGAGCTGTGAGGATGCTAAGAGGCTGCAGGGTGACTTGGACAGGTTAGGTGAGTGGGTAAATGCATGGCAGATGCAGTATAATGTAGATACATGTGAGGTTATCCATCATCATCATCATAGGCAGTCCCTCGGAATCGAAGAAGACTTGCTTCCACTCTTTGCATGAGTTCTTAGGTGGCTGTACAGTCCAATATGAGAACCACAGTCTCTGTCACAGGTGGGACAGATAGTCGTAGAGGGAAAGTCGTAGAGGCTCCTTCCGCTGCCTGCGCTTGATTTCTGCATGTTTTTGGCGACGATACTCGAGGAGCTCAGTGCCCTCCCGAATGCACTTCCTCCACTTAGGGCGGTCTATGGCCAGGGACTCTCAGGTGTCAGTGGGGATGTCGCACTTTATCAGGGAGGCTTTGAGGGTATCCTTGTAACGTTTCCTCTGCCCACCTTTGCCCCGTTTGCCGTGGACAAGTTACGAGTAGAGCACTTGCTTTGGGAGTCTCGTGTCTGGCATGCGAACTATGTGACCTGCCCAGCGGAGCTGATCAAGTGTGGTCAGTGCTTCAATGCTGGGGATGTTGGCCTGGACGAGGACGCTAATGTTTGTGCAACTGTCCTCCCAGGGGATTTGCAAGATCTTGCAGAGGCATCGCTGGTGGTATTTCTCCAGTGACTTGAGGTGTCTACAGTACATGGACCCCATCTCTGAGCCATACGGGATGGCGGGTATTACCACGGCCCTGTAGACCATGAGCTTGGTGACAGTTTTGAGGGACTGGTCTTCAAACACTCTTTTCCTCAGGCGGCCAAAGGCTGTACTGGCGCACTGGAGGCAGTGTTGGATCTCGTCGTCAATGCCTGCTCTTGTTGATAGGAGGCTCCCGAGATAGGGGAAGTGGTCCACATTATCCAGGGTCACGCCATGGATCTTGATGTCTGGAGGGCAGTGCTGTGCAGCGAAAACAAGCTGGTGGAGGACCTTTGGCTTACTAATGTTTAGCGTAAGGCCCATGCTTTCATACGCCTCAGTAAATACATCGACTATGTCCTGGAGTTCAGCCTCTGTGGGCAAAAACAGGAAGGCAGAATATTTTATGAATGGTGACAGATTAGGATAAGGGGAGGTGCAACGAGACCTGGGTGTCATGGTACATCAGTCATTGAAAGTTGGCATGCAGATACAGCAGGTGGTGAAGAAGGCAAATGGCATGTTGGCCTTCATAGCGAGAGAATTTGAGTATAGGAGCAGGAAAGTCTTACTGCAGTTTTACAGGGCCTTAGTGAAGCCACACCTTGAATATTCTGTTCAGTTTTGGTCTCCTAATCTGAGGAAGGACATTCTTGCTATTGAGCGAGTGCAGCGAAGGTTCACCAGACTGATTCCTGGGATGGCAGGACTGACATATGAAGAAAGACTGGGTCGACTAGGCTTATATTCACTGGAATTTTGAAGAATGAGAGGGGATCTCATTGAAACATATAACATTCTGATGGGATTGGACAGGTTAGATGCAGGAAGAATGTTCCCGATGTTGGGGAAGTCCAGAACCAGAGGTCATAGTCTAAGGATAAGGGGTAAGCCATTTAGAACAGAGATGAGGAGAAACTTCTTCACTCAAAGAATTGTGAACCTGTGGAATTCTCTACCACAGAAAGTTGTTGAGGCTAGTTCGTTAGATATATTCAAAAGGGAGTTAGATGTGACCCTTACGGCTAAAGGGATCAAGGGGTATGGCGAGAAAGCAGGAAAGGGGTACTGAAGTTACATGTTCAGCCATGATCATATTGAATGGTGGCGCAACTATTTTCTATGTTTCTAAATACGGAGACCAAAACTGTACGCAGTACTCTAGGTGTGGCCTCACCAATACCCTGTACAGTTGTAGCAGGAATTCTCTGCTTTTATACGCTATCCCCCTTGCAATAAATACCAATATTCCATTTGCTTTCCTGATTACTTGCTATAACTGCATACTGTTTGTGTTTCATGCACAAAGACCTCCAGGTTTCTCTTTACTGCAGCATTTTGTAATTTTTCTCCATTTAAATAATAATTTCCTTTTTTATTTTTTCTGCCAAAGTGGATAACCTCACACCTTCCCACATTTTACTTGAATTTGCCAAATTTTTGCCCACTCACTTAACCTGTCTATATCCCTTTGCAGATTTTTTGTGTCCTCCTCACAATTTGCGTTCCCACCCATCTTTATATCATCAGCAAACTTGGCTACATTACACTCAGTCCCTTCATCCAAATCACTAATACAGATTGTAAATAGTATCGATCCCTGTGGCACCCCACGAGTTACTGTTTGCCAACCGGGAAATGATCCATTTATCCCGACTCTCTGTTTTCTGTTAGTTAGCCAATCCTCTATCCTGTGAACTTGCATCTTGTGCAGTAACCTTTTATGTGGCACCTTATCGAATGCCTTCTGGAAATCCAAATACACTATATCCATTGGTTCCCCCTTATCCACCCTGTTCTTTACAACTTCAAAGAATTCCAGCAAATTTGTCAAACATGATTTCTCATTCATAAAACCATGCTGACTCTGCTTGATTCAATTATGCTTTTCCAAATGTCCTGCTACTGCTTCCTTAATAATGGACTCCAGCATTTTCCCAAAAACAGATGTTAGGTTAACTAGTCTATAGTTTCCTGCTTTCTGTCTGACTCCTTTTTTTAAAATCGGGGCGTTGCATTTGCGGTTTTCTAATCCGCTGGGACCTCCCCAGAATCCAGGAAAGTTTGGTAAATTACAACCAATGCATCCACTATCCCTGCAGCCACTTCTTTTAAGACCCTCGGATGCAAGCCATCAGGTCCACTTTTAATCCTATTATTTTCAAATGGTATTACTGTTTCTCATCATGTCCCATGAGTAATGAAGGCATTTCACTGGTAGACTGATGAGCCATTTTACAATAGCAAAAAGGAATCACTTACATTCGGAAAAGAACACATTAAAAGGAAGGAATAAATTGCTCTCTCTCCCCAACAGCATTTCTTTAAAATAACACATCTAAAGGAGAAACACAAAAAAAATCTTCCGACTCTTATTAAAAAAATTAATAATGACCTTGAGAGATCTGCGGGGTCACTCAGCTTAATCCAGCTCATCTGTTGCAACTATCAGAATGCAAAAGGACAATTATTTCAGCAACAAACTTCTGTGCAAAGGACATACATTCATAGAAACATAGAAAACATAGAAAATAGGTGCAGGAGTAGGCTATTCGGCCCTTCGAGCCTGTACTGCCATTCAATGAGTTCATGGCTGAACATGCAACTTCAGTACCCCATTCCTGCTTTCTCGCCATACCCCTTGATCCCCCTAGTAGTAAGGACTACATCTAACTCCTTTTTGAATATATTTAGTGAATTGGCCTCAACAACTTTCTGTGGTAGAGAATTCCACAGGTTCACCACTCTCTGGGTGAAGAAATTTCTCCTCATCTCGGTCCTAAATGGCTTACCCCTTATCCTTAGACTGTGACCCCTGGTTCTGGACTTCCCCAACATTGGAAACATTCTTTCTGCATCTAACCTGTCTAAACCCGTCAGAATTTTAAACGTTTCTATGAGATCCCCTCTCATTCTTCTGAACTCCAGTGAATACAAGCCCAGTTGATCTAGTCTTTCTTGATATGTCAGTCCCGCCATCCCGGGAATCAGTCTGGTGAACCTTCGCTGCACTCCCTCAATAGCAAGAATGTCCTTCCTCAAGTTAGGAGACCAAAACTGTACACAATACTCCAGGTGTGGCCTCACCAAGGCCCTGTACAACTGTAGTAACACCTCCCTGCCCCTGTACTCAAATCCCCTCACTATGAAGGCCAACATGCCATTTGCTTTCTTAACTGCCTGCTGTACCTACATGCCAACCTTCAGTGACTGATGTAACATGACACCCAGGTCTCGTTGCACCTCCCCTTTTCCTAATCTGTCTCTCTGTTTTTACCACCAAAGTGGATAACCTCACATTTATCCACATTATACTTCATCTGCCATGCATTTGCCCACTCACCTAACCTATCCAAGTCACTCTGCAGCCTCATAGCATCCTCCTCGCAGCTCACATTGCCACCCAACTTACTGTCATCTGCAAATTTGGAGATACTACATTTAATCCCCTTGTCTAAATCATTAATGTACAATGTAAACAGCTGGGGCCCCAGCACAGAATCTTGCGGTACCCCACTAGTCACTGCCTGCCATTCTGAAAAGTACCCATTTACTCCTACTCTTTGTTTCCTGTCTGCCAACCAGTTCTCAATCCACGTCAGCATACTACCCCCAATCCCATGTGCATTAACTTTGCACATTAATCTCTAGCATAAAGTAGCAGTATGGTATAAAATAATGAGAAAATAAGAGGAATATGCAACTGAATGTCTGATCATGTCTATGTATGCTCCAGCAAGCCCCACAAAATATAAAAACATAAGGATATAAGAAATAGGAGCAGAAGTAGGCCATTCGGCCCCTCGAGCCATAAGATCATGGCTGATTTTCTACCTTATGTCCACTTTCCTGCACTATCCCCATATCCCTTGATTCACTTAATATCCAAAAATCTATCAAGCTCTGTCTTGAATATACTCAAAGATAGTCTCCACAGTCCTCTGGGGTAGAAAATTCCAAAGATTCACCACCCTCTGAGTGAAAAAATTATCCTCATCTCAGGCCTAAATGACCTATCCCTTATCCTGAGACTATGACCCCTGGTCCTAGACTCCCCAGCCAGGGGAAATATCCTCCCTGCATCTACCCTGTCACACTCTAAGAGTTTTGTATGATTCAATGAGATCACCTCTCAATCTTCTAAGCTCTGGAGAATATCGACCTGGGGCTGAAATTGCCCCTTTCTTTAAGGCCTCTTAACCCCGGAAATTGGCGGCCACGCTGCGGAGTGCAATGGCCGCTGACCTTTCGTGCAATGGCCGCCACTATCAAAATTCTGCTCTGGCATTATCCCGGCGGTGACCCGCTTGCTCTCCTACCGGTCCGCTGTTGCCGATCCGTCCTAAGTGCGTCATCAGAGTCCGTACCGCTGATGTTTTTCCATGACGGCGAAAATCTTCGGCCCGCTCGGCGGTGCCAAAACAAGCTTTTTCCCGCTGGTGCATTGAGGTTGTGGCCTTCAGCAATGGCGGCGTGGCTTCCATTGAAGGGGAGGACATACTGCCACTGATGCCATGTTTTTTTTTGTCGCTCGACTTCCATGTCAGCCCGACAATTGTACCTCCTCTTCGGTGCCAGGTCGCCGGACCAGCCAACACCCTCCTTGGTGGCCCAGTGGACCGAAGTTTAAAGATCGCGCAGGCTCTCTCCGCTAAGTGAAGGGGAGAGCTGTGGTGACGCGGCGCCATAATGACGACATTGCAGAGGTGAATATACACCGACCCCAACTTCCACCCCTCAAGTGTTGTCACCGCCAAATATCTGTCCCCATTAAGAGCGACTTCCGGATTCAAGTGAAATAAACAAAGAGCGGAATTTCACTCAAGAGACAACCTCAACCACCACGGTGGTAAGAACCATAGAAACGGGGTGGGAGCGCCCCGTTTTGGGTGAGGGACAATTTTGGGGCCTTAGTCTACTCAATCTCACCTTATAGGACAATCCCCCCTCATGGGACAATCACCCCATCCCAGTAATCAGTCTGGTGAACTTTGCATATGCTCCCTCTATGGCAAGTATATCATTCCTTAGATAGAGACCAAAACTATACACAATACTCCAAGTGTGGTCTCACCAGGCCCGCTGGCCCGGCCGAAACCCTCCCTGGTGGCCCAGTGGGCCGATGTTTTAAATGCATGGAGGCTCTCCCCTTTAAGTGAAGGGGAGAGCCGTGGTAACTCCACACCGCCCCCAACTTCCGCCTCTCAGTTTCTCTCACTGATGCGTTTCTTCCCCTCGGATGTTGACAGCTCCCCCATTATGACCAACGTCCAGATCAAAACAAAACGAAAAAAAAGCCGAATGTCGCTCAAGAGGTGACCTGAACTGCAGCTGCAGTAAAAAACACCAGTGGAACGCCCCATTTTGGGCGGGGGGCAATTTTTACCCCCTTTACTCTTATACACAAATCCTCTTGTAATAAAGGCCAACATAACATTGGCTTTCTTAATTGCTTGCTGTACCTGCATGTTAACTTTCAGTGATTCTTGTACAAGGACATCCAGCTCTCTTTGACCACCACATTTCCCAATCTCTCACCATTTAAAAAATACTCTGCTTTTCTATTTTTCCTACAAAACTGGATAGCTTCACATTTCTCAACATTATATTGCATTTGCCATGTTCCAACCCACTCACTTAGCTTGTCTATATCCCCTTGAAGTCTCTTTGCATCCTCCTCACAACTTACATTCCCACCTAGCTTTGTATCATCAGCAAACTTGGATATATTACATTTGGTCCCCATATCCAAATCATTGATATAGATTGTGAATAGCTGGTGCCCAAGCACCAATCCTTGCGGTACCCCACTAGTTACAGCCTGCCAACCCAAAAATTACCAATTTATTTCTACTCTCTGTTTTCTGTCCATTAACCAATCCTCAATCCATACTGGTATATTACCTCCAATCCCATGAGCCTTAATTATTGTGTGGCATCTTATTGAATGCCTTCTGAAAATCCAAATACACCATATCCTCTGGTTCACCCTTATCTATTCTGCTAGTTACAACCTCAAAAATCTCTAACAGATTTGTCAAACATGGTTTCCCTTTCATAAATCCATGTTGACACTGCCCAATTCTGTTATTCTTTTCCAAGTGCCCTGTTACCACATCCTTAATAATAGATTTGAGCTTTTCCCTACTACTGATGTCAGGATAATTGGTCTGTAGTTCATCATTTTCTCTCTCCCTCCTCTCTTAAATAGCAGGGTTACATTTGCTACCTTACATTCCGCAGGAACCATTCTAGAATCGATGGAATTTTGGAAGATGACAACCAATATCTCTATAGCCACTTCTTTTAAAACCCTGGGATGTCGGCCATTAGGTCCAGAGAATTTATCGGCTTTCAGTCCCATTAATTTCTCCAGTACTATTTTTTTACTGAAACTTATTTCTTTCAGTTCCTCATTTTCACTAGAGCCTTGGTTTCCCCACTATTTCCGGGAGGTTTTTTGCATCTTCTTCCATGAAGACAGACACAAAGGGGCCAAAATTGCCCCTTCCCTTAAGGCCTGTTACCGCCGGAAATCGGCAGCCACACTGCAGAGCGGGATGGCCGCAGATTTTAAGTTAAATTGCCGCCATTTTGAAAATTCCGCTCCTGTGGTATCCCAGCGGTGACCCGCTCCTCCTACTACCACTCCGCTGATCCATCCTAAGTGCGTCATCAGAGCGTGCAACGCCGATGTGTCCACCCCAAACGTGAAATTCGCCAAGAAAATCGTGCTGCCGCTGCTCGGTACCACCAACAGCTTTTTCTGTCGGTGCACTGTGTTTGGAGTGCTTCGAAAATGACGGTGCGGCTGCCATTAAAGGAGAGGTCCTATAGCTGTGGCCGCCATCTTTTTTTTTTGTTGGCTGACGGCCATGTCGGGCCAACACTTATGCCCCCCCGGGTTCGGCCGGGTCACCAACATGCAGCCTGCCAGCCTGTCTTGGGAGCCAGGTTGCTGGCCCGGCCGAAATCCTCCATGGTGGACCAGTGGACCTAATCACAGAGGCTCTCCCCTTTAAGTGAAGGGGAGAGACGTGGTGATGCGCCAGCGTGATGACATCATCAGGACTACGCTGATGAATGACAGCGGCGGACACTCCGCCCGCCTCCACTTCCTTCCCTCTATTTAGCGAGCATCCGCTCACCGCCGCACTTCCACCTCCATTATGACGACTTCCGGGCCACCTGAAAAAGTGGCACTCTACTGCGGTGGAGAAAACAGTGTGCCGTGTTTTCAGTGGGGGGGGGGGGGGGGGGGGTGGAATTTCACCCCCAAAGTATTTGTTTAATTTCTTGATCATTTCTTTATTTCCCATTATAGTTTCTCCTGTCTCAGCTTGTAAGGGACCCAAATTTACTTAAGCTAATCTTTTCCTTTTTACATGCCTGTAGAAGCTTTTATAGGGTTCAATTTTCCCCAAAGCTTTTTCCTACCATACTTGAAGAGTTACGCCCGTTTTCTTTGGGCCCAAGTTCGGCAAAATTTTTTTTTTCTAAGTTTCCCCATTGGATTTCTTCATTTTGGCGTGGCCTAACCTGTCCTTTAGTTTTGGGGGTGGAGCCTTGATCTGCGCCAAAAAGATTGGGCTGCTATGGCAAAGTGAAACATACAGCCAGCTCCCAACACATTAAAACACATTGCATCAATTTAAAAACACTTTAAATACATTGCATCAACTTAAAAACACATTAAAATATATTACAGCAACTTACCTCCAATTATTAAAGCCGGTCCTCTCCCCATCACTAGCCCAGGCCGAAGGGATTGCCGGTGCGCTCTCCGGCCCCCAGCCCTATCTGTGTGGTCTCCATGTTCACTCCCCCGCCCCTAGCCCTGGCCAAAGGGCTTGCCTGTGCGCTCTCCAGCCCCTAGCCCCGGCCAAGTGGTCTCCCGGTGCGCTCTCCCATCCCTAGCCCTGGCTGAGTGGTCTCCCTGTGCGCTCTCCTGCTCCTAGCCCAGGCCAAGTGGTCTCCCGGTGCGCTCTCCCATCCCTAGCCCTGGCTGAGTGGTCTCCCTGTGCGCTCTCCTGCTCCTAGCCCAGGCCAAGTGGTCTCCCGGTGCGCTCTCCCATCCCTAGCCCTGGCTGAGTGGTCTCCCTGTGCGCTCTCCTGCTCCTAGCCCAGGCCGAAGGGCTTGCCGATCCATTCCCCCGCCCGTAGCTCAGGCCGAGTGGTCTCCCGGTCCGCTCCGCTCCCCGCCCCTAGCCCAGGTCGACTGGCCTCCTGGTCTGCTCCCCTGCCCCTATCCCAAGCCGAATGGCCTCCTCCCTCACGGTTCCCACACCTAACTACACCTGAAAAGCTCTCCCTCCCCCCACCTCTCTCTCCCTCCCCCCACCTCTCTCTCCCTCCCCCCACCTCTCTCTCCCTCTCTCCCTTACTTTTCCTACTGCTGCTGTCTGGGCATCTGCTGCACTTACCTGCGCTGATTTCTTTAACTCTCCAGAAGGTTTTTCTGCACAGGCCACATACGCTGGTCTAAGCAGAACTGGAGTAACTCTCAGCTGGCCAAACTTCCCTAAATGGCCAGAATCGGCGTGGGTGGCAGGTTATGCCTTGTTAGATCTCTTAATTTTCAATGAGATGCGAACTCCGGTGATAGTTTAACATAACTTTATTCTGGTAGCTGAAACAAACTGCTGGCTTTATGCCAAGTACTTTGTCCTTCTGAAACACATGGCAAAAAATGGCTGGACTTATCCTGGATCAATTTACAATCGTGACCTCGCCCCATTTAACCTTATTGGCTCAGTTGATATGCTGTTAGCCCATAATTGGCTCACTGCCAAAAGTCCTGAAATGTCAAGTTGATTGATGTCTTAATGCAATGTGCTCGCTCTCACGTTGGCAAGTGTCTGTGTTTTCTCAACTTTGCAGCCTGTTTGAATTCTCTATCAATCCCCCCTTTGATTCTTTCACAAACTGAATCATAAAACATCAGGTATCACTGGTTAAACATTCTACAAAATAATTTCATACATGTTAATAGAGTTTCCTTCTAAAATTTGTTGATGTGTTTCACTACATGTCCGGACTAGTAGCTTCCACACAAATTTACATCAACCTGAATTCCATCATGGCCACAATGGAAGTCTGGTTTTAGTAGGTTAATTAACCTCATTCCAATTTAATCCAAATCAATATCTTAATTCAACCAGTAAACAACCTTCCCTTAAGCATAACATACCCCTGTGCCACGTACAGATGGTCTGCTGGGACCTGCAAGGTGTCTCACCTGCGGGACAGCAGCTACAGCCACTTGGTCGCAACAACATTTAATCAACATAAACAAACAATATAAAAGTAAAATAATTACAACGAAAGAATTAAACCTTCCACCAATGAAGTTCCTATTGAACAGAGCCATTCAGTGGCTCCGCTCCACAAAGTGAATGATGGGGGTTGCTTAAGTTTTTCTACCTCCTTTTGGATATGCTCCGCTAAGTGGGTAATTTCTTCTGAGCTATCTGGGATATATGTGCAATACTCAGTTCCGAGTAGGGTGCAAGTACCTCCCTTTTCAGCCAGGGTGTAGCCAAGGGCTAGTCTATTCTGTAGGGCTAATGTGCGGATTGCTACCATTTCTGCATTGATTTTAACTAGGGCCTCTGAGGTATCATTGGCTACCCGTTCCACAATGGATGCCATGTTAATGGATTCACTTGCCAGTCTGGCGGTCCCATACCTGGGGATCAGAATGGCAAAGAGCCTCTCTATTTCTGTGATAGCTCTCTTAGGACGGTGTAAATGTTCCGACAGTGACTTTATATGATACATAAATGGCACAAGGTAGGCTAAATAGCAGGATCCCGTCCAATTCTGGGGCAGCCAAGGGTAGGCCTTGTGGTCACATACCCAACAGGTGCCATTATAAGCAATGAATGTTAGCTGCTTCTTTGTCAGCAACACTCCGGGGCCTGTCCAGGCTTTTCCATTTGTTTTAATCAGGATTCCAGTTATGTTAAGAACTCCCACATTGGCCCAGTTTGGACGGTTCCGTGGCTTGATTATATTATAATTCCGGGAGCATATGCTATACCCCATATTTTGGCCTCCTTTGATGTTTCTAATCGGATAGACCGATTCCCCAGGTCTTCCTACTCCCGTTGTATTAGTGATAACAAAAAATGGGGGCCGTTTGGAATTATTGTGGCACGGTTGGTACCCCCCTTCAAAGGTAGTCAGATTGTAACCTGCTGACTTCCATTTACGTGCCCAGTCTACCATATCCTGAAACGCATTGCCTGTTTTGTTTTGATTAATTATCCACTCAGCCATTTCCGAGATATTCAAGGGAATTGGCCTCAAGGGAATCCCTCCCTTTGAGTGAATATGAATATGCGCACACACCCAACAACTAGAAATGTTACCTTGTTTGGCATAAATGTATGACATATATAAAAAAGTATTTACATGTAATTCCCTGGGTACTCTACTATTTCCCTTTGGTGCAGAGGGTCGGCTAGTAAGAAGTAGGCAAATGCCTAGAATACCTGCAGTCAGTAGTATAGTAAATTTATACATTTCGGCAAAAAGTAATTGTCCTTATCAGATTTCAGCTTCAGTTACGGATGCTCGTTTAACATGTGAGGCGTGGATCCAGGCTTTCTTTCCTTGGACTTTAACAGCTGCCTGGGTGGTCAATAACACCTGGTAAGGTCCCTCCCACTTGGCACCCAAAGGTTCTTTATGCAACTTTTTCACATACACCCAGACTCCCGGGATGATGTCATGTCCTCCTTCGGGTGGATTACCCCAAGCTGCCGATACCTGTCGGGAAACAGAACTAAAAGCATTGGTTAGGTCCTGACAGTATGATAACAAAGTGTCACTCATTAAGTGAACATCAGCTTTCCGTAAATCGATAGTTCCTGGCAGCGACATGGGTCTTCCTGTTATAATTTCAAATGGGCTTAGACCTGTAGTTCTGTTCGGGGTTGCCCTAATGCTACATAGCACTATTGGTAGTGCCTGGGGCCATGGTGTTCCTTCTTGGTGATATTTGGTTGTTTCAGAGTTCGATTCATTCACTCTACTTGTCCTGATGATTGTGGGTGATAAGGACAGTATAACTCCCACATAATGTTCAGTAACCTACAGACTTCTGGCAGACAGCAACTGTGAAGTGTGTTCCCTGATCTGAGTCAATGCTACTCGGGACTCCCCATCGGGGAATGTAATCCTTACACAAGACCTTTGCAGTGTGATTGGCTGTGGCTCTTTTAGTTGGGACAGCTTCTACCCATCTAGAGAATCTGTCGACCATGACAAGAATGTTAGTGTATCCTTGGCATGGAGGGAGAGATATATAATGACCTGCAGATGCTGGAATGGTCCGACAGGGGCAGGGGGCCTCAGTTGGGGCATTACGTGATGGGTCCAGAATTATTTTTCTGGCAGACCACACAACGGTCTGCTACCAGCTGGGCATGTTTTTTAAATCCCCGACCCCACCAGCTTTTCTGGAACCTTGCCGTCATCTGTTGTGAGGCCAAATGTCCCCACGAGTGGATCTGTTGGGCTAAAAAAGGCATAAGCATTTGTGGCGCGACTGGCTTGTCGCTAACTCTTTGTCTCCAGACACCATCTTCGCATAGTTTAATTCTTGCCTCAATCCATGTCCATTTTTCCTCTCGGGAGCACTTGCCTTGCATTGTTTGAAGGTCTCGTGTCAGAGTCCTGAGTGCTTTCAATCTGCACATCTGTGTTGGTTCTTCTGGGGGAGCGCCCTGTGAGGCGGCATCTTTAGCTGCCTGGTCAGCTAGGGCATTTCCCTGTGCTTCTGTGGTATTTTCCTTGGTATGGGCCTTACACTTCAGGATGGACACTTCCTGAGGTCATTGTATGGCCTCTAGTAAGTCTCGGACTTCTTTTACATTTGGGATAGGTGTACCAGCAGCAGTGAGGAATCCCCTTTTCCACCATAACAGACCAAAGTCGTGAGCGACTCCAAAAGCATAATGCGAATCTGTGTAGACATTAGCTGTCTGTCCTTCTGCTATTCGACATGCTTCTGACAGGGCCCACAACTCGGCCTGTTGTGCTGACGTTCCTGAGGATAAACATCCTTTTGCCACTACCTCATATAAGGTTGTAACTGCCCATTCTGCTTTTCTGGTACCATTGTCCACAAAGGAAAAACCATCTGTAAACAGGATGAGGTCTGGGTTGTGCAGAGGCTCCTCTGCTGCTAAGGCTGCTTCTTCTGTTTCTTTTAAAATCTCCACGCAGTCATGCTCTTCACATTCTCCCCCCTCTTGCTCCCTCGATTCTGACATCGGGAGCATAGTTGCGGGATTAACCGGGCTGGCCCGGACGATATGGAGATTAGGAGCTTCCAAAACTGCTGTCCAGCGGGTCCATCTATCTGCCATCACCTGAGACATTCTATTCATAGACAGCGAAGCGTGTACGGTGTGGGGACACTTGACAATCAGCTTTTGGTCGAGGACTAGACCCGCAGTGATCATTACCGCTCGACATGTAGCTTCCATGGCCCTTAGGCAACTTCCCCATCCGAGGGCTACCTCATCCAGTTTTGCCGAATAATAGCCAATAGGCTTTGCCGATCCCCATGTTCTTGTGTCAGTATAGTTGTCATGTATCCTTCTTTCTCATGGACAAACAGGGTAAATGGCTTACCACTGTCGGGGATTCCCAGAGCCGGTGCCGAACACAAAGCCTTTTTCAAACTGAGGAAGGCCTCTTGCTGTTCCTTAGTGAGGGTGATGGCTTCTTTAGAGGCACGTTTCCCCTTTAAGATATCATTCAGTGGCTGAGAAAGCTGTGTGAAGGAGTCAATCCAATTTCTGTTAAAGTTACACAATCCCAAAAAAGACCTTAGTTCCTGAATAGTGGTGGGTTTTTTAGCAGCCCGAATGGCTGCAGTTCTATCCTGGGTAAGTTCTCTCTTAACTTGTGAAATCTTTTGTCCCAGGTATACAACCTCTTCTTGGGATATTTGTGCTTTGTCTATGCTGGCTTTATGTCCTTTCAGCCAAAGGTGGTCCAGCAGAGCTCGTAAATTTTGTTCGTGCTGTTCTTCCGTGTTTGAAGCTAGCAGGATATCGTCTACATATTGGATGACTGTTGATGACAGGGGAGGTAATTCTCGCAAATGGCTTTGTAAAGCCATGTGGAATACCGTAGGGCTGTTGTGGAAACCCTGCGGTAACCGGGTCCAAATATACTGTTGTCCTTGGACAGTGAAAGCAAACCACTGTCGAATCTCCGGTGCCAGAGGCACCAACCAAAATCCGTTGGCCATATCTATAACCGAGAAATATTTATGTTCCGGTTTGAGGGCATTAAAAATGGTAGAGGGATCTGCGACCAAAGGAGCTTTTTGATCAATGCACTGATTAGCTTTCCTATAATCGACAGTCAAACGCCAAGTCTCATTAGATTTCTGTACCAACCACACGGGGCTATTGGAGGAGCTATGCGTTTTAATAAGCACCCCTTGTTTCTCCAATTGCTGAATAACCGGTAAGATTCCCGCGATCGCAGTTGGACTGATGGGATACTGTTTAGTGCATGGAGGCTTGGTCCCAGTAAATGATGCAGGCTCCATCTGGAGTAGGCCACAATCGTTATCTTTAGCCCATATCGGGTGTTCCTTCAATTCTTCTTTCTTCAAAGTTCTAATTGACCATGTCACCCGACCATCCTCGAAATGCAACGATGAATCTACTTGGATTAGGACGTCCATTCCGAAAAGGGGTTGATCTACTGGGCCTATCCAGACTGGCGTGGTTAGTTTATGTGGACCCAGCCCTATAAGTACTGGTGTTGTCCTTTTAATTTCCATTTCATGGCCCCCAACTCCATAGACCGTATGTGCCCTACTATCCAACGGCAAAAAGTTTCCATATTGTAGGGGTAAGCATGTTAATTCCGCCCCTGTCTAAAAGACAGTCCACATCCTTATCGCCCACCCTCACAGTTATATATAGCCCATCTCCCCTTTGTTGTATTAGTGCGAGGAGGGGGGGCAGGGCAGGCTCTAATCGTTTTTTGCTATCCCAAATAACTCTTTCTGTTGTTGTATTGTCAGTCGCTTAAATGCTTCTATGAGGTCATTATCTTGTGACAAGCCTGGCTTATTGGCTGAATTGTATCCCTGGCTGCGTTCTCTTCCCCGGTCATGACTTTGCTGTTACACCCTGCATGGCTTGGCCCAGTGACCTTCTTTCCCACAATAATGACATTTTCCGGGTAATTTTCCTAATGACTGTTTATTGGAATCCTAGGAGTTCCATCCCATAGCCTGCACAGCTCAGACTTTAGCTCCCATATCCCTGTCTAATTGGTTACATCGCTCCACCAACGCTGCAAAGGTAGTTCCTCTACCTTCCCAGTCCGGTAACACTACCTTAAGCATTTTGGACAGTTCTGGCTTTAGATCTGCCACGAAAGCTGATTTCAGGGGTCCAAACTCTTGTTCATTCATTTCCTCATCCGTATTATTCATACCCGAATGTTCTAGCCACGTGCATTTAAACCGCTCGTCATACTCCAGGACCTCCTCTGTTCCTTTCTGTTGGCAGGCTGCAATTTTTCCCCAGTCTGTCTTAGCTGGACTGAAGACTTGCAGCCATTGTTTAATCGCATCCAACCCTGCGTCTAATTCTTGCTCATCCTGCCCCAAAGTTCCTTTTACCTTGTCGTACAATTTTCTTCCTTGTGTTTTTGGCACCATTATGGTCAAAATTTGCACTCCGTACCAGGGATGAAGTTGATATATATTTCTTAAGCGGTCCAATTGGTCCCACGTTTTCACTCCCCCTTTCTTTGGATTGGGCAACTCCTTGGACCATTTATCAATTTTCTCTGGGTCTGCCGGATCATGAACTAAATATTTTTCATACAGCCTTTTCTTTGTTTTTTTGGTTCTGCCCTCATCCACAGTCTCTTCTGATTTGACTACAACTCGTCTTTTTTTAAATGAGGCAAAACGCACCCCTAATTCTTCATCCTCCGACCCTGTATCGTAGTAGGACTCAGAATCCGTATCTATTCCTTGGTCGTGTCTTTGGGTTTGCGCTTTTAATTTATCCAAACATGGGTACCCTGGGAATTGACCAATACATTTTCCTTTTCCTATTACTATCTCTTGACCTAATGATTTTTTCCATTCTTTAATTTCACCTTTAAGATTTTTAACTTCCGCTTCCAACTTTTCAAGTTCAAGCTTTTACTGTCTCATTTGCTCACAAACCGCTTGCAATTGGTCCTTTGTACCGTTCAGGTCGCTATCATGTTGGGAACGCATTATAATTTCATTCCACTGTCAGATCTGTCCCATAATAGCTAAGGACCATCTGGTTCGCTCTTTATTTTTCATACGGGTCATTTTTCCCCAGACCCTTTTGATCTTGTCCAAGGACCATTGTCCTTTGGAGGTTCCATATTTCCGTTCAATCTTAATACAGGTTTTGGATAAGTCGAATTGTTGCTCTATATATTCTTTCAACTGTTCGAGGATTTCGTCTATCGAAACCTCAGGTGGTGCCCGCCCGCCTTTAACAGTTGTAGGCAATTCTTTGCTCTTATCTTCTGCTGCCATAGTACTAATTTCTTTACTGGGGTCTCGAGTCGTAGGCTTTCCAGTCGATCAGTGGGTCAGTGATGAATTAACTAACACACCGCCGAAGTTTAGTTGTCTATGGGACCGTGAACCGATTACCAACCGGAGGGTTCGCAAACCGGAGGCTTTCGGAATCGCGTAGAAGGGGAGGTGAATTTAGACAATTGACTGAGGACTTTTATAAAGAGGAGTCCTTACCTCAGTATGTAGGTCCGATGTCCAAAATTCAGTTTCTTCCCTCAGTGATCCTGTTCGTGACGCCAAAATTGTTAGATCTTTTAATTTTCAATGAGATGCGAACTCCGGTGATAGTTTAACATAACTTTATTCTGGCAGCTGCAACAAACTGCTGGCTTTATGCCAGGTCCTTTGTCCTTCTGAAACACATGGCAAAAAATGGCTGTACTTATCCTGGATCAATTCACAATCGTGACCTCGCCCCCTTTGACCTTATTGGCTCAATTGATATGTTGTTAGCCCATAATTGGGTCACTGCCAAAAGTCCTGAAATGTCAAGTTGATTGATGTCTTAATGCAATGTGCTCGCTCTCACGTAGGCAAGTGTCTCAACTTTGCAGCCTGTTTGAATTCTCTATCACGCCCCTTTTGGCTGAAAATAAAACTTACCTAAAAAAAATCATAACGAACTGAGTTACGCTGGTGCAAATTGATTGAAGAAATTGTGTTTTTTTAACTTAGGCCAAAAAAAGCAGCCTGCTCCAAAATAACAGCTCAAATCACTGAGGAACATTGAGCCATAGTCTGTTTTTATGTCTCTCGCTAGTTTACTCTTATATTCCATTTTCCCTTTCTTTATCAATTTCTTGGTCCTCCTTTGCTGAATTCTAAAATCCTCAGGCTTACAGCTCTTTTTGGCAACATTATAAGCCTCTTCCTTTGATCTAATACGATCTTTAACTTCTCTTATTAGCCACGATCGGAGCACTTTTCCTGTGGGGTTTTTATGCCTTAAAGGAATGTATGTGTGTTGTAAATTATGTATTCATTTTTTAAATGCTAGCCATTGCTTGTCTACTGTCATACCTTTTAATATAGTTTCCCAATCTACCTGAGCCAACCAGCCCCTCAAACCTACATAGTTTGCTTTGTTTAGATTTAAGACCCTAGTTTCAGATTTAACTAAATCACTTTCAAACTTAATAGAAAATTCCATCATAATATGGTCACTCTTCCTTAAAGGCCCCTTTACTAGAAGATTATTAATTAGCCCTTTCTCATTGCACAATACAAATCTAAAATAGCCTGTTCCCTAGTTGGTTCCTCAACGTACTGATCTAGAAAACCATCTTGTATACATTCTATGGGCTCAATTTTCCCCAATTATCTGTGCTTTTTTTTGGCGTGCACCATTGTTTTGGAGTAAATAAAAATCTCCAAGTTTCCCCAAAGTTTCTGCGCCAGCGTAATTCAGTTAGGTACGAATTTTTTAGGTTACGATATTTTTGCGTCATATGGGGCATAATAACCTGATGTCTGCGCCAGTTTTTCACATTTAAGCAAGTTTGGCCAACTTACATTTTTCCTAGGATGGCGTATGTGACCGCTCCCAAAAAAACCTTCTGGGCACTTAAGAAAAAGCGCACATTACAAAATCATCGCAGAAAGACGCCATTGTGTTTAGGCGAAGTTTTGGAGAGAGTCAAGAAGGTAAAGACTATCCATCATGAAGCTTATTTTTTTCAAAGTCAAAAAGGA
The DNA here is from genome assembly GCF_044704955.1 of Pristiophorus japonicus. Lineage (NCBI taxonomy): Eukaryota > Metazoa > Chordata > Chondrichthyes > Pristiophoridae > Pristiophorus > Pristiophorus japonicus. The sequence continues at coordinate 125,614,616 of NC_091990.1, read as the reverse complement.
GAAATTGGAAGTCTAATGCAATTCTTTAATTTTTAATTTTTTTTTCAAAGTACCACCCCACCACCGAATGTCTCCTGACCGGGGTCAAGAGTCAGAAGCGTCGACCGGCAGCATTGCTCCCTTGCCCAGACACAGGATCGGGGCTCTTCAGAGGTTGGTCTGGAGATTGGAGTGTGAGTAGCAGTTGATTCCGTCAATTGCCACGGGGTCTAGGCGTGTTCCCTTATTGCAGCAGCTACCTCCGACATTCCCTCCCTAATGTTCACCGGCAGTGTATCAGCTACCTCCGACATTCCCTCCCTAATGTTCACCGACAGTGTATCAGCTACCTGTGACATTCCCTTCCTCATGTGCCCGGTCAGTGCTCCCATTACTTGTGAGAGTGTTATTACTTCTCCTGACAGTCCCGATACCTCATCAATGATCGCGTAAGGTCAATGCACTCCCCACTCATTGCCATCATCTGAACCACATCTGTTACATACTGCACCTCAGGAGAGTGCTGTCGAGCTCTCCTTCCCCTCCTCACCCTGGGAGTGGCTTGCTGCACCCCACGAGAACCCGCAGCCTTGGACTGTGTGAAACCATGGAATGTCCCAACACTCGTACCACTCAGGAAAGGGGCTGGCAGCTCAAAGGGCGGCACCAAAACCTCCTCCAGACTAAGTACAACAGTGGGAGCTTCATCCTCCTCCTCCCCCTCATTTGGTCTGGAAGGTCGGAGTGGAAGATGTCCTCCTCTTTAGGCTCGTCCGCGTCTGAATCTTCTTCTGCATCGGCTTCAGCTTTGTCAGGGTTCGCCTCAAGTTCTGCAAAATATAACAGAACAGACAAATGGTTAGCAGCAGAGGAGGGAGCAGGGTGGCATGAGTAAGCTCACACAACGCAGGCAGCAGGCTCATTTGCAGGACCACGATGAATTATAGCACATTGCATCAACGTAGCCTATGGAGACATCCCCCTGAACCAAAGCATGGCTAGCCCGCAGAGTATTTAACATTTAGCAAAGCCAGACTGTGGAATTTGCAGGACTTACTCTCTCCATTGAATGTGGGCCCAGCTTGTGCAGTGGTGATTGCTTTTCTCCAGGCAGGATCCATCAAAGCAGCGACCCTGTCTTCCAAAGGTGTCAGTGGGTGCAGATTTGCCGGGCCTCCTCCTGTTGGAGTTCTCTCTCTTTTGTTGTGTGCCACCTTCCTCTGCAAAGATGAAAATATAACTTTTTAGAGAGGATGTCTTTCTGTTGGGTGGGACATACAGATGGTCACATTTACAATTGCAATTCCAGTGAATAAATGAAAATATTACTTGCACTAACTGCTTGACCAAGGTCTTGCCACTTCTTTTTGTACTAGCCTCTGGACCTCGGGGTGGTCACCATTGCACAGTAATCTTCTGCATGTTGGTTCCAGCATTTATTCAGTTGTTTTGGTGAAACTTTTATTTGACCTCTGCTGGTGTCCAGCTCGGGCCATCTGGCCTCAATTACAGTAATTTCGTCCTGTGAGAAATTCTTGGTCCTTGAGCCGCGTTGAATATTGCAGCTCCGATTTTAAGTTCTCACACACCACTCAGAATTAAAGTTCTCACACACAACTAGCTCTTTAAAAATGGCTGAATGCAGACCAGGAGCTGTACTGGGCATGCGCGCCCATAGCAGTCTCGTAAAAAACGTCATTATTTTTTTCGTGCATGCGTAGAAGGGGGGAGCATTGTTTTTTTCGGCGCAGACATTAGGCTCCACCCCCCGAAACTAAAGGACAGGCTGCGCGGCACCAATTTCAAAAATTAGAACAGGGAAACTTTAACGTTTTTTTTGGCATAGTCGGGCCCTCAAAAAACGGGCGTAACTCTTGAAATACGCCAAAAAACGGCATTAGGGAAAATTGAGCCCGTAGAATTCGTCCTCCAAACTTACTGAAAATTTTGTTTGCTCAGTCTATATGTAGATTAAAGTCCCCTATGATTACTGTATTACCCTTGATACATGCACTTCTAATTTCCTGATTTATACTGTCCCCTACATTACCATCACTGCTTGAGAGCCAATAAATAACTCCCACTAAGTTTTCTGCCCCTTGTTGTTTCTTAGCTCCACCCAAACTGATTCTACTTGATTTTCCGAGCTAAGATCCTTTCAGTCTGCTGTCTTTATCCCATTCTTTATTATCAGGACTACCCCTCTTTTTCCATTTTGCCTATCTCTTCTAAATGTTAACTATCCTGGAATATTTAGTTCCCAACCTTGGTCACTTTGCAACCACATTTCCGTAATGGCTATTAGATAGAAACATAGAAACATAGAAAATAGGTGCAGGAGTAGGCCATTCGGCCCTTCGAGCCTGCACCACCATTCAATAAGATCATGGCTGATCATTCCTTCAGTACCCCTTTCCTGCTTTCTCTGCATACCCCTTGATCCCTTTCGCCGTAAGGGCCATATCTAACTCCCTCTTGAATATATCCAATGAACTGGCATCAACAACTCTCTGCGGCAGGGAATTCCACAGGTTAACAACTCTCTGAGTGAAGAAGTTTCTCCTCATCTTAGTCCTAAACGGCCTGCCCCTTATCCTAAGACTGTGTCCCCTGGTTCTGGACTTCCCCAACATCGGGAACATTCTCCCGCATCTAGCCTGTCCAGTCCAGTCAGAATCTTATATGTTTCTATGAGATCCCCTCTCATCCTTATAAAGACCAGTTGATCCAGTCTCTCCTCATATGTCAGTCCAGCCATCCCTGGAATCAGTCTGGTGAGCCTTCACTGCACTCCCTCAATAGTAAGAATGTCCTTCCTCAGATTAGGAGACCAAAACTGAACACAATATTCCAGGTGGGGCCTCACCAAGGCCCTGTACAACTGCAGCAAGACTTCCCTGCTCCTATACTCAAATCCCCTTGCTATGAAGGCCAACATACCATTTGCCTTCTTCACCGCCTGCTGTACCTGCATGCCAACTTTCAATGACTGATGAACCATGACACTCAGGTCTCGCTGCACCTCCCCTTTTCCTAATCTGCCGCCATTCAGATAATATTCAGCCTTCATGTTTTTTGCCCCCAAAGTGGATAACCTCACATTTATCCACATTATACTGCATCTACAATGTATTTGCCCACTCGCGTAACCTGTCCAAGTCATCTTGCAGCCTCTTAGCGTCCGCCTCACAGCTCACACCGCCACCCAGTTTAGTGTCATCTGCAAACTTGGAGATATTACACTCAATTCCATCATCTAAATCATTAATATATATTGTAAAGAGCTGGGGTCCCAGCACTGAGCCCTGTGGCACTCCACTAGTCACTGCCTGCCATTCTGAAAAGGACCCGTTAATCCCGACTCTCTGCTTCCTGTCTGCCAACCAGTTCTCTATCCACATCAGTATATTACCCCCAATACCATGTGCTTTGATTTTGCACACCAATCTCCTGTGTGGGACCTTGTCAAAAACCTTTTGAAAGTCCAAATACACCACATCCACTGGTTCTCCCTTGTCCACTCTATTAGTTACATACTCAAAAAATTCCAGAAGATTTGTCAAGCATGATTTCCCTTTCATAAATCCATGCTGACTTGGACCAATCCTATCACTGCTCTCCAAATGCGCTGCTATTTCATCCTTAATGATTGATTCCAACATTTCCCCCACCACCGATGTCAGGCTAACCGGTCTATAATTACCCGTTTTCTCTCCCTCCTTTTTAAAAAAATGGTGCTACATTAGCAACCCTCCAGTCCATAGGAACTGATCCAGAGTTGATGGACTGTTAGAAAATTATTACCAATGCATCCACTATTTCTATTGCCACTTCCTTAAGTACTCTGGGATGTAGACTATCAGGCCCTGGGGATTTATCGGCCTTCAATCCCGTCAATTTCCCTAACACAATTTCCCGCATAATAAGGATATCCTTCAGTTCCTCCTTCTCACTAGACTCTCGGTCCTCTAGTACATCCGGAAGGTTATTTGTGTCTTCCTTTGTGAAGACAGAACCAAAGTACGTGTTCAATTGGTCTGCCATTTCTTTGTTCTCCATTATAAATTCGCCTGAATCTGACTGCAAGGGACCTACGTTTGTCTTCACTAATCTTTTTCTCTTCACATATCTATAGAACCTTTTGCAGTTAGTTTTTATGTTTCCGGCAAGCTTCCTCTCATACTCTATTTCCCCCCTCTTAATTAAATCCTTTGTCCTCCTCTGCTGAATTCTAAAATTCTCCCAGTCCTCCAGTTTGCTGCTTTTTCTAGCTAATTTGTATGCCTCTTCTTTGGAATTAATACTATCATTAATTTCCTTTGTTAGCCACTGTTGAGCCACCTTCCCCATTTTATTTTTACTCCAGACAGGGATGTACAATTGCTGAAGTTCGTCCATATGATCTTTAAAGGTTTGCTATTACTTATCCACCATCAACCCTTTAAGTATCATTTGCCAGTCTAATCTAGCCAATTCGCGCCTCATACCATCAAAGTTACCTTTCCTTAAGTTCAGGACCCTAGTTTCTGAATTAACTTTGTCACTCTCCATCTTAATAAGGAGTTCTACCATATTATGATCACTCTTCCCCGAGGGAACAAGATTGCTAATTAGTCCCTTCTCATTACTCATCACCCAGTCTAGGATGGCCAGCTCTCTGGTTGGTTCCTCGACATATTGGTCTAGAAAATCATCCCTAATACACTCCAGGAAATCCTCCTCCTCCAGTTTGGTTAGCCCAATCAATATGTAGATTAAAGTCGCCCATGATTACTGCTGTACCTTTATTGCACACATCCCTTATTTCTTGTTTGATGCTGTCCCCAGCCTCACGACTACTATTTGGTGGCCTGTACACAACTCCCACTAGTGTTTTCTGCCCTTTGGTATTCCATAGCTCCACCCATACTGATTCCACCTCATCCAAGCTAATGTCCTTCCTTACAATTGCATTAATTTTAATCTTTAACCAGCAACGCCACCCCGCCTCCTTTTCCTTTCTGTCTGTCCTTCCTAAATGCTGAATACCCTTGTATGTTGAGTTCCCAGCCTTGGTCACCCTGGAGCCATGTCTCCGATGCCAATCATATTATATCCGTTAACTGCTATCTGCGCAGTTAATTCATCCACCTTATTTCGAATATTCCTCGCATTGAGGCACAGAGCCTTCAGGCTTGTCTTTTTAACACACTTTGACCCTTTAGAATTTTGCTGTAAAGTGGCCCTTTTTGTTTTTGCCTTGGGTTTCTCTGCCCTCCACTTTTACTATTCTCCTTTCTAGCTTTTGCTTCTGTCTTCATTTTATTTCCCTCTGTCTCCCTGCATAGGTTCCCATCCCCCTGCCATATTAGTTTAACTCCTCCCCAACAGCACTACCAAACACTCCCCATAGGGCATTGTTTCCGGTCCTGCCTAGGTGCAGACCGTCCGGTTTGTACTGGTCCCACCTCCCCCAGAACCGGTTCCAATGTCCCAGGAATTTGAATCCCTTCCTTCTGCACCACTGCTCAAGCCACGTATTCATCTGAGCTATCCTGCGATTCCTACTCTGACTAGCACGTGGCACTGGTAGCAATCCTGAGATTACTACCTTTGAGGGCCTGCTTTTTAATTTAACTCCTAGCTCCTTAAATTCGTCTCGTAGGACCTCATCCCGTTTTTTACCTATATCGTTGGTATCTATATGTACCACGTCAACTGGCTGTTCGCCCTCCCTTTTCAAAATGTCCTGCACCCGCTCCGAGACATCCTTGACCCTTGCACCAGGGAGGCAACATACCATCCTGGAGTCTCGGTTGCGGCCGCAGAAATGCCTATCTATTCCCCTTACAATTGAATCCCCTATCACTATAGCTCTCCCACTCTTTTTCCTGCCCTCCTGTGTAGCAGAGCCACCCACGGTGCCATGGACTTGGCGGCTGCTGCTCTCCCCTGATGAGTCATCCCCCTCAACAGTACCCAAAGCGGTGTATCTGTTTTTCAGGGGGCTGACCGCAGGGGACCCCTGCACTACCTTCCTTGCACTGCTCTTCCTGTTGGTCTTCCATTCCCTATCTGGCTGTGTACCCTTCTCCTGCGGTAAGACCAACTCACTAAACGTGCATTCTCAGCATCGTGGATGCTCCAGAGTAAATCCACCCGCAGCTCCAGTTTCACAACGTGGTCCGTCAGGAGCTGCAGGTGGATGCACTTCCTGCACATGTAGTCGTCAGGGACACCGGAAGTCCCTGACTTCCCACATAGTACAGGCGGAGCATAACACGTGTCCGAGCTGTCCTGCCATTGACTTAACCCTTAGATAAACTTAATGTGGCAAAAACAAGGCTAAAGGTTAGTTACTGATATAGAAAAGAAAAAAGAAAAGCTACTTATCAATCACCAGCCAATCACTTACCCCCTTGGCTGTGACGTCACCTTTCAATTTCTTTCAACTTCTTTTTTGCTTTCTCTCCCCGCTGCAGCTGCACAAGCTGGGCCTTTATAGGCCTCCCGACACCACGCACTCCCGCCTCTCGCTGCCGCTGGGCCTTTATAGGCCTCCCGACACCACGCACTCCCGCCTCTCAGACTGCCGCCGCCTCTCGCTGCCGCTGGGCCTTTATAGGCCTCCCCACGCACTCCCGCCTCTCAGACTGCCGCCGCCTCTCGCTGCCGCTGGGCCTTTATAGGCCTCCCGGCACCACGCACTCCCGCCTCTCGGGCTGCCGGACAAAACTATTCATTTCTATCTGTGCTATTAATTCATCTATTTTGTTGAGAATGATTCGCGCATTCAGATATAGTGCCTTTAGCTTTGAATGTTTTCTATTTTTCCCTGATAGTCCTGATGCTCTATTACTTTTGTTACTCTCTCTGTCCCTTTCTGACCCACTCTGCTTATTTTTACCCAAAACTCTGCTCTGCGTTAGAACCTTGGCATTTCTCTTGCTGCTTTTTAATGTACTCTTTCCTGAATCCTCCCACCCCTTCTTCATTAGTTTAAAGCCATGTCTACTGCCTCAGTTATTCGATTCACCAGGACACTGGTTCCAGCCAGGTTCAAGTGGATCTCGTCCCAACAGAACAGCTTCCTCTTTCCCCAGTACTGGTGCCAGTGCCCCATGAAGCATGCCCCTGCCTCCCACACCACTCTTTGAGCCACGCACTTAACCTTCTAACCTGCTTATCCCTATGCCAATTGGCGCATGGCTCAGGTAACAATCCAGAAATTATAACCTTGAAATTCTGCTTTTTGGGCCCAACTCTTCAAACTCTCTCAGCAAAACCACATTCTTAGTTCTACCTATGTCATTGGTTCCTACTGGATCCTCCCCTTCCCACTCCAAGTTCTTCTCCAGCCGTAAGGTGATGTCTTTAACCCTGGCACTGGCCAGGCAACACAACCTTCAGAACTTCTAGTCATGGCTGTAGAGAACAGTATCAATCCATAGAAACATAGAAACATAGAAAATAGGTGCAGGAGTAGGCCATTCGGCCCTTTGAGCCTGCACCGCCATTCAATGAGTTCATGGCTGAACATGCAACTTCAGTACCCCATTCCTGCTTTCTCGCCATACCCCTTGATCCCAGGACTACACCTAACTCCTTTTTGAATATATTTAGTGAATTGGCCTCAACAACTTTCTGTGGTAGAGAATTCCACAGGTTCACCACTCTCTGGGTGAAGAAGTTTCTCCTCATCTCGGTCCTAAATGGCTTACCCCTTATCCTTAGACTGTGACCCCTGGTTCTGGACTTCCCCAACATTGGGAACATTCTTTCTGCCTCTAACCTGTCTAAACCCATCAGAATTTTAATCATTTCTATGAGATCCCCTCTCATTCTTCTGAACTCCAGTGAATACAAGCCCAGTTGATCCAGTCTTTCTTGGGGAGGATCTAGTTGTCGTGGTCCACGTAGGAACCAATGATACAGGTAGAACTAAGAATGCGGTTTTGCAGAGAAAGTTTGAGGAGTTGGGGCCCAAAAAGCAGAATTTCTAGGTTATAATTTCTTGATATGTCAGTCCCGCCATCCCGGGAATCAGTCTGGTGAACCTTCACTATACTGTCCCCTACCACAACTACATTCCCTTCCACTGTCCCTTCTCCCTAGTTAAAGAGACAATTGCAGCTGTGAGAAGGGATAGAAGAATCATCAAATAAGGCTTATATGGGTTGAGCTGAAGAACAAAAAAGGGGCAATCACACTGCTTGGAGTGTGCTATAGATTCCCAAAACAGTCCGAAGGAGATAGAAGAGCAAATTCATCGGCAAATTTCTGACAAGTGCAAAAACAATAGAGTAGTAATAGTGGGGTATTTCAATTACCCTAATATTTACAGGGATACTATCAGTATAAAAGCTCTGGAGGGCACAGAATTCCTAATTTACATTCTGGAGAACTGTTTTAGCCAATACGTGGCAAGTCCAACAAGAGGGGGCGGGGAGGGGCCAGTTCTGGATTTAGTTTTAGGGAATGAAGCTGGGCAGGTGGAAGGAGTGTCAGTGGGAAAGCACTTTTGTGGTGATGATCATAATTCAGTTAGCTTTAGCATAATAATGGATAAGGACAAAAATAAAACAGAAATAAAGGTTCTAAATTGGGGGAAGGCCAATTTTACTATGATTGAGAAGCGATTTTGCAAAAGTGGACTGGAAACAGCAACTTGAAGGTAAATCAGTGTCAGAGCAGTGGGAGGCATTCAAGAGGGAGGTACATGGAGTTTAGGGTAAACATGTTCCGACGAAGAAAAAGGGTAGAGCTGCCAAATTTAGAGACCCCTGGATGACGAGGTGCATACAGGGCATGCAGGCAAAAACAGTGAACTTTATATCAGATATCGAGAGCTCAATACTGCAGAAAGCCTAGAAGAGTATAAAAAGTGTAGGGGTGAAATTAAGAAGGAAATTAGGAAAGCAAAGAGAGGGCATGAAAAATATTAGCAAGTAGAATCAAAGAAAACCCAAAGATGTTTTATATATACATAACGAGCAAGAGGACAAATAAAGGAAGAATAGGGCCTATTAATGATCAAAATGGTGATCTATATGTGGAGGTGGACAATATGGGTAAGGTACTTAATGAATACTTTGCGACTGTCTTCACAAAAGAGGGGGACGATGCTGATGTTGAAGTTAAGGAGCCACAAAGTAAAATATTGGACGGGATAACCATAGTAAGAGAGGAAGTATTAAGGGGTTTAGCATCTTTGAAAGTAGATAAATCACCAGGACCAGATGAAATATATCCTAGGCTATTAAAAGAAGCAAGAGAGGAAATTGCGGAAGCTCTGACCATCATTTTCCAATCCTTCGTGACGACAGGAATGTTGCCAGAGGATTGGAGAACTGCTGACGTTGTACTATTGTTTAAAAAAGCAGGAAGGGATAAACCAAGTAATTACAAGCCAGTTAGTTTAGCCTCGGTGGTAGGCAAATTATTGGAATCAATTCTGAGGGACAGGATAAACCTTCATTTAGAAAGCCACAGATTAATCAAGGACAGGCAGCATGGATTTGTTAAGGAAAGGTCGTGCCTGACTAACTTGATTGCATTTTTTAAGGAGGTAACAAGGTGGGTCAATGAGGGCAGTGCATTTGATGATGTCTAAATGGACTTTAGCAAGGCTTTTGACATTGCAGGCTGATCAGAAAAGTAAAATCCCTTGGGATCCAAGGGAAAGTGGCATGTTGGATCCAAAATTGGCTCAGTGGCATGAAGCAAAGGATAATAGTCGACAGATGTTTTTTCTGACTGGAAAGCTGTCTCCAGTGGGATTCTGCAGGGCTCAGTACCAGGTCACTTGCTTTAGACTTCAAAGTAGGGGCATGTTTACGAGGTTTGTAGATGATACATAAATTGGCTGTGTGGTTGATAACGAAGAAGAAAGCTGTAGACTGTAGGAAGATATCAATGAACTGTTCAGGTGGGCAAATTAAATTCAATCTGGAGAATTGTGAGGTAATGCATTTGGGGAGGGCTAACAAGGCAAGCGAATACATAAATGGTAGAACATTGAGAAGTGTAGAGGAACAGGGGGACCTTGGAGTGCATGTCCACAGATCCCTGAAAGTAGCAGGATAGGTAGATAAGGTAGTTAAGAAGGCATACGGAATACTTGCCTTTATTAGCTGAAGCATAGAATACAAGATCAGGCAGGTTATGCTTGAACTGTATAAAACACTAGTTAGGCCGCAGCTAGATTACAGGAAAGATGTGATTGCGTAGAGAGGATACAGAGCAGATTTACAAGGATGTTGCCTGGAAGGAAGAATTTTAGCTATGAGGAAAGATTGGATAGGCTGGCGTTGTTTTCTTTGGGACAAAGCAGGCTGAGGGGAGACCTAATTGAGGTGTATAAAATTATGAGGGGCTTAGACTGAGTGGGTAGAAAGGACCTATTCCCCTTAGTAAAGCGGTCAATAACCAGGGGGTATTGATTTAAAGTAAGTGGTAGGAGGTTTAGAGTGGTTTTGAGGAGAAATTTATTCACCCAGAGAGTGGTGAGGGTCTGGAACTCACTGCCTGCAAGGGTGGTAGAGGCAGAAACCCTCATCACATTTAAAAAGTACTTGGATGCACTTGCAGTGCCGTAATCTGCATGGCTACAGGTACAAACTGCAGCCACGCTCGCCTGTGGTGGAGGGAGTGAATGTTTAAGGTGGTATGCCTGGTGTTTTCGATTTTGAGAAGTTCAATATAAAGCCGCAGTTGACACCTTTGGCAATGAAGCTTTTACTTTTGCTTCATTTTTCCGTCTATTTTGCAATTTTCAGTCATTATCATGGTGTTTATTATGATGGGTCTTAAAAGAAGTGGCTGCAGAGATAGTGGATGCATTGGTTGTAATCTACCAAAATTCCCTGGATTCTGGGGCGGTCCCAATGGTTTGGAAAACTGCAAATGTAATGCCCCTATTTAAAAAAGCAGGCAGACAAAAATCAGGAAACTATAGACCAGTTAGCCTAACATCTCTCATTGGGAAAATACTGGAGTCCATTATTAAGGAAGCAGTAGCTGGACATTTGGAAAAGCATAATTCAATCAAGCAGAGTCAGCATGGTTTTATGAATGGGAAATCATGTTTGACAAATTTGCTGGAATTCTTTGAGGATGTAATGAGCAGGATGGATAAGGGGGACAGTGGGTAGTGTATTTGGAACTCCAGAAGGCATTCGATAAGGTGCCACATAAAAGTTTACTGCACAAGATAAAAGTTCACGGGTTTGGGGGTAATATATTAGAAAGGATAGAGGATTGGCTAACTAACAGAGTCATTTTCCGGTTGACAAACAGTGGCTAGTGGGGTGTCGCAGGGATCAGTGCTGAGTCTTCACCTATTTACAATCTATATTAATGACTTGGATGAAGGGACTGAGTGCAATGTAGCCAAGTTTGCTGATGATGAAAAGATGGGTGGGAAAGCAAGTTGTGAGCAGGACACAAAAAATCTGCAAAGAGATATAGACAGGTTAAGTGAATGAGCAAAAATTTGGCAGATGGAGTATAATGTAGGAAAATGTGAGGTTATCCACTTTGGCAGTAAAAATAGAAAAGCAAATTATTATTTAAATGGAGAAACATTGCAAAGTGCTGCAGTACAGAGGGACCTGCGGGTCCTTGTGCATGAAACACAAAAATTAAGTATGCAGGTACAGCAAGTAATCAGGAAGGCAAATGGAATGTTGGCCTTTATTGCAAGGGGGATAGAATATAAAAGCAGAGAAGTCCTGCTACAACTGTACAGGTATTAGTGAGGCCACACCTAGAGTACTGCATACAGTTTTGCTCTCCGTATTTAAGGAAAGATATACTTGCATTGGAGGCTGTTCAAAGAAGGTTCACTAGATTGATTCTGGAGATGAGGGGGTTGATTTATGAAGATAGGTTGAGTAGGTTGGGCCTAAACACATTAGAGTTCACAAGAATGAGAGTTGATCTTATCGAAACATATAAGATAATGAGGGGGCTCGACAAGGTGGATGCAGAGAGTACATTTCTACTCATAGGGGAAACTAAAACTAGGGGACTTTAGTCTCAGTATAAGGGGCCACGCATTTAAAACTGAGATGAAGAAGAATTTCTTGTCTCAGAGGGTTGTAAATATATGGAATTCCCTGCCCCAGAGAACTGTGGAGGCTGGGTCATTGAATATATTTAAGGTGGAGAGAGACAGATTTTTGAACGTTAACAGAATAAAGGATTATGGGGAGCGGGCAGGGAAGTGGAGCTGAGTCCATGATCAGATCAGCCATGATGTTATGAAATGGCGGAGCAGGCTCGAGGGGCCAGGTGGCCTACTTGTGCTCTTATTTCTTATGTTCTTATGTTGTTCAAGGCCCCTGTGATGGCCCCGAACATTGCCAAAATAAAGTCAGGAGTAACATTACACCATGAGATCCAAGGGAGAGTAGCAAATTGGATCCAAATTTTGCTCAGTGGCAGGAAGCAAAGGGCAATGCTTGATGGGTAATTTTGTGACTGGAAGGCTGTTTCCAGTGGGGTTCCGCAGGGCTCAGTAATCAGTCCCTTGCTTTTTGTAGTATATATTAATGACTTAGATTTAACTGTAGGGGACATAATAAAGAAATTTGCAGATGATTTATAAATTGGCCATGAGGTTGACAGTGAGGAGGAAAGCTCTAGATTGCAGAAAAATATTGATTAAAAACCTTGGGCATTGGTGTAAGTTAAGAGCCACAATTAAAAAAGTAAACATAGGTAAGTTATATTTCTATTCTAATCTAAAAAACCTAATTAATTAAATCATCTGATTGCTGAGTAGCTGCTGGGTGTGTTTTGCTAAGGTTTAGAGTTTATTTCTGCTTGATAGCTCCGAGTCTATTAACTAGAGGCATGGCAGGGCAGCTTAGTCCTTGGAGTGCACATCCTGTGGCATGTGGGAAGCCCTGGACGCTTCACGCAACCTGGACGACGACCTGTGCAGGAGGTGTCTCCAACTGCAGCAACTCGAGCTCCGTGTTTCGGAGCTTGAGCGGCGGTTGGAGTCACTGCGGTGCATCCGTGAGACTGAGAATTTTGTGAATAGCATGTTTCAGGAGGTGGTCACTGTTATGTATGGAGAAAGAGTCAGACTGAACACTGTGAGCTCAAAGTAAAATGTGATCTTAGTCTTTTATTGCAGGTCTCCAGAGTGCCTCTCCAACCTGCGAAGCCTCCTTAAATACCTGTGCTCCCAAGGGATTAGGGGATCCCTTGGGACTCCAGGGGATGAGCCCTCTGGTGGCTGTACAGAGTAAATACAAGTTCACGTATATAACAAAACTCCCCCCTCCCCGCAAAGTCAATAGTGTAACGATTTCATCTTTGCGCCACTGGAACGGCTTAATCTCTTCCTGCATTTCCACTGGGACACTGGACCAGCTCCCATGAAGCACACAGCTTTTGAATCGAGATAATAAGGGGTCCTGGCTTGTCCAGGTTTTGATCTGCCGGGCAGTGACGGGTGATTGCTCACTCTCAAATGCTTCCATAACCATGGCTATATGTGCGGGCTACGCCATTTTCACCCCCATGGTGGGCAATGGCAGCTTACTGAGAGCATCGGCGCAGTTTTCTGTGCCTGGCCTGTGGCGGATGGCATAGTTGTATGCGGACAACGTGAGCGCCCATCTCTGGATGCAGGCCAATGCGTTGGTATTTATCCCTTTACTCTCGGAAAACAGGGAGATAAGTGGCTTATGGTCAGTTTTCAATTCGAATTTTAGCCCAAACAGGTATTGATGTATTTTCTTTACCCCATAGACACACGCTAATGCTTCTTTCTCAATCATGCTGTAGGCTCGCTCAGCCTTAGACAGACTCCTGAATGCATAAGCAACCGGTTACAGTTTCCCGAAATCATTAGCTTGTTGCAATACATACCCGATACCATATGACGATGCATCACATGCTAGGACCCAACGCTTACATGGATCATACAACACAAGCAATTTGTTTGAGCATAACAATTTTCTCGTCTTTACAAAGACATTTTCTTGGCTTTTGCCCCAAACCCATTCGTCCCCTTTTCGTAGTAAAACATGCAGTCGTTCTAACAGTGTGCTAAGACCCGGTAAGAAGTTACCAAAGTAGTTCAAGAGTCCCAGAAATGAGCACAGCTCCGTCACGTTCTGTGGCCTCGGTGCGTTCTCGATTGCCTCTGTCTTCGCGTTGGTGGGCCTGATGCCATCCGCCGCAATTCTCCTTCCCAAGAATTCCACTTCAGTCACCAGGAAAACGCATTTTGAGCATTTTAACCTGAGCCCCACGCGGTTGAGTCGACTAAGAACCTCCTCCAGGTGCTGCAGATGCTCGAATGTGTTCCGACCTGTGACCATGATATCGTCCTGGATGACCACGGTGTTCGGGACCGACTTTAGTAAGCTTTCCATGTTTCTCTGGAATATCGCTGTGCTGATCGGATTCCAAACGGGCATCTGCTATAAACAAAAAGACCTTTGTGCATGTTGATGCAGGTGGGAGCCTTCGATGATTCCTCCAGTTCCTGCGTCATGTAGGCTGAAGTCAGATCCAGCTTCGTGAACATCTTTCCTCCCGCCAGCATTGCAAGAAGGTCGTCGGCCTTTGGTCATTGGTATTGGTCCTGCAGGGAGAAATGGTTTATAGTTACTTTGTAATCGCCACAGATTCTGGCGGTGCCATCTCCCTTGAGGACAGGAACGATTGGACTGGCCCACTCATTGAACTCGATCGGTGAAATGATGCCCTCTCTTTGCAGCTCGATCTCTACCCTTTCTCTCATCATGTACGGTACTGCTCTTGCCTTGTGATGGATGGATCGCACCACCGGAATTAGGTGGATCTGCACTTTTGTTCCTTGGAATTTCCCGATGCCTGGTTCGAACCGCGAAGGAAATTTGTTTAAGACCTGGGCACACGAAGTGTCATCAGCGGGCGATAGCGCTCAGACGTCATCCCAGTTCCAGCGTATCTTTCCCAGCCAGCTCCTGCCAAACAGCGTGGGACCACCGCTTGGTACCACCCAGAGTGATAGCTTGTGCACTGCTCCATCATAGGAGACCTTTATGGTAGCACTGCTGATTACAGAAATCAGTTCTTTTGTGTAAGTTCTTAGTTTGGTGCGAACTGGAATTAAGACTGGCCTTGAGGCCTTGTTGCACCACAATCTTTTGAAAGTCTTTTTGCCCATGATGGACTGGCTCGTGCCCATGTTCAGCTCCATTGACACCGGGAGTCCATTTAATTCAACATTCAGCATTATCAGGGGACAATTCATGGTGAATGTGTGCACCTCATGTACCTCTGCCTCCTCGGTCATGATCCTCCATGGATCTGTCCTCCTCTGCAACATGGTCATTTGCAGGTTTAACAGGATTTGCAGCTCGCCTGCACACTCGTTGGGGGTATCCCATTGTACCCTTTGCAAACGTACTCTTTGAATCGGCATGAATGGAAACGATGATCAACCCCGCAGTGCCAACAAGGTGTTAATGGCCTTGCATTCATCACCCTTGATGGTGGACTCTGAAACATCTGCGGCTGCGCAGCTGCAGGTATGTGTGACCTGCCCTGTACATTACGATTCGAAAACAACATCACTTTATTCACAGTTCTTATAGCAGCACTTGTGTGCTGAGAGATTTGCTTCATATTGTCACTGGTGGCAATGAACACCTGGGCTATCGCTATGGCCTTACTCAAGGTTGCGGTCTCTACAGTCAAAAGTTTGCGAAGTATGGTTTCGTGGCCAATGCCAAGTACGAAAAAGTCTCTGAGCATGTGCTCCAAATGTCCTTCAAATTCGCAATGTCCTGCAAGGCGTCTTAACTCGGCGACATAACTCGCCACTTCCTGGCCTTCAGATCTTTTGTAAGTGTAGAACTGGTACCTCACCATCAGAACGCTTTCCTTTGGGTTCAAATGCTCTCAGACCAGTGTGGTTTCGCTGGAGTGAGCAGATTCTTCATGAGGCCATACTTTGATGCCCCAAAGACGGTGAGGAGGATCGCCCTTTGTTTGGCAGCTTTCTCTTCCCCATCTAGCTCGTTGGCTACAAAGTATTGGTCGAGTCGCTCCACAAAAGTTTCCCAATCATCTCCCTCCAAGAATTTCTCCAGGATGCCCACTGTTCCCTGCATCTTTTGGTTTGCTATCTGTATCTCATCGCCAGTTGTTACGTATGGAGAAAGAGTCATACTGAACATTGTGAGCTCAAAGTAAAGTGTGACCTTAGTCTTTTATTGCAGGTCTCGAGTGCCTCTCTAACCTGTGAGGCTTCCTTAAATACCTGCGCTCCCAAGGGATTATGGGATCCCTTGGGATGTCAGGGGATGAGCCCTCTGGTGGCAGTACAGAGTAAATACAAGTTCACATCTATAACAGTCACCCCCGCAACTTATGAGTGTGCAGGCTGAGAGGAAGTAGCTGACCACCAGACAGAAGAGGAGTAGTCAGGTAGTGCAGTAGTCCCCTGAGTCCATTTTGCTCTCAAACCAGTATTCTGTTCTGAGTACTGGTGAGGGTGATGGTGCCTCTGGGGAGTGCAGTCAGAGCCACGTCCACGGCACCATAGGTGGTTCAGCTGCACAGGGGGCGGCGGGGGGGGGGGGGTGGTGGGGGAGGAAGAAGAATTGAAGAGCAATAGTGCTAAGGGATTCAATAGTCAGGGGAGCAGACAGGCGTTTCTGTGGCCGCAGACGTAACTCCAGGATGGTATGATACCCCCCTGGTGCAGGGTCAAGGTTGTCACCGAGCGGCTGCAAGACATTCTAGGGGGAGATGAAGAACAGCCAGAGGTCATGGTTCATATCGGTACCAATGGCATAGGTAGAAAGAGGGATGAGGTCCTGCAGGCAGTGTTTAGGGAGCTAGGACAGAGATTAAAAGCAGGACTGTCGGTGCCACATGCTAGTCAGTACAGAAATAGGATAGAGAAGATGAATGCATGGCTGCAGAGATGGTGCAGGTGGGAGGGATTTAGATTTCTGGGGGAGATGGGATCTGTACAAGCTGGACGGGTTACACCTCAACAGAGCCGGAATAATTATCCTCGCGGGAGATTTTGCTGGTGCTGTTGGGGAGTGTTTAAACTAGCTTGGCCAGGGGGATGGGAACCGGAGAAGCAAAGCTGTAATTGAGCAGCAGGGAAGTAGAAGTAGAAAATGAATTTTGAAGACAGAGGAAAAAAGGGCTGGAAAATAGACAACAGGGGAGTTTGGCAATACTAACTGGTACATACTTCAATGCAAGGAGTATAGGAAATAAGGCAGATGAGCTGAGAGCACAGATTGACACTTGGGAGTACGATATTATAGCTATTACTGGGACATGGCTGAAAGAAGGGCAGAGCAGCTCAATATTCGTTTTAGGGTTTTCAGGTGGGATAGAGGTGGGGCGGGGGAGCAGTAAGACAGAAGGGGGGGGGGTCGCAGTATTGATTAGCTGTGAGAAGGAATGATGTGTTAGAGGGGTCATCAAACGAGGCCATATGTGTTGAATTAAAGAACAAAAAAGGGGCAATCATACTACTGGGTATGTACTATAGAACTCCAAGCAATCAGAGGGAGATAGAAGAACAAATATGTGGGCAAATTGCTGTGGTGCAAAAACTATAGAGCTGTAATAGTGTCGGATTTTAATTGCACTAATGTTAACTGGGAAAAAGATAGTGTGAATGGTACAGAGGGTGCGGAATTCCTAAAATGCATTCAGGAGAACTTCTTTAACCAGTATGTAACAAGCCCAACAAGGGAGGGGGCGGTTCTGGACTTGGTCTTTGGAAATGAAGAGGGGCAGGTGGAAGGGGTATCAGTGGGAGAGAATTTGGAACTAGTGATCATAATTCAGTAAGATTTAGGGTAGTTATGGAAAAGGACAAAGTGGGACCAGGAATAAAAGTTCCCAATTGGGGTAAAGCCAATTTTTCTGAGCTGGGATGGGATTTGGCCAAGATGGACTGGACACGGCTACTTGATGGTAAATCAATGTCAGAGCAGTAAGAGGCATTCAATGAAGAGATCTTGAGAGTAAAGAGCAAGTATGTTTCCTTAAAAAAAAAGGATGGGGCTAACAAATCTAGAGCCCCCTGGATGTCAAGGGACATACAGGATAAGATAAAGAAAAAAAGGGAAGGTTATGACAGATACCGAGAACTCTACATTGCAGAAACTCTAGATGAGTATAAGAAGTGCAGGGGTGCAATTAAAAAAGATATCAGGAAAGCAAAGAGAGAGCATGAAAGAATGTTGCAAAGTAAAATTAGGGAAAACCCAAAGATGTTTTATAAATACGTTAAAAGAAAAATGATAAATAGAGAAAGAGTGAGGCCTATTAGAGACCATAAAGGAAATCTGTGTGTGGAGGCAGAAGACGTGGGTAGGATTCTTAATGAATACTTTGCATTCGTTTTCACAAAAGAGAGGGGCGATGCACACTTTGCAACAAGGGAGGAGGAGTGTGAAATATTAGACGAGATAAACATAGTGAGAGAGGAAGTTTTAAGGGGCTTAGCAGCTTTGAAAGTGGATAAATCCCCAGGCCCGGATAAAATATATCCCAGGCAGTTAAGAGAAGCCAAAGAGATGGTGGGAAAATTATTGGAAAAAATCCTGAGGGATTTTTAGAAAGCCATGGTTTAATCAAGGACAGTCAGCATGGATTTGTTAAGGAAAGCTTGTGTCTGACTAACTTGATTGAATTTTTCGAGGAGGTAACCAGGAGGGTCAATGAGGGCAGTACGTATGATATGGATTTCAGCAAAGCTTTGGATAAGGTCCCACATGGCAGACTGGTCAGGAAAGTAATAGCCCACGGGATCCAGGACAAAGTTGCAAGTTGGATCCAAAATTGGCTCGGAGGCAGGAAGCAAAGGGTAATGGTTGATGAGTGTTTTTGGGAAGGCTGCTTCCAGTGGGGTTCCACAGGGCTCAGTGCTGAATCCCTTGTTTTTTGTGGCATATATCAATGACTTGGACTTAAATGTTGGGGGTATGATTAAGAAGTCTGCAGATGACACTAAAATCAGCTGTGTGGTTGATAATGAAGAAGAAAGCTGCGGACTGCAGGAAGACATCAATATACTGGTAGGTTGGGCAGAACAGTGGCAAATAGAATTCAATCCGGATAAGTGTGAGGTAATGCATTTGGGGAGGTCTAACAAGTCAAGGGAATACACATTAAGCCCTGGTCTTCAAACACTCTCTTCCTCAGGTGACCGAAGGTTGTGCTGGCACACTGGAGGCGGTGTTAGACCTCGTCATTGATGTCTGCCCTTGCTGATAGTAGGCTCCCTAGGTATGAAAAATGTTCCATGTTGTCCAAGGCAGCACGATGGATTTTGTTGACTGGGGGGAATGCTGTTTGGCGGGGTCAGGTTGGTGGAGGACCTTTGTCTTACAGATGTTTAGTGTGAGGCCTATGCTTTTGTACGCCTTGGTGAAGGTGTTGACAATGGCTTGGAGTTCGGTCTCTGAGTGTGCGCAGACACAAGCGTCTCCAGTCTAACTATTTAGCAGCAGCCAAACCCCAACATTCGCCGATGACTTGAAACTGGTCAGTGGGTTGTCTAAAGTTCCCACTTCTGTGTCATTCTGGCTTGAAAGAAAACGGTCCTCAATCTTTTCGTTAAAGTGCTAACTGTGACACCCTTTAATTTGCTGGTAGCTGATGACATTCCTTTGGACTGTGACGTGCTTAGCGATTGGAATATAGTTCCTGAGTCAGCAATGATTGGGTGAAACATTAGCTCCTAAACATTGACGGGCCGAATGAGGGGAAATGTGAATCTAATTATCGGGATACATTGGCACAATTTGCCTGCGGAAAATGATTTAAGGCATGACTTCCCATTTCAGACATTTTGTTAGACATCCTAACTTTAGAGGGCACACCCACATGTTTTGCCTCCCCACCCTCCCACGGCCCCTGTGAAGTGTTAACTTTTAGCACACGCCAGAAGTCAGTTTGGTGACATCCTAAGACAACCCAGACGAGGAAAAGAAACCAAACCCTCCCCACAAGACCCAAGAGACAACCGGGTGGATGAAAAATGCAGTGTCATTTGAAGAATGAAGAGCAGCTTACAAGGGAACAGATGAGAAGGGAGCTGATCTTCATTCAGTAATTCTGCACATCACCATCATAGGCAATCCCTCGAATGAGGATGACTTGCTTCCACATGAGTTCATAGATGTTTCAATGAAGGACCTGATGTTCCAGTCCTGAACTTCAATTAAGGGTCTGGAAGATGCCAGTGCGTGGATTTTTTTAGTGTGTGGTGAACGTTGCACATCAGCTACCACACGGGCTTGACAGAACAAGGCCTTTATCCAGAGGCAAGGGTTAATCAGGATGACTGGAGACCAGCTCTGCTGCACTGACCTAGTGCGCACACATATCACAGTGTAGACAGGCCCATGCTGCCCCCGGGACATCAACTCTTCTTGTAAATCTCCTCTGCACCCTTTCCTGGGCCCTGTACCCTCATTCGTCGCACCTCCGCAATGATCCCTCACCACTCCTTCGCCACAAAAACACTCATCGCACCTCCGCACCAAACATCCGCAGAACCTCCGTCATGATCAGCCACCAAATCTCAGCCACGATCCCTCATTGCTCCTCCGCCCCAATCACTTGTCGCAAGTCCGCCATGACCTTCTTATTCCTCTGCTGTACAAGGGCCCAGCCGATGTTCCTGCCCACGCTCCAAACAGCGACCTGGGTCCTGATGACGTCGCCCACCCAGAAGCTGTTGCATATTTGTGTCAGCTCGCGCTGGAAGCTGCAGTGGCATGAGCCAGCTCTTTTTGAAGCCCCAACCTGTGGAGATGTTCTCTCGCAGGTCGGGGTGGCCCACAATGTTCTAGGGCCTGGCGCTCTAGCTCTTTTTAATGACCCGACCTGCGGAGATGTTCTCACACAGGTGGGGGTGACCCACGATGGCACACATTGCTGGAGACTAACCAAGTAGTACTGAGGACAAGGAGGATGGAGATACTTGTATGGAAAAAGAGGCTTACGTGACGAGGACAGACACAATAAAGTGAGCATTTCCCATGAATGCCACGCTGCTGGTATACCCTAATCTGATGGGCATTCCATCTCAACAGCCAGGCCATCAATCAGAAACTGGCAGGATCCAAATCCAGATCCTGACAGTTCAGCTTACTGTTTGGATCTGGCGTTGGCACTCGTGAATAACACTCACTTTGATCTATTTGTCCTTGGAGCTGGAGTCTGTTCCCTTACGGGATTTGTCATTCTCACCCTGAGTACCAGTTGGACAGTGTCCAGCAGTGTGTGGAGGATATCAGAATGAAAAATAAAGATTCGCTAAAAAAAGTAGGTTCGTCTTTACTCTTCAAATTACTTGCCATTCTCCTGTGGGCTCCTGAAGTCAAACTGTCAATATTCAACACCCAGGTGTCCGAGCAGCATAGTTTCTGAGGCAACTAAGGGTTAACTAGAACCACCTTCTGCTGCCATTTTGCTGTAGTATCCTGGAGATCAGGCAACCCTGAGCAACAGAATCTAGAGACAAAAGAAGGAAAGACTGTCCAGCCTCCACCCTGACTGCCTCAGGTCTTCGAGCAGATTGGTGATTGTCCAGTGATGCGAGTCGATTGATCTGGTAATCCCCCAAGTGCCTCAGTGTGGATCATCCATTCATGAGGGTGAACTACAGAGCAACCGAGTGTGCCGACCGTTGTGTTTTGCACCCCGGGTCAAATGTGTCATCCTGATGTTCAAGCACCAATGGGAAGCAACTCGTCATCTTGACAGAGGGGCCCAGGAAGGAGTCCAACCCGGTTTTTGTTGAATTACCAGACTATTGTCATATTGTCAGTCTGGAGACATATTGACTTACCCCGCACCGAGTCTGAATGTGGAAAATGTCCTTTTATACCGTTCACACCCCGAGCCTGTTGAAATACCAAGTGAACTCACTGGCCTAGAAGCCCATTTATCCTGAATGCAGCCTCCCAACCATATGTTGAAGCTTAAGCTGAGTAGCACCAATGCCTGGGGAACACTGTGCTCCCAGGACCACCAGTTCTAATTCAGATGCTGTGACAAAGGAGACCTGTGTGGAAACATTACTGATGGAGTGAATAGTCATCCAGAAGACTGAACTGGAGAAATATCCCCCAAAAGCTGAGCCATATGGATGACTATCACTGGCTCTCAGTGTGGATGGTAGAATACCTTAGAGAAGGTCATGTCTGACTAACTTGATTGAATTTCTGAGGAGGTAACCAGGAGAGTCGATAAGGGTTGTGCGTATGATGTAGTGGATATGAATTTTAACAAAGCTTTTGATAAGGGCCCACATGGCAGACTGATCACGAAAGTAAAAGTCCATGGGATCCAGGGCAAAGTGGCAAGTTGGGTCCAAAATTGGCTCAGAGGCAGGAAGCAAAGGGTAATGCTTGATAGGTGTTTTTGTGACTGGAAGGCTGTATCCAGTGGGGTCCCTTGCTTTTTGTGGTATACTGTGTATCAATAACTTGGAGTTGAATGTTGGGGGTATGATTAAGAAATTTGCAGATGACAGTAAAATGGGCTGTGTGGTTGATAATTGTGATATATTCACAGAGCACAGCACACACAGCTTTCTAACATGGCGGGCAGCTCTGTCGGAAGCCTCCAGAACATGCCTGATTCTGTTTATTATTAACTCTGTAGTTGTAGTACACAATACGTCCACATCCACAGTGTGGAACTACAAACATTACAAACTTACAGACATTACACTTCTCCCTCCTTAATGGAGAAGTTATTATAACAAACATCATACATAACTTGCATGTTTATACATAACACAGGATATAGATTTATTTTTTCCATATTTACAAATTTAACTTAACTACTTGTTTTCTGTTTTGAAGAGGATATCTTCTCTCTCGAACAAAACATTCCAAACATGGTGTTGAATTTAAACTCATTCGAGGCTCATCCTGAGGAACAAACCTAACCTGTCCATTATCAAACATCTTCGCCAAACATGTGTGAGGACCACATATCTTCACCACTCTTCCTGGTAACCACTTTAACCATTTATGGTGATGGTTCTTCACTCTCACCTTCTGGTTTAATTTCAAACTTCTCTCTTTTACTCTACCTCTATCATGATTTCCTTTCTGTCTTAATTGTGTGTCTTCTACGGACTGTGCCAAATTTGATTTTAACAATGAGAATCTGGTTCGTGGCTGTCGTTTGAGAAACAACTTTGCTGGTGTTCTACCAGTAGTTGTGTGAGGAGTATTACAATATGTAATCAAAAATGTAGCCAATTTGTGATCCAATGACAACTGTCGTTTCTTTGGATTTGGATCTAACATTTGTTTTATGAGGGCACGTTTTACAATTTGTACAGTGCGCTCTGCTGCATCATTCAAAGTAGGGTGGGTATGGTGGAACCTTGGTATGTTTCACACCATTTTTGCTCGTGAGCTGTGCAAATTCTTCTGAAAGAAATTGTGCTCCATTATCCGAAACAATTTCTTCTGAGAGGCCAAATGAAGAAAATAAACTTCGCAAAATGTCTAATGTTTTATTTTTATTATTTTCCACATTGGAAACACCTCAACCCACTTTGAATGGCTATCAATCACAATGAACAATTGTTGTCCTTCTAACTCAGCAAAATCAATATGTAGCCTTTGCCACACCCTGGGAGACCATTTCCATGGCTGTAATGGTACTGATTGTGGTTGCTTGCTTACCGATTGACATGTCGTACACTGACTCACGATATACTTTATATCTTTATCAAGACCTGGCCACCATAAATAACTGTGTGCGAAACTCTTGGTTAAGCACATTCCCAGGTGCTGGTCATGGAGGTCTCCTAATAACTTGGACCTGAATTTATTTGGTACAACCATTCTTGCACCCCACATGATACAATCTTTATCGATTGATAATTCATTCCTTCAAATGAAGAATGGATGAATATCTTTGTCTGTTACCTGGTTTGGCCATCCATTTGCAATATACTCATACACCTTTGATATAACTGGGTCACGTTTGGTTGCTCGACCAATCTCCTCAGCTGTGACTGGCAGTTCATCAATGTATGAAAAATAAAACACTTCTTCCCTATCGGGTGTAACTTGTGATGGGGAAGGCAATCTAGACATTGCATCAGCATTATTGTGATCAGCTGATCATCTGTATTCAATATCATATGTATATGCTGACAAAATCAAAGCCCATCTCTGCATTCGGGCTGTAGCTAATGTTGGAACTGAGGACCTTGGATGGAGGATTGCTATTAGGGGCTTATGGTCCGTGACGATGGTAAACTTACGACCATACAAGTATTTGTGAAACTTCTTGGCCCCAAAAATTAATGCCAAAGCTTCCCTTTCAATTTGCGCATAATTACTCTCACTGGTACTGAGAGTGCGTAAAGCAAAAGCAATTGGTCTCTCCTCCCCACTACGTAATACATGAGAGATTACTGCCCCAACTCCATACGGAGAAGCATCACATGCTAGTTTAATCTCCTTCGATATGTCATAGTGAACTAACATGGTGCTTTCTACCAATTGGCTTTTACACTCCTTGACTGCTGTATCGCATTCTTTTGACCAGTTCCAATGGACTTGTTTTTTCAATAGTTCATTCAGTGGATGTAATACTGTAGCCAAATTTGGTAGAAACTTCCCATAATAGTCCAAGAATGAACGAAGTTCAGTGACATTCCTGGGTGTGGGTGCATTTTTAATTGCATCCAGTTTTCCCATGGTTGGATGCAAACCATCTTTGTCTACTCTGTGCCCTAAGTACTCCACTGAGTTTTTAAATATCTCACACTTACGAGCAGACACACGTCCCCTGTGCTTCTCTAGCTGTTTGAGGACTTCATTCAATATGTTATTATGAATTTTCCTATTTGGTGCTGAAATTAGTATGTCATCCAAATAATATTCAATACCGTCAATACCTTGCAAAATCTGGTTCATCACCCCTTGGAATATGGCAGGGGTGGAAGACACTCCAAACGGTAGCCTATTAAATTGATACAGGCCTAGATGAGTATTTATAGTCAAAAATGACTTGGACTCCTCATCGAGTTCAAGCTGTAAGTAGGCATTCGTAACATAGAAACATAGAAACATAGAAAATAGGTGCAGGAGTAGGCCATTCGGCCCTTCTACCCTGCACCACCATTCAATGAGTTCATGGCTGAACATGCAACTTCAGTACCCCATTCCTGCTTTCTCGCCATACTCCTTGATCCCCCTAGTTAGACTTCATCTAACTCCTTTTTGAATATATTTAGTGAATTGGCCTCAACAACTTTCTGTGGTAGAGAATTCCACAGGTTCACCACTCTCTGGGTGAAGAAGTTCCTCCTCATCGCGGTCCTAAATGGCTTACCCCTTATCCTTAGTCTGTGTCCCCTGGTTCTGGACTTCCCCAACATTGGGAACATTCTTCCTGCATCTAACCTGTCTAACCCCGTCAGAATTTTAAACGTTTCTATGAGGTCCCCTCTCATTCTTCTGAACTCCAGTGAATACAAGCCCAGTTGATCCAGTCTTTCTTGATAGGTCAGTCCTGCCATTCCGGGAATCAGTCTGCTGAACCTTCGCTGCACTCCCTCAATAGCAAGAATGTCCTTCCTCAGGTTAGGAGACCAAAACTATACACAATACTCCAGGTGTGGCCTCACCAAGGCCCTGTACAACTGTAGCAACACCTCCCTGCCCCTGTACTCAAATCCCCTCGCTATGAAGGCCAACATGCCATTTGCTTTCTTAACCGCCTGCTGTACCTGCATGCCAACCTACAATGACTGATGTACCATGACACCCAGGTCTCTTTGCACCTCCCCTTTTCCTAATCTGTCACCATTCAGATAATAGTCTGTCTCTCTGTTTTTACCACCAAAGTGGATAACCTCACATTTATCCACATTATACTTCATCTGCCATGCATTTGCCCACTCTCCTAACCTATCCAAGTCGCTCTGCAGCCTCATAGCATCCTCCTCACAGCTCACACTGTCACCCAACTTAGTGTCATCCGCAAATTTGGAGATACTACATTTAATCCCCTCGTCTAAATCATTAATGTACAGTGTAAACAGCTGGGGCCCCAGCACAGAACCTTGCGGTACCCCACTAGTCACTGCCTGCCATTCTGAAAAGTACCCATTTACTCCTACTTTTTGCTTCCTGTCTGACAACCAGTTCTCAATCCATGTCAGCACACTACCCCCAATCCCATGTGCTTTAACTTTGCACATTAATCTCTTGTGTGGGACTTTGTCGAAAGCCTTCTGAAAGTCCAAATATACCACATCAACTGGTTCTCCCTTGTCCACTCTACTGGAAACATCCTCAAAAAATTCCAGAAGATTTGTCAAGCATGATTTCCCTTTCACAAATCCATGCTGACTTGGACCTATCATGTCACCTCTTTCCAAATGCACTGCTATGACATCCTTAATAATTGATTCTATCATTTTACCCACTACCGATGTCAGGCTGACCGGTCTATAATTCCCTGTTATCTCTCTCCCTCCTTTTTTAAAAAGTGGGGTTACATTGGCTACCCTCCACTCCATAGGAACTGATCCAGAGTCAATGGAATGTTGGAAAATGACTGTCAATGCATCCACTATTTCCAAGGCCACCTCCTTAAGTACTCTGGGATGCAGTCCATCAGGCCTTGGGGATTTATCGGCCTTCAATCCCATCAATTTCCCCAACACAATTTCCCGACTAATAAGGATTTCCCTCAGTTTCTCCTCCTTACTAAACCGTCCGACCCCTTTTACATCCGGAAGGTTGTTTGTGTCCTCCTTAGTGAATACCGAACCAAAGTACTTGTTCAATTGGTCCGCCATTTCTTTGTTCCCCGTTATGACTTCCCCTGATTCTGACTGCAGGGGACCTACGTTTGTCTTTACTAACCTTTTTCTCTTTACATATCTATAGAAACTTTTGCAATCCGTCTTAATGTTCCCTGCAAGCTTCTTCTCGTACTCCATTTTCCCTGCCCTAATCAAACCCTTTGTCCTCCTCTGCTGAGTTCTAAATTTCTCCCAG
The DNA here is from genome assembly GCF_044704955.1 of Pristiophorus japonicus. Lineage (NCBI taxonomy): Eukaryota > Metazoa > Chordata > Chondrichthyes > Pristiophoridae > Pristiophorus > Pristiophorus japonicus. Next base: position 125,587,611 of record NC_091990.1, on the reverse strand, counting down.
TCCCCGGGTTCGCTGCTATTTCTGGCCAATTTGTATGCCACTTCCTTGGCTTTAATACTATCCCTAATTTCCCTTGATAGCCATGGTTGAGCCACCTTCCCTTTTTTATTTTTACGCCAGACAGGAATGTACAATTGTTGTTGTTCATCCATGTGGTCTCTAAATGTCTGCCATTGCCCATCCACAGTCAACCCCTTAAGTATCATTCGCCAATCTATCCTAGCCAATTCACGCCTCATACCTTCAAAGTTAGCCTTCTTTAAGTTCTGAACCATGGTCTCTGAATTAACTGTTTCATTCTCCATCCTAATTCAGAATTCCACCATATTATGGTCACTCTTCCCCAAGGGGCCTCGCACAACGAGATTGCTAATTAATCCTCTCTCATTACACAACACCCAGTCTAAGATGGCCTCCCCCCTAGTTGGTTCCTCGACATATTGGTCTAAAAAACCATCCCTTATGCACTCCAGGAAATCCTCCTCCACCGTATTGCTTCCAGTTTGGTTAACCCAATCTATGTACATATTAAAGTCACCCATTATAACTGCTGCACCTTTATTGCATGCACCCCTAATTTCCTGTTTGATGCCTTCCCAACATCACTACTACTGTTTGGAGGTCTTTACACAACTCCCACTAACGTTTTTTGCTCTTTGGTGTTCTGCAGCTCTACCCATTTTGATTCCACATCATCCAAGCTAATGTCCTTCCTAACTATTGCCTTAATCTCCTCCTTAACCAGCAATGCTACCCCACCTCCTTTTCCTTTTATTCTATCTTTCCTGAATGTTGAATACCCCTGGATGTTGAGTTCCCAGCCCTGATCATCCTGGAGCCACGTCTCCGTAATCCCAATCACATCATATTTGTTAACATCTATTTGCACAGTTAATTCATCCACCTTATTGCGGATACTCCTTGCATTAAGGCACAAAGCCTTCAGGCTTGTTTTTTTAACACCCTTTGTCCTTTTAGAATTTTGCTGTACAATGCTGTACAATGGCCCTTTTTGTTCTTTGCCTTGTAAGATCCAGTTTTGAGAAAATATGACCACCTGTCAGTATTGTGAACAAATCTTCTATATTTGGCAATGTATTGAGGACATTACCCTCTAGAACATGGTTTACGGTTACTTTATAATCACCACATAATCTTACCTTACCATCGGACTTAGGTACAACAACAATGCATGTCGCCCAATTACATCGATCTATCTTAGAAATGATGTTCTCAGTCTCTAGTCTTTTTAGTTCTTGCTCAACTTTCCCCTTGAGTGCATATGGTATGGAACGTGGCTTGTAGTAACCGATCTAGCGTCCTTATGTACCCTGACACTTGCCTTGAAGCCTTGGATCGGACTGCCCGTTTCGCAGAACACCTTCGGATACTTCTTGATGATGAAAATCTTACTTCCACATGGAAAATCTCACTCCAATCCAGCTTCAGTGAGCTCAACCAATTTCTTCCTAGTAAGGCAGGCTTGTCTCCTTTCACTAATATTAGAGGCAAGTTCTGAAATTGATCCTTATATTTCACCGGTACGGTGATATGACCTACCACAAGAATTTTCTCTCCCGAGTAGCCTCGCAGCTCTATCTTGGATTTCTCCAATGGGAAATCCCGCAATTTATCGAGGTATAGCGACTCCGGTACTACACTTACAGATGCACCCATGTCGATTTCCATTGGTATCTTGAATCCCGCAACCTCTGTGGATTTTGATGCTTTCCGAATCGCTGTCCGTTAACCTCGTGCTCCTGATGACGTGCAACTCTAACATCTCCTCGTCATGCTATGTAGTCTCAAGGTATTTCTACTCATAGCTTTTCAAATTGGTTTACCCTTCAGTCAGTTTGTATTCGCAAGATGCCCAGTCTTTCTGCAGAAGAAACACTCTGCCTTCACATATGGACAACTTTGAGCAATGTGTTGTCCCAGGCACCTATAGCATGACTTCGACGCTCTGTTAGAATTTCCATTTTCTGAGACTTTGGGCCCCCACCGCCTTTTACTTTGAACTGCAGGCAATTCACCTCGGTGGACTGATGACCGTAATTATTATTTAATTCTCGGGAATATTGATCGACCATGTCATCAACCTCGCTATCTGACAAGCAATCTCAAAAATCAAGTCATCCGTCATCAATAACTTCCTTCTGATCGCATCATTTTTCACCCCACAAACAAAACAATACCGCAATGCTCGGTTTTGAAAGTTTCCAAAATTACAGTGCATAGATAGCTTTTTTAATGCTACAATATAATCACTGATACTTTCATCAGTCTTTTGATTTCGTATCCCGAAACGATAGCTTTCAGTAATTTCTAATGGTTTGGGGTTATAGTGCTGCTCCAGCTTCATTAAAATCTCTTTAAGCATTGTATGCCTTGGCTCGTCAGGCACAAGCAGATTTATCAGTGTTTCATACAATGCCGGACCTGCCTCCGATAAGAAGATCGCTCTCTTACGTTCCAATATCGACTGATTCTGGACTGCTTTGTCTGGAACTTCGATTATGTTATTTGCAATGAAATACATTTCTAGCTGATCCACATATGCTTTAAAACATTCCCGGCCGTATCTATACTCACCCAAATGTCCCATTACACCTACGGGTGCTGCCATTTTAATTTCTAGCTGTTCACACAGTGTGCTGTATTTTACCCCAGATTTTGTAGCTTTTTTCCAAAAACAGAAGCTTCCAAAGTCTCTCTGTTGGCTGGCTAAATCCTTCACCAACAAAATTTCAGCTTTAAATCTTCTGAAAAATCCCATCTCGCTGCCAAACTTGATATATTCACAGAGCACAGCACACACAGCTTTCTAACATGGCAGGCAGCTCTGTCGGAAGCCTTCGGAACATGCCTGGTTCTGTTTATTATTAACTCTGTAGCTGCAGTACACAATACATCCACATCCACAGTGTAGAGCTACAAACATTCATCATCATAGGCGGTCACTTGATCGAGGATGACTTCCTTCCACGAGTTCACAGGTGTTTCGATGAAGGACCCGATGTTCCAGTCCTGAACTCCACAAACATTACAAGCTTACAGACATTGCAATAATGAAGAAAAAAGCTGTGGATTGCAGGAAGATATCAAAGCACTGGTCAGGTGGGTGGATCAGTGGCAAATGCATTCAGTCCCGATAAGTGTGAGGTAATGCTGTTGGGGAGGTCTAATGAGGCAAGGGAATACACATTAAATATTACGACACTGAAAAGTGTAGAGGAACAAAGGGACCTTGGAGCGCAGATCCACAGATTCCTGAAGGTAGCAGGCCAGATAGATAAGGTGGTTAAGAAGCCATATGGAATACTTAACTTTATTAGTTGAGGCATGAAATATAAGAACAAGGAGGATATGCTTGAACTGTATAAAACACTGGTTAGGCCACAACTGGAGTACCGTGTGCAGTTCTGGTCACCACATTACAGGAAAGGGTGCAGAGGAGATTTACAAGAATGTTGCCTGGACTAGAGAATTTTGGTTATGAGGAAAGATTGGAGATGCTGGGTCTGTTTTCTTTGGAACAGAGGAGGCTGAGGGGAGAGCTGATTGAGGTGTATAAGATTATGAGAGACCTGGATAGAGTGGATAGGAAGGACCTGTTTCCCTTGGCAGAGGGGCCAACAATCAGGGGACAGAGATTGAAAGTAATTAGGGGGAGGTTTAGAGGAGAAATGAGGGGAAATGTTTTCACCCAGAGGGTGGTGGGGGTCTGGAACTCACTGCCTGAAAGGGTGGTAGAGGCAGAAGCCCTCACCACATTTACAAAGTACTTGGATGTGCACTTAAATTGCCGTAACCTACAGGGCTATAGACCAAGAGCTGGAAAGTGGGTTCTCACTAGTACTACAATACAAAAGCAAAATACTGCGGATGCTGGAAATCTGAAATAAAACAGAAAATACTGGAAATACTCAGCAGGTCAGGCAGTATCTGTGAAAAGAGACATGGAGCTAAAATTTCAGGTCGATGACTTTTTGTCAGAACTGGGAAAAGTTAGAGAAGTAATAGATTATAAGCTAGTGCAGGGAAAGAGGGAAGGGGAGGAAAAAACAAAAATGAAGGTCTGTGATAGGATGGAAGGTAGGAATGATTAAATGACAATAGGTATGAGAGTACAAAGCAAAAGGAGATGATAATGGGACAAGTAAAGAAACAAAAGATGAGTTTAGAAGAGGTGTAAATGGGAATGGCAGAATCATCAACAGCTGCCATTTGAAAAAATAGGGGCAGAGGTTATGGTCTGAAATTGTTGAATTTGATGTTGAGTCCAGAAGGCTGTAAAGTGTCTAATCGAAAGATGAGATGCTATTCCTCGAGCTTACGTTGAGCTTTGTTGCAACAGTGTAGGAGGCCGAGGATAGAGAGGTCAGTGTGGGAGTGGAGCGGAGAATTAAAGCTCTGGACCTTACGTCTACAGACTGCACAGAGGTGTTTTGCAAAGCGGTCACCCAATCTGTATTTGGACTCACCAATGTAGAGAAGAACGCATTGTGAGCAGCGAATACAGTATACTAAATTACAAGAAGCACAAGTAAATCACTGTTTCACCTGGAAGGAGTGTTTGAGGCCTTTGATAGTAGAAAGGTAGTCCCACTCCCCCGCCTTTTCCCAGTAGCTCTGCTATTTTTTCCCCTTCTGATACTTCTCCAATTCCCTTTTGAAAGTCACAATTGAGTCTGCCTCCACCACCCTTTTAGACAGTGCATTCCAGATTCTAATCATTCGCTGCATAATTTTTTTTCCCTCATTTATCTTTTCTTTCTTTTGCCAATCACATTAAATCTGTTCTCTGGTTCTCAATGCTTCTGCCAGTGGGAGCAGTTTCTTGCTATCTACTCTGTTTAGACCCATCATGATTTTGAACAGCTCTATCAAATCTCCTCTCAAATTTCTGTGCTCCAAGGAGAACAACCCCAGCTTCTCCAGTCTATCCACGTAACTGAAGTCCCTCATCCCTGGAACCATTCTCATAAATCTTTGCTGCAACCAATCCAAGGCCTTCACATCCTTCCTAAAGTACATGCCCAGATTGGGACACAATATTCCAATTGAGGCCGAACTAGTGTTTTATAAAGCTTCATCATAACTCCCTTGCTTTTGTACTCTTTGCCTCTATTTATGGCGCCCAGGATCCCGCAGACTTTTTTAACCGCGCTCTCAACCTGCCCTGCCACCTTTAAAGGTATGTGCACATATACCTTCAGGTCTCTCTGTTCATGCAACCCCTTTAGAATTGTATGCTTTACTTTATAATGCTTCTCCTCCTTCTTCCTACCAAAGTGTATCAATTTACACTTTTCTGCGTTAAATTTCACCTGCCATGTGTCCATCCATTTCACCAGCCTGTCTATGTCTTCTTAAATTCTATCACTATCCTCCTCTTATGTTCACTATACTTCCAAGTTTTGTGTCATTTGCAAATTTTGAAATTGTGCCCTGTACACTCATTAATATATTTCAAGAAAGCAGTGGTCCTAGAATCGGCCGCTGGGGAACACCACTGTATACCTTCCTCCAGTCCGAAAAACAATCGTTCATCACTACTCTCTGTTTCCTGTCATTTAGCCAATTTTGTATCCAAGCTACACTATCTCTTTTATTCCATGGGCTTCAACTTTGCTGGCAAACCTATTATGTGGCACTTTATCAATCGGCTTTTGGAAGTCCATGTACACCATGTCAACTGCATTGACATCATTAACATTCTCTGGTACCTCATCAAAAAACTTGATCAACTTTGTTAAAGATGATTTGCCTTTACCAAATCTGTGCCGGCTTTCCTTGATTAATCCACACATGTCCAAGTGATTCTTAAGTTTGTCCCTGATTATCTTTTCTAACAGCTTCCCCACTACCAAGGTTAAACTGACTGGTCTGTAGTTGCTGGGTTTATCATTACACCCTTTTTTGAACAAGGGTGTAACATTTGCCATTCTCCAGTTGTCTGGCACCACTCCTGTATCTAAGAAGGATTGGAAGATTATGGTTAGTACCTCCGCGATTTTCACCTTAACTTCCTTGAATGTATCGTATCCGGTCCTGGTGACTTATCTACTTCAAGTACAGCCAGCCTTTCTAGTACAATGATGTTAAGTGGTTGTATACATGTAAAGCAACAGGAGTCGGCCATTCAGCTTATCGAGCCTGCTCCAGCATTCAATTGGACCATGACAGATCTGTATGCCAACTCCACTTCCTCATATTTGATGTATATCCCTTAATACCCGTACTATACAAATATCTACCAAACTCATTTATTGAAATTTTCAATTGACTCCCAGCGTCAATAGATGTTGGGGCAGGGAGTTCCAGATTTCCACCACCCTTTGTGTGAAGAAGTGTTTTGTGATATCATCCTTGCTGCCTTATATTAAAGTTATGCACCCTTGTTCTGGACCCCCCCAAAGCAAATAGGTTACATCTATCTATCTGATCAACCCCTTTAATCATCTTAAACACCTCAATTATATCACTGCTTAATCACAAGGTTATGCTGTCTACTTGATGAGGTGATCTTGATGGGCCTGATAGTCTTATCTACTGTTGGTCTTTCGCTACGTTTGTTTGTATGTTTGTATGTGCAGAATGTGGATTATCTCTGGACCCTGCCATTGTTGTGTGAGCAGTGAGTTCATTCAGTTAGTAACTGAGCCCAGGGACAAATCCCCATTCTCCAATCCCCTATCAGAGAACTCACCTCTTCTCCTTTCCGTTCCCTGCTGTGATCCGTTCACAAATCAAGAAACACACAGTAAGTTTGTTCATTTTCAATCCATGTTTATTGCCAGATTTAAAAATTTTCACATTTCAGTCATTGAAACATCATGACTTGAAACATATGATACATGACGGACAAGAAATGACAAGCTGGTCCATCCAGCCTGTCCCACACAACTGTGACGCCTTGTGCATCGCAATATATAGACACCCCACCCCAAGACCATGTGATCTCCTGGGAAAGGCGAGAAACCAGACATAAAAACCCAGGCCAATTTGGGAAAAAAAAATCGGGGAAATTCCTCTCCGACCCCCTAAGCAGATCAAAACTAGTCCAGGAGATCACTCTGGCCCTTAAAGTCCTTTCATTATAAGACAATTACTTTTCAACTTTTACTCTGCTGACATCAACTGAACACTGGCCTTGGAGCCTGGTCTGCAACGATCTCCAGTCCAGCTCTGTACCAGCAGCCACTCCCCGAACATTCAACGATGAGATGAAACCGGTTGGTGGGTTATCGAGAGTTCCCACTTCTGACATATTGTACGAATCCCCGGGAAAAGGGACAATGCAGGCTATTTAAAAACATAAGAACATAAGAAATAGGAACAGGAGTAGGCCATACGGCCCCTCGAGCCTGCTCCGCCATTCAATAAGATCATGGCTGATCTAATCATGGACTCAGCTCCACCTCCCTGCCCGCTCTCCATAACCCTTATCATTTAACAAACTGTCTATTTCTGTCTTAAATTTTTTAAATGTCCCAGCTTCCACAGCTCTCTGAGGCAGCAAATTCAATACATTTACAACCCTCTGAGAGAAGGAATTTCTCCTCATCTCAGTTTTAAATGGGCGGCCCCTTATTCTAAGATCATGCCCTCTAGTTCTTGTCTCCCCCATCAGTGGAAACATCCTCTCTGCATCCACCATGTCAAGCCCCCTCATAATCTTATACTTTTCGATAAGATCACCTCTCATTCTTCTGAATTCCAATGAGTAGAGGCCCAACCCACTCAACCTTTCCTCATAAGTCAACCGCCTCATCTCTGGAATCAACCTAGTGAACCTTCTCTGAACTGCCTCCAAAGCAAGTATATCCTTTTATAAATTTGAAAACCAAAACTGCACGCAATATTCCAGGTGTGGTCTCACCAATACCTTGTATAGCTGTAGCAAGACTTCCCTGCTTTTATACTTCATCCCCTTTGCAATAAAGGCCAAGATTCCATTGGCCTTCCTGATCACTTGCTGTACCTTTTGTGTTTCATGCACAAGTACCCCCAGGTCCCGCTGTACTGCAGCACTTTGCAATCTTTCTCCATTTAAATAATAACTTGCTCTTTGATTTTTTTGTGCCAAAGTGCATGACCTCGCACTTTCCAACATTATACTCCATTTGCCAAATTTTTGCCCACTCACTTAGTCTGTCTATGCCCTTTTGCAGATTTTTTGTGTCCTCCTCACATATTGCTTTTCCTCCCACCTTTATATCGTCAGCAAACTTGGATACGTTACACTCAGTACCTTCTTCCAAGTCATTAATATAGATTGTAAATAGTTGGGGTCCCAGCACTAAGCCCCGTGACACACCACTAGTTACTGGTTGCCAACCAGAGAATGAACCATTTATCCTGACTCTCTTTTTTCTGTTAGTTAGCCAATCCTCTATCCATGCTAATATATTACCCCCAACCCCGTGAACTTTTATCTTGTGCAGTAACCATTTATGTGGCACCTTGTCAAATGCCTTCTGGAAATCCAAATACACCACATCCACTGGTTCCCCTTTATCCACCCTGTTCGTTACATCCTCAAAGAATTCCAGCAAATTTGTTAAACATGACTTCCCCTTCATAAATCCATGCTGACCCTACCTGAATGAATTTTTATTTTCCAAATGACCTGCCACTGCTTCTTTAATAATGGACTCCAACTGTTGTGTATCTGTAAAGCATGCACTCCCATGTTCCATCACCAGGGAGCGCATCTCCTGATGTCCCTAGGGATCCCATCATCCCTTGGGAGGACTGTATATAAGCCGGCCCCTAAGGCCTGTTCCTCACTCTGGAGTGTCTTATTCAAGACTGAGGTCACTGTTACTTTAACCTCCCTATGTGCAGTCTCATCTGTATTAGGAACACAATAACTGCCGACGAATATACAAATCCAACACAAAGATGCAGCAAACTGTGGGCATCCTGGAGAAGTTCTCGGAGGGTGAGGACTGGGAAGCCTATGTCGAACGGCTAGACCAGTACTTTGTAGCTAACGAGCTGGACAGAGAAGGAAGCGCTGCAAAAAGGAGAGTGGTCCTCCTCACGGTCTGCGGGGCACCAACCTACAGCCTCATGAAGAATCTTCTGCCTCCAGTGAAACCCACAGATACGTCATATGAGGAGCTGTGTACACTGGTTCAGGAGCATTTTAACCCGAGGGAGAGCGTGCTGATGGCGAGGTATCGGTTCTACACGTGCCAGCGATCTGAAGGTCAGGAAGTGGCGAGCTACGTCACCGAGCTAAGGTGACTTGCAGGACAATGTGAGTTTGATGGCTACCTGGAGCAAATGCTCAGAGACTTTTTTTGTGCTGGGCAATGGCCACCGGACCATCCTACGAAAACTTTTGACTGTAGAGATACCGACCATCAGTAAGGCCATTGCGATAGCACAGGCGTTTATGTACACCAGTGATAACACCAAACAATCTCTCAGCACACAAGTGTTAGCAATGTTCATAAATTAACTGCAACTGTGTTTGCGAGAAGAAATGTACAGGGCAGAAACCATGAGTCTGCAACTGCCAGCAGGTCTCAGGTGACCCAAATGACTCAGAGTCTGCAACAAAGGATGAATGCAAGGCAATTCACACTTTGTTGGCGTTGTGGAGGCTTCTATTCAGCCTATTCATGCCACTTCAAAAGGTATGTTTGCAAGAGCTGTGGAACAATGGGGCACCTCCAACAAGCTTGCAGACGAGCTGCAAGCTCTGCAAAACCTGCTAACCACCACGTGGCAGAGGAAGATCGGTCCATGGTGGACCAAAGCAATTTGGAGCCTCAGAGAGAGGAGGCAGATGCTGAAGTACATGGGGTGCACACATTTTTGACGAAATGTCCACCTATAATGCTAAATGTAAAATTGAATGGCTTACCCGTAGCCATGGAACTGGACACTGGCGCTAGCCAATCCATCATGAGTAAAAAGATGTTTGAGAGATTGTGGTGCAACAAGGCACTCACACCAGCCCTGAGCCCCATCCACACGGAACTGAAAACGTACACCAAAGAGCTCATCACTGTCCTGGGCAATGCCATGGTCCAGGTCACCTACGAGGGCACAGTGCATGAACTGCCACTCTGTCCCGGGCGATGGCCACACACTGCTTGGAAGGAGCTGGTTGGGCAAAATCCGCTGGAACTGGGATGACATCCGAGTGCTATCACATGTTGATGAGGCCTCATGTACCCAGGTTCTTAACAAATTTCTTTCCCTTTTTGAGCCAGGCATTGGAAACTTTTCCGGGGCGAAGGTGTGGATCTACTTGGTCCCAGAGGCACGACCCATTCACCACCAGGCACGAGCGGTACCTCACATGATGAGGGAGAGAATGGAAATTGAGCTGGACAGGCTGCAATGCCAGGGCATCATCTCCCCAGTGGAATTCAGTGAGTGGGCCAGCCCGATTGTTCCAGTACTCAAAAGTGATGGCACAGTCAGGATTTGCGGCGATTATAAAGCAACTATTAATTGTTTCTCTCTACAGGACCAATACCCGCTACCTAAGGCAGACGACCTATTTGCGACGCTGGCAGGAGGCAAGACATTCACCAAGCTCGACCTGACTTCGGCCTACATGACACAGGAGCTGGAGGACTCTTCGAAGGGCCTCACCTGCATCAACACACACAAGGGACTGTTCATCTACAACAGATGCCCATTTGGAATTCGGTCGGCTGCAGCGATCTTCCAGAGAAACATGCAGAGCCTACTCAAGTCAGTGTCACGCATGGTGGTTTTTCAGGACGACATATTGGTCACGGGTTGGGACATCGTCGAGCACCTACAAAACCTGGAGGAGGTCCTCCAGCGACTGGATCGCGTAGGGCTGCGGCTGAAGTGTTCGAAATGCGTCTTCATGGCAACAGAAGTGGAGTTTTTGGGGCGAAAAATTGCGGCGGACGGCATTCGGCCCACAGACGCCAAGACAGAGGCTATCAGGAACACGCCCAGGCCACAGAACATCACGGAGCTACAGTCGTTCCTGGGATTGCTCAACTATTTTGGTAACTTCCTACCGGGGTTAAGCACCATCTTAGAGTCCCTATATGTGTTATTGCGTGAAGGTGAGAAGTGGGTATGGGGAAAAAAACAAGTAATTGCTTTTGAGAAAGCCAGAAACATTTTATGCTCCAACAAGCTGCTTGTATTGTATAACCCGTGTAAAAGACTTGTGCTAGCATGTGATGCGTCGTCGTACGGAGTCAGATGTGTATTACAACAAGCTAACGTTGCGGGGAAGTTGCAACCTTTCGCCTATGCCTCCAGGAGCTTGTCTAAGGCCGAGAGGGCCTGCAGCGTGATTGAGAAAGAGGCATTAGCGTGTGTGTTCGGGGTAAAGAAAATGCATTAGTACCTATGTGGCCTCAAATTTGATCTGGAGACCAATCACAAGCCCCTCATATCACTGTTCACTGAAAATAAGGGGATAAATACTAATGCCTCAGCCTGCATACAAAGGTGGGCACTCGTGCTATCAGCGTAGAACTATACCATCCAACACAGGCCAGGCACCGAGAACTGTGTGGATGCTCTCAGTCGGCTACCATTGCCCACCACGGGGGTGGAAATGGTGCAGCCTGCAAACTTGTTGATGGTGGCACAGCCCGCAGACTTGTTGATGGTCATGGAAGCGTTTGAAAATGATAAATCACCTGTCACGGCCCGCCAGATTAGGACTTGGACCAGCCAAGATCATCTGCTGTCCCTAGTAAAAAACTGTGTACTGCATGGGAGCTGGGCCAGCATCCCTGTTGAAATGCAAGAGCTAATCAAGCCGTTCCAGCGGCAAAAGGAGGAGCTGTCCATTCAGGCAGACTGCCTGTTATGGGGTAACCGCGTAGTGCTAGTCAAAAAGGGCAGGGAGACGTTCATCTCGGATCTCCACAGCACACACCTGGTTATAGTAATGATGAAAGCGATAGCCAGATCCCATGTGTGGTGGCCCGGTATCGACTCTGACGTAGAGTCCTGTGTACGGCAATGCAGCGTGTGTGCTCAATTGAGCAACATGCGCAGAGAGGCACCACTATGTTTGTGGTCCTGGCCCTCCAGACCATAGTCGAGGATCCATATTGACTATGCGGGCCCATTTCTCAGTAAAATGTTCCTGGTGGTGGTGGATGCTTTTTCAAAATGGATTGAATGTGAAATAATGTCGGGAAGCACCGCCACCACCACCATTGAAAGCCTGAGGGCCATGTTTGCCACCCATGGCCTGCTTGACATACTGGTCAGTGACAATGGGCCATGTTTCACCAGTGCTGAATTTAAACAATTCATGAGCCGCAATGGGATCAAACATTTCACCTCGGCCCCATTTAAACCAGCCTCCAATGGGCAGGCAGAGCGGGCAGTACAAACCATCAAACAGAGCCTCAAACGAGTCACAGAAGGCTCACTCCAAACCCGCCTGTCCTGAGTACTGCTCAGCTATCGCACGAGACCCCACTCACTCACAGGGGTGCCCCCGGCTAAGCTACTCATGAAAAGGACACTTAAAACCAGACTCTCGCTGGTTCACCCCAACCTGCATGATCAGGTAGAGAGCAGGTGGCAGCAACAAAATGTAAACGATGGTCGTGCCACTGTGTCACAAGAAATTGATCTGAATGACCATGTGTATGTGCTAAACTATGGACATGGTCCCAAGTGGATCTCGGGCACGGTGATAGCTAAAGAAGGGAGTAGGGTGTTTGTAGTCAAACTAGACAATGGACAATTTTGCAGAAAGCACCTGGACCAAATGGGGCTGCGGTTCACAGACTGCCCTGAACAACCCACAGCAGACACCACCTTTTTCAAGCCCAAAACACACACCCAAAGGATCAACAATACCACCCGGGATTTGGAAATCGAACCCATCACGCCCAACAGCCCAGCAAGGGCAGGCTCACCCAACAGCCCTGCAGGCCCAACAACATGCCAGCCCAGTGAGGGCGCAGCCAACACACCAGAACAGACATTTGTACCGAGGCGGTCCATCAGGGAAAGAAAGGCTCCCGACCGCCTCACCTTGACTTTGGGCGGGGGAGTGATGTTGTGTATCTGTAAAGCATGCACTCCCATGTTCCGCCACCAGGGAGCTCATCCCCTGAAGTCCCAAGAGATCCCAGCATCCCTTGGGAGCACTGTATATAAGCCGGCCCCTAAGGCCTGTTCCTCACTCTGGAGTGTCTTAATCAAGACTGAGGTCAATGTTACTTTAACCTCCCTGTGTGCAATCTCATCTGTGTTAGGAACACAATATCAACATTTTCTCAACCAAAGATGTTAGGCTAACTGGTCTATTTGTCCAACTTATGCCCAGTGAATGCCTGTGAAATACCTACGCCTTATAAATCTGAGCGTAAAAGTTAAAAAAAAAGTTATCATTAAGATATACATTTAAAAATCTGTGAAATAAGGTCATTTTATTTTTACGCACTTTAAAACATGTAAATTTATTTTTCTAAAAAATCATGATAATTAATTTTAAATGTGGGTTGTTTTGTTTTACTTATTTGAAGTGCAGATGTATTTTGGCAGTTTTCCCTTTCATACTTATGGGGTTTCCGTACATGCGGATTCCCCATAACCACGAATGAGGGTCCGCTTCTGCCATTCGCTGGGCTGGCCCATGTGATCCCAGGGGCGCTCGCAAATCGCCTGCGCCTCTGAGATACGTGAGCCTTTTCCCACAGATACCCGGAGAGAACCGGGACCACAAGTCTCCGCATCTCCCGGAACACCAGGTACGTGGGCATTTTATTTCCAGATCGGAGGCATTTCCCCGCGGGAAGCCTCTGACCGCAAATTCAGGGCCAACGAAGTGACTATTTCCCATGAATGCCACGCTATTGGTACTCTGGTGGGAATTCCATCTTAACAGCCCAGCCATCAATCAGAAACTGGCAGGATCCAAATCCAGATCCAGACAGTTCAGCTTACTGTTTGGATCTGGCGCTGGCGCCTATGAATAACACTCCCTTTGATCTATTTATCCTGGGAGCTGAAGTCTTTTACCTTACAGGATCTGCCCTACTCATCCTGAGTACCAGTTGGACAGTGTCCAGCAGCGTGTGGAGGATACCGGAAAGAAAAATTAAGATTCCTGAAAAGAAGTAGGTTCGTCTTTAGTCTTCAAATGACTCCAATGAGTTTAGGACCAACCTACTGAAACTTTTTTCATAAGACAACCCCTTCATCTCAGGAATCAACCTGGTAATCTTTTCTGAACTGCCTCCAATGCAAGTATATCCCTCTTTAAATAAGGAGACCAAAACTTTCCGCAGTACTCCAGGGGCGGTCTCACCAATGCCCTCGGTACAGTTGTAGCAAGATTTCCCTACTTTTATACTCCATCCCTTTGCAATAAAGGCCAACATTCCATTTGCCTTCCTAATTGCTTGCTGTACCTGCATGCTAAGTTTTTGGGCCATAAATTGCAGATCTCTGGGTGCGTACGATGTGCACATGTGCCCAAAGATGCCTCGCATACACATCCCTGGGAGAAGTGCCTTTGTGGGCAAAGATTTGGGCTATTTGCCCAACTCCTGCCCAACGAATGTCTTTCAAACTCTTATGCCTGGTAAAAGCGTAAGAGTTTTAAAAGATAGAAAAATAAAATGTTATCAGTCATTTTTAAATTAAAAACCCTGTCCTTTAACTTAAGTTTATTTTTACCCCTATTAAATTATATTTAAATAATTTTTTTTGTCTAAAACATTTAATTACATTCAATTTCAATTAATTTTAAATATGTGAGGTGTTTTTTTTATTATTATTTTGTGTTTCAGTCTTTTTGATGGTATTCTCATTGATATTAATGGGAACTCGCACAAATGGAACTCACCATTATTATCAATGAGAATACTCCATGTTCATTGGTGGTCCAGGCTCATGTGGCCAGGTTGTGCTTATGTTCCTGGGTTGCATGGGCCCATGCGCTGGACTGCGAATGGAGGCCTCAGATCGCAAATCTACGTTCCTCCGGGACCACCGGGTATTTTGGTAAAAACATTTTGGTCGGAGGCATCCGGCTGCAGAAGCCTCCAACCGCAATTTCTGGGCCTTTTTGTTTCATGTACGAGGATCCCCAGATCCCTCTGTACTGAAGCATTTTGTAATCTCTCTCCATTTAAATATTAATTTGCTTTTTTATTCTTTCTACCAAAGTGGATAACTTCATACTTTCCCACATTATATTCCATCTGCAAAATTTTGCACACTCACTTAGAAACATAGAAAATAGAAACATATGAATTTACAGAGTAGAAGAAGGTCATTTTGGCCCATCGTGTCCACGCCGGCTAACAAAGTGCCACAAGGCCCTTGGTCAGCAGCCCTGAAGGTTACATATAAACCTATGAACAATGAACAATGGCGGACAGGTAAAGAGCATTCGACCCAACCAGTTCACCCCTCACAACTGCAATACCCCATGTATCACAACATTTTACACTCCACCCAACCTGGAGTCATGCAATCTCCTGAGAGGGGCAAAAAATCAGCTAAAAATCCCTTCAAAGCAAGTATATTCTTTCGTAAATATGGAAACCAAAACTGCACGCAGTATTCCAGATGTGGCCTCACCAATACCCTATATAACTGTAGCAAGACTTCCCTGCTTTTATACTCCATCCCCTTTGCAATAAAGACCAAGATCCCATTTGCCTTCCTGATCACTTGCTGACATGCATATTATCCTTTTGTATTTCATGCACAAGTACCCCCAGGACCCGCTGTACTGCAGCACTTTGCAATCTTTCTCAATTTAAATAATACCTTGGTCTTTGATTTTTTTCTGCCAAAGTGCATGACCTCACACTTTCCAACATTATACTCCGTCTGCCAAATTTTTGCCCACTCACTTAGCCTATCTATGTCCTTTTGCAGATTTTTTGTGCCCTTCTCACACATTGCTTTTCCTCCCATCTTATCCACCTGGCCTGCTGCTGTCTATGGACAAGCACGCCAAGGTCCCTTTGTTCATCGGCACTTCTATGTGGCCTACCATTTAATGTGTATACCCTTTCCTTATTAGCCCTCCTCAAGTGCATTACCTCACACTTCTCCGAATTAAATTCCATTTGCCACTGTTCTGCCACCTGACCAGTAGATTAATATCCACCTGCAGTCCATGACTTTCCTCTTCATTATCAACCACAGAGCCAATTTTAGTGTTATTTGCAAACTTCTTAATTGTACCCTCTGTATTCAAATCTAGATTGTTGATGTATTCCACAAAAAGCAAGGGACCCAGTACCAAGCCCTGCTGAACCCCATTGGAAACATCCTTCCAGTCACAAAAACATCCATCAACCATTACCATTTGCTTCCTACCTCCAAGTGAATTTTGGATCCAACTTGTCACTTTGCCCTGGATCCCATGGACTTTTACCTTCGTGACCAGTCTGCCATGTGGGACCTTATCAAAACCTTTGCTAAAGTCCATATTCACTACATTATACGCACTATCCTCATCGACTCTCCTGGTTACTTCCTCGAAAAATTCAATCAGGTTAGTCAAACACGATCTTCCCTTAACAAATCCGTGCTGACTGTCCCTGATTAATCCTTGCCTTTCTAAATGTAGATTTATCCTGTCCTTCAGGATTTTTTCCAATAATTTTCCCACCACTGAAATTAGGCTGACAGGTCTGTAATTACTCGACCTATCCCTTTCTGCCTTCTTAAACAAGGGTATCACATTAGCAGTCCTCCAGTTCTCTGGCACCATGCCTGAATCCAAAGAGGACTGGAAAAGGATGATCAAGGCCTCTGCTATTTCCTCTTTTGCTTCGCTCAACAGCCTGGGATACATTTCATACGGGCCTGGGGACTTATCAAAGCCGTTAAACCCTTTAATACCTCCTCTCTCACTATGTTTATTTCATGCGGAATTTCACACTCCTCCTCGCTAGCAGTATCTGCATTGCCCCTTTCCTTTGTGAAAACAGGCGCAAAGTATTCATTAAGAACTATACCCACATCTTCCGCCTTCACACACAGATTGCCCTTATGGTCTCAAATAGGCCCTACCCTTTCTTTAGCTATCCTCTTGCGCTTAATATATTTATAGAACATCTTTGAATTTTCCTTGAATTTACTTGTCAAGAATTTTTCATGCTCTCTCTTAGCATTCCTAATATCCTTTTTAATTTTACCTCTGTAATTTCTATATTCCTCCAGAGATTCTACAGTATTTAGCCATCGATAAATGACATAAGCTTTCCTTTTTTTCTTTATGCTCCCCTGTAAGTCGCTAGACATGCAGGGGGCTCTAGAATTGTTATTTCCACCCTTTTTCTTTAAGGGCACATGTTTGGCCTGAGCCCTCCGGATCTCCTCCTTGAATGCCTCCCATTGTTCCGAGACTGATTTACCTTCAAGTAGCTGTTTCAACCCACCATGGCCAAATCACTTCTCAACTTAACAAAGTTAGCTATTCCCCAATTTGGGACTTTTATTCTTGGTCTATCCTTGTCTTTATCCGTAACTACCTTTAATCTGACTGAATTATGATCGCTGGCACCCAAGTGCTCTCCCACTAATACCCCTTCCACCTGCCCAGCTTCATTCCCCCCAAACTACATCCAGAACTTGCCCCTCCCATGTTGGGCTTGTTGCATACTGACTAAAAAAGTTCACTTGAATGTATTTTAAGAATTCCGCAACCTCTATACCCTTCACACTATATTTGTCCCAATCAATATTAGGATAGTTGAAATCTCCTACTATTACTGCCTTATAGTTTTTGGACTTCACAGAAATTTGCCTACATATTTGCTCTTCTATCTCCCTCCCACTTTTTGGGGATCTATAATACACGCCCAGCAGTGTGATCACCTCTTTTGTATTTTTCAGTTCAACCCATATGGCCTCATTTGATGCTCCCTCCAACATATCATCCCTCCTCACAGCTGTAATAGTTTCTTTAATCAATACCATGACACCCCCAACCTTATACACCCCCCCCCCTCTGTCTTGTCTAAAAATCCTGTAACCAGGAATATTGAGCTGTCAAACCTGCCCCTCTTTCAACCTGGATATAATGTCACACTCCCAAGTGTCTACTTGTGCTCTCAGTTCATCTGCCTCATTCGCTGTACACCTTGCATTGAAGACCTCCTTGATTACTACTTACTAACCCTTGCTTCCTCTGTCTTACAGATTCACTTTCTACATTCTTGCTCTCAAATTTCAGCTTTACTTCCTTCCCATCCCCCTACCAAGCTAGTTTAAACTCTCAACAACAGCACTAGCAAAACTCCCCGCGAGGATCTTGGTCCCAGCGCTGTTGAGGTGCAACCCGTCCGGTTTGTACAGGTCCCATCTCCCCAGAAGTGGTCCCAATGCCTCAGGAATTTAAAGGCCTCCCTCCTACACCAACTCTCCAGCCACACATTCATCCTCTCTATTCTTCTATTCTTGTACTCCAGGTTACTACCGTGGCACCGGTAGTAACCTGGAGATTACTACCTTTGAGGTCCTACCCTTTAATTTTTCTCCTAGCTCTCTAAATTCTGTCTGCAGGACCGCATCCCTCTTTCTACCTATGTCATTGGTCCCAATATGGACCACGACCTCTAGCTGTTCACCCCCTCCCCCAGAATGCCCTGTGTCTGCTCTGTGACATCTTTGACCCTGGCACCATGAAGGCACCATACCATCCTGGAGTCTACGGCTGCAGAAACGCCTCTCTATTCCCCCAACTATTGAATCTCCTACCACTACAGCTCTTTTATTCTTTGTCCCTCCCCTCTGTGTAGCTGAGCCACGCATGATGCCTTGGACTTGGCTCTGGCTGCATTCCGCAGAGGCACCATTGCCCTCACCGATGCTCAGAAGACAATATCGGTTGGAAAGCGAGATGGACTCGGGGGGGGAAACTCCTTCACAACTTTAGTCTGTGGGTAGTAAATCCACTCATTTCCTCTCACTCAGCCTGACACCAACCCTGTACCTGTGGCAGAAGAAGAAATAACACAAAAATATCACTGGAATGCAACCAAGCACAACTACAGGCATGTTATAGCTCCCCTCATATAGTAAAGCACATACCTGTAAAAATACAAATCCAATTCCCTTTTGAAAGTGAACACCTGGGCCAATGTCGAGCTGTGTGGGCAGGTACCAAGCTCGGTCAACGCAGCTCCAGTGACATTACTGCCCAGGAGGTGTATCCAAGCCCCAAGTGTCCACTTGGGGGCCCCAGTATATATCAGTAACCGCACTCCAGGCCTCGGCCTACTTATGGATAAAGTCACAGGAGATTTGGCAGTGACAACAAGTAAAGCACTCAACCTTGTTGTACCTCAGTGTTACTGGATCTGTTCAAATGTTCACATGGCAGAATCCACTCTGTCTGCTGGAACCAATGTTGACTGCAGCCTATTCTCGACTGTTTAAATGGTTGGGCTGAGCTGTCCCACAGTCTATCCCAGGGTCCAGGACAAGCTGATCAGAAAACCAGTGTATACTGGCCTGGTTTCAGTTTCCTGGATTTGAGCATTTGGAGCTGAATTTGCCCCCATTCATAAGCTCCATTACCGTCTCTAAGATACAGAAATGGAGTGGAGAGGCCTAACTGACCAGGGGCAGATGGATGGGCCGACCCAACCAAATTTGCCCCCGGGCCGGAAGCAGCGGGAACGGGTTACCGCACCACCCATTTTGCGACCGAGTCAGCTCCCTTTCCTTCACTTAAACTGGTTGTATAACCAGTTGTCATGTATGTACATGCTGGTTATAGCCACCAGATGGTGTCATTGTTGGAGGCCAGCCATTTTGAGAGTCAGGCACTTTGGGCGATAATAAAGCAGGAACAAGGTCGTACCTTGTTCAGTTAAACAGTACTCAGTTTGTACCTTTATTGTATACATAACATTTGCCGACGAGAATACAAGAACCTTTGTTTGCAAAATGAGCACGATTGGATTTTTAGAGCGATTCATGGAGGGAGAAGATTGGGCAGATTTTGTGAGCCGTTTGAACCAGTCCTTTGTGACCAACAAAATGTAAGGGGTCGACGATGTAGATCGGCACTGGGCCGTGTTCCTCACTGTGTGCGATTCAAAGATCTCCGGCCTAATAAAGAATCTACTCATGCCTCGTGATCCAACAGAGAAAACGTACGAGAAGTTGTGTACATTGTTACGGGAGCACCTCAAGCCAGACGATGGCATCATCATCTCGAGATACAGGTTTTATACACATGTTCGATTGGAGGGTCAGAGCGCAGTAGAATTTTTTGCCGACCTGAGACGTCGAACGGGACCATGCGGGACTTCTTTGTTATCGGTATCAACCACGAGGTGATCCTGCGCAAACTTCTGGCGGCAGAGGAGTTGGATTTAAAAAGGGCCATCCAGATCGCTCAATCATGTATGATGACGGACAGGAGTCTAAAGCAAATAGCGGTGAAGAACCGAACCTTGGCAAGTACTGTAAGTGCGATTGATTCGCTGTTAGGCAGAGCGGCACATGGCAGGGCCTATCCGGCTGCATTCGCGAAAACTGTGGCTGCCCAAAGTCCGGCAGCGGGAATGTATCCAACTTTTCCGTGTTGGCGTTGTGGGGGAAATCACCAGCACCAGCAGTGCCGATTTAAGCAATATAGTTGCAAAATCTGTCTGAGAGTGGGGCATCTCCAACGCAAGTGTCCGCAGATGAGCAAGCGAGCTGCGAAATACCACGTGGAGGATGAGAGTCAGACTAGCATGGATCCGGATACGCAATCCGAGATGCCAGAGGAGGAAGTGTATGGACTGTACTCTTTCATAACCAAGAGTAAACCAATTTTGATTAATGTGAAGTTTAACGGGATACCGGTATCGATGGAACTGGACACAGGGGCGAGTCAATCGATCATGAACAATAAGCTGTGGGATATTAAGACTGTGAGGCCCAGGCTGAGCCCTGTTAATGCCAAGCTGCGCACGTACACCAAAGAACTGATAAAGGTGATTGGCAGTGCACAAATTAATGTGTTGTATAATGGTGCGGTTCACGAGTTACCGCTGTGGATTGTTCCAGGCAATGGCCCAACGCTGCTCGGCAGGAGCTGGTTAGAGAAAATCAGATGCGACTGGAACGACATAAAGGCGTTGTCGTCAGAGGAAGATACATGTGCCCAAGTATTGAGCAAGTTCCCCTCGCTGTTCGAACCGGGTAACAATAAAAGCTTATATTGTTGAAGAAAAACCAGGTGGAAGGTAGAGATTTGAAACGTCCTACAATGGTGATTCTCGTGTGGAGTGGACCCAATTGAGAAGTGAAAGGTTTGAATTCACCCCAAAAGGATTTCAGACGATCTGAAAATGAGAAGAGTACTTGTAGCTTTAGAAGTGAGATTTCAATTTCCCTCAGAGCTTAGCTTTAGATTTGGAACATTTGAGGATTTATGTAACTGAATCTGTTGTTCTGATCACAATGTCTCGTGGATGCATTTTGCGAGGTATGCAAGGAACATGGTCCACCATATTTTCCCACTAAGAAAAATTGGATGCATCTTTATCTGTAAACTACAAAGAATTGGAAGCAGAACCCCTTCTCCCCAAATACCACCGTCAGATTGATCCGCCCACCATCAGCTGCAGGGGCAATGGAGGTCAGCTTTGCTACAAGATATCCAGGGATCCTATTCTTCTCATCCCACAAGACAGCGATGGAAAATAGGTGTCTGCTTTCCCATCAGACCACTATGGATTGGATTACCCCTATTACACTAACAGTTCACAATAATATATATGTTTAATTTACCTTTGTAGCAATGGCTCCAGCTACACATGACAGATGCTCACCCGTGGGCGATTGGAGAAAAAAGGGGAAAAAAGATGCGCACTTACCTGAACCTGCTGCACCCACAAGAGATCCTGGGCCTGAGGCTTCCTCTCACTGCGCATTGCAGCGCGTGCACATCGGGACGTCTGTAAGCTGGAGCTGCAGTCACATGGCTATGGGCAGCCAATCAAGGTAAAGTATTTTCTCATTCATAATAATGGGACCTCCATAAGTTTGAGTTCCCATTATTATGATTGAGAAACCCCCCCAAACATCCAAAACACTCATAAAAAATAGAAAAAATACATCACATATTAAATTAAAGTTATTTATGTCTTATAAAAAATATATGTTTTCCCGATTTAAAAAAAAGTTATTTTAAATTATGGATTAAAATAAAATTATCATAGTGGAGACGGTTTGTAACAATAAAATGTGTTTTTTAATTTAATTTTATTATGTTTTTGTGTATTTTAAAACTCTTATGCCTGTAAAAGTAGGCTATGCACCTGCTTTTACCAGGCGCAACAGTTTTATGGACATTCACTGGGCAAGAGATGGGCAAATAGCCCAATTTCTGCTGTGGCAATGTCCTTCTCCCCGAGATGCATGCGATCTGTCAAGCCAGAAACTTGACAGATTGGGAAAGCCGTTTTTTTCCGCATGCGCATTGTGCGCTGAAAACCGGCTTTTGCGATGCCTTCCTGGATCCGTACATAATCCGTACAGACCTGGATAGGTCAGGATTTCTGGGTCATATACAAAATAGAGTCACATATATAGAGAGACAATTTGTAATTTGTATCCAGAATTATGGTGGCACTTAACATTGTCTGTTTCCTTACATTGTATCTGACTAGAATGTAATGAAAATCTGAGCAATACAATTTAAAGTTCTAAGCACCGGAGTAGCGTAGCTTGCTAATTAATCCAAGTCAATCTTTCCAGTCCCGAAGCATTTAGCCTCTGCCTATTCACCCACTGATTACTCCTTACTCTTGCATTTAACCCTTACAATGCCAGCACCTCTGAGAATTCTGTAACCCCTGAGTTGACCATTTTATTTTATATTTCACTTTACATTACACTATGAAGCATTCAGGCCTAGTTGCATTGGAAGTACATAAGGCCATTGTGTTATGTGATTGAGAGCCAGTCAGAACCTAATATAATGATGGGGCGGTAATATGGTCGAGCGCAATTTCTATCTGCCCCAATATTCCTTATTCATGCAAGGCTTCTGGTGCGATTTTGTTACTTGTTCTTGGGAAGTTGGTTGACACTGTCAAGGCAATATTTATTGCCCACTTCTATATGTCCTAAGGACATTAAGAGACAACTACATAATAGAACTGGAGTCAAATGTAGGCCAGATGTGGCAGGTTCCCTTCCCTGAAGGAAATTAGTAATCCTGTTGGATTTTTGCAGCAACCTGGCTTTCAAAATCACCAGTCTTTGTTTTTAAACTCAGTTTCACAACTTTCCCTGCTGAGATTTTGAACTCTTGATATCTGGCTTGTTAGCCTGACACCATTACCACCAGGCTTCCATACCCCTCTAGAATGGCTTGAATCACACCAGGCCATTGTTGTATTTCTGCTGTCAAGAGGGACCCCTGCCCGCCAATGCAACTGAGGAAGCTCGAGGTTCAGGGGCTATCTGGGGTTTCTGAGCCAAGTCCTCAATTAGACTTCAACCAATGGAGGTTCTGTGCTAAGTCAGTGACTTTGTGATAGTTTGGTACCATGGAAAAAATGAGCAACCATTTTCAGGGATCTAGTCATGTTGAAAGGCAGCTAATTGAGAAGCATATGAATTGAGGAGAATAGTAAAGTTTATAATAAATGTAACATACACTGTTTTGCACTAAATATGGTTATTTTACCTGCATCAGTTGAATAAACTATCTGTTGGTTTTTAGCCCAAGTCTCGGTCTCCTGGTGTGCCAAATTAATCTATCTATTAAAGAGAGGAGACTCGCATCATACATTCCAGTAAGCCAGCATACAGTGGTAAAGTCCCGTATAGCAGTACAGGTTCCCTGTTCCCTCTCAGCATTCCAAAGGGACCACTCTCTCCACGACACCCTGCTCCATTCCACAGTCACCCCCAGCACCCCCTCCCCTTCCCACGACACCTTCCTGTGCAAGTGCAGGAGATGCAACCCCCTGCCGTTTTATCTTCTCCCTTCTCACTATCCAGGGCCCCAAATACTCTTTCCAGGCGAAGCAGCGATTTACTTGTACTTCTTTCAATTTAGTATACTGTATTCGCTGTTCAGGATATGGTCTCCTCTACACTGGAGAGTCCAAGCGTAGATTGGGTGACTGCTTTGCGGAGCACCTCCATTCAGTCCGCAAGTGTGCCCCTGAGCTTCTGGTCACCTGTCACTTTAATTCTCCACTCCATTCCTCCATTCGCACTCAGACCTCTCTGTCCTTGGACTCCTACACTGTTCCAACGAAGCTCAACGCAAGCTCAAGGAACAGCACCTCATCTTTCATTTAGGCACTTTACAGCATTCTGGACTCAACATTGAGTTCAAAAATTTCAGAGCGTAACCACTGCCAATCTTTGGCTCCATTTCACCTCCCCCCTCCCCTTCCCCACCGTTCCCTCGAGCCTGTCTCTTTTTTAGTCCTTGTCTCCTAATGGCAGCTGGTCATTATTCCGCCATTCACACCCTATCTTGACTAATGTTTTTCTAACTCCTGCCAATACCATTTCAATTCGGCCCATCATCCCTTTTGTCTCTCTAATCTCTCCTGCCTTCCACCCTATCACAGACCTTCCCTTTTTGTTCTTTCTTCCCCTCCCCCGTTCAGTGTTTGTTAAGAATCTGTTCTTTACGAACACTCTCCAGTTCTGACGAAGGGTCGTCAACCCGAAATGTTAACTTTGCTTTCTCTCCACAGATGTTGCCTGACTTGCTGAGATTTCCAGCATTTTTTGTTCTTATTCCAGGTTCCCTGTTCAATCCTTCGGTTTCACTACCGCTTAAGAAGGTATTGAGCATGTGAAGGCATACTCTGGAATGGAGGGGATGAAAGTTCCCTCTACGGCAGTGATTGATGACATGGTGCCAGCATAGATAATCTAGTGTAAAATCCAAAAACCTTAACAATGTCTCAACGTGCAAAAAAAGGATGTTTTATAAACTTTAAGTTCTATTAATCCATTTTTAGAGAGGACAGGAACCCCAGCATTAGCACTAAACCTGTACTGATAATTCATTAGCACTTTCTGGGCTGGAAGTTCGGTTAGTGGGTATTTAAGGCATTAATAATGTTGGGCGGTCACTAAATTTAGCGCCAGAAAATGGTAAGCGACGACAGCTACAAAATTCAGTGGTTGCGCACTAGCAGTGTAATGGAGCGCTAAGGGAAGAAGGGTTCTAGGCCAATTGTATAACTGAATATCCCACGCTAAAGAATCGGCTTCGTGGTGCCCTAAGAGAGGCCTCCCTCCCGGATCAAAACTCTCCTCCTTCCCCCAGATCAAAACTCTCCTTGCACCAACCTGTTTGTTGTGGCCTTATAACCCTGGAAGGCAGTGGGCCAGCCTGTGCGGGACGCACCGGGTCCCACGCTGCAGCATGCACATAGAGGCTGGGGGCAGGAGCTACTGTGCGTACGTGCACACTCTAATGCGCATGTGCAGAGCTGCTGGCATTGTTTCTGGCGCAGGGCCCTAGCTCCACCCCGCAATCGACTGGCTACGCCGCACCAAACCCCGGGAGAGGCCACACAGTGCCTAGAATCGGGGGAGATTTTTTAGGCGCCGTTTTCAGCCCACAAAGTCGCCGCATATCTGATGAGTGCACCGAAAAAAGGGATGGGCCAAATTTGAGCCCAGAGAAACTTTTTCCACTGGTTGTGGATTCTTGGAATAGGGGGTATAGTCTAAAAATTAGAGCCAGACATTTCAGGAGTGACATTAGGAAACATTTCTACACACAAATGGCAGTAAAAGTTTGGAACTCTCTTCCACAAATGACAATTGATGCTAGCTCAATTGTTAATTTTAAATCTGAGATTGATAGCTTTTAGTTAACTAAAGGTATTAAGGGATATGGGCCAAAGGCAGGTATAAGGAGTTAGATTGCAGATCAGCTATGATCTCATTGAATGACAGAACAGGTTCGAGGGTGTAAATGGCCTACTGTTATTTCTATGTTCCTAATTACGAGCAGGCGTGGGCCATACAGCCCTTCGAGCCTGCTCCGCCATTCAATAAGATCATGGCTTATCTTCAATCTCAACACCACTTTAATGCTCGATCTACATATCCCTGGAGTCCCCTGGAGTCCAAAACTCTATCTATCTCAGCCTTGAATATACTCAATGACTCAGCAACCACAGCCCTTTGCAGTCGAGAATTCCAAGGATTCACAACCATCCGAGTGAAGAAATTCCTCCTCATTTCAGCCGACCCCTTATCCTGCCCCCAAATTCTTGACTCTCCATTCAGGAGAAACAACCTCTCAGCATCTACCCTAACAATCCCCATCAGAATCTTATATGTTTAAATGAGATAACTTCTCATTCTTCTAAACTCGAGAATATAGGCCCGATCTACTCAATCTCTCCTCATAGGACAACCCTCTCATCCCAGGAATCAATTTAGTGAACCTTCTCATTGAAATATACAAAAATCTCATTGAAACATACAAAATTCTTACAGGGCTTGACAGAGTTGATGCAGGGAGGTTGTTTCCCCTGGCTGGGAGTCTAGAATAAAGGGACTGAGATGAGGTGAAATTTCTTCACTCAAGAGGGTGGTGAATCTTTGGAATTCGCTACCCCAGAGGACTGTGGAGGCTGGGTCATTGAATATATTCAAGACAGAGATCCATGATCAGATCAGCCATGATCGTATTAAATGGCGGAGCAGGCTCGAGGGGCCAAATGGCCTACTCCTGCTCCTATTTCTTATGTTCTTATGATAGATTTTTTGATATTAAGGGAATCAAGGGATATGGGAATGACCTATTCCTGTTCCTATATCTTATGTTTTTTTGTTCTTATGTTCTTTGTTGCACTGCCTCTAAGGCAAGGACATCCTTGCTCAGATAAGGAACCAAAACTGTGTAAAGGGTAAATGGCAACTGTACGAACAGCTAACTTTCCCAGGAGCAGCAGGACTCAGAGGTTGGTGCAGAAGCATCACAAGGGTAGATTAGAGGGAAAATACTGTCCAATAATGAAAGATAAGGTAAACCTAATTAATAAAAATGTCTTTGTCCACAACAACATTGTTATAAGCAATTTATACTACAACTCATTTCATTCTACCAGAACTTTGACATTTACTGCTAATGTCATAATAATCAAGATAAGAAGACCATATCAAAGCCTTTTGTCCAGCTGAAGACAGTTACATCTAAAGGGAAGTAATCACATCCTGTGGTGCCCTAAATACCACAATATTTAAGCACGAGAGTTTCATCATTAGGACCCCTTTTCAAAATCAAACATTCACAAAGAATTATCATTAATTTTAACATCCTTTTAGGGTGGTTCTGTCTATTTGTGTTGATTTGTATGAATCATTTTGTTTAAATAGTCAGTGCTGATGATATAATTGACAGGAACTAGCTCGGAGGAGTTACTGAGTCTGGTTCAAGTAACATGATTACTTGAAGCACCCTGCGTTAGTTCTTCTGTGAGAAACTGAGTTTTAAAATCCGTTTTAACCCACACAATCAGTCAAAAGGGAGGTCCTATTTAATTTACTATCTTAGTCTCAGGTTTCTTCATAAAATTGCTAATCACAACCATGCACAGAGCGGAAGAGTAGTCACTTTGTTTCCCTCATATATTACACGAAAGTTAGTTTTAAAATAAAACAAATTCCCTTTTTTTTTGATCAGAAGGTGTCCAACAAAAGCAATATTTTTAGTAGCGTTGAGTGATTGTGAAATTTAAACGGAAATGTGTTTTCATTGAACAAACATATAGCAGCTTTTGGGTCGATTTCTGACTTGTTGCCCAGGGTGTAACACTGGCTTTGTGGATCAGCTGCTGCGAGTGAAACCGCCCAATTTATCTTTCCAATTATTTCACAGGAAGATCGGGCAGTTTCTGTAACGGGTGACCAATCTGCAATGGCAGTTTAATGTCCAGTCAGCCAGTTCAAAATCTACCCTTATAATATTTAAAGAACATTTAAGACAGAGCTGAGGAGTAATTGGTTCTCTCAGAGAGTTGTGGATCTTTGGAATTCTCTACCCCAAAGAGCTGTGAAGGCTGGGTCATTGAATGTATTCAAGGCAGAAATAGACAGATTTTTGAACTACAGGGGAATCAAGGGTTATGGGGAACAGGCAGGAAAGTGGAGTTGAGGCCAAGATCAGATCAGCCATGATCTTATTTGTTGTGTCTGTAAGCACTCTATTAATGACTCCATGAGGTAAGGTATTGCACTTGAACTGTTGTGACCTTCGAAACATAGAAACATAGAAACATAGAAAATAGGTGCAACAGTAGGCCATTCGGCCCTTTGAGCCTGCACCACCATTCAATAAGATCATGGCTGATCATTCCTTCAGTACCCCTTTCCTGCTTTCTCTCCATACCCCGTGATCCCTTTAGCTGTAAGGGCCATATCTAACTCCCTCTTGAATATATCCAATGAACTGGCATCAACAACTCTCTGCGGCAGGGAATTCCACAGGTTAACAACTCTCTGAGTGAAGAAGTTTCTCCTCATCTCAGTCCTAAACAGCCTGCCCCTTATCCTAAGACTATGTCCCCTGGTTCTGGACTTGCCCAACATCGGGAACATTCTTCCCGCTTCTAGACTATCCAGTCCCATCAGAATCTTATATGTTTCAATGAGATCCTCTCTCATCCTTCTAAACTTCAGTGTATAAAGGCCCAGTTGATCCAGTCTCTCCTCATATGTCAGTCCAGCCAGCCCTGGAATCAGTCTGCACTCCCTCAATAGCAAGAACGTCCTTCCTCAGATTAGGAGACCAAAACTGAACACAATATTCCAGGTGGGGCCTCACCAAGGCCCTGTACAACTGCAGCAAGACTTCACTGCTCCTATACTCAAATCCCCTTGCTATGAAGGCCAACATACCATTTGCCTTCTTCACCGCCTGCTGTACCTGCATGCCAACTTTTAATGACTGATGAACCATGACACCCAGGTCTCGCTGCACCTCCCCTTTTCCTAATCTGCCGTCATTCAGATAATATTCTGCCTTCGTGTTTTTGCCCCCAAAGTGGATAACCTCACATTTATCCACATCTTTTTCCTCAATTACATATTTTCCCTGTATATATTACCGGCATCGCTGTACAATATTACATTTAGATACTTGTATTCATCAATTACATCTTTTCCACGTAACCTACCGGCATCACTGTTCGACGGTACATTTAGATACTTGTATTTGTTAACTACATCTCTTACATTAGTAGCACCGGCATCGCTGTACAAAAAGTGGAACTGTCTCTTTAATTGTTCTGGGTTGCCGGTCCCCTTTAAGAGGGCCTTGCAATCTTTACCCCAATCCGGTTCGCTGCTTGCCGTCACATGTTGCTCCCTCAACGCTGCCCCTCATGGTCTGGTCGTGGCTATTTTGATTTCAGGTGCTTCACCTCGTGGTGCGGGTGCCATCTTTTCTCTCTCCATGAGGTAGGCTGCGGTGATCCTTCTCTCCCCAGGTTCTGCCACTGAAGCCGGAAGGTAAGGTCTGGTCGTTCGAGTTGGAGCATCTCACCGTTGGGTAGTGCGGTCTGTGTCGTCACCGCGTAGTCGAGTTGGATGGTAGGATCTTCAGGTGCTGTGCTTGGTCAAAATTTGGGGCCGCATAGGACGTCGATCGACGGGGCCTGGAGGCTTTTCAAGCTCCAACAGATTTGGGTTTGTTTCATCCATCTTCTTCCTAGTAGCGATGGAACATCACCAGCAACGATCCACAAAGGTAGCTTGTGCATCGCGCTGCCGTAGGACACCGGGACATTCACGCTGCCAATGACTGGGATGGTGTCGTTTGTGCAAGTGAGCAGCTTCACCTGGATTGGTAGCATTTTAGGTTGTTCGATAGGATTGTCCCAGAGTTTCTCGAAGGCCGCCTGGTTCATCAGCATTTGGCTCGCCCCTGTGTTGACCTCCATCAAGACTGGAGCACCGTTGATTTTGACTTCTATTTTCAACGGGGAACTCTCGGTGGAGCAGGTAAACACTCTGTACACCTCTTCCTGGGGCTGAGCTGCCTCCTGAGGATGTTGTGGATAGCACGTTCAGTGAGTTGGTCACACCGCAGATAAAGGATACAAAGGTAGATAGGGAAAGGCTGACCGTCAGGCAGAGCAGGAGTAGGAAGGCAGTGCAGGAATCCCCTGTGGTTGTCTCCCTCCAAAACAGATATACCGCTTTGGATATTGTTGGGGGAGATGGCTCACAGTGGAAGGCAGCAGCAGCCAAGTTCATGGCACCGTGGGTGGCTCTGCTGCACAGGAGGGCAGGAAAAAGAGTGGGAAAGCTATAGTGGTAGGGGATTCTATTGTAAGGGGGATAGATAGACGTTTCTGCGGTCGCAACCGAGACTCCAGGATGGTATGTTGCCTCCCTGGTGCAAGGGTCAAGGATGTCTCGGAGCGGCTACAGGGCATTCTGGTGGGGGAAGGTGAACAGCCAGTTACCGTGGTGCATATAGGTACGGACAATATAGGTAAAAAGCGGGATGAGGACCTACAAGCTGAATTTAGGGAGCTAGGAGTTAAATTAAAAAGTAGGACCTCAGAGGTAGAAATCTCAGGATTGTTACCAGTGCCACGTGCTAGTCAGAGTAGAAATAGCAGGATATCTAAGATGAATACATGGCTTGAGGAGTGGTGCAAGAGGGAGGGATTCAAATTCCTGGGACATTGGAATCGGTTCTTGGGGAAATGGGAACAGTACAAACCGGATGGTCCGCACCTGGGCAGGACCAGAACCAAAGTCCTAGGGGGAGTGTTTGCTAGTGCTGTTGGGGAGGATTTAAACTAATATGGCAGGGGGATGGGAACCTATGCAGGGTGACAGAGGAAAATAAAATGGGGACAGAAGAAAAGGTAGAAAGGAGAATAGTAAAAGTGGAGGGCAGAGAAACCAAAGGAAAAAATCAAAAAGGGCCACATTACAGCAAAATTCTAAAGGGTCAAAGAGTGTTAAAAAGACAAGCCTGAAGGCTCCGTGTCTCAATGCGAGGACTATTCGTAATAAGGTGGACGAATTTACTGCGCAGGCAGCTATTAACGATTATGATATCATTGGGATTACGGAGATGTGGCTCCAGGGTGACCAAGGCTAGGAACTCAACATCCAGGGTTATTCAACATTCAAGAAGGATAGACAGAAAGGAAAAGGAGGTGGGGTAGCATTGTTGGTTAAAGAGGAAATTAACGCAATAGCAAGGAAGGACATTAGCTTGGATGATGTGGAATCTGTATGGGTAGAGCTGTGGAATACCAAAGGGGAAAAAACGCTAGTGGGAGTTGTGTACAGACCACCAAACAGTAGTAGTGAGGTTGGGAATGGCATCAACAAGAAATTAGGGATGCGTGCAATAAAGGTGCAGCGGTAATCATGGATGACTTTAATCGACATATAGATTGGGCTAACCAAGCTGGTAGCAATGCAGTAGAGGAGGATTTCCTGGAGTGTATTAGGGATGGCTTTCTCGACCAATATGTCGAGGAACCAACTGGAGAGCTGGCCATCCTAGACTGGGTGTTGTGTAATGAGAGAAGACTAATTAGCAATCTTGTTGTGCGAGGCCCCCTGGGGAAGAGTACCATAAGATGGTAGAATTCTTTACTAAGATGGAGAGTGACAGTGTTAATTCAGAAACTAGGGTCCTGAACTTAAGGAAAGGTAACTTTGATCGTATGAGATGTGAATTGGCTAGGATAGACTTGCAAATGATATTTAAAGGGTTGACAGTGGATAGACAATGGCAGACATTTAAAGATCACATGGATGAACTTCAACAATTGTACATCCCTGTCTGGAGTAAAAATAAAACGGGGAAGGTAGCTCAACCGTGGCTAACAAAGGAAATTAGGGATAGTGTTAAATCCAAGGAAAAGGCATATAAATTGGCCAGAAAAAGCAGCAAACCTGAGGACTGGGAGAAATTTAGAATTCAGCAGAGGAGGACAAAGGGTCTAATTAAGAGGGGGGAAATAGAGTATGAGAGGAAGCTTGCAGGGAACATTAAAAACTGACTGCAAAATCTTCTACAGATATGTGAAGAGAAAAAGATTAGTGAAGACCAATGTAGGTTCTTTGCAGTCAGAATCAGGTGAATTTATAAAGGGGAACAAAGAAATGGCAGACCAATTGAACAAATACTTTGGATCTGTCTTCACTAAGGAAAACACAAATAACCTTCCGGAAATACTAGAGGTTCGAGAGTCTAGCGAAAAGGAGGAACTGAAGGAAATCCTTATTAGTCAGGAAATTGTGTTAGGGAAATTGATGGGATTGAAGGCCGATAAATCCCCAGGACCTAATAGGCTGCATCCCAGAGTACTTAAGGAAGTGGCCCTAGAAATAGTGAATGCATTGGTGATCATTTTCCAACATTCTATTGACTCTGGATCAGTTCCTATGGACTGGAGGTTAGCTAATGTAACACCACTTTTTAAAAAAAGAGGGAGAGAGAAAACAGGGAATTATAGACCAGTTAGCCTGACATCGGTGGTGGGGAAAATGTTGGAATCAATTATTAAAGATGAAATAGCAGCGCATTTGGAAAGCAGTGACAGGCTCGGTCCAAGTCAGCATAGATTTATGAAAGGGAAATCATGCTTGACAAATTTCTAGAATTTTTTGAGGATGTAACTAGTAGAGTGGACAAGGGAGAACCAGCGGATGTGATGTATTTGTACTTTCAAAAGGCTTTTGACAAAGTCCCACACAAGAGGTTAGTGTGTAAAATTAAAGCACATGGTATTGGGGGTGTAAGGGGTGGTTTTCAGGGGGTCAGCTTCCCTTCTGACCTTATATGAGCAGTTTCGAATCGCTCCCACACCCTTGGTTCTAGATTCTGGAATTATGAAGGGACTGTGACAGACATGGATAGACAATCGGTTTCAAGGGAGGAAGCAGGTATGGCTTTATTGTGTTTAAAAAGAAGTAAAAGGCACACCTTTAATAACACACACAGAATAATGATACCAATCCACACTGAGGGGTACAACACATTGAATAAAATGTCAAAATACAGCCTGTGGGGAAAAGAATACAGCTTAAACTCTAAATGGGGTAAAGAGGAGAATGCAGATACACTTACACAAGTTATCCCAGCCTCCCCCTCCCAATTCCCCTAACTAACTAAGTTATAGCTCTGGGGGTTCAGGGAGTTATGCTCACCAATCCCTTTTTGACAGTTGCCGGTGAATCGCGGTTTCGGGGTTCACTGCACTTTGCCT
Source organism: Pristiophorus japonicus (assembly GCF_044704955.1). NCBI lineage: Eukaryota > Metazoa > Chordata > Chondrichthyes > Pristiophoridae > Pristiophorus > Pristiophorus japonicus. Next base: position 125,554,402 of record NC_091990.1, on the reverse strand, counting down.
TCTAGTACCCCAGACGGAGGAGAGGACTTCGGACTGCATAGTCTTCAGTTGGGGTGAGTCTGCTGATGTGGTAAGTCGCGTTTTGGATGTATGGGGTAAGTACCCACTTTCTTTGGTTAGGAATGGTTTTAGTTAGTCCTTTTAGGTAATTTCTCACCCATTGGTCATTCAGAAGTAGATTGTAGAGTGGAAATAAATGTCGATTCTTCGGTTTTTGCTGAGTTGGTTTCGGTTGGTCGTTTCGCTGGTTGTGGTGGTCGAGGTTGTCAATTTCGTTGCTAACAATCTTCCTTTTCGTGGGCCTCTTGCTGTCGGCGTGCTCGGTCGGTCCTTGATGGTTTCTTGTAGTTTTCTCCACGAATCCATTTTTTCACTCCCCACCTCCTGCTGCTTGTTGATTTTCCCTTGTAAAACTGGGAATAGATATACTTCTCCCACCAAATCTGGCCCAGCTCTTTGTTTCAAGGGAACTGCTCATTAGTTTTGAGCTCTCTTCTTTGTCAGAATTTGGCGGGCTTGTTCAGCAGTAATTTGATTATGATGTGGTAATGTGGAAAATCACCGGTTGGTGTTGTTGAAGCAGTGTTTAAACTCTTGGGCCGTTTGGCTGGGCCCATGATTTCTATAGGTCTATTTACACATGCATGCCAATAATGGTCTCCGGTGATTCGCCTGATAGCTCTTGATGTGTTTATGTCCTAGGGAGCGAATTTTTGTGCCTCACAGTTCTTGTTAGTTATTGATTGACTCATTCTCCCAGACAAATTGAATTAGCTCCAATACCCAATTCCTGAGTGAAGCCCCACCCTCTGTTCTCGCATTCTCTTCCAACATGCTCCTTTAGAGATCTTAAATGTGTAAAGCTCTTAGTTATTTTCCTCAGAGTTTTTCCTAGGATACCAAAATGTTCATCGAGTTCCAAATTAAATTCCCTTTCCTTTGAGTCCAAACACTGGGGCGGGGGGGGGCGGGTGTCTCCATGAATGCATCCCCTTTTATCCCCTGCAGGCCTCGTCTGCCCTTGAAACTCATTTTAAAAGTCCAAAAAGGGATTCTTCTCCTCTGCAGGGGAAAGGTACAAGGAATCTTTGTGAAATATTGATAAATTCTAGAGGGGTAATGTATTGACGTGGATAGAGAACTGGTTGGCAGACAGGAAGCAGAGAGTAGGAATAAACGGGTCCTTTTCAGAATGGCAGGCAGTGACTAGTGGGGTGCCACAGGGTTCAGTGCTGAGACCCCAGCTATTTACAATATACATCAATGATTTAGATGAAGGAATTGAATGTAATATCTCCAAACCTGCAGATGACACTAAGCTGGGTGGCGGTGTGAGCTGTGAGGAGGATGCTAAGAGGCTGCAGGGTGACTTGGACAGGTTAGATGAGTGGGCAAATGCATGGCAGATGCAGTATAATGTGGATAAATGTGAGGTTATCCATTTTGGTGAAAAAACAGGAAGACAGAATATTATCTGAATGTTGACAGATTAGGAAAAGGGGAGGTGCAACGAGACCTGGGTGTCATGGTATATCAGTCATTAAAGGTTGGCATGCAGGTACAGCAGGCGATGAAGAAGGCAAATGGCATGTTGGCCTTCATAGCTAGAGGATTTGAGTACAGGAGCAGGGAGGTCTTACTGCAGTTGTACAGAGCCTTAGTGAGGCCACACCTATAATATTGTGTTCAGTTTTGGTCTCCTAATCTGAGGAAGGACGTTCTTGCTATTGAGGGAGTACAGAAAAGTTTCAAGACTGATTCCCAGGATGGCAGGACTGAGATATGAGGACAGTCTGGATCAACTGGGCTTGTATCCACTGGAGTTTAGAAGAATGAGAGGGGATCTCATAGAAACATGTAAAATTCTACGTGATTGGACAGGTTAGAGGCAGGAAGAATGTTCGCAATGCTAGGGAGTTCTAGAACCAGGGGTCACAGTCTAAGAATAAGGGATAAGCCATTTAGGACCGAGATGAGGAGAAACTTCTTCACTCAGAGAGTGGTTAACCTGTGGAATTCTCTACCGCAGAAAGTTGTTCAGGCCAGTTCGTTAGATATATTCAAAAGGGAGTTAGATATGGCCCTTATGGCCAAAGGGATCAAGGGGTATGGAGAGAAAGCAGGAAAGGGGTTCTGAGGTTGAATGATCAGCCATGATCTTATTGAAAGGTGGTGCAGGCTCGAAGGGCCGAATGGCCTGTTCCTGCGCCTAATTTCTATGTTTCTATGGGGTCAAGTTTCGGGCCGCGCCTAGAACGGCCCAGCCCGCGAGCCACGCCTGATTTTCGCGCTCAAAAGCGCGTCAAAAACTTACGGAGCAATTCTCCAGTTCGCTGCTACTCCTGTCCAGCTCGGCACAGCGTGTCGAGATCTGCGGGGGAGCGGGGCCAAAGCGGGGCGCTGAATCTGAGACTGCAGGGGGGCGGGATTACATCCGGTAGCCCTGCGCACGCGCGCTGGAGTGTGCGCGCGTGCGCAGGGAGACACAGCTTGCTGCGGTTCCACCCCTGTCTCCTGGCCAAATGGCCTGATGCTCTGCCGCAGCTCGAATGCTGCTTGTTGCCGTCTCGCCCCTGTCTCCTGGATGAAAGGCTTGAAGCACTGCTGCTTCACACAGGTAGGAACATTATTTGCTTATTTTTTATTTGCTTTATTTGTAATTTTTTATTCAGGATGGCTCTTTATTTGTATAAGTGGGACTGTTGAATGCTTGTAAAATGTAATTACTTCCCTCCCCCGCCCCCCCCCCCCCACCCCTCCCCATTTCTCATTCCCTACGCCTGATTTGCAAGTGTAGGCAAGGTTTTTCTGAGCGTACAAAAATCTACACTTACTCCATTCTAAGTTAGTTTGGAGTAAGGTTTTACTGCCTAAACTTACAAAACAGGCGTAAGTGGCCGGACACGCCCTTTTTTGAAAAAAAAATCTGTTCTAAAATGGAACTGTTCTAACTCACGAGAACTGAAGCAAACTAAATGCTGAGAATTGCAATTTCTAAGATACTCCATTCTAAGCTAGTTGCTCCAAAAAAATAGGAGCAACTCAGGCCGAAACTTGACCCCTATGTTTCTATGTTTCCTGGACTCTCTCTTCGTCTTCATCAGCGCTGGAGCCCGGGTGATCGACCAACTCTTCAGCGACTCGGTGAGTCAAATTTATTTGACACATGCGCTGGAGATGGCCTTTAGTCTTACAGCCTTTGCAAGCATAGTCTCGGTAGTGGCACTGGTGGGCTCTGTGATTTCCTCCACAGCGCCAGCATGGGGTTGGCCAGTTGGCCCCCTGCGGCGGATCAGGGTTGCGGGGCTTGGGGTCACAGTCGTGCCTCTGAAAGGCACCATTCAGTTCATTGTACTTGACGGTTTAGAGTCCTGGGGTTGAGTCATCATCCTTCTGGAATCGCAGGCCGTGGCCATGAACGCTTGGCTCACGTTAATTGCCTTCTTCAGGATGAAGGTGGTGTCCGCAGAGAGCAGTCTGTGGAGGAGGCCTTCATGGCAGATTTCAATAACAAAGATGTCCCTCAGTGATTCGGTGAGGTGGTTGCCAAAATCACATGGTGCAGCCAATGGTCTCAGGTCTGCAGCATATTTTGCAATTACTTGGCCTTCGGGCCGCCAGTGTGTATAGAACCGGTTTCTGGCTGTGAGGATGCTCTCTTTAGGCTTGAGCTGTTCCTGTACCAATGTTACGAGCTCCGCGAACGTTTGGTTTTCATCTTCTCTAGGGCTAGCAAGTCCCTGACAAGGCCATGAACGGTGGGTCCACAACTACTGAGCAGGATAGCTCGGCACTTAGCCACCAGCAAGGTCGGTGTGTTCCCAGCCAGGTCGTAGTGATGAAGTAGTGTTCTAGCCTTTCCACAAAGGCATGCCAATCTTCCCCATCAACGAATTGTTGAAAGTTACCAAGGTTAGCCATTTTTCGCGCGGAAATTCGTACTCTCGTCGCCAATTGTTGTGTCTGTAAGCACTCGAGTAATGACTCCATGAGGTAAGGTATTACACTTGAACTGTTGTGATCTTAGTCCATTTATTGCAGCTCCTGAATGAAGGGACAGTAAGGTGAGCTCCCTTTTATACTTGATTACCTGCAGTGTGCAGGTGACCTCTAGGTCTCCACCAGTTGCACCCTCTGGTGGTACAGGTATAGTGTGAAGATACATTCAATGGTCTTATGTAACTGTACATTGGGTGTACAGGGTATATGCATACACAACATTATTGAATGGCGGAGCAGGCTCGGGGGCCAAATGGCCTACTCCTGATCCTATTGCTTATGTTCTTATGTTCTTATGTATCAGTGGTCTCTCTTTTTATGTATAACATGGGGATGTGAAAATCCACATTAGAAAATAATATTTTATCCTCAATCAAAAAAAATTATTTCTCAAGATCTCTGCGTTCCTCTGATTCTGCCCTCTTAAGCATGCCTGATTTCAATCACTCCACCTGTCATGTATTTAACTGCCATTGTAACCCATGTATAAACTGACCTAAGTTGTACACCGTGAGAACATTGACCACTAGGTGGTGAACTTGTGGGAGACACTCCTTACCTGGACTTTCAGGTATAAAAGAGGAAGCTCCACCCACCTTCATCACTTCAGTGCTGGCTAATAATGCTTACTGGTCACAGAGTGACCTTCTCTCAAGCATGGCCTCATGTGCATTTATACTGTATAGTAAAGACATGTTATTGGCGACGAGAAACTGGGATTTAAACCACGCGAGCATGGCCACTAGCAGCACAGATGAGAGGTACTGTGTTGGTGATGATTGGGACGATTTTATTGAGAGACTACAGCAAAGTTTCGTCACTAAGGAATGGCTGGGACAGGATTCGGCCGACAAATGCAGGGCTCATCTCCTGACGGTTTGTGGATCCAGGATGTACTCCCTGATGAAGAAACTTCTAGCGCCAAAGAAGCTAGCGGACAAGACTTTTGAAGAGTTCGGTAAATTGATCGGGGAACACTTTAAACCGGCGAGCAGCATGCACATGGCGAGACACTGGTTTTACACTCACCGGCAGCGAGGAGGGCAAAGCGTTCCTGACTTCGTGGCAGACCTCCGGCGACTGGCGAGCCTATGTAAGTTCCCAGATGCATGCAGAGCGGAGATGCTGCGAGACTTTTTTATTGAGGGCATTGGGCACGCTGGGGTTTTCAGGAAACTGATTGAGATCAAAGACTTGACCCTGGAAACGACGGCTTTGATGGCCCAAACATTTATCTCAGGGGAGGAAGAGACCAGAATGATGTTTGTCAAAAATCTTGGTTTAAATGCAGCAAATGGACATGGAGTCAACATTGTTAACGTGGCACACAGTTCTCCAGGCAGACAGGTGCAATCGGACATGCCCGAGCATGTAGTCGAACCCAAAGTGGGAATTCAACAGAGACAATGGCTAGCTAAACGTTGATTCATGCCATCGCAAGGGACAATGCGGCCAGTAATGGGGCCATCAACACCAGTCAATGGTGCGCTTAAGGACAGTTGCAGAGACAGACAGAGACGATCGACTGGTAATGGACTTTTTGTTTCCAACAACGGCTCATGTAGGAGATGGAGGTGCTACGCAGACTGGACCGGGTAGGTCTGCGACTGAAAAAGGCGAAGTGCGTCTTCCTAGCTCCAGAGGTAGAATTCCTGGGGACGAGGGTAGCAGCAGACGGGATCAGACCTACTGTGTCCAAAACTGAAGCGATCCAGAGAGCACCCAGACCCCGTAACACGACGGAGCTGCGTTCATTCCTGGGGCTCCTGAACTATTTTGGTAACTTTCTTCCCAAACTGAGCAGCCTGTTAGAATCGCTACACATGCTCCTACGCAAAGGTCACGAATGGGTCTGGGGGGGACAACCAGGAAAGGGCTTTTGATAGAGCACAAAATTTGTTGTGCTCTAACAATCTGTTAACGCTATATGACCCATGTAAGAAACTCGTTTTAATGTGCGACGCGTCGTCCTATGGGGTCGGGTGTGTGTTGCAGCATGTTAATGCCAAGGGTCAGCTACAGCCGGTAGCTTATGCCTCCAGAAGTCTGTCCCAGGCAGAACGGGGCTACGGGATGGTAGAAAAGGAAGCGCTTGCATGTGTATATGCTGTAAAAAAAATGCACTAGTACCTGTTTGGCAGGAAATTTGAGCTGGAGACAGATCACAAACCCCTAATGTCCCTTTTGGCCGACAATAAAGTCATAAATGCAAATGCATCGGCCCTCACGTAAGCCGCCTATGACTATACAATTCGGCACAGACCGGGCACTGAAAACTGCGCCGATGCACTCATCAGGCTCCCACTAGCCACCACCGAGGGGGCAACTGAGCATGCTGCTGAGATGGTCATGGCTGTTGAAGCTTTCGAAAGCGAAGGCTCACCAGTGACAGCCCATCAAATTAAAGTCTGGACAAATAGAAACCCACTACTGTCTTTAGTCAAGAAATGTGCCCTGAATGGGGACTGGGCAGCCACGTATGGGGCATGCCCTGCGGAATTCAAACCATTTCACAGGCGCAAGGATGAACTCTCGACTCAGGCCGATTGCCTACTATGGGGAAACCGAGTAGTCATGCCCCAGATGGGCAGAGAGATGTTCATCAGAGAACTCCACAATGAGCACCAGGGCATTGTCATGATGAAGGCAATTGCCAGGTCACACGTTTGGTGGCCAGGGATAGATGCAGACCTAGAACTTTGTGTTCGCAAGTGCAACACGTGTGCCCAGCTGGGCAATGCGCCCAGGGAAGCCCCGCTTAGCCCTTGGTCCTGGCCCGCCAAGCCATGGTCACGCATCCATGTGGACTACGCAGGTCCTTTCATGGGAAAAATGTTTTTGGTTGTAGTAGACGCCTACTCCAAATAGATCGAGTATGACATTCTCAATTCAAGCACATCCTCTGCCATGGTAGAATGTCTACGGGCAATGTTCGCCGCCCATGATCTACCGGACGTCTTGGTCAGCGACAATGGACCGTGCTTTACAAGCATTGAATTCCAGGACTTCATGGCAGGAAATGGTATCAACCATGTCAAAATGGCACCGTTCAAGCCGGCCTCAAACGGCCAGGCGGAACGAGCAGTGCAGATAATCAAACAGGGGATGATCAGAATCCAAGGGGGTTCCCTACAAAGCCAATTATCATGCCTCCTGTTGGCCAATAGATCCCGACCACAGTCGCTTACAGGGGTCCCACCCGCAGAGCTGCTAATGAAAAGGACGTTCAAAACCAGGTTATCCCTTATACACCCCACCATGAAAGAAATTGTTGAGAGCAGGCGCCAGTCACAATGTGACTACCATGACTGGAATGCGAGGGCGCGATGTATTGACGTCAATGACCCTGTCTTTGTCCTCAACTACGCTGCAAGGTCTAAATGGCTCGCAGGCACTGTGATTGTCAAAGAGGGGAATAGGATTCTGGTAGTTAAACTTACCAATGGACAAATCTGCCGCAAACACATGGATCAAACAAAAAGGAGGTTCAGCAACCCCATAGAAGTAGCAGAGGAAGAACACGATGTAGAGTTCACTCCTCCACAGGTGACCGAACACTGGAACCAAGTGGAGGAGAGCCCAATCACTGTGGGCAGTCCAGACAGGACTGATGCACCTCAAGCAGCAGACACTCAGGCCAGCGCCCAACAACCGGAGCCCCAACTCAGGCGTTCTACATGAGAGCGTAAACCACCAGAGAGACTTAACCTGTGATCCCAATAAGACTTTGTGGGGGGAGGTGATGTCATGTATTTAACTGTCATTGTAACCCATGTATAAACTGACCGAAGTTGTACACCATGAGAACACTGACCACTAGGTGGTGAACTTGTGGGAGACACTCCTAACCTGGACTTTCAGGTATAAAAGGGGAAGCTCCACCCACTTCATCACTTCAGTGCTGGCTAATAAGGGTTACTGGTCACTGAGTGACCTTCTCTCAAGCATGGGCCTCGTGTGCATTTATACTGTATAGTAAGGACATATTACCACCATTGGTGGCTGTGCCTTTTACTGCCCAGGCCCTAAGCTCTGGAATTCCCTGCCTAAACCTCTCCGCCTCTCTACCTCTCTTTCGTCCTCTAAAGCACTCCCTAAAACCTACCTCTTTGACCAAGTTTTCCTGCCCTAATATCTGCATATGCGGCTCAGTGACAAATTTTGTTTTATAACGCTCCTGTGACGAGCCTTGGGATGTTTTACTACATTAAAGGCGCTATATAAATGCAAGTTATTATTATTGAGGTGTGGGCATTGCTGGCAAGGCCGGTAAGCATGGCATGGTTTCCTTCCTGAAAGGACATTAGTGAACCAGTTGGGTTTTTACCATAATCCAACAGCTTCATGGTTATTTTGACTGATAGCTGCTTTTTAAAAAAAACAAATTCAAATTCTCAAAACTGCCATAGTAAAATTTGAACTCACGATCTCTGGATTATTCGTCCAGTATCGTAACCACGACATTACTGTACCCTGCAACTCCAAGGATGCGACCCTTAAGCACAGATTTCCAATCAGTTTAATCGCGAATGGCCTCTGTCTAACAGAATGAGCAATGACCCCACTGTACTTTCCAGGGTCAGCATCAGGCATGCTGCTGAATGGCAACTGATTGTCGGGAGGGTTGAAAGGTCTACAGCAACTTAAAGGGCCAGGCATCAGCATCATCAGTTTTGGATGGCCCAAGCAATTTCTTTACCAAAAAGAAATGTCTGTCGGGTAGCTGCAGGGAAGACAGCATCTCGTTTCATGGATGCAGTGTGGGAATATGGCGACAGGTCAGACAGAGGAGGGGGGCACTATTTGGCATAAAAAAAAAGACTTACATTTATATAGCGTCTTTCACGACCACCGGATGTCTCAAAGTGTTTTACAGCCAATTAAGTATTTTTTGAAGTGTAGTCACTGCAGTAATGTGGGAAACGTGGCAGCCAATCTACGCACAGCAAGATCCGCATAATGACCAGATAAACTGTTTTTTTTTGTTATGTTGATTGAGGGATAAATATTGGCCGGGGATAACTCCCCTGCTCTTCTTCAAAATAGTGCCATGGGATCTTTTACCTCCACTTGAGAGGGCAGACAGGGCCTTGGTTTAATGTCTTATCTGAAAGACAGCACCTCCAATAGTGCAGCACTCCCTCAGCACTGCACTTGAGTGACAGCCTAGATTTCATGTGCTCAAGTCCCCAGAGTGGGACTAGAACCCCCAACCTTCTGACTCAGAGACAAGGGCGATATCTGCTGAGCCACAGCTGAATGAAGTGATGCAGGCCCACCAAGTACAACTGCCCAGAGGTAGTGGCAGGAGGTGGCCATTGCAGTGCCACAGAGATAGTGGATGCATTGGTTGTAATCTACCAAAATTCCCAATATTCTGGAGAGGTGCCAGTGGATTGGGAAACCGCAAATGTAAAGCCCCTATTTAAAAAAGGAGGCAGACAGAAAGCAGGAAACTAGACCAGTTAGCCTAACATCTGTCATCGGGAAAATGCTGGAGTCCATTATTAAGGAAGTTGTAGCACAAGTGATACATTTTGATAGGAAGAATGAGGAGAGGCAATATAAACTAAAGTGTACAATCCAAAAGGGGGTGCATGAACAGAGAGACCTGCGGGTACTTGTGCACAAAAGGTGGCAGGGTAGGTTGAGAAAGCGGTTAAAAAAGCATATGGGATCTTGGGCTTCATAAATAGAGGAATAGAGGACAAAAGCAAGGAAGTTATGATGAACCTTTATAAAACAATGGTTCAACGTCAACTGGAGTATTCTGGGCACTGCACTTTAGGAAGGCCTTGGAGAGGGTGCAGAAACGATTTACAAGAATAGTCCCAGGGATGAGGGACTTCAGTTACATGGATAGGCTGAATATCTGATGCCTTTGGCCATCGCCGCCTGATACCATTGGATCGAATTGGAGCCAAGTTGGAGAGGCAAGTAGCGAGGTTGGGTGCCGGGAGTGAGGTCGGGGTCCAGGAGCGAGGTCGGGTGGAATGAGGTTAGGAGGAGCAGCGAGGTCGGGACCCAGGAGCGAGGTTGGGTGGTCTGGAGGAGTGAGGTCAGGTGGAATGAGGTTAGGAGGAGCAATGAGATTGGGGCCCAGCAGCGAGGTCGGAGTCCAGGAATGAGATCGGGGCCCATGAGCGAGGTCGGGGCCCAGGAACGAGGTCAGGGCCTATGAGCGAAGTCGGGGCCCAGCAGCGAGGTCAGGATCCAGTAGCAATGTCAGGGCCCAGGAGCGAGGTCAGGACCCAGCAGCGAGGTCAAGACCCAGCAGCGAGGTCGGGACCCAGCAGCGAGGTTGAGGCCCAGGAGTGGAGCAGCGTGGACCAGCAGTGAGGTCCGAGCCCAGGGAAGGTGCAGCACGGGACAGCAGCGAGGTCAGGAGACCTACATTGCATTCTCTGAAACCTAGGGAGAGAGGACCTGTGGGAAGGAGGGAGGGGAACAGTAGGAATATGGGTGTGTGTGTGTGTGTGTGTGTGTGTGTGCGCACGCTAGGCCCATGCAACAGAGTCTGGTCTCCAGTCGTCTTGGATCCCCTTGCCATTGGACCAAGACCTTGCTCTGTCAAGCCCATGTGGTTGCTGGTGTGCAACTGCCATTCCACATTAAAAGAAATCACACACAAGCATCTTCCACCCTTTAAAATTAAGTTTGGGACCTGGAACTTCAGAACCTTAATGAACAACCCCAACAGCGACAGACCAGAACACTGTACTGCTATCATTGCCTGTGAGCTCAGACAATTCGACATTGACATCGCCACCCTCAGCGAGACTCAGCATGCAGGGGAAGGCCAGCTCAAGGAACAAGGTGATGGTTACACCTTATTCTGGAAAGGCAAACCAGAAGAACACCGTCTCCATGGGATAGACTTCGCCATAAAAAATGAGCTAGTTGGGCGTCTTAGAGATTCCCCTTGCGGGATAAACGAACGCCTCATGACCCTTTGGCTCACCCTATCCCAGAACCAGTGTGCTGCGGTCATCAGTGCGTACGCCCCAACACTGAACGTTACAGATGAGAACAAAGAGGAATTCTACTCCAGCCTTGAACAATCCCTATTCCGAATACCAACGAGCAACAAGCCGACCCTCCTTGGCAAATTTAATGCCAGAATTGGAAAGGACAGAGAACATGGTCTTGTCATAACCAACATCTTGTTTCATCAGAGAGACAAGTACAAGGCCTCATGGCAACATCCTCGCTCCAAGCACTGGCATCTGCTAGACTACGTCATCGTCTGAGCGAGGGACCACAAGAACGTCCGCATCACTTGCGCCATGACAGGAGCTGACAACTGCTGGACTGACCACTGCCTTATTCTCCAAATAGCCCCAAAACAGTGGCGGCAAACAGAAATGTTACCGCAGGAAAATCAACGCTGGAGCACTCAAAGACCCTGCTAAGAAAGCCCTATTCAGCCAGTGCCTCACAACCAACCTGACAACTTCCAGTGAACCGGAGACGCAGAGTGTCCACAGTGCCTGGTCTGTCCTCAAAGCCTCCATAATTAGTACCTGTGAAGAGATACTTGGTCGCTTACCAGGAAACATCAAGGCTGGTTCGATGAGAATGACCAGGAGATCCAGGAGCTAATTAGCCGCAAATGCAAGGCATTCTTGAACTGGAATCAGCATCACAACTCGAGAGCAACAAAGCAGCTCTATAGATGTCTGAAGGCCAAGGTCCAACATAAAACTCGCGACCTAAACAACAGATGGTGGGTGGAAAAAGCGCAGGAGATCCAGCAACTCGCCGACAACCACGACGTATGTGGATTCTTTAGCGCGGCCAAGACCACCTACGGCCCAAGCACCCAAGGTCCTACCCCACTGAGGGCCAAGAACGGAGAGGTACTCATTAAGGACAGAGAGGCAGTCAGTGCCCACTGGAAGGAGCACTTCGAAGATCTCTTTAACCAAGACCCTGTCTCCGACATGAGTGTCCTCGACTCTATCCCACAGCATGCTACCTGTCACCACCTCAGCAAAACCCCAGCCCAGCATGAGGTTGAAAAGGCCATCCAACAACTGAAGAACAATAAGGCCTCAGGAGCACATGAAATCCCTGCCGAAGCATTAAAGCATGGCGGAGAAGTACTATTGGTGCGAATCCATGAACTCATTTCATTTCTCTTATTTGGAAGGAGGAGAGCATGCCAGGAGATCTCAGAGACATTGTAATCGTGACCATCTTCAAGAAAGATGACAAGTCCGATTGCGGTAATTACTGAGGAGTTTCCCTGATGCCTGCCACAGGGAATGTCATCGCAAGAATCCTCCTCAATCGCCAAACCATCGTCAACATCTTCACCGAAGCATATGAGATTATGAGCTTTACATTAAACGTCCGTAAGATAAAGGTTCTCTACCAACCTGTCCCCGCCATACAGTCCTGCCCCCCAATTATCAAGATCCATGACGAGGCCTTGGACAACATGGACCACTTTCCATACCTTGGGAGCCGACTGTCAATAAGGGCAGACGTCGATGACGAAGTCCAACACCGCCTTCAGTGTCCGAGTGCAGCCTTCGGCTGCCTGAGGAAGAGAGTGTTTGAAGACCTGGATCTTAAACCTGGCACCAAGCTCATGGTCTACAGAGCAGTAGTGATACCCACCCTCCTATATGCTTCAGAGACATGGACTATGTAGAGCAGGCACCTCAAAACACTGGAGAAGTACCACCAATGCTGCCTCCGCAAGATCCTGCAAATTCATTGACAGGATAGGTACATCAATGTCAGTGTTCTCGCTCAGGCCAACATCCCTAGCCTCGAAGCATTGACCACACTCGATCAGCTCCGATGGACGGGCCACATCGTCCGCATGCCCGATATTATACTCCCAAAACAAGTGCTCTACTCAGAGCTCCGATGCGGCAAGCGAGTCGCAGGTGGGCAGAGGAAATGCTTCAAGGACACCCTCAAAGCCTCCGTGAAAAAGTGCTACAATTCCACTGACTGTTGGCCCAAGACCGCTCAAAGTGGAGGGGAAGCATCTGGGAAGGCACCGAACACCTCGAGTCTTTTCGCCGGGAGCACGTAGAAGCCAAGCGCAAACAGCGGAAGGAGCGCATGACAACACAAGTACCCCACTCACCCGTCCCTTCAAACACCATCTGCCCACCTTTTGACAGAGACTGCAGTTCCCTTATTGGTCTCATCATTCACCGGAGAACTCATATTAGTATGGAAGCAAGTCATCCTCAACTCCAAGTGACTGCCTATGAGAGAGCAGAGACTGGAGAAGCTAGGGTTATTCTCCTTAGAGCAAAGATTGAGAGGAGATTTGAGAGAGGTGTTCAAAATTATGAGGGATCTAGACAGAGTAGATCGAGAGAAACTGTTCCCATTGGCAGAAGGATCGAGAACCAGAGGACACAGATTTAAGGTGATTGGCAGAAGAATCAAAAGCAACATGAGGAAAAACATTTTTACGCAGCAAGTGGTTCGGATCTGGAATGCACTGCCTGAAAAGGTGGTGGAAGCAGATTCAATTGTTGCTTTCAAAATGGAATTGAATAAGAACCCGAAGGAAACAAAATTGCAGGGCTATCGGGAAAAGGCAGGGGAGTGGGACTAGCTGAAGTCTTGCAGAGACTTGCCGGTACGGACTCGAAGGGCCGAATGGCCTGCTTCAGTGCTGTTACCTTTCTATGATTGCTCAAGTGGTGAAGTTCAAATGGAACAGAACACGGATCCATCTTCCCACCTTGGCTGCCCAGCCGATACTGGCAAAACGGATGATTCCAATCAAAAATTCTAGGCTTACAGCTCAAAAACAAATGTTTTTTCTGCTATGTATCAAACTAAATGGAGAAGAAAAGATTGAAGGATAATATAATCCATATCTTTAAAATAATGAACAGAATCAGTAAAGTGGCTGTAGAGAAATACGTCACAGTATGACATGGGAATAGAAGAAGCAGAAGATATTATGAGGAGGTAAAGAATCCATGAGGAGATTTTAAAGAGGGATGGCTTCTGCTGAAATATTTACCACCTATATAATGCTAAACTAGTGGCAATGAGAAAGAACCTATCTTATGGAAGTGCTTATTTTCATTGATGGTTAACAACCCAGTGAAGACGCACCCACACACCTGGGAGATGCTCTGCTGCTATCAACTGATGTTAGTTTATAGCATGCAAGGTATGACCCCATAGGGAGTCCTGGATGGATCATGATGTAAATCAGCCTGCATACTGACAGGTAAGACCTTCAGCAAGGAAGAGTCAGTATAATGTTGCGCCGATTGTGATCCGCAGCATTCTCTATAATGTCTCTCCTTTACTCGTCCATAGCGTACCTGGAACTGATGTCAGCTGGTGTCAGTGGAGCGGCCCCGATTCTCACTTCCTTTCCTCCATGTGGAGAAGCATCGCATCTCTGCTCAATGGCTGTCCTTTACAGTCTGGCAGAGACCGAAGGTTGGCATGTGGCGATCTGCAGGCAGGATCTGCATGCTGCCATCTGTGATGTAGCACCTTGATACACCAACATCTGATGCCAGTGGACTGCTTCGAGATATTTCTACTATCACTTGGATTTTGATGACTGAGCAGGCAGTGCTGTGTGGTGGAGTTAGATTGGTGGAGGACCTTTGTCTTACGGATGGTTAGTGTAAGGCCCATGCTTTCGTACATGAAGATGTTGACGATGGCTTGGAGTTTGGCTTCTGAATGTGCGCAGATGCAAGCGTCATCTGCGAACTGTAGTTCGATGACAGAGGATGGGGCAGCCTTGGATCTAATCTATACTTTAGTTCCACTCCAGCGGGGAGCTTGTTGACAGTGAGATGGAGCATTGCAGCAAGGAAGATCGAGAAGAACGTTGGCGCGATGACGCAGCCCTACTTGACCCTGCCACACAGCACTGCCCCCCCAGTCAACAAAATCCACGGCGCAGCCTTGGACAACATGGACCATTTTCCATACCTCAGGAGCCTACTATCAGCAAGGGCAGACATCGATGGCGCGGTCCAACACCACCTCCAGTGTGCCAGTGCAGCCTTCAGGCACCTGAGGAAGAGAGTGTTTGAAGACCTGGACCTCAAATCTGGCACCAAGCTTATGGTCTACAGGGCAGTAGTGATACACACCCTCCTATATGGCTCAGAGACGTGGACTATATACAGCAGCCACCTCAAAGCGCTTGAGAAATACCACTAGCGCTGCCTCCGCAAGATCCTGCAAATCCACTGGGAGGATAGATGTACCAATGTCACTGTTTCGCTCAGGCCAACAGCCCCAGCATCGAAGCACAGGCCACATTTGACCAGCTCTGTTGGACAGGCCACCTCATCCACCCAACACAAGACTCCCTAAGCCAATTGGAACTCCTACACAGCAAGCGAGTCCCAGGTGGGCAGAGGAAACGCTTCAAGGACACCCTCAAAGCCTCCTTGATAAAGTGCAACAGCCCCACCAGCACCTGGGAATCCTTGGCCCAAGACCGCCCTAAGTGGAGGAAGAGCATCCAGGAGGGCACTGAGAATCTCGAGTCTCGTCGCTGAGAGCATGCAGAAATCAAGCACAGACAGCAAAAGGAGTGTGCGGCAAACCAGACTCTCCACCCACCCCTTCCTTCAAACACTGTCTGTCCCAACTGTAATTGCCGTATTGGATTGTATAGTCACCTGAGAACTCACTTTTATAGTGGAGGCAAGTCTTCCTTGATTTCGAGGGACTCCCTATGATGATGGTGACTATTACTTCAAACTATTCATAGAATCATAGAAGTTTATATCATGGAAGGAGGCCATTTCAGCCCATCGTGTCCACACCGGCCGAACAAGAACTATCCAACCTAATCCCACTTTCCAGCTCTTGGTCCATAGCCCTGTAGGTTACGGCACTTTAAGTGCACATCAAGTACTTTTTAAATGTAGTGAGGCTTTCTGCCTCTACCACCCTTTCAGGCAGTAAGTTCCAGACCACCACCACCCTCTGGGTGAAGACATTTCCCCTCATTTCTCCTCTATACCTCCCCCAATTACTTTAAATCTATGCCTCCTGGCTGTTGACCCTTCAGCCAAGGGAAATAGGTCCTTCCTATCCACTCTATCCAGGCCCCTCATAGCTTTATACACCTCAATCTGGTCTCCCCTCAGTCTCCTCTGTTCCAAAGAAAGCAGACCCAGCATCTCCAATCTTTCCTCATAGCCAAAATTCTCCAGTCCAGGCAACATTCTTGTAAATCTCTTTTACACGCTTTCCAGTGCAATCACATCTTTCCTGTAATGTGATGATCAGAACTGGAGATAGTACTCCAACTGAGGCCTAACCAGTGTTTTATACAGTTCAAGCATAATGTCCTTGCTCTTGTATTTATTCCTACTTAACCCCCTATCTACCTGGTCTGCTATCTTCAAGGATCTGTGGACCTTCACTCCAACTGCACTATTCGACGAAGAAGTAAAATCAAAGAGTTACTAAGTGGGTATGAAAGTCTATTCACTGGTACGCACGTTAGCATGGAATTACTGAAACAGATATCTAAGGCTCTTCAGTGGTAAGCATGTTATATTAAATTGAAGGAACAGTTCTACAATTAAAGTTAGGGTTACATTGGTTGTCGTCTATTACTGATTTCTCAATATAGAACAGAAAGCCCAAAATAGGTGTTCCTTATCAGAGATGAATAATATCCTGGCCAACAATTGTGCCTCAACCGACACCATCAAAAACAGATTAAACTGTTTATTCATCTCAATGCTGTTTGTGGGTCCTTGCTGTGTACACGTTGGCTGCCATGTTTGGCCATGTAACAACAGTGATTGCACTTCAAAAATAGTAATTTGCTGTTTGTGAAGTGCTTCACACTTGCTGTGGACATAATAAGGTAATGCATAAATGCAAGTCTTTCACCATGGACATTAATTTGGGCTATTAAGTAAATATGTAGTTATTATATTCTAGGCTACATAATCATCCTAGAATTTCAAAATCACTATAATTTCAAACACCTTTAGCTCTCTAGTTTTCTTAACATAGAAGAACAAGCAAAGCACAACGTTATTCAAAACAGTGAAAGGACAACTGCACACCAACGCATCAAAATTCGTATCAGCATTATCTGCTAAAAAATTGAAGGTTTTTACTCCTGGGGGGCGTTAATAGGGCGCAAACCACTTTGGCCTGGGTGCGGCGCCACTAACAACTCCGTGGGTGTTTAGCGGCAGTGGTAACCTATATCGTCCCTCTTCGCTGCACCACCGCCGACATCATCCCCGTGTGCAGCGACCCAACTTCGCCCCAGAGCAAAAATTCGATAACGCCCCCTGAAGCTGCGCCGGGCGATGCCAGCGACAGCATCAAGGGGCGCATACATGGCGGCCAGCCACCCGCAGGGGGCTAGTTAAAGGGGAGGTGCTGTATGCATGAATAAAAAATCAGCTGACTTACTTGTCGCAGCCCATGGCTTCCTGGAACGCGGGCTTCATCTCCCGCAATCTAGCAGCCCGGCACTCCCAAACGGGATGCTGCGCAATTTCCCTGCCATGAACTCTTGATATACGCAGCTATCTACTTGAAGTTTCTAGATAGTGGCTAACTGCAAGCTTGCTGTGATCATCTCAATAATGTTGTTTTTGAAGAGATTAACAGCGGAATAATTGCTTGTCCCCATCACGAACACTGTTAAATTAAATGTGCTGATATTCGTAACTGGACAAATGAGTTCTGAGATTACAATTTGTTCACTATCTTCTCCCGAGGCAACATTATCCCTGTAAATTATGTTGATTTACATTCTTCCGGAAATGCGATGGTCTTGATTTTTAAAAGTTCACCAAAATTATTTTGCTTTGTCATACCTCCCTTGGCAATGTGACAAGATTCAGTATTCTCAGAAATATTTACCCGGATTTTGCCATTGTAAGGATGGCGAAACAGACAGCGTTCGCTGTCATTACTCTGTGAAACTAACAGCACGTGCGCAGTTAAATGCAGAAATCCAGAAGTTGCTGTCAGTGATTCCTGCTCCTCCACAGGGCGCTGTTGAAGTTCCCGCAGATGGCAATTTTGGAAATCAATTGAACTGACGTGAGCTTCCCCTGTTATGTTGCGATATCACTGTTAAAACACCGCCCCCCCCAAAAAAAGTTAAGTCTTCTTCAATGAGATGTAACTGGATTTTAACAGTGTATTAAGTCATAACTACTGCTGAACAAACTCTCTGGCCCTGAATTATATATATATATATATGTGTGTGTGTGTGTGTGTGTGTGTAATATCAATTTTTTCCATTATGATAAAAATTCCATAGGTTTTTAATATAATAAAAATTATTATTTTTTAAATGTTTAAAAAGAAAGAAAGACTTGGATTTATATAGCGCCTTTCATGACCACTGGATGTCTCAAACCACTTTACAGCCAATGAAGTACTTTTGGAGTGTAGTCACTGTTGCAATGTAGGAAATGTGGCAGCCAATTTGCGCAAAGCAAGCTCCCACAAACAGCAATCTGATAATGATCAGATAATCTATGTTGATATGTTGATGTTTTGTTATGTTGATCGAGGGATAAATATCATCTTCTACCTTAATCCTATGTACATGTCCCAATCTTTATTTCACTCTCAGTAAAATTTATAAAATGTGATGGATAAACAGTACTTTTTACTTCCTGGCCTGGTGTCTGTGAGAATTCTTCAATGTGACTGGCTGCTTAGCCTGCTTGATGACCTCACTGTTGCTGGGTGTTGGAGATCCCTTAGAGTTGGCGTCAGAATGAAATTAATGTCGGGAAAAGTGAATTCAATGGCACAGAGATAGCTAGACCTTTGTGGACAGCTTTCTTCAATGTCAGCTCGCCACTGACCACAAAATCAGACCCATTGTACATTTCACAAGGCTCCAAAAAAGTATAAATTCACGCGGAAATATTACTGGGTGCTATATTTGTAATGATGTGAGCGAATCAGTAAAAAAGCAGCAGAAAAAATACAAAGGACACCCCCCCAAATTCTCAAAGTAACTGACTCCTGGTGAGGATATATCCTGGTTAGTGCAACATGCAATGCACATATATTACAAGCATCATATACTGGAAATGTGCACATCTTTCAGTGGAGAGTACAATGCAAATTAATTCTATTTATCATACTGTTGAATGGGAAATATGATCCTTAATGAGGACACGTCTGAGAGGAACATCCCATCTATTAATAATCAAATCTTTTCTAAAATCAAAGTCGATAAAATAAGGTTCTAATTTATTATGATTGCATTCATACAGCGTGTCAATTCACAGGTCTAAGTGTTCTCACCATTCAATAAATGAATGAAGGACATTGTAAAAATCCATTTAGGAACCAGGCAGGCCTTGACAATGGGTGCAGCCTGCAAGTATGTGGCTTATATCTTTTAGCTGGCACCAGTGACAAAGAGGGAAGCTACATAGGTCACATTTATAGTCATTTGCAGAACATATGAAAATGCCATATCTGAAGTGATAGAGCTTCACCTACAGATAGTGCGGAAAGTCAAAACCAAAGGACTGGACTGTTTGATCTGTCATTAAATAAGCATTGTCTATGTTTGAAGCTTGTTCTTGCTACCATCTGGAGATGATCTGCAGGATCATTAAAGAAGTTGTCTAAACAGGGTGATGTTTGCCAGCTGTGGCTCAGTGGGTAGCTTTGAGCCACAAGATTGTGGGCTCAAGTTCCCCTCCAGAGACTTGAACACAAAAATCTAGACTGATGCTCCAGTGCAGTGCTGCACTGTCAGAGGTGCCGTATTTCGGATGAGACGTTAAACCGAGGACCCATCTGTCCTCTCATGTGAACGTAAAAGATCCTTTGACACTATTTCAAAAAAGATCAAGGGAGTAATCCCTACTGTCCTGGTCAATATTTATCCCTTAATTAACATCACTAAAACAAATTATCTGGTCATTATCAGATTGCTGTTTGTGGGAGCTTGCTGTGCGCAAAGTAGTTGCTGCTTTTCCTACATTGCAAAAGTGACTACACTTCAAAAAGTACTTCATTGGCTGTAAAGCACTTTGGGTCATCTGGTGGTTATGAAAGGTGCTATATAAATGCAAGACTTTCTTTTTTGAGTTTGATGGATTGAACACATCTTTAAACAGGGTTAGATGTGGCCTGTCTTACACCTTAAAAAGCAGGTTCTGCAGACTTGTCACATGATGTTAAGAGGGGAAATGTTAGACAGCCTAATGTCCAATTGGTTGGTCTCATTATAGCTATTGTTATATGCATTCAGCTGAATAAAATTAACAAAGCTCTGCAAGGAATTATAGGGGATAAATTGGCCTGGTTTGCACCACCCGGGACGCTAAGAGGTTACCAACTGGGCGCGACAAAATCACCGATGCCCGCGAACCTCCCTGGCGGGTTTGTGCTGACACTAAAACTTGCCGCCCCGGAGATCGTGATGTAATCCGGTGCACAGCGCCCCATATCCTCCGCCCCCGCCCCCCCCCCACCGGATGTAATATTCACTTTCTGTCCACTGCAGCATCGCCGGGCGTCAGCAACGGCAGCTGCAGGAGGCATTGTGACCTCGCTAGCCGCTCGGGGAGCGCCAATTAAAGACAGTGATGGTCAGGTTGGGCAAAATTTATTTATGCCCCCATTCTGGTGCCTACTGCTTTCTTTTGCTCCTACGATTGCGCAGCTCTGCACTCTCTTAGATTGCTTAGGGATGCTACATGCATATCGCAGGTGCTGTGGCCCAACAGACACAGCCTGAGGATTCAATCAACGCAGCATTGGCCCTTCCCTTTAAGGGAGGGAAAGAGCCTGTAAAACCCAAACATTGCTCAGTGCTCTGCCGATACTGCCCCTCTCACTCCCTTTAGTGCTCTAAGGGAAGTGGTAGTGCTTGATTTAGCATTCCACTTTCCTCTTGGAGCACTAAAGCGTGAGTTCCCAGCAGAATCAAATCATTACCGCCCGGCGATACTGTTGTGCTCCCACAAAAGTTATCGCCCCAAATGGGGCGCTACGCAATTTCTAGCCCTATACCTCCAAACTTGCACATGCTTAGTTTGGAAACCCATTCTCTTATGATACTGGGCTCACTCCCTTTTTAACTTTTGCCCTGCACTGTGGGGAAGATTGCCCATGTTCATTATTTATAGTGAAATTGTAAACTCATTGGGATCGATGTTATGTGCCTCAATTGACAGGTGTACAGAATGAAGAATTGAGCGTCAAGATCTATGCAACCATTGCGTGAGGTACTGCATGGGGGCAAGGCCTGCTATCATTGGGCTCAATTTTCCCCAGAAGTTGCTCCGTTTTTTTTGGAGTAGGCTGCTTTTTCTGTCCTAACTTGAAAATCCCCAGTTTCCCCAATCAATTTGTACCACCGTAACTCACTTAGTTACATTTTTTTTAGATTCATTTTTTTTTCTCAAAGGGGAGCTTTACCAGCCACCGACACCAGATCTGGCCATTTAGGCAACTTGGGCCCGCTAATAGTTACTCCATTTCTACTTAGGCCAGCGTATGTGGCCACATGAGAAAACCCTTCTAGAGAGTTAAAGAAATCGGTGCTGGTAAGTACATCGGAAGCCATTCGGCCTGTGTTAGGGGCAGGAAGCGGAGAGGACCTGGAACCAAGCCTTAGGGAACAGACTTGCAAACCATCCTTCCGCACAATTAAAATAAGAAGAAATAAAAAATTAAAGTCCTCCCTTCAACATCAAACTGTAATTCACCTTTCTGCACTCGGCCCAGGACTCACAGAACGCATGGAAGAGAACTCACAGAACTCACCGACAGGCAGGGAGAACTCAGAGATCGCACCGGGAGGCCACTCGGCCTGGGCTAGGGGCAGGAGCGATCGAACTGGCAGGCATCGGGGTACAAAAGGAAGCAAGGTTGAAATAGGGCTGGAATAGGATGGGTGATTAGGGGTTCAATGGGGACAAATGCACATTGGAAGTAAAAATAGGAAGCACTTAAACGCACTCCATTGATTTGTCTTGCAAGTTATATTAAAGAAAAAGACTTTTATAAAGATTTTGACATTGCACAGTCCTTCATTCCCATAAACATGGCAAATAATATTGCAAGATGTTTTAAGACACAAACTGTGGTATTTCTCTTTTGACGTTGATACACTTGAGTCTTAAGTAACAAGCATTTCAATTGAAACTTCAAGAAAAAGACTTTTATAAAGAGCTGTGAAGCAGGAGTTACCTTGGAGCTGCTCCCGCTTCGCACCTGTAATTTCATCGAAATTGCAGTGGAAACCCCGTTTACAATCGCATCAACTTGCAAATGGCCGATTGCCAACTTGCAGCGCTACTGCACATGTGCGGCCATCACTATTCTCCACTGCACATGTGCTGACGTCCCGGCACATTTTCCAGCGCAGAATGCAGGCGCCACCCCCCGAAGCAACTGGCCACGCTGCACGGCTGCAATGAAAGAGGCCAGACCACGGCCAAAGTTGTAACATTTTTTTCCGGAGCATCTCCAGACGTACTTAAATGGCGTAACTCGGGTAAGTACGCTAAAAAACGGGCTCGGCCAAAATTGAGCCCATTAGCACTATTCTTTAAACACACATTTACAATTTATCTATAAATAACAGACTATGGAAAACCATCTCCATTGTGATTCTGAATGTGTTACTTTTATTTGTAGAACCATGGACATTTACAGCACAGAAGTGCCTTTTAGTCCATCATGTCTATTGCCAATTCCTTACTAGAGCAATCCAAAACTAATCCACTGGACTGCTCTCTCCCAATAGCCCTGTAACTTCCTCGCCTACAAATATTGATCCAATTATGCCTTAAAAGATACATTGGTTTCTAACTCAACTGCTCATGAAAGCTTTATGTTAGAGACATCCAAGGCTGTTTATGTTTCCTTTACTTGAAGTGCTCCTCCTCTCAAAGTATGACTCATTAATGGTCACATTTAAACATTTGCGACATGGTGATATCAGAATGAATAATCTTACTGTATATAAAATGAGCACTCTAAGGATCTAAGCTCAGTTTTGCAAGGCCGTGCACACAGCAGGCCCAGTTTGTAAATCTGGGCAAGTGACTATGTACGGCTGATTTACTGCATGCCCGATTTCCCAATGGGGGACTTTGAGGCAAATAATTAAGGCCATGTGCGGCCTCATTTTAGTATTTAAATGCAATGAGGACTGATCTAAAAACAGAAAATGGTGGAAATCTCAGCCGGTCAGGCAGCATCTGTGGAGTGAAAAACAGAGTTAATGTTTTGGGTTGACGACCCTTCGTCAGAACTAGCAAATGTTTGAAAAAAACACATTCTTAAGAAGCACTGAAAGAGGGAGGGGAAGAAAGAACAAAAGGGGAGGTCTGTGATAGGGTGGAAGGCAGGAGAGATTAGAGAGACAAAAGGGATGATGGGCCGAATTGAAATGGTAATTGCAGGAGTTAGAAAAAGGTTAATCTGGATAGGGTGTGAATGGCGGGATAATGACCAGCTGCCATTGGAGACAAAGGGGGAAAAAATCTTAAACTCGGGAAGCGGGGGGAGGGGGCGCGGGGGGGAAGGGAGCCAAAGATGGGCAGAGGTTATGCTCTGAAATTGTTGAACTCGATGTTGAGTGCAGAAGGCTGTAAAGTGTCTAAACAAAAGATGAGGTGCTGTTCCTCAAGCTTGAGCTTCATTGGACCAGTGCAGGAGTTTGAGGACGGAGATATCAGAGTGATCCCTGGTCGAATCTAGTTTCTTTGGTCAAGGCTACACCTACACCAGGAGTCCCAGGAGCTAACTCGCTGAAGCTGACTTCCTAAAACCAGGCAGTAAGTTTTTAGGAAGTAATTTTGCTCCAAGCACAAGTTGGTTTTGCTGTGCAGTCTCCATTTTGAGTAGTTACCCTCCTCACCAGTACCTTGCTTCACTATTCTTGGTTTCCACTCCTTTGATTTTGCACCTTACACAGAGACAAGGGCGGGTATTCATCAGGAGGTTCTAAACGCGATGTATAACTGAGACAAGGAAGAGGACTTTGCGAGGAACCAGACTATGCAGATGCAACAGCCCCTGAGGCATTTTAGCTGCAGATATTATTATCCCGGAATGTGTACCTGGATATATCAGATGAGATCTGTCTTCGGTCTCTCCACTTCACAAGTCAGGCTGGCACAGAGTTTTGCTATTTGATGCCCAATGCCCGCACACAACGTCTGGATCAGGGTCGGCTCTTCCCAGTGAAGTGGAGGCTATCATAGCATGAAGTCCTCATGCTGCCAGATTCTTCCAAACTGTCCGAGGAAACCTGCACCACATCAGGCAATCTGCAGTTCTCGTACGTATATCAGGGAAGTGATAACTGTTTTGTTTGCAAGGAGGAAGATGCTCAGCTTACCTGTGAAAAGGAGGCATCAGCTGGACAGAACACACAGCTTGCACTGGACGGGGGGGTTTTCCTAAAGTGCAAAGAGTTGCACATGGTGCCCATGTGGGCATCTGGGCTCTTCCTATCAGCTCTATGGGTTTCATGAAAAGAACGTTTGTGAATTCAGTTGCTGTTCAGGTGGTATCCGACCAGCAGAAACATTATCATGTACATCGGTAGGCCTTTGTCCAGGAGGCAGCCATGGTGCACTCATTGTGTGGCATTTTATGACACCCATGTTGTTTGAAGGGGAAGAAACCCTGAGTGAAGAGAAGAAAGGCTACCCTCTACATCCAAGGCTGCTGGCTCCACTGAGAAACTTCCTAACAACAGAGAACCACCTCGACCTGAGCATCATGGTTCACCTTCAAGGTAAATGTGCCACACAACTTGGGTACAATGGACGAGTGTATGCAAAATTGCAAGGTTTGTGTACCATGTTGGAAACAGTACCTGCCAGAGGGTGTGACAGTTCGGTTTGTGCCATGCTCGATGGACACCAGAAAAAGTGGAAAGCATGCTCACTTTCGCCTAGCTCCTGCTACCTGCACACTTCTTCCTCGTTTGCAGGCAGCTGAGCTAAACACATTGATCGAATCTTGAATCATAGAAATTTACAGCACGGAAGGAGGCAATTTTGGCCCATTGTGTCTGACCCGGCCAACGAGGAGCTATCCAGCCTTATCCCACTTTCCAGTTCTTGGTCTGTAGCCCTGCAGGTTACGGCACTTCAAGTGCGCATCCAACGACTGTTTAAATGTGGTGAGGGTTTCTGCCTCTACCACCCTTTCAGGCAGTGAGTTCCAGACCCCCACCACCCTTTGGGTGAAGACATTTCCCAATCAAATCCTCTCTAAACCTCCTACCAATTACTTTAAATCTATGCCTCTGGTTGTTGACCCCTCTGCTAAGGGAAACAGGTCCTTCCTATACACTCTATCTAGGCCCCTTATAATTTTATACACCTCAATTAGGTCTCCCCTCAGCCTCCTCTATTCCAAAGGAAACAAACTCAGTCTATCCAATCTTTCCTCATAGCTAAAATTCATAGCTAAGAATGGCTCGGTAACCTCCTTCCACTTGTGCTTTCACTGGAATTTGACGTACAGCCCCAAATGGAGACAACCCCCTTTTGGTGCACCTTGTGAAGCTGTACCTCGAAGACTGCAGCACTGCGTTCACCTTCAAGATAAATGTGCCACGCAACTTGGGTACAATGGACGAGTGTATGCAAAATGGCAAGGGTTGTGTACCATGTTGGAAATGGTACCTGCCATGCCGTGCCTATTACAGTGAGCTGCAGCATTTAAGAGCTGCCACCTGCCCGGATTTTGTGCTCCTTAGATAAGCACTGCTACTGCTAAGTTGTCTAGGAAAATCTTTTGTCTTCAAATTAAGAGAGGATCTTCCATCGCAAAATTCAGCACATTTAAAAAGTACTTGGATGTGCATTAACAATGTATATGTCAAGCTGTGATTTATAGTGGACGGCTGCCTGAACTATGCCAGTGAATTGAGGCCAAGTCAATCTGCAGGATAAAACAAAAAAGATACTATGGGTTAAGAAATATCTTGTGATTCTGTACATATCTGCACTTGTACTTTGTAACATTAATCAGTCAAAACTTGCAGAAAGTCAACTTTGCAGATGTTATAAGAAAGAAAGGATGTTCTTTGAGATCTATACTAATGTATTGATGTTCAAAAGTGAGCTGAGACTTTTTATTCTTTGAATACAGTCACCCTGGAGTCAAATACAGGAGCAAACGCCTATTTGATTGAGCTGTTCAGCTTTTACTTCTACCAAAATGTTTTGAGGCTCACTTTCTGTTCTTGCATTACATTCATGGAACTTCAAAAGGGGAAGTGATAATCACACTAACACACACACCACAGTCAAACTACATCATATTCAACCTGCCTCAGAGTGGCCCTTGCACTTAAACCTTCTCTATCCACCAAAGTGGAGGATAGGAGGCGTTGCTTCAGACACTGGGGAGGGGGGTGGGCGGTGAGGGCAGGGGCAGATTAACCATGGGGCGGATGGGGCTGCAGCCCCAGGACCACCAAAGAACATAGACCCACCAAATAAATGTAGGAAAAAACATATAAAGCCTCCCAAATAGGCTGAATAGAATAGACAAAGATAGGAAAAATCAAGACCGAGGAAAATATTGTTTATTGGCCTAACATGTACATATGTATTTTTGCAGAAAACCAGAACATATACCTACTTGATACAGAATATATGCTTTCATTGTTGAATATACTGGCCTATGTTTTCATACGCAGAACCAGAATCATATAGGTAATGTAATGAACATGAACAAATAGAACTATAGGCCCATTTGGATCAGTTTGCCCCAGGTTCATCAGGCATTTAATCTGGCCCTGGGTGGGGGGATGTAAGCCCAATTGGCTGGGCTCCCTACCGAGGCGTCCATCATAATTTGCACTCTCCTCTCACCTGCCCCGGTCACGCTTTGTTCCAGGCCGCCCAGTGCAGCAGGAGGGGGGCAGGAACCAGAGCACCCCCAGAGTGTGAATGACAGGGACTCAGCCTGGGTCTGAGCCATCATTCTTCCTCCGTAAAGCCCATAACATACGTTGACCAGATGTCCCAGTTTGACTTTGTCCATCCTGGAGTGTTCTTTTTGCGCAAAACCCCTCTGAACAGTATTTGCATGCCCTGGCTATAATTGATTCTTCTAATGTTGACTCTTTTCTAACTTTTTTCTGTTATTGGTGTGATTGTGATTTCCCTTTGGGCATGCTGTCTGAGCAAGAACTAAATTCACAAGCTCAGCCAGTAATCTGCATCAGTCCGTGCCTTCCCACTCCACTTTCAAGTTAGTTTCTAAAAACCAAGTGCAACACCCACCCACGATTTTCAAACTCTGTCTCTCAAAACCAGAAAGGCTCTGAAATTGCACTGTGGGACACTAATGTAGGGATACTTAATATGTTCCCCTTTTTTGGAGTTTTAACCTGCATTTTATACAGACTAACATGTCTGCTAAACAGCAGAGAGATTATTTCAGGCAAAAGTGTTTGTATATTGGTACTCTACAGTGTAATCTCAAGGTCAACATTCATCTCGTTTGTCCCCTTTCCAAAGTGGCACATTAGCAATTTTAAATTTGAATGATCAGAGCTGTGTATCTAATAGCCTATTTAAAATATGAGTTTGTTCCTAAGCTTTTAGCAACATTCCTTCGTAAATGGTTGCCAGCAGGTACTTGAGCCTGAGTCCAACCCCGGGCTGATCCCTCCCTCCTTGTGATCCATGTCTTTGTGGGCTGATCCCTCCCTCCCTGTGATCCATGTCCTTTTACCTCGAGACTTGACTACTCCAACGCACTCCTGGCTGGCCTCCCACATTCTACCCTATGTAAACTTTAATTCATCAAAAACTTGGCAGCCCGTGTCCTAACTCACACCTAAGTTCCATCACTCCTTTGCTCGCCGACCTACATTGATTCCCGGTTAAGTAATGCCTCGATTTCAAAATTCTCATCCTTGTTTACAAATCCCTCCATGGCCTCACCCCTTCCCTATTTCTGTAATCTCCTTCAGCCTCACAACTCCCTGAGATGTCTGCACTCCTCAAATTCTGCCCTCTTGAGCATCCCTGATTATAACTGCTCAACCATCGGTGGTCGTGCCTTCAGCTGCCTGTACTCCAAGCTCTGGAACTCCCTCCCTAAACCTCTCCACCTCTCTACCTCTCTTTCCTCCTTCAAGACACTCCTTAAAACCTACCTCTTCGACCAAGCTTTTGGTCATCTGCCATAATTTCTTCTTATGTGGCTCGGTGTCAAATTTATTTGTTTTGTCTTATAACACTGCTGTGAAGTGCCTTGGAATGTTTTACTACGTTAAAGGTGTTATATAAATATAAGTTTTTGTTGTTGTTGCTCAGTATTTGCTCAGACAGCTCGATGAAGAATCCAGCTGGTTGGGGAACGGTGTGTGAAAGCTCACACCTTACCACTCCTTGCCAGTATGGGACTCAATTCCGCTGGAAAATTATGACCAGAGACCATTCTTCTGTTGATAAAACCACAAGTCACCTTGAGGGTTCAATCCCAGTCTGGAGACATGCTACAGGCAATCATCCATTATAATTCACGGCTTGAAATATATACATCATTAATGCATTGTAGAGTAAAAATACGTCATAGCCTTGCCAAAATTGGGTATGTGCCCAATTTTACGATGGGTGAGCCTCTCCTAATTTGAATAGAAAAGAATGCCTTCATCATCAAACTTCCTGACATCACCTCTAGAGTCAGAAGGTTGTGGGTTCAAGTCTCACTCCAGAGACCTGAGCACAAAATCTAGGTTGGCACTCCAGTGTAGTACAGAGGGAGCACTACACTGTCAGAGGTGCTGCCTTTGTGATGAGACGTTAAACTGAGACCCCGTCTGCTTTCTTAGATGGACGTAAAAGATTCCATGGCACCATTCAAAGAGGAGCAGGGCAGTTCTCCCCAGTGTCCTGGCCAAGATTTATCCATTAACCAACATCACAAAAAAATGGATGATCTGGTCATTGCTGTTTGTGGGACCTTGCTGTGTACATTACAACAGTGATTACACTTCAAAAAGTACTTAATTGGCTGTAAAGCACTTTGGGACATCCTGAGGTCATGAAAGGCACTATATAAATGCAAGTTATTTCTTTATAAAGCATTTTTATTTTGTTCTGTTACATTTTTTGGTCCATTTTAGTCACAATTATAATTAATAAATGTCCATTCTACCCTGTTTCCACCAGAGACAACACCTCCAACAGTGCAGCATTTCCTCAATACTGCACTGGGAGCATGTACTCAAGTTTCTGGAGCAGGACTTGAACCAACAATCAACTGACTTGGAGGTGACAGTGCTACCAAATGAGCCAAGACTGACATATTAAAAATACAGAGAAGAAATGGCTGTAAGAAGTGCAATAAAGCAATACTGGTGACTCAACACCTATTGAGGCATTCTATGCATCTGTTTTTATTGCAAAATGAAGCAGTCCATGTCCGTATGCAGCAAGACCTGGACAACATTCAGGCTTGGGCTGAAAAGAGGCAAGTAATATTCGCGCCACACAAGTGCCAGGCAATGACCATCTCCAACAAGAGAGAGTCTAGCCACCTCCCCTTAACATCCAATGTCATTAACATCATCCAATCCCCCACCATCAACATTCTGAGGGTTACCATTGACCCTCCACATAAATACTGTGGCTACAAGAACAGGTCAGAGGCTGTGGTGAGCGACTAACCTTCTGACTCCCCAAAGCCTTTCAACCATCTACAAGGCACAAGTCAGGAGTATGATGGAATACTCGCTACTTGCCTGGATGAGTGCAGCTCCAACAACACTCAAGAAATTCGACATAATCCAGCACAAAGCAGCCCACTTGATTGGCTCCCCATCCACCACCTTAACCATTCACTCCCTCCACCACCAGTGCACCGTGGCTGCAGTGTGTACCATCTACAAGCTGCACTGCAGCCACTCTCCAAGGCTTATTCGACAGCACCTCCCAAACCCATGACCTCTACCACCTAGAAGGGCAAGAGCAGCAGGCTCATGGGAAAACCACCACCTCCAAGTTCCCCTCTCAGTCACACATCAACCTGACTTGGACATATATCTCCATTTCTTCATTGTTGCTGGGCCAAAGTCCTGGAACACCCTACCTAACAGTACTATGGGAGTACCTTCACCACATGGACTGCAGCAGTTAAATGCCCATCCCTAAATGCCCTTGAGAAGGTGAAGGTGAGCCGTCTTCTTGCCATGCGACGCCCCCATCCCATGAATGAATAAAGAACAAACCTCATATTGCCAAGACTAAACACCGAAGTCTGCCAGGCAGTGAGGACCCACTTTAATTTAATATATTTTGGAGGCTTAATGAGGCTCAAGACACAGGGCTTCCCAGTCGCTATTAAGTTTGCAACACGCTTCTCGCAGGAGGCCCGTGTTCTGCAACTTCCAGAACCTATGCACCCAGCATGTGTCTACACTATCAAGCGCACAGAAGTGGAATAATAAATACCTGCCCCAGATAACAAAACAGAGCTTCTAGTCACTAAATAGTGGGGACCATATTATTGGTCAATGATTCTCTTTGGGCCCTGTTCCCTTACAAAGCTGCTCGTTACAAAAATAAACTATTATGACTATTCGTGTATCGTCATTTGGCGGTGAAATATTGGGAAGAGTTTTCTTTGGTGTGCAATTTCTCTCTTGCTTTTAACTCTAATTTAATTTTAACCTTTCCAGTCAAAAGCATGTGGGTTCAAGTGACAAATTTGAGCACATAATCTAGATTGACCTTTTAGTGCAATAACTGAACGAGTGCTGCATTGTCAGAGGTGCAGTCTTTGGAAGAAATGATAAAAAATATCTGCCTGCTTAGCTGGATGTAACATATCACCTGACATTATTTAAAGAAGAGTGACAACTCCAGAAACAAATTGTCTGCTCATTCATTCCCTGGCTGTTTGTGGCATCTTGCTGGCCAACAATTCGTTGCCACATTTGCTTATACAGAATAACAACAAAGACTACACTTCAAAAATACAAAATAATGATTATGAATTGCTTGTAGATGTCTTGAGGGCATGATAAGGTGCTGTATACATTTATTTTTTTCCAAATGAAGATTTTTCTGAGATGTAAACTGCCTCGTGCATTTAACGTATAGATAGGCTGTAATCCTGAAAGTAGAAGTCCTGAGACATGTTAGCAAAAGGTAATTTTATCATTTGTAGTGTAAATCTCATAGTAATTATAAACTAGGCAAAAAGAAAAATAAGCTTAGAAGTTCCTGTTTGTGATATCAGCAGAACAAATGCTTTAATGTGTGTTAACTGGCAATTTTAAAATAAACAGGCCACCGCCTGTTAAAGCACGGGATGGAGTCACTGTTGAGGGTAAAGACACTGCTTCAGTCTTCCCAATGTTTCTCTGCAGGAAGTTAGAATCATAAAATAGATTCATAGAATGGTTACAGCACAGAAGGAGGCAATTTGGCTCATCGAGCCCGTGCTGGCTCTCTGCAAGAGCACTTCAGCTAGTCCCACTCCCCCGCCCTTTCCCCGTAGCCCTGCAATTTTTTTTCCTTCAGGTACTTATCCAATTCCCTTTTGAAAGCCACTATTGAATCTGCCTCCACCATCCCTTCAGGCAATGCATTCCAGATCCTAACCACTCGCTGTGTAAAAAAGTTTTTCCTCATGTCGTCTTTGGTTCTTCTGCCAATCACCTTAAATCGTGTCCTCTGGTTCTCGACCCTTCCGCCAATGGGAACAGTTTCTCTCTATCTACTCTATCCAGACCCCTCATGATTTTGAACACCTCTATCAAATCTCCTCTCAACCTTCTCTGCTCTAAGGGGAACAACCCCAGCTTCTCCAGTCTATCCACGTAACTAAAGTCCCTCATCCCTGGAACCATTATTGTAAATCTTTTCTGCACCCTCTCTAAGGCCTTCACATCCTTCCTAAAGTGCGATGTCCAGAATTGGACACAATACTCCAGTTGAGGCCGACCCAGTGTTAGAAACATAGAAACATAGAAACATAGAAATTAGGTGCAGGAGCAGGCCATTCGGCCCTTTGAGCCTGCACCGCCATTCAATAAGATCATGGCTGATCATTCAACCTCAGTACCCCTTTCCTGCTTTTTCTCCATACCCCTTGATCCCTTCGGCCGTAAGGGCCATATCTAACTCCCTTTTGAATATATCTAACGAACTGGCCTCAACAACTTTCTGCGGTAGAGAATTCCACAGGTTAACCATTCTCTGAGTGAAGAAGTTTCTCCTCTTCTCGGTCCTAAATGGCTTACCCCTTATT
This sequence comes from Pristiophorus japonicus, assembly GCF_044704955.1. Taxonomy (NCBI): domain Eukaryota; kingdom Metazoa; phylum Chordata; class Chondrichthyes; family Pristiophoridae; genus Pristiophorus; species Pristiophorus japonicus. The sequence goes on along the minus strand of NC_091990.1, from coordinate 125,522,161 downwards.
CTTAGACTGTGACCCCTGGTTCTGGAACTCCCCAGTAACAGGAACATTCTTCCTGCCTCTAACCTGTCCAATCCCGTCAGAATTTTATATGTTTCTATGAAATCCCTTGTCATTCTTCTAAATTGCAGTGGATACAAGCCCAGTTGATCCAGTCTCTCCTCATATCTCAGTCCTGCCATCCCGGGAATCAGTCTGGTGAACCTTCGCTGTACTCCCTCAATAGCAAGAACATCCTTCCTTAGATTAGCAGACCAAAACTGAACACAATATTTAAGGTGTGGCCTCACCAAGGCTCTGTACAACTGCAGTAAGACCTCCCTGCTCCTGTACTCAAATCCTCTAGCTATGAAGGCCAACATGCCATTTGCCTTCTTCACCGCCTGCTATACCTGCATGACAACCTTCAATGACCTGATGTACCATGACCCCCAAGTCTCGTTGCATCTCCCCTTTTCCTAATCTGTCAACATTCAGATAATATTCTGTCTTCCTGTTTTTGCCCCCAAAGTGGATAACCTCACATTTATCCACATTATACTGCATCTGCCATACATTTGGCCACTCACCTAACCTGTCCAAGTCACCCTGCAGCCTCTTAGCATCCTCCTCACAGCTCATACCGCCACCCAGCTTAGTGTCATCTGCAAACTTGGAGATATTACACTCAATTCCTTCATCTAAATCATTGATGTATATTGTAAATAGCTGGGGTCCCAGCACTGAACCCTGTAGCACCCCACTCGTCACTGCCTGCCATTCTGAAAAGGACCCGTTTATTCCTACTCTCTGCTTCCTGTCTGCCAACGAGTTCTCTATCCACATCAATACATTACCCCCAATACCATGTGCTTTAATTTTGCACACTAATCTCTTGTGTGGGACCTTGTCAAAAGCCTTTTGAAAGTCAAAATACACCACATCCACTGGTTCTCCCTTGTCCACTATATTAGTTACATCCTTAAAAAATTCTAGAAGATTTATCAAGCATGATTTCCCTTTCATAAATCCATGCTGACTTGGACCGAACCTGTCACTGTTTTATAAAGGTTCGTCATAATTTCCTTGTTTTTGTATTTTATGCCTCTATTTATGAAGCCCAGGATCCCGTTTGCTTTTTTAACCGCTTTCTCAACCTGCCCTGCCACCTTCAACTATTTGTGCACATATACCCCCAAGTCTCTCTGTTCCTGCATTCCCTTTAGAATGGTACCCTTTAATTTATATTGCCTCAACTCTTTCTTCCTGTTAAAATGTATCACTTCTCACTTTTCTGAATTAAGTTTCATCTGCCACGTGTCCAGCCTGTCTATTCAAGTTCTGGCTCATCTAAGCTGTCTGACAGCACAGAGGCAGCGAAAGGGTCCAGAGTGGTGGTGAAGACATAGAGCTGAGTGACAGCGTCGTACATGTGGAAGCTGACACCACATCTGTGGAAGATGTCGCCAAGGAGCAGCATGTCAATGAGGAAGTGGAGGGGGGTGGGTGCCAAGGATGGACGTTTGAGGATTCCAGAGGTGATGGCATTGGGTGAGAAGAGAAGTCATTGTTAGGAATGCATGACTACAATCAGATAGGTAAGAATGGAGCTGAGCAAGAGCATAGAGAGGCATTGGAGGAGGAAGGTGTGATCAACTGTGTGGAAAGGCTACAGGGAGATAAAGGAATGCGAGGAGGTTTCATGCACCACAGTCATAGAGAGTAACATTGATGACTTCTGTTAGAGCAATTCATTGCTGTTGGCGGTGCAGAAATCTGATTGGATGGATTCAAACAGAAGAATTTCTAATTCATTTCTTGCAACTATTAATGTATCCCCTTCCATTTTACCATTTAGTTTATATTGCTTCTCCTCTTTCTTCTAAAAAAATAGATCATTGCTGTTTGTGGGAGCTTTCTGTGCGCAAATTGGCTGCCACAGTTCCCTACATTACAACAAAGACTTGCAATTATATAGCGCCTTTCATGACAACCAGAAGTACTTTACAGCCAAGTATATACTTTTGAAGTGTAGTCACTGTTATAATGTGGGAAACGCAGCAGCCAATTTGCACACAAGCTAGCTCCCACAAACAGCAATGTGATAATGACCACAAACAGCAATGTGATAATCTGTTTTTTTGTTATGTTGATTGAGGGATAAATATATTGGGCATTGAAGCAATGACCACACTTGATCAACTCTGCTGGGCAGGTCACATTGTCCGCATGCCACACACGAGACTCCCAAAGCAAGCGCTCTACTCAGAACTCCTTCACGGCAAACAAGCCTAAGGTGGTCAGAGAAAATGTTATAACGACACCCTCAAAGCCTCCCTGATAAAGTGCAACATCTCCACTGACACCTGGGAGTTCCTGGCCAAAGACTGCCCTAAGTGCAGGAAGTGCATCTGGGAGGGCGCTGAGCACCTCGAGTCTCATCGCCGAGAGTATGCAAAAAACAAGCGCAGGCAACGGAAAGAGGGTGCAGCAAACCTGTCCCACTCTCCTTTACCATCTGTCCCACCTGTGACAGTGACTGTGGCTTTGAATTGGACTGTTCAGCCACCTAAGGACTCATTTTAAGAGTGGAAGCAAGTCTTCCTCGATTCCGAGGGACTGCCTATGACGATGATGAAATATATTGGCCAGGACACCAGAGATAACTCCGCTGCTTTTCTTCTAAATAGTGCCATGAGATCTTTTACGTCCACTTGAGAGAACAAACGGGGCCTCGATTTAACGGCTCATCCGAATGATGGCATGTCCAACAGTGCAGCGCTCCCTCAGTACTGTATTGGAGTGTCAGTCTAGATTTTTGTGCTCAAGTCCTTGGAGTGGGACTCGAACCCACAACCTTCTGATTCAGAGGCTAGAGTGCTATCCACTGAGCCACTGGCTGAAACTTTGTGGCAACAGTGACTACACCTCAATAAAATAGTACTCCAGTGGCTGTAAAGCGCTTTGGGACAGTGAAAAAGAAGGGCGGTAAGAGAAGGGAAAGCAAGCCGTGGATAACCAAGGATATAAGGGAGAGTATCAAATTAAAAACCAATGCGTATAAGGTGGCCAAGGTTAGTGGGAAACTAGAAGATTGGGAAAATTTTAAACGACAGCAAAGAATGACTAAGAAAGCAATAAAGAAAGGAAAGATAGATTACGAAAGTAAACTTGCGCAAAACATAAAAACAGATAGTAAAAGCTTTTACCGATATATAAAACGGAAGAGAGTGACTAAAGTAAATGTTGGTCCCTTAGAAGATGAGAAGGGGGATTTAATAATGGGAAATGTGGAAATGGCTGAGACCTTAAACAATAATTTTGCTTCGGTCTTCACAGTGGAAGACACAAAAACCATGCCAAAAATTGCTGGTCACGGGAATGTGGGAAGGGAGGACCTTGAGACAATCACTATCACTAGGGAGGTAGTGCTGGACAGGCTAATGGGACTCAAGGTAGACAAGTCCCCTGGTCCTGATGAAATGCATCCCAGGGTATTAAAAGAGATGGCGGAAGTTATAGCAGATGCATTCATTATAATCTACCAAAATTCCCTGGACTCCGGGGAGGTACCATCGGATTGGAAAGCAGCTAATGTAACGCTCTGTTTAAAAAAGGGGGCAGACAAAAGGCAGGTAACTATAGGCCGGTTAGTTTAACATCTGTAGTGGGGAAAATGATCGAAGCTATCATTAAGGAAGAAATAGCGGGACATCTAGATAGGAATAGTGCAATCAAGCAGACGCAACATGGATTCATGAAGGGGAAATCATGTTTTAACTAATTTACTGGAATTCTTTGAGGATATAACGAGCATGGTGGATAGAGGTGTACCGATGGATGTGGTGTATTTAGATTTCCAAAAGGCATTCGATAAGGTGCCACACAAAAGGTTACTGTAGAAGATAAAGGTACGTGGAGTCAGAGGAAATGTATTAGCGTGGATCGAGAATTGGCTGGCTAACAGAAAGCAGAAAGTCGGGATAAATGGGTCCTTTTCGGGTTGGAAATCGGTGGTTAGTGGTGTGCCACAGGGATCGGTGCTGGGACCACAACTGTTAACAATATACATAGATGACCTGGAAGAGGGGACAGAGTGCAGTGTAACAAATTTGCAGTGGGAAAGCGGGTTGTGTCGAAGACACAGAGAGGCTGCAAACAGATTTAGATAGGTTAAGCGAATGGCCTAAGGTTTGGCAGATGGAATACAATGTCGGAAAATGTGAGGTCATCCACCTTGGGGAAAAAAAACAGTAAAAGGGAATATTATTTGAATGGGGAGAAATTACAACATGCTGCGGTGCAGAGGGACCTGGGGGTCCTTGTGCATGAATCCCAAAAAGTTAGTTTGCAGGTGCAGCAGGTAATCAGGAAGGCAAATGGAATGTTGGCCTTCATTGCGAGAGGGATGGAGTACAAAAGCAGGGAGGTCCTGCTGCAACTGTACAGGGTATTGGTGAGGCCTCACCTGGAGTCACCTTACTTAAGGAAGAATATACAAGCCTTGGAATGGGTACAGAGACGATTCACTCGGCTGATTCCGGAGATGAGGGGGTTACCTTATGATGATAGATTGAGTAGACTGGGTCTTTACTCGTTGGAGTTCAGAAGGATGAGGGGTGATCTTATAGAAACATTTAAAATAATGAAAGGGATAGACAAGATAGAGGCAGAGAGGTTGTTTCCACTGGTCGGGGAGACTAGAACTCGGGGGCACAGCCTCAAAATACGGGGGAGCCAATTTAAAACCGAGTTGAGAAGGAATTTCTTCTCCCAGAGAGTTGTGAATCTGTGGAATTCTCTGCCCAAGGAAGTAGTTGAGGCTAGCTCATTGAATATATTCAAATCACAGATAGATAGATTTTTAACCAATAAGGGAATTAAGGGTTATGGGGAGCGGGAGGGTAAGTGGAGCTGAGTCCACGGCCAGATCAGCCATGATCTTTTTGAATGGCGGAGCAGGCTCGAGGGGCTAGATGGCCTATCCTGTTCCTAATTCTTATGTTCTTATGTTCTTATGTACTGAAGTCGTGAAAGGTGCAATATAAATGCAAGTCTTTCTTTCTTTCAATTTAAGAGGAACTAACTGTAACTATTCCAATGGCAAGCTATTAACGGGAAAATTGTTTCTGCAATGAAAACAATCAAGGTGTAGGAACAGGGTCCATTGCAGAAGTCATAGTTACTAATGCAATGTTCAAAGTATCAGCATAAAAAGAGCAAAAGACCTTTTTTCTCATTTTTGTTTTCGGTACTTTTTTGTCTCTAAAATAGATAAACAATGTAAAAGCTCCAATTTCAGCCTGGGAATGCCGTGCTATCACAATGATCTGTATGATGGATTATTTTGTCCTTGTGGAGGTGAGGAGGCTTGTGTTACCTGTGAAAGAAGGGTTACCGCAGCAGAGGTGGGTAATTGAGCCTGCTCTGATCTGACACAATGCCTTACAAACAAGAGCAGAGTCGGCGAGGTGAAGTGAAGGTGAAGGGATCCAGTCCCAAGTCATTCTTCAATCCCTTCCTTATTCCTGGTGCGGTGATGAAAATAAGGAACGATGAGCAGATCGTCAATAATATATTTTTTTAATTGTTTTTGATCCAAACCCTACTTTTGACAACTTGGCTTCATGCAGGCATCTCACTTAAACATGTTTAAGGATGGCTATGGAACATTGTGTATACGCTTCAGCCAAAACCCACAGGAAAGAAAGCATCAGATGAGACTGCACACGGGTCCCGCAGACACAGCTCAGACAGCCTCTTCACATTGTGTTCTGATCTCTTATCAATTCACAATTCAGTTAAGGGCTTTGTTAACCTCAAAAGGTTTCCTTCATCCGTCCCTGCATAAGCTTCTCATCTTTTGTACAACCAAAAAATAGCCTTATGTAACAAGACTCTGGGTGCAGCCATCTTATTGATCTCCGTTTCACCTGTTTTTTTACTGATTTAAATAACTATACTTTAGTGAAAGATGATTGGCTGAGATTTAGCTCTGTGTGGGCAGTACAAATTTAACAATGGCAGTAATGAATTATCTCCCTCATCCCCATCCTCCACTCCCACCACAGCTATTTTGCTCTTATAATGGCGACTTTTTTAATATTTACATTTCTCATCAGTCATGTTATCTTGACGTGTGAATACTATTGTGATGGAGGAAAGAACATCTGGTCCAGAGATGAAGCACCTCTTGTGAAAAGCTAGATAATGATGAGAGGAAACAGAGTGTTCCATAGCTGGGGAGAACCTGCTCATCGGGGCACCCAGAATGAACGGCCAAAATCAATTGGAGCATGAGGTTCTGCTGATCTCATGACCCATTTCTGCTTCCAGTCTTTCACTCAAACCTGTGTCCCACTTGTTGGCAGCTCACAATGGCTCATGCTTTGGCATGCAGGTGTCTTCAAAACCACACAACTGGGCAAAGGACGCTCCGAACCAAGTCAACCCTCCATGGTACATACGCATATAACATAAAAACATAAGATCATAAGAAATATGAGAACATAAGAACATAAGAATTAGGAACAGGAGTAGGCCATCTAGCCCCTCGAGCCTGCTCCGCCATTCAATAAGATCATGGTTGATCTGGCCGTGGACTCAGCTCCACTTACCTGCCTGCTCCCTGTAACCCTTAATTCCCTTATTGGTTAAAAATCTATCTATCTGTGACTTGAATACATTCAATGAGCTAGCCTCAACTACTTCCTTGGGCAGAGAATTCCACAGATTCACAACTCTCTGGGAGAAGAAATTCCTTCTCAACTCGGTTTTAAATTGGCTCCCCCGTATTTTGAGGCTGTGCCCCCTAGTTCTAGTCTCCCCGACCAGTGGAAACAACCTCTCTGCCTCTATCTTGTCTATCCCTTTCATTATTTTAAATGTTTCTATAAGATCATCCCTCATCCTTCTGAACTCCAACGAGTAAAGACCCAGTCTACTCAATCTATCATAGGAGCAGGAGTAGGCCATTTGACCCCTTGAGCCTGCTCCGCCATTCAATAAGATCATGGCTGATCTGGTCTTGGCCTCAACTCCAGTTCCCTGCCTGCTCCCCATAACCCTTCACTCCCTTATTGTTCAAAAATCTATCTGTCTCTACCTTAAATATATTCAATGACCCAGCCTCCACAGCTTTCTGGGGTAGTGAATTCCAAAGATTCACGATCCGATGAGAGAAGAAATTCCTCCTCATTTCCATTTTAAATGTGCGACCCCTTTTTTTGAAACTTTGCCCCCTAGTTCTAGATTCCCTCACGAGGGGAAACATCCTCTCTACTTCTACCCTGTCAAGCCCCCTCAGAATCTTATACCTTTCAATAAGATCACCTCTCATTCTTCTAAACTCCAATATGTATAGGCCCAACCTGCTCAACCTTTCTTCATAAGACAACCCCTTCGTCTCAGGAACCAACCTTCGCGAACCTTCTCTGAACTGCCTCCAAGAAACAAGATCAGGAGCATCATTCCCTTTATCTGCGTGGCCGCACAGCTGTCTCGAGGTCCCGTGCAGCTGGTGAGCCGGCTACCAATGCAAAAAACTGCACACGCGCAGAAATTTGAATGGGCCTGAAACGTTAACCTGTTTTTCTCTCCACAGATGCTGCCTGACCTGCTGAGTATTTCCTGCATTCTCTGTTTTTGTCTCAGATTTCCAGCATCCGCAGTATTTTGCTTTTGTTTCTGTTTCAGTTATGTTGATTGAGGGATAAATATTGGCCAGGACACCGGGGGGAACTCCCCTGCTCTTCTTTCAAATAGTGCCATGGGATCTTTTACGTCCACCTGAAAGGGCAAACAAGGCCTCGGTTTAACTTCTCATCCAAAAGGCAGCACCTCTGACAGTGCAGTACTCCTAAACTGGAGCATCAGCCTAGATTTGTGTGCTCAAATCCCTGGAGTGTGACTTGAACCCACAACATTCTGACTCCGAGGCAAGAGTGCTACCCACTGAACCACGGCAGACGCCATCATCGAAATGTTACCACAAACTTCCACTAAGCCAATCAAATAAAATACATTTTAAAATCTTGTCTTGAAATATTTTTAACCTATCCTTAACAAAAAAAGAATATTTTCCAACTTGCAAATGCCACAACTCGTTCTGTCACTTTCACAGTGACGCACTCGCTCGGACTTCTTTTTTCATTAACAGTTTCTCTTGCTTCTATCCTCCTGATCTGGGATTGGACTAGGAGGCTCATGCAGGGAGAAGCATTGGCACAGCGATGCGGGGTTGAATGGCCTGTTTCTGTGCTGTAACATTCTATGAGTCTGTGACTCCTCTTGTCCTTCCTTCACTGTTCTCTTTAGTGTGGTCAGTTTTGGCACTATATCTTTCAGCTCCCTGTTTTGCAACTGTGTGACTCAGTCTTTTTTCTATGATGCCCATATGATGTACTATCAATGCTTACTGTTACCGTTTTTTCCCCTTCAAATAAAATGTTTCCATACTACCCCGCCCCCCCTCATTAAGTAGAAAACTTGGTGAGGTCCAAATGAATTATATCTAAGAAACTCGTTGACCTGACTTCATAACTGTTGTAGGCATTAGGCACCTGCTGAATATATCTAAACTCATATAAGTTTAAAGTAGCCACACATAAAATGGCTGCCCAGGCATGATGGGAAATCAGGTAGTCAAGCTGTGAACTATTGACTGAGGCTGACCGAGCAATAACCCTGTGAGGCCCACTGCCAGGAATGCCTTGGATACAAGATAACTATAACAAACCATTATAACTCCACACAGCAGAGCCCTGAGAAACAGAGATAAGGGGGGGCCTACATCACATAACGAGGGCATGAATCAGCCCGAGCTGACAAGAACCGAATATGTAACTCTAATAAGGAGGCTACCAAAGACAGCATCCAAGGACAGTAAGATAAGGGAGGCCCAGGCCATGTTACAAGACACATGATTCATTCCTAGCAACACACCCCTTAGCAACACATCTCTTGGCAACACATGAGCCACTTTACGTTTAGAGACTAACTCTATCTATTGGTCTAATGTAACTGTAGTAAACTGTTGTATGTAACTGTAGTAAACTGTTGTAAAACATATAAAGATCCATGAAACCCTTTGTTCTGCGGAGTGAAGTGCCTGGATCCAGTCCTGAGGCTTCCTCCCCGCTGGCGTTAATAAAGGCCGCATTGGCGTTGGAACCGACTCTGAGTGTTGAGTGATTCTTCTGATAAAACACCAACACTAACAGTGGCGTAGTCGGCAGGATTTCCCGGAGTCACTGGACGCCCTTGGAAAAACCCGGGTGAGTATAAAAACGATTTTTAATTATAAAGGGTGTGGAAGGTGGAAGCTGGTTGATCGACACGAGGAGACGGTCTAATATCTCAAACGCCTAGCCTGAGCCTGAATTAAGAGGACTTTTGTCCCACGTGACGGCCAGGAACCAAGTAGGCGTAGGGAACACACTTAGACCGTGGGATCGTGATACTGAAAGACATCTTCCCGATCCAGCAGAGTAATTTGAAATATACCCCGGGGTAGAACCAAGCGGTGTACAGCGGCTAACGGAATCCAAACCTGTGAACATGGTCGGACCAACAGACAAAGCGGTGGTAGGTAGTCGTTAAGGATACGTAGAGCGCTGCGGGAATTGCTTAAACGCGTTTTAAGAATTGTATAAGTTTGTGTAACAGCAGACTTGTGACCTGACAGCAGCCCAGAGATGGTCTACTACAAGTTGTGCGAGGTAAAAGGCAAACCTCTGAGAGTAGATTCCTAACAGTTCTAGTCCTACCCAGGAATGGCCAATAAAGTAGTAAACTCGAGTGGGAATCAGAAGGGTCCCTTACCCGCCATCTGGCGGAAAAGCAAAAGAAACTAATCGAGAAAATGATTCGAGCAGGGTGGGATCCTCAGGACCTGCCAGCAGCCCAACGGGAATGGTGGGTGAAGGAACGGAAAAACCAATACCGGTAGTCCACTACAAAAGTTATGTGAGGAATTATTTAGATAAAACTACGAATTCCCTGAAAGGTCATGGATCCAAAAATGGAGCCGGCCAAAACAATTAATAGGAAAGAAGAGAGACTGTTGTAAATGTCTGGTCGTTGAGTGAGAGGTCCTGTGTGAATTTGTGACTGCGGGATGAATTTTTTTTGTTGTCATGTTTCTGAAAGCCTGGTTGGAAGAGGAATGCAAGTGTCTGTTTATTTTAGCTAACCCTTTGTAGTGTTGTCCTGTATGTGGGAAGTTTTAAGACATTTTAAGTTAGAAACGCAGTTGCGGATTTATTCGGATGATAAGTTACGGAGCTAGGAAATGTACAAAGGATAGGTTTGTTGAGCAAAAGATAAAAAATACATGGTCCCGGTGGTTAAAAAAAAAAGAATAAAGTTTGAATTGGGATTTTGAGATTACATTGGGTTGAAAGACATAAATTTAGTCTTGGAATGAGATAAAGAATGCCTTAAAAAAAAAGCTTCTAAGCTCAAAAAAGTTTTAAATAAAGATTGAAATTACAAAGTTTGAAACTGGAGCATTTTGAGATAACGAAAAGCAGCCCTCAAACCCTCAAAGCTTGACTCCATTCCAGTTATGGAGAAAAGAAAAAGATAAAGACGCCACTTTGAAAGTAAACAAACGATTTTAAATTAACAAATGTGTTTGTGATGGAAAAAGACATAACTTACTAAATACTAGTTGATGTTTGCTGTGAAAAAGATATTGGTTTAATTAGAAGGGAAAAAAAATTGGAAGAGATGAAAAACACTCTACATGGATTCGAATTTTAAATTATGATGCAGTTTGAAAAGATTTCCAAAATGGACAGTGTTTATCAAGAAAAGTCCCGAACAGTCTAAACAAGCAGGAGGGTTTTGAAGATCTAAGCTATGCGAACTCAGCACAAAAAAAAACTGGGAATTAGAGAATCTTACCGAATTCTTAAATTCTTATAGAAAATGGAACTGGCACAGAAGTTTAGATTTTGAGCTGAGAGAGAAATTGAATTTCAGTAAACAAAATTGCTATTAAAAATGTGTGGTCTCGTTTTAAATCAATTTTTAAAAAAAAGATTCTTTGGCAAGTACTTGAATTAGAAGTTAAGAAAACATTGGAGTTTACTCTAAAATGCCGTCTTCCCTGATGAGAAGATTTTTATTATGCTGTTTAACGGATTCCTAATTTCTAAGCAAGTTTTGAAGGCACAAAGACTTTTTTTTTCAGATGATTACGTGAAGTCACGTAATGACATCAGGCTTTCTTACAAACCTGTAAAGGAGTTAACCCTTTCCATTGACAGCTGTTTTATACTGGACATTATTAATTTGGATTTCTTAATAAAATAAAGAAGACTCACCTGACAGACAGAGGAAATGGTGGGATATTCAGAATAAAAATAAAACGGAACTAGCTGGTCAAGAGTTAAAAGCTAAAATAAAGAGGCTGGAAGAGATGTTTTAAAAAAAAACAGGACTAGACGGATAGTGCAGTGCACAGCCATAGCACCATCACCTATGGCAATAGAGCCAATGTACCCCACGGTAGGTAGGTGTAGTCCACAAACCCAACCTAACGGTAAAGCAGACAGCGATGTTTGGAGGAATAATGGTGGCATTGATGTTGATTGGAGTTTGGATAATATTTAGATGGGTCATCGTGCAGGCTCGAGCACAGCAGGCTCAAACGCAAAACCGACGGCAGCCCAGACAGGGACATGAAGTGATAGAATGGTACGACAATAAAGAATATGGTTAACCTAATCCTTACCTTTGATTCCACAGAGTGACAGCGACACAAGTAGACCAGAACCTAACACCTGGTGACGACCAGGCTATTTGTTTAAAATTTTCAGATAAAACACTCACCAAGATGGGACCGCAGTGGTGACTCCGACTCTGGGGACTCATGATACTGGGAACCTCAAGACCCACACAAACACTGGATGATACCAACGGATTGCAGCGCACTCAGGAAATAAACAACTACGTGAACTATGGAGTCTTGTTTAATTTAACGGATGGAATGTGCATCCCAGCAGCCAAGGACTGGAGCAAGGACAGGACTTATTTTAATGCATGGTTACAAGTAAATCCTAACAAGAACCGGTTATGTGTACAGTGCTCCATGGAAATAAGGAGCAGCTGCATTAAACGGAGGGATGTCAAAGGGCCCGATGAATGTACTTTCGGCATAATTTGCGCGCCTCCGGGACAATCCCAGCAATCAGTCATCCGCAAAAAGGGAGTGGGGCTGTGTGGGTACTACGAGGAGGTGGGGGCGGCTGCAATATCATTGTATGTATGCTTCTCACCCCCTCCGACACCGCGCCCCATAAGAACCACTACATTGCCCGAGGAACTGCCTTGTCCCATAACTACTAAGGGACCAGAAAATGGGATTGTATAACGAAGGGGAATTATTGTATGATAATGTTAAACATGAAATTGTGCCTGTCCTGATCAATATTTCAGGCATCCAGATGCCGGAATACTGTACAGAACAGTCAAGGAAAATGTACAATGTATTAAGTAAAGTTGTAATGCAGCAGGTTGCCGATGCAATGGGTGCCAGTAGATTCCGAGGACAGAGGTCAGCCTCCAGGATAGAGAGGGTAATAGTTAATGATATTGCTACCCTTTTCAATACAGGGACTTCCGTAGTAAACTCGATAGATATACAAGGGTTATTAGAGAGGGTGGAGAAAAACCAGGAAGACCAAGCCAACCTAGGAAAGGAGGGTGCCGAAATCCAGTTGGATGGCATCTCAGTCCTGGAAGCTCACATATACCATTAATCACCTCATTGATAGAGAAAAAGAAGATACAGGAAAGCAAAGACAGGGGCAACTCTGTCACGCTTATGGTCTGTGGATGGTGGGACAGATCCGCCACAATCTCGACCAGATCCAACGCGGGGAAGTACCCGATTGGATAGACAGTTCACATTTGGCTCAGTTGGCAAACCAGAGGGGGACTCTGGATAACTGTAATCTGAAGGGACTGACCCGAGTATACCCAGCAATTCCAGACTGCCAGATGGGAAGGAATACTAGGATAGGGATAGTCCTGATGATCCCTATAGCCACGCCGGACTCAGGACCGTTCCCCCTGTACCAACTAGAGAATATCGGAGTAATACGGGAAAATCACATGAACTATGGAATTTTATCTGACCACCACCTCCGCCTTTCGTCGAAACGACATACTTACTGGGATTTCCCAAACGGAATGCAAGCAAGGGGGGGAGATCACAGTATGCCCTCACCCGGTAGGCCGAGGTGAGCTAGGCGAGTGCGGGTTTAAACGAACCGACGGGTGCGTACTAGAAATAGTGCCCGCTCACAGGCACTTCGCGAGAGCAGGCTACGGAGGGAAGGGAAGATACTGCGTCTCTACCACAGAGCGTTCATACCAGTATAATGACCTGCAGTGCCCTATACCACAGCCAAACGTTTGCTTTACGCCACTACGACCTGTCACGATCGGGCAAGCGCATATCACCCAGGTCAGGCGCCGGAAGTCCGAAGTTATTGATGTAACTGATCAGCTCCATGATCATTTGCAGGATTATGACGAGCCAGATCAGGTCCCTATCCCACATCTAGCCGAAGTATTATGAGAGTTGAGGCTCAGGGTGGGTAAATCCGTAAAGCTCTACCACCAACTGCAAACTAAAATCAAAGTACTGGAAGAAGATATCGATATAGACTTACAAAGTCAGAGTTGGTGGAGAAAGGTCTGAGACTGGGGAATAAATGTGAACATCCATCCTTGGATTGGAATAATTTCACATGTACTGGTCGGGATACAATTGATCTTAGCAATAACATGGGTCTTAATGGTCTGCCAGGCATGCAGGCACCATGAACAACGAAGAGAGACCCATGACCAGTCCCCAAATATTAAACAAGTCTATCTTGTAAAGGGGAAGGAGGATTTGACCTTTGTCAATTTGATCTAAGCAACCGGGACTCCTGAAACCACGTGACTGGCCAGCACGTTGAGGCAGGGAGTACCGGGCCGTGCACAAAAACTAACAAGTGTAGGGCGGTCGGTTAAAGGGGGACTAGGACTAGTCCCTTTACCGAAAGGAGAGAATTGTTGTAGGCATTAGGCACCTGCTGAATATATCTAAACTCATATAAGTTTAAAGTGGCCACACATAAAATGGCTGCCCAGGCATGATGGGAAATCAGGTAGTCAAGCTGTGAACTATTGACTGAGGCTGACCGAGCAATAACCCTGTGAGGCTCACTGCCAGGAATGCCTTGGATACAAGATAACTATGACAAACCATTATAACTCCACACAGCAGAGCCCCGAGAAATAGAGATAAGGGGGGCCTACATCACATAACGAGGGCATGAATCAGCCCGAGCTAACAAGAACCGAATATGTAACTCTAATAAGGAGGCTACCAAAGACAGCATCCAAGGACAGTAAGATAAGGGAGGCCCAGGCCATGTTACAAGACACATGATTCATTCCTAGCAACACACCCCTTAGCAACACATCTCTTGGCAACACATGAGCCACTTTACGTTTAGAGACTAACTCTATCTATTGGTCTAATGTAACTGTAGTAAACTGTTGTATGTAACTGTAGTAAACTGTTGTAAAACATATAAAGATCCATGAAACCCTTTGTTCTGTGGCGTGAAGTGCCTGGATCCATTCCTGAGGCTTCCTCCCCGCTGGCGTTAATAAAGGCCGTATTGGCATTGGAACCGACTCTGAGTGTTGAGTGATTCTTCTGATAAAACACTAACACTAACAATAACACATTACAATTTCACGTTTTTCTATATTATTCAGCTAATTCCATTGCTGAATTATCCCGACGGCAAGTAAGAAGACCTGCAAAAAAAGGTTAGTGAACATCTTTAAACATTTTTTTTTACAGCGACTTTCCTGGAGGGGGTCCCTTGAAGGTATTCCAGTGCTTTTTTTATTTGTAATGATTTTTATTTTCAGGTCCTCCTGAGTGTCCCTTGTAGTAAACACACTTTGATAAACTTCCCTTGTATTTCTCTTCCCCCAATCCCATTAGACCCCTATATCTATGTCAAGAGAGTAAAATCAAAAGCACATCTTGGGGAATTAGACCGATGGCTATCTGGGTGATGGGAGAAGGATTCCTTTCCCGACCAGATGAGCCTTCCTCCCACATCGAAAGAAAACCCAAGACCAAGATGCCCACTTCAGACTTTAAGGTCAGAATCTCTCGGTGAAACCCAAGGCCCGCCCAAGTGCTGCCAAAGGACTGCCGATGGCCGCCAAGAGACCGGGCGGTATTTTGCCATGAAGATTCCACTAAAAGTGGTGGCAGTACCGCCCGGCGGCAAAATAACAACTTACGTCATCAATCTGGGTGGGCCGACGGGAGCTCTCAATCTCGGCGGCAAAGGCTCTTGCCGCCCAAGTGCCACCGAGGATGGAGTCGGGCCCAGGGAGAGTGAAAGACCTGAAAATAAAAAGCATTACAAAGAAAAAAAACACCGGAACACCTTCAGGGGACCCCATCCAGGTAAGTCGCTGTAAAAAAAAATGTTTAAAGATTGTCACTAACGTTTTTTTGTAGGTCTTCTGACTTACCGTCGGGGTTAGACCAGCCTCCACGCAGTGGTCCTGCCCCCTGCTGGCGCCGACTCCCGCTGACTCCTGCCCGCAACAATCTGGCAGCTCGGCGGGCAGGAGATCACTTACGCTACTTGGCCGTCAGCAGACACCAGCAGGCGGTTCCCGGCGGTACTCCCTTCCCGCCCGCTCCAACCTAAGTGAAAATTGGCAGAGGTGAGACCGGAGGCAAAACACGGCAGCAGCAGATGGCAGTGGGCGGCATTGGGGGTAAGGCCATCAATATACGGGCCTAAGGTTCTAGCATTGGAATACCTGGCCCAATCAATCAGATGGGCTTAAAATATGCAACAACAAAAATAACTTGCATTTATATAGTGCCTTTAGCATACTAAAACCTCCCAAAGCACTTCACAGGAGCGTCAGCAGACAAAATTTGACACCAACTTCAGGAGATACTTGGGCAGGTGACCAAACGTTTGATCAAAGAGGTAGGTTTTAAGGAGCGTCTTAAAGAAGGAGATAGAGGTAGTGAGGTGGTGAGATTTAAGGAGGGAATTCTAGAGCCTTGAGTCGAGATGGCTGAAGGCACAGTCACCAATGGTGGAGTGAAGGAAATCAGGGATCCACAAGAGACCAGAATTGGAGGAACGCCGAGATCTGGGAGGGTTGTAGGGCTGGAGGAGGGTACAAAGGCTTAGTAATTGTCAACTTGGCTCATTGGTAGCACTCTTACCCCTGAGTCAGAAGGTTGTGTGATCTGAGCTTCAATTAAGATACTGAGGGAGTATTGTATTGTCAGAGATGTTGACTTTCAGGTGAGATGTTAAACCGAAGCCCATTCAGGTCGATGTTAACAATTATATGGGATTATTTAAAGAACAGAGAGGTATCTGGGTCAACATTTAGCTCTCGACCCAAAATAGACTGACAGGTCATTTACTTCTTTTACTGTTTGTGGGATCTTGTTGTGTGAAAATTGGCTTCCTACAAAGCAAGACTTCAGAAGAAATTCATTACTTGTCAAGCACTATGGGGCATCCTGAGGACATGAAAGGTTCTACATCAGTGCAAGTTTTTCCTTATTATACAATCCAATATGGATTATTTAAATGCAAATTATATCCATAATTAAATAATTCAAAAATGATAAATCACCCAATGTGCTATATAACAGGAATACTGTGCATGTTTCAAATAAAAGTAAGATATGCTGCCACCTAGTGGATTGATTTGCCTCTTGACATACAGTTATTAGTACATTTCAGAGAGAAACATATAGATTTGAAGGTTTGTTTTGCTATCTATTTTATGATCACTTGTTTGCATACAAACAATTTGAACAAATACTCATAGATGCAGAAATTGCGGTCGGAGGCTCCCCGCGGACGGATGCCACCGACCTGAAAAAATCTACGAACTTACCTGGTGGTCCGGGAGGTTCGGCGACTTGCGGCCCTGGGTCTCCACGCGTAGGCCTGCCCAGAGGCCCACGTATCCCAGGGGTGCAGGCAGTTTTCAAGCGTCCCTAGGATTACGTGGGCCGGCCTAACCAATCAAAGTAGGGGCATTTCCATTCATACTTGTGGTGAGTTCTGTTTGTACGGAATCACCATAAGTATGAATGGGAATTCCCCCCAAAACACACAAACACTCAAAATATATATATTTTTTAATTCACATATTTAAAATCAATCAAAATGGAATTTATTTAATTATTTAAAACAAAAATGTAATTTTTTGAAAAATAAATGTACATATTTTAAAGAGTCTAAAAATGAATTTACCTTATTTCATAGGTTTTTAAATGTTTAAATTATTGAAAATAATATATTTTTCGGTCCTTTAAAAGTCTTACGCTGATAAAAACAGGCCTTACGCCATAAGCTTTTATCAGGCATAAGAATTTCACGGGCATTCGCTGGGCAGAGGTTGGGCAAGTTGCCCAACTCTCTGCTCGCGGGGGCCCATTTCTGTCAGATTTGTACGATCTGTCAAGAGGATTCTTGACAGATCGTAAGTTCTGGGTTCAGGCGCATGTGCAGAGCATGACTAAACACCCGGAACTTCCGGGGCCCCTATGGCCAGGTGCGCACCTCGTACACGCCCGTAGGGGCCGTGGATTCAGACCCATAATTGACTAAAATTCATTAAGAAATCTTGTGCTAATTGGCATCTCTGGGGTTCACCCCAGGAGCTTTCTAGAAATGTGACAAATTTATTTAATTACATTATAATTGGTTTGAATAATTTTTGCTAATTTTTGCTATTTTTCACAGTTACGATTATTTTTAGTTGAACTGTAAATAATTTTAGATATTAAGTCATGTTATAGTGCGATATACACAAGAATGGATAGATAGATGCAAAAACAAGGTAATACATCGCAAATGTTAGAGGATGTTATAGTCTATGCACCCAGTTGAGCCCTACAATGGTGTTACTGCTGTCAACTCCCTCCAATGAAACAATTATTTTAATCCAGTGTATATGAGATTGAACAGGCTGGGGCTCTTTTCTCTGGAAAAGAGAAGGCTGAGGGGTGACCTGATAAGAGGTCTTTAAGATAATGAAAGGGGTTTAATAGGGTAGACATAGAGAAGATGTTTCCACTTGTGAGCGGGACCAGAACTAGGGGCCATAAATGTAAGTTGGTCACGAATAAATCAATAGGGAATTCAGGAGAAACTTCTTTACTCACAGAGTGGTTAGAATGTGAAACCTGCTACCATAGGGTGAATAGCATAGATTATAATTTGACAAAAATGAATTTTGAGTAATCATTTTACAGAACTGACTCTTATAATAACTGTCTTACTGGTTGAGGCGAATAGCATAGATGCAGTTAAGGGGAAGCTAGATAAGCATGAGGGAAAAGGGAATTGAGGGATAACTTGATGGGATAGATGAAGAGTAGTGGGAGGAGGCTTGTGTGGAGCATAAATGCCAGGATGGATCTATTGGGACAAATGGGCTGTTTCTGTGCTGTAAATACTTTGTAATGCAATCTTGCTTTTTAATTTGTGGAAGTTGAATATTGCTGTGATGTATCTGTATTCTCCCTTTCTTCACATCCTGGTACAGTGTTCAATTAGCTTAAATTGATGACTGGAATAACATTAGACAACAAAAATAAGACCTGAATTTATGTAGCACCTGATCAGACTGAAGCACCTCACACAATGAGTTGCCTTATTTTTGGAGAGCTGTGACTATTGAGAATTTAGAGTCACCACATCAGAGTCACTGGAGAATGCATTGACTCATAGGCAGGAATTTTGCTGGAGTTCAGCGGACGGGATGGATGGTGGGTCAGCTGTTAACTTTAATATGATTCACAGCGGGTCGGGAACCTGCTGTCAAAACGCGCGCACTGGACTTTCCCGATGTCGGGTCTGCCAGGCAGTGGCGGGAGAGGCAATTAAAATTATTAATCGCTTGTTTACAGTCACTTATCAGTGTTTTTTCCCCAGCTTTCAGAATTTGACAGGTCGCCCACCAGTTTCTTGCTGTGCCTAGATCTTGTCTGTGAAGCTGAGGTGGGAGGTCAGCGGCCATTGAATCAACTGATGAGTTGACAGCTTCAAATATCAAGTCAAAGCTGCCAGCTGATTGAGATATGCTCCCTTAACCAGTAGCTTATATAAACTTAATTTCCACTACAGATTTAGGATGCTACAAGTCTTTACACAAGTTTCCATCCAGACTGACTTCATTACCTCTCCCACCATTGACAGATCGCTTCTGTCATCTCTACTTCACCTGCCATCTATTCCATCAGCATGGGTGCCCTTGAAACTCTCTCACCTTGGTGCTCAGAATCCCACCACAATCAGCCCCAACACCAGCATCACCAGGCACACCACCAGTACGAACAACACCAACCTACTCCACAATCAACTGCTGTGGCACAGGACACAGGACATCAGCATCCAACCACATTGCTGCCCGGGAGGCCAGGGATGGCCTCACCATGGCCAGATTTACTTCACTTGACACTGTACACCCTGGCTGCCACATGATACACGAGGTTGGCACCACCCCACACCAACACCATAAAGCATCCCTACAATGCCCAAGCCATTCCTTTCACACTCATCACCATTGCAGGGGATACTGTTCACTGCGACTCACTAAGCCACTTGCAAAAATGCACACAAATCAGTCCAAGAACAGAAAGTGTTGAAAAGAAAGTTTTCAATGTTTGACACCATATTAACAGAAAGTTTACATGAACATTGCATGAAACACCCCAGTGCCTACCCTTGTGTAGTGTTAGTTGGTATGATTGCAGTACAATGAGGATGAGTGTGAGGGGTGGCTAGTGAGATGGAGATGTGATAATGTAGATATAGAGGGATGAATGGAGGTGTAAGTTAGGTTTGTGTGTGTAAGGGTGTGCAGGAGTCGGGTAGGGAAGGCAGAGTGATGGGGATCTCATGAGAGGCACAGCAGAATGAGGTTGTGTGGTTTTGTACTAATATTTTGTGATCTACTGAGATCATTGAAACATTTGCAGCACTGTACCCAGGTCCTCCTAACCACATCCCCACTTGTGCCCTCCTCTGCAATGTGCAACCAGGCTGTGTTTGTCTCCTGGGGAGGTCTCTTCCACAGATGGGAAGGGAAGAGGACTTTCAATGTGTGCTGTGACTCCCTCCATAAGCATATGGAGGAAGCCTGAGTACAGCCCTGTAACTTTGTGCAGTGCTTGTCAGTGTTTGTAGCACCTCAATGCTGTAGAACACTGACAGCACAATTATCAAATTAAAGTAAGGAAACCATCACCAAATCCGCTTCCTCTAATTGGCTGGTAAACTTGCTGGGAAGGCTTAACAAGCCCAATAAAGTGAAAATCATGACCGAGGCCGAGATGGAGCCAGCATCGGACCCGCCAAGGTTCGTGAAATCACAGCCATAGTTCTTCGGACACTAGGTGATGATTGTTGTTCTCAAATAAATCTGCCTAAGTCCTTCATTTTGCATGCCAAGTCCAGTGTTGCAACCAACATCACAAAAACAGATTATCTGGTCATTATCACATTGCTGCTTGTGGGAGTTTGCTGTGCACAAATTGTCTGCGGCATTTCCTATATTACAACAGTGACTATACTTCAAAAATACTTCATTGGCTGTAAAGCTTTGGGATATCCTGAGGTCATGAAAGGCTCTATATAAATGCAAGTTATTTCTTTCTTTCTCTTAAAGGTTAACGTAGCGTTTCTTCATTGCGCAAACTACTGTTGAAAATATTTTAAACAGATAGCCTGTCTGTCTTTTTCTCCTGCCTTTTATTCCTTCATCCCTTCTACCACTGAACAATTCACAGAAAGAACAGACGGCTCATATGGAGCAAAACCTTGAGTAGGCCTGGTGATATGACTGAACTCCTATCTGGCAGAATACGCTCACTAGTGACAACATTCATATATCTCTATCTGTCTGTCTACCTCTCTCTCGCTAGCTAACTAACTAACCAAACTTAACCAACCTGCATTGTCAGATACATCATCCAATTACTTATTCAAACTGCCATCACTACTTCAACTACAGGGTAAATTTCATGTGTGACACTTTAAAATGTTCAAAGGAACAAAAGATGTCCATGCAATTGCCCAATAGAATCTGCATCCTATTCTCCCATTCTGTAAAATGTATTGGGTTATCTTCTACTGTGCACCATGGGTCATCCTGTTCTGACAAAGTAAATTAGATCCAGGAATTCTGAATTCCCAAATTGCTAATATTTGCCTGTAATGTTCCCATAGTAAAGGAAAATAACTCTCAAGGGGACTGGAGTATTTCCTCTATTAAACAGTCCCCAAGTGGGCCAAGCCGACTGTACTTCACTTGAGAAAGCCCGTCTGGCCGGACATCCTATAATGAGGGCAGTACAATAAAGGGTAGAACCTGCTGCATGGAGATGTCCTTGGTCCATCTATGCTGCATAGTCGTTCCAAATGTTGTCTGGTTAACAGCAAAGTAACCGTTCTGATGAAAGCTCATCGACCTGAAAGGTTAACCCTAGATTCCCATTGAAATCGATGGAAAAGCATAGCGAGAGGTTGCTACATCGGGCAGCTGATCCACAATGCCTGTTTCCTACCCTGGTGGCAAGTTGGAAATCCATCCCATTGTCTCAATTTGAATCTTTGCATTTGGTTATACGACTACCATGGGAGGCCCAAGGGACAAAATTACAACAGTTGGGGTGCAGGAAAGGGGACAACTCAGTCATATGATATAGATGGGATTTTAATTCCCTCCACCCACTTCATGCCCCATTTATATTGGTGCTCCATTTGCCAGCATCTTGGTAAGGGGCCGTTAGATGGGCATCAGGAGTGCCCATTTGTTTCTGACACTTTTAATATGTAGGGTCCTATTAGGACGCCAATTGTAATTTTGAGTTAGAAATGAGAGGCGCATGGTTGCACATCCGCTGCCCGTTCGTTCCGGCATTGAGCCGCCTAGCCAGTGGTCCTAGAAGTGGTTGCTGCAGGCAACTCAACGCAGCCTGAAACCTTGCGACCCCACAAAGATATTCTGGCCTGCTGCCAGCCTGTACACGTTCCCCCCACAAACACCCACCCCGCCACCACCCTCTCCACTCCAGCTCCATCTGATTCCCTGCCCTCCCCAACTGATGATCTCTTTCTGAGCACAGCTTGCCGTATCCATGCAAATGTGGAGCCGCACTCAAAATGGCTCGGATCTCACGGCAGCAGCAACGGAATGGCCACCTATCGGCCACCTCCCGCTTTGCAGCAAATGTTAAAATTGGCATTGAAGTTTCTGAAGAAAACCATTTGTATTAAATATTGTGTAAAGTTGGTGGTATTGAAATTGAACTCACTACAATTCCCCTGGGCCCATTGGAAGAAATTGGGTTCCGTTGTCATTGTTGACATCTATTGTCACCTGACGTTAGACGAGAGATTTCCAAAATTGAGGCAAAGACTTAATCACAGCAATTTTGATAATGAATGTAATGATTCCAAAAGTGGTATTAACTTAGAAGTAGAGAAGATGTTTCCACTTGTGAGCGAGTCCAAAACTAGGTGTCATAAATATAAGATAGTCACAAATTAATCCAATAAAGAATTCAGGAGCGTGATTACAATGTGGAACTTGCTATCACAAGGAGTAGTTGAGGTGAATAGTGTAGATGCATTTACGGGGAGAAAGAAAAGAAAAACTTGCATTTATATAGCGCCTTTCACGACCACCAGATGTCTCAAAGTGCTTTACAGCTAATTAAGTGTTTTTGGATTGTAGTCACTGTTGTAATGTGGTAAATGAGGCAGCCAATTTGCACACAGCAAGCTCCCCACACAGCAATGTGATAATGACCGGATAAATTGTTTCTGAGGGATAAATATTGGCCAGGACACCGGAGATAACTCCCCTGCTCTTCTTCAAAGTAGTGTCATGGGATCTTTTACATCCAGCTGAGAGAACAGACAGGGCCTCAGTTTAACGTCTCATCCGAAAGATGGCACCTCCGTCAGTGCAGCACTCCCTCAGCACTGCACTGAAGTGTCAGACTAGATTTATGTGCCTGGAGTGGGACTTGAATCCACAATCTCTGACTGAGAGGCGAGTGTTCTGCCCATTGAGTCACAGCTGACATGAGGAGGCTAGATAAGTACATGAGAGAGAAACCAATAGTGGGCTGAGATGAAGTAGGTTGGGAAGAGGCTCGTGTGGAGCACAAACACCAGTACAGACCAGTTGGGCCAAATGGCCTGTTTCTGTGCGGTAAATTCTATGTAATTCTGTGTAACTTTGGGAGAAGTATTATCACTGGTGACTCCTCACTTATTGGTCTAAATTCACGCAAAGAATTGGAATCCACAAACAAACATAAGATTCTGGTCCTACCAACCATTAGTTTCTTGGACTGAACTGGTACAACCACGAATTGTTTCTCATACATTTTAGCTCAGAATTATCCATTGAACCTTCATCTAGCTAGGTTGGACCAGCTTGGAACAAGTGCATGAGAATGATGAATCCATCTGAGTTATGATTCCAACTTATTGATTGTATTATTTGCCTCGGTAGATAATGGTATTGTAATAATATGATCAGTTTTTGGAGGAAGACTCCAACCCTTTGACCTTAGATCCTGACTGCTTGCTGCAAAGCAGAAGATTCATAGCAGATGCCTGGAACCAACTGATAGAACCAGTTCTGACGAAGGGTCATCGACCTGAAACGTTAACTGTTTCTCTTTCCACAGATGCTGCCTGACCCGCTGAGATTTCCAACATTTTCTGTTTCTTTTATGATAGAAAAGCCTTCCTGATTTCAGCAGGTATTCAAAACTTGGCACATATGCAGGGCAGGTAATTTGAAACATCTTGGAGCAAAAACAGACTCCGTCCTGCTATCTGTGTGTATTGTGAGGGAACTGCCTTCAGGGAGGGAAACATTACGTGCAATCTTTGTGGTGGAGGAAGGATAAACAGTGACTTCAAGTAATTAATTAAACTAATCTTATCAGGGATGTGTCATCCACCTTCAGTAGTCAACAGCTTCTGGCCCGTGCATCGTGCGTCACTAAATTAATTCACAACAGCCGATCTTTCTGCCTATGGGTAAACGTTACAATAATTACCACCACTCTAGTACATGCTAGATTAGCAGGAACAGATTTATATAATTCCTATCAATAATTGATAGCTAAATCTGATGTGAAAGTATTTAATGAGAACAAAATGTCATATTTATATTACCATTAAAGAAAAGATAAACATTTTTTGTCCAAAACAAAACACAAGGTGATTCTGTAATATAATTAACCCTTTAAGCAACTTTCACATTATTGTGTGCTAATAAATTTAGTGTTTTAGTTTATTAATTGGATAAATGTTTTAACACTCACTCCATTGCAAACATAGCCCTCATAAGAACATAAGAACGTAAGAATTAGGAGCAGGAGTAGGCCATTTGGTCCCTCGAGCCTGCTCTGCCATTCAATAAGATCAAGGCTGATCTTCTACCCCAACACCACTTTCCTGCCCAATCCGTATATCCCTTGATTCCCTTAACATTCAAAAATCTATAGATCTCTGTCTTGAATATACTCAAAGACTGAGCATCCACAGGGTAGAGAATTCTAAAGATTCACCACCCTCTGAGTGAAGAAATTTCTCCTCATCTCAGTCCTAAATGGCCGACCCCTTACTCTGAGACTGTGACCCCTGGTTCTAGACTCTCCAGCCAGAGGAAGCATCCTCCCTGCATCTACCCTGTCAAGCTCTGTAAGTATTTTGTATGTTTTAATGAGATCACCTCTCATTCTTCTAAACTCTAGAGAATATTGGCCTAGTCTGCTCAACCTCTGCTCATCCTCTGCATTTGTTTGTTGACATTATGTTATTCACCAAGGCTCATCCCCTTAAGGTCATCACCCTTACCATTGCTAGTGACTTTGCTGAGATGGAGTTTTGGGACTGAAATTCCCATCTTCCTAAATTTTAGTTTTCACGTACAAAGTAGTGGAAAGCAGTTCAAAAGCACTAAACTTCTGAGCCATGCTTAGCGTTTATCTTTTCCACCAAAATGGATATACAGATATTTGCAAAAAGTTATTTGAAGAGGCCTATTTGTGCTTCTTAAAGATAATAACAAGGAACGTGTGCAGCACTCAGCAATAGCAAAGTCAAATCAAAAGGTGAGTGCTTTGCACACCTGCCCATTCAAATGAAGTGCCCTGCCATGAACTCTACAAACTAAGGCAGGGTAAACACCGTAGGGCATCCTGAAGAATTTTGAGGCAATGGTATTTAGCATATATCTTAGTCACAGCAGATGATAGCAATTCCTTTGATTCAACGTGAAAACGCCAAGGGAGGACTGCATGGCTGGAATTTTGCCAGCCCTTCCAGTGCGAATTTGGAGGCAGGCCCGCTGTCAAAATGTCCGTGATTGACAGCGGGATGGAAGTCCGCTCTGAACCCACCTCCTTTAGAATTTCCCAAGTGCCAGCTCTGCTTGCAGTTTGCAGACCTGGCACTAAGCAATGTGTCAGGCAATCGAGATAGTTAAGAAGCTGCTTATAGCTATTTTAGCAGCATTTTACCAAGTTTTCTATGATGTTCCCGTCCCTCGGGGATCACGTCAGGTAATTGTGTCGGGATTTCAACAACTCTGGATTGGTATGAGTGTTGACAGCTGCAGAAGTGGTATAAAAGCTACCATTTCACAGCTGTTCAATTTCCACTCTTCGAAGCTGGAGCCTTCAGGATTTGGAATGCACTTTTCAGCTTTATGGAGGTTTGAAGTGTTTGCAGTGAACTCTCTATCCTATGTCACCTCCTTGGAGCAACCTCTCTGACCACTGACACATCACTTGTCATCTCAACTTCAGCTGCTATCTATTCCACCAGCATTGGTGCCCTTGAAAAAAATCTCACCTTGGTCCTCAGAATCCCACCACGATCAGCCCCCACACCAGCAGCACCAGCATCACCAACAACAACACCAAATTTCTCCACAATCAACAGATCCTGCACAAGACACAGGGCATTAGCACCCAATAACGTTGCTGCTGGGAGGCCAGGGATGGCCACACCATGGAGAGATTGACTTCAGTTGATGCTGTACACTCTGGCTTCCACTTGATGCACAGGTTGGCACCACCCCACACCAACACCATAAAGCATCCCTACAATGCCCAAGTCATTCCTTTCACACTCATTACCATTGGGGGTAGCGTTATGTCTCACCATTCACTGTAACTCACTAAGCCACTTCCAAAGGTGAACACACATCTGGCTAAGAAGGCAAAGTGTTGAAAATAAAGGTTTCAATGTTTGACAATACATTAACAGAAACATTACACCCAAGTGGCTATCCTTGTGTGTGAATTAGTATGATTGCACAAGGATGAGGGTGAGTGTGAGGGGTGGCTAGTGAGATGGGGAAGTAATAATGAAGATCGAGAGAGAGGGATGGGTTGAGGTGAAAGGTAAGTTTGTGTGAGTAAAGATGTGCAGGAATAGGGTAGGGATGGCAAAGTGATGGGGATGTGATGAGTGGCACAGCAGGATGAGGTTGAGTGTGGCTTTGCAGTAATGTTTTGTGATCCACTGAGATCACTGAAACATTTGCGCCACTGCAGCCTGGTCCTCCTGACATCACTGCTTGTGCCCTCCTGAGCAACATGCAACGAGCCTACATTGGTCCTGCGGAGGTCTCTTCTGCCCATTGGAGGTCTCTTCTGCCCTGCGTGCAATCATTCCCTCCATAATTAATTGCAGAGTCATGGAAGATCCTGGGTGCAGGCGTGCACCTTTGTGCAGTGCTTGTCAGTGTTTGCAACACCTCGATGTTGCAGAACACTGTCAGAACAACTGTCAAAATGTAAGTGGGCATGGTCCCTTTACAGGAACCGGCTGATGACGTGTTATCAGATGGCATCATCAGACCCGCTTCCTGTTAATTGGCTGGGAATCTCGCAGGGCAGGCTTAACAAGCCCCAGCCACATAAAATCACTGCAACCAGGAGCGAGGTTCCAGCTCGCACTTGAAGTTGCCCGGCCTGTTCCCGACCCGGTATGAAAAATCGCAGCCCGTGTGTGTGTAATATATATTGTTTATATATATTGTTTATATGTACGTTTTGATTTTGTCACACTTCAAAGTGCCACATTTTGTTCTCTCTGACCCACTTTGGCTCCCGGTCCAGCAATTTAATTAAAAAATTCTCGTCCTTATTTTCAAATCCCTGAGTGGCCTCACCTCTCCCTATCTCTGTAACTTCCTACAGCCCTCTGAGATCTCTACGTTCTTGCAATTCTGGTCTCTTGCGCATCCCCGATTTTCTTCGTTCCACCATTGACGGATGTGCCTTCAGCTGCCTCTGCCCCAAACTCTGGAATTATCTCCCTAAACCGTTCCCCCTCTCTACCTTTCTTTCTTCCTTTTAGACCCGCCTTAAAATCTACCTTTTTGACCAAGCTTTTGGCCATCTGCCCTAATATCTCCTTCTGTGGTTCGGTGTCAAATTCTCTGAAGCGCCTTGGGATGGTTTACTACGTTAGAGGCACTATAGAGATGCAAGTTGTTGTTGTAGCAGCAGAACGATCTTTAATAAACACAGTATTAGAAAGGAAAGCCATTTATTCCATTTGGTTTCTCCTGGCGATGGGTTGGAGTTAGGGATCTGCAGCTGCCAATCTGCTGAGAAACAGTCATCCTTGAATTGACGTCAGGATGTGCCTAAGAAGAATATTGAGCAATTGACTTCAGTATGTGCAGCAATTAGATCTTATGGCCTTAAAGGGACAGGTTAGGTTAGGCACACTTCCATCGCAGCAGAAAAATAATATACTTGCATTACATGGTATAATGCTGCTGTCCTGATAAAACGTCATAGGATCGAAATTCGGTGAGGCCGTTTTTAAGGCAATGTCACTTTCTGAATGGAGATTTTAACGCCAATCATAAGTTGTCGCCTCCAACTGCAAAATTCAGTTTTTCCGCCTGAAAAGGGGATTGCAGCGTTAAATCAGGCATTGCACGCTACGCTGGAGGTGGTAAGCGGCAGTAAGTGGGGCGGCAAGCGAGGCGGCAACATCCAGACGGCAATCATCATTTGTAACTGCGCCACAGACACTCTGCCGCCACCTGGATTCAATTGAAGTGGTGATTGGGCACTGCACCGAGGTGCCTATCTTCCCTTCCTGCGCACGCACTCACAGGGTGAGGATGGCAGATGCAGCAGCAGCTCGCCAGTGAGCTCATCGCTTCTCCGACACTACCCTCGTTGCTTGATGCCTTGGAGAGGCGTTGAGAACTACTCAGCATGGAGGCTGGAAGGAGGCCGCAGCCCCAGACATTTCAAAGGCTCTGGCGGGAAGTTGCTGAAATAGTGTCAGCGATTGACACGGTGCCCAGGACAGCGACCCAATGTCGGCAGAAGTGCATGGACATGACTCGGTTGCTGAAGACGAGTATATTTTACATTATCCTGACAATGCCATGTTCTGAGCTCCATGTGCAGTCTCTCCTCAATGTGAATGTGTCTGACACCAGGCCCTACGTGGGTGAGGCCAGATGCAAGGATCGCTTTTGTAGCCTCCCCCACTCCAAGGGCCTGTGTGCTCTGTTAACCTTCCTACTCGATTGTGGAGAACCACCCCTCATCTTGTTACCTCCTCAGTCTACATATGCGTCTGGAAGACACTATCCTCATAGTAACTGTTAGGTCCTCGTCCCCTCATTCAAGCATTGCCACACCAAGTACTCGCAGCTAATGGAAGTTACATCGACCTTTAAAAACTCTCATACACTAACATGTTCTGAACTATGTGAGGCACTTCGGACGGACGGATAGAAGGGCACTACCTCTGATGTTCTCTTTAATCTTGCAGGCCAAGCTCTCACAGATCAAAACACACCAAATTCAGAGCGGAGGAGGGGATTCTGAGGTGTAACCCTTAACGGGGGTGGAACAACAAGTATCAATCAACACAATCCTTCACCACTTTCCATGAAACTGGCATTTGCGAAAGCCTTTTCCAGTCCTGGCCCCCTCCCCAGCAGGTAACCACTGTTCTCTGGCTTTGTGCTTTCAGATGATGACTCAGATGGCCAGGGGCCTGCATTCCAGCCTTCCACTGCAGGTGACGGGGGAGAGGATGAGGAGGCAGAGGATACCTTTCTAGACATGACAGAGGACCCATCCTCCTCAGAGTGCGGGGCCAGCAACTTTTTGGCGGAAGGCGTGGTCGGGAAGATTAAGGTGGGTGATGCTCTGGGACCCAGTGGCCTGCAGGAATGTCACAGGGGAGGGGTAATCAAGGGGCCAGCTCCCTAGAGGGTGAATGCGTGCCTGAGTGATGCTCAGCAGCACTCTGATGATGAGCCCGAATTACAGGATCTCGCAAAACAGTCATTGCAGATGCACAGCGATCTGCTGGGTGTTTTGTCAAGGGTTCCCAAGAGTGTCGATGCACTTGCATTGAGTATGGTGGAGTCCACCTCAACTATTACATTTGTGTCTCAGCAGCCCATCAAGCCCATGCTTGATCGATACCAATAGGTGTTGGATGCTTGAAGTGACCAGGGAATCCCAGACATGGTGGCACAGGCTGACGTGGCTGTGATATCTTCACAGAGCACAGCGCACACAGCTTCCTAACATGGCAGGCAGCTCTCTCGGCAGTCTCCAGAAATCTGCCTGGGCTGTTTATTATTAACCCTGCACTTGCAGTACACAATATGTCCACATTCACAGTGTGGAGCTACAAACATTACAAGCTTACAGACATTACACTTCTCCCTCCTTAATGAAGAAGCCATCATAACAAAAATCATACATAACTTTCATGTTTATACATAACATCGGATATAAACTTATTTTTTTTCCATGTTTACAAATTTAACTTTACCGCTTGTTTTCTGTTTCGAATAGGATACCTTCGCTCTCGAACAGAATCTTCCAAACATGGTCTCGAATCTAAACTCATTCGAGGCTCATCCATGGAATTTCCTTCATTTTCAATTGAACTCACTCTAACTTCAGGCTCTTTGTTTTCCTGACTTGGACTCAGGCTTTCATTCTGATTCTCTCCTGGATTTGTTTCCAGTACATTGGATTTAGGATTTGTTACTGGTATCTCAAAACTATCTGATGAGTCAGAAATAATTGAATCATTCCCACCTTCAACTCCTTCCATGTCTGTAGGTAAAATATGATCAATATGGATAAACCTAACCTGTCCATTATCAAACATCTTTAACAAATATGTGCGAGGACCACATATCTTCACCACTCTTCCTGCTAACCACTTTAACCATTTATGGTGATGGTTCTTCACTCTCATCTTCTGGTTTAATTTCACACTTCTCTCTTTTATTCTACCTCTATCATGATTCTCTTTCTGTCTTAATTGTGTCTCTTCTACGGACTGTGCCAAATTTGGCTTTAACAACCAGAATCTGGTTCGTAGCTGTCGTTTGAGAAACAATTCTGCTGGTGTTCTACCAGTAGTTGTATGAGGAGTATTTCAATATGTAATCAAAAAATTAGCCAATTTGTGATCCAATGACAACTGTCGTTTCCTTGGATTTGGATCCAACATTTGATTTATGAGGGCACGTTTTACAATTTGTACAGTGCGGTCTGCTGCACCATTCGAAGAAGGGTGGTATGGTGAAACCTTGGTATGTTTCACACCATTTTTGCTCGTGAATTGTGTAAATTCTTCTGAACGAAATTGTGGTCCATTATCTGAAACAATCTCTTCAGGGAGGCCAAATGAAGAAAATAATTTTCGTAAAATGTCCAATGTTTTACTTGTTGTTATTTTCCACATTGGAAACACCTCAACCCACTTCGAATGGCTATCAATCACAATGAACAATTGTTGTCCTTCTAACTCAGCAAAATCAATATGTAGCCTTTGCCACACCCTGGGAGACCATTTCCATGGCTGTAATGGTATTGATTGTGGTTGCTTGCTTACCGATTGACATGTCGTACACTGACTCGCGATGTACTCTATATCTTTATCAAGACCTGGCCACCATAAATAACTGTGTGCAAAACTCTTGGTCAAGCACATTTCCAGGTGCGAGTCATGGAGGTCTCCGAATAATTTGGACTTGAATTTATTTGGTATAACCACTCTTGCACCCCACATGATACAATCTTTATCGACTGATAATTCATTCCTACGAATGAAGAATGGATGTGTATCTTTGTCTGTTACCTGGTTTGGCCATCCATTTGCAATATACTCATACACCTTTGACATCACTGGATCACATTTGGTTGCTCTACCAATCTCTTCAGCTGTGACTGGCAGTTCATCAATGTATGAAAAATAAAACACTTCTTCCCTATCGGGTGTAACTTGTGATGGGGAAGGCAATCTAGACATTGCATCAGCATTACTGTGATCAACCTACCATCTGTGTTCAATATCATATGTATATGCTGACAAAATCAAAGTCCATCTCTGCATTCGGGCTGCAGCTAATGTTGGAACTGGGGACTTTGGATGGAGGATTGCTGTTCGGGGCTTATGGTCCGTAATGATGGTAAACTTACAACCATACAAGTATTTGTGAAACTTCTTGACCCCAAAAATTAATGCCAAAGCTTCCCTTTCAATTTGCGCATAATTACTCTCACTGGCACTGAGGGTGCGTGAAGCAAAAGCAATTGGTCACTCCTGCCCACTACATGATACATGAGAGATCACTGCCCCAACACCATACGGAGAGGCATCACATGCTAGCTTAATCTCCTTAGATATGTCATAGTAAACTAACATGGTGCTCTCTACCAATTTGCTTTTCCACTCCTTGAATGCTGAATCACATTCTTTTGACCACTTCCAATGGATCTGTTTTTTCAAAAGTTCATTCAGTGGATGTAATACTGTAGCCAAATTTGGTAGGAACTTCCCATAATAGTTCAAAAGACCCAAGAATGAACAAAGTTCAGTGACATTCCTGGGAGTGGGAGCATTTCTAATTGCATCCAATTTTCCATGGTTGTATGTAAACCATCTTTGTCTACTCTGTACCCCAAGTACTCCACTGAGTTTTTAAATAACTCACACTTACGAGCAGACACTCGTACTCTGTGCTTCTCTAGCCATTTGAGGACTTCATTCAATATGTTATTATGAATTTTCCTATTTGGTGCTGAAATTAGTATGTCATCTAAATAGCATACTACCCCTTCAATACCTTGCAAAATCTGGTTCATCACCCCTTGGAATCTGGCAGGGGCGGAAGACACGCCAAACGGTAGCCTATTAAATTGATATAGGCCGATATGAGTATTTATAGTCAAACATGACTTGGATTCCTCATCTAGTTCAAGTTGTAAGTAGGCATTCGTAAGATCTAGTTTTAAGATCTGACCACCTGTCAGTGTTGTGAACAAATCTTCTATATTCAGCAATGTATTGGGGACATTACTCTCTAGAACCTGGTTTACGGTTACTTTATAATCACCACACAATCTTACCTTACCATCAGACTTAAGTACAACAACAATGGGTGTAGCCCAATTACATTGATCTATCTTACAAATAATGTTCAGTCTCTAGTCTTTTGAGTTCTTGCTCAACTTTCTCCTTGAGTGCATATGGTACAGAATGTGGCTTGTAGCAAACCGATCTAGCGTCCTTCTGTACCCTGACACTCGCCTTGAAGCCTTGGATCGGACTGCCCGATTCACAGAACACCTTTGGATACTTCTTGATAACCTCATCTGTTGATGAAAATCTCGCTTCCTCACAGAAAATCTTACTCCAATCCAGTTTCAGTGAGCTCAACCAATTTCTTCTGAGTAAGGCAGACTTGGCTCCTTTCACTACTATTAGAGGCAAGTTCTGAAATTGATCTTTATATTTCACCGGTACGGTGATACAACCTACCACAGGAATTTTCTCTCCCGAGTTGCCTCGCACCTCTATCCTGGATTTCTCCAGTTGGAAATCACGCAATTTGTTGAGGTACAGTGACTCCGGTACTACACTCACGTAGGCACCCGTGTCAATTTCCATTGGTATCTTGAATCCCACATCATCTATGTGGATTTTGATGCTTTCCGAATCGCTGTCCGTTAACCTCGTGCTCCTGATGACGTGTAGCCCTAACATCTCCTCATCCTGTTGTTGTTCTTCCATGCTATGTAGTCTCTTGGGATTTCTACTCATAGCTTTGAATGCTGGACTCATAGCTTTAAAAGCTGGTTTACCCTTCAGTCGGCTTGCCTTCACAAGATGCCCAGTCTTTCTGCAGAAGAAACACTCTGCCTTCACGAATGGACAACTTTTAGCAATGTGTTGTCCCAGGCACCTATAGCACGACTTCGACGCTCTGTTAGAATTTCCAGTTTCTGAGACTTTAGGCCTTTTATCTTGAACCTGCAGGTGATTTACCGCGGTTGACTGACGACCGTAATCATTATTTAATTCTCGGGAATATTGTTCAGCCATGCCCATCGACCTCGCTGTCTGACAAGTGATCTCAAAAGTTAAGTCATCCGTCGTCAATAACTTCCTTCCGATTGCATCATTTTTTACCCCACAAACAAAATGATCTCGTAATGCTCAGTTTTGAAAGTTTCAAAAATTACAGTGCATTGATAGCTTTTTTAATGCAACAATGTGATCACTGATACTTCCATCAGTCTTTTGATTCCGAATCCCGAAACGATAGCTTTCAGCAATTTCTAACAGTTTGGGTTATAGTGCTGCTTCAGCTTCATTAAAATCTCTTTAAGCATTGTGTCCTTTGGCTCATCAGGCACAAGCAGATTTGCAAGGGTTTCGTATAATGTCGGACCCGCCTCCGATAAGAAAATCGCTTTCTTACGTTCCAACACAGCCCGGTTCTGCACTGCATTGTCTGGAACTTCGATTATGTTATTTGCAGTGAAATACATTTCTAGCCGATCTACATATGCTTTAAAACATTCCCGGACGTGTCTATATTCCCCCAAATATCCGATTACACCTGCCATTTTAATCTCTAGCTGTTCACACCTCAGATTTTGTAGCTTTTTTCTAAAGACAGAAACTTCCAAAGTCTCTCTGTCGGCTGGCTGAATCCTTCACCAACAAAATTTAAGCTTTAAATCATCCGAAAAATCCCATCTTCCGTCGCCAAAGGTGATATCTTCACAGAGCACAGCACACACAGCTTCCTAACATGGCAGGCAGTTCTCTCAGAAGTCTCTGGAAATCTGCCTGGACTGTTTATTAACCCTGTACTTGCAGTACACAATATGTCCACATCCACAGTGTGGAGCTACAAACATTACAAGCTTACAGACATTACAGTGGCTGCAACCATTGAGCACCAGGCCAACGTCATGTCATCAGTGCATGGTGGCATCAATCAGCTCTGTAGTCTGCTGCAATAACAGTCTGCCCTGATGCAGAGCCAACTTGAATCCACACAGGCACTGACTGCTGCCATTATGTCTGGGGCCCCATCAGTTGCACAGGGAACTAATGTTGGCGAAGCATGGCAGCAATCTGTGCTCAGCCAGATAGCTCCAGATGCTGGGCCTCTGCCCCTGGGGAGTAGCAGCATGTCTGGCCTTTTGGAACATGATGTCCCCTCTCAGGACGATATCATTCCGCCCTTGCCTCTGCCGCTCTCTGCAACCCATCCACCACAGAGTGCTGCCACCCATGCTGAGGTGATGCAGTCCACAACCAGCCCTTCTAGGGCCCGAGGTGATACGGAACGTCCTGCCAGGTCATCAGCTGTGGCAGCGGTGCCAACACCTTCAGCGACCTTCTACCTGCCTTGCTGCAGGCACTGAGACCCCATTGAGGAGGAGCAGTAGACCTGAGGGGAGGGAGAAGAAAAGGGGTGGGAAAGCACTGAGAAAGAGACGCTAAATATGTGTATGCTAGTGGCCAGAAATGGTAACCTTGCTCGAATAGTTGCACTTGGATGAATCAATAACGAATTGTCTGATAGTGGCTAGAGATGCTGTCCTTGTTCCATTATGAACTAATGTGAATAGTTGCATGTGGATGTGGGTGATAATGTTTCAAGGCGTTTGGTTTCAATTATTGTTTGCTGTGGATGATGGCGTCCTTTAGTGCTTCTTTACAGCACACTATTGTTTTTGTTGCAAATAAAAATGTGTTGAATTTGTCACAATCTTGTCTTGCCATTTATATACCCGGAAGTTTGGAGGGTGGGGCAAAACATCTTCAGCAGATGGCCAGGTGAATAGGCTGACCAGGTGAGGCTGGGCCCACAATGCCACATGCGTACAATCAATGGCCCTCTGAACCCTGGGGAAGCCCGCTATCCTGGCGAAGCTATGGGAGCGCTCATCCAGGTCTTCCCTGGACATGCTGAACTTTATGTAGTCTATGATTCGGCTGTAGAGAGTGTTGGTCACCTGGCGAATGCAGCAATGTACTGCAAACTGCGAGATGTTGCACATATCGCCTACAGGTGCCTGGAAGGAGCCGGTAGCATCAAAGTTGAGGACAACTGTCACTTTCACTACCACTGACAGGGAGCTCCTGGTGCCAATTTCAGCTTCGAGGTCTGTGTGCAGGAGGTGGCAGAGTTCGGTGACTACCTCCTTGTGGATCCACAGCCTTCTTATGCACTGCTCCTCAGACATATCAAGGTAAGAATAATGTGTACAGTAAACCCTGCGTCTGTACGGCCTCTTGCCCTGTGGTCTGGGGCCTCTCCTCTGGCGAAGATCCATATTGGCCTGAAGTCGTCTCAGTAGACGCGCCTTTCAAGTCCTCGCCGCAGGACGACGTGGTGTGCCATCACTGCCCCCATTAAGTTGCAGAAGGTGGCCGCAATGTGCTAGTCGCCAATGTATTCCACCTGAAAGCCAACAATGTTTGCAAAATGCTAGTTGTGAAGCTGAGCAGTTGCAACATGCCAATACCTACGCACTCTGCAAGGAGAGAACGCGGCACAGATTGCGACCTCTGTGGCCCGGCTGCAACTCCCTTTAAGTACCGCCGCAGAATCTATACTACGACTTGTGAACAGCAGCTTTTTGTGGCGTGTTCCCCAGCTGGTAAGTAAAATGGCAAAAGTGAATTTGGCAAGACCGGCGGCAAGGAGGCAATGCACACGTACTGACGTCAGGATTTCCATGGCGGTAGTCAGCAGGGCAAATCTTTACACCCTTGAAAAAGGACAACCGAATTTCCCATCAGTTGGCGCCCCCGCCTAATGCTGCCGCCCAGCCATTTACGCCCCGTTGCTACCTCACTCAGGCAGTATCAGCTGGCGGTAGAAACCAAATTTTGACTCTGGCTTACCTTGAGCTGCAGCACAGAAAATCATCTCTTGTCAGCCACCTTGGGGGGAAAAAACTCAGATTCAACAATTCAATTTTCCATAGTTAGTCCGTGTGATTTTCTATTCATTAAAATCAAGAGTGCAGACAAAAAAAAACATCTCACCAAATGGACACAGTCTGAGAAAGTCTGGGAAAATTTAATAAGTGTTAAGTTGCTCTCATTAGCTTAATAGAATAATTTGATAATGGTGACTCTGGAACAACCCTGCGAATACTTAAGAAAGCAAATTGTACATTGAAACAGTCCCTGTGAGGTCCACATGCTTAACTTCAGCCCATGGTGTCTAAGGGAAGATCTCAATATCATTTAGCCCTCCCGCCCTCTCTCTCTCCCCCCTCCCGTCTACACTCTCTCCCACCTCCCGTCATCTCTCCCGCTCCGCCCTTTCTCTCTCCCCCATCTTCCGCCCTCTCTCTCTCCCCCCTACCCGCTCTCTCTCCCCCATCTCCCCCTCTCTCTCTCTCCCCTTCCCCCTTTCTTTCCCCCTCCCCCCCCTCTCTTCCCCTCACTGTCCCCCACCCCCCCTCTCTCTCTCCCTCCTCGCTCCCCTTCCCCCCTCTCTCTCCCCCCTCTCCCTCTCTCTTCCCCTCCCCCTCTCTCCCCCCTCCCGTCCTCTCTCTTCCCCCTCCCACCCCCTCTCCCTCCCCTCCTGCCCTCTCTCCCCCCTCCACCCTCTCTCTCTCCCCCACCTCCCGCCCTCTCTCTTGCCCCTCCCCCCGTCTCTCTCCCCCATCCCCCCTCTCTCTCTCCCCCCCTCCCCCCTCTCAATGCCATTTAGCCCTCTCCATGATCTGTTATTAGTCCAGTTTGTTTTGTGTCAATGGTGGCCATCAGTTCAACAGAACGATTTTGTACTTTTTCACCTATGATTCAATAGTAATGTTTAAAAGGGAAATGGATATATACTTAAAAAAGGAACTTTTTCAGGCCTATGGGGAAACAGCAGGGGAGTGGAGCTAACTGGATAGCTCTTTCAGAGAGCTAGCACAGGCATGATGGGTAGAATGGCCTCCTTCTGTATGATTCAATGATTCCAAGCAGTGTGGTGACATTCAGCATCAGACCTTTGGAGAGGCAGTTAGCCAGAATAATACATTGTAACCAATGATATTTTCTGAAGCGCCAAGAGCTATTAATTCAACCAATTTCAAAATACATCAGACTGAAGGAACTATATCAGGGCAATGTATGAGTAATGCAAGTGATTAAAGTGTACATCAGAACCCAAGCCAAAAAGGATAAAATGTACGCACAAACCTTTACACAATGTTATTTATTGATGTGAGAAATTACTGATTTCAGCATGAAGTGCTCATGCCAAGAGCCTTAAGCTTTTTGCATTTGATTCCGAATAAATGCCTAAGCTAACATGCTGGACTAGTGTGCAGGTCAGCGCAGCAAGTAGCCAAGCTGTAGGCCATGACAAGCATGGTGTAGGAGTAAATGAGTCACTAATATCAAGGGTTATTCATCAGTATTACACAAGGTGAAGTCAACCTTAAATGAAGAAACAAGTCTATGACCTGATATAGGTCTTTAAGATCAAGGAGTTTAACAGGGTAGAGACAGAGAAGATGCTTCCACCTGCGGGGAGTTCAAAGCAAGGGGCCATAAATATAAGATAGTCACTAATAAATCCAATACAGAATTCAGGAGGAACTTCTTTAACCAGAGAGTGGTTAGACTGTGAACTTGCTACCACAGGAGGAGTTGAGGTGAATTTAAGGGGAAGCTAGATAAACACATGAGGGAGAAAAGAATGGAAGGATATGCTGATAGGGTGAACAGTTGGACCGATTGTGGTTAAAGCAGAAACTTTACCCCTATATGCTAAAAGAACAGTGAAGTTATCACTATGAAAAGTTAAAGGGTCTGATGTTACACTGCATTACATTAACATATAGATTTCTTTGTGAGCTATTTCAACACTGGCATTAACCCATTTATTTCCACACCGAATGGCAGTAGAAGCAAAAAGTGAAAATTGGTTACAA
Organism: Pristiophorus japonicus; assembly: GCF_044704955.1. NCBI lineage: Eukaryota > Metazoa > Chordata > Chondrichthyes > Pristiophoridae > Pristiophorus > Pristiophorus japonicus. The sequence goes on along the minus strand of NC_091990.1, from coordinate 125,483,799 downwards.
CTTTGAGTTATGGTTCTGATACATTTGTTGGCCAACAGCTTTTTGTAAAGAACAGGACAAAAGCAATTAACTGGAGAACAGTGAATGAGTAACACGTACAAGTTACTAGTCAGGGGGTGAGTTAGCTGCCTGAAAGGATGGTAGAGGCAGAAACCCTCACCGCATTTAAAAAGTACTTGGATGTGCACTTGAAGTGCCATAACCTACAGGACTATGGACCAAGAGCTGGAAAGTGGGATTAGGATGGATAGCTCTTTGTCGGCCAGCGCGGATACGATGGCCCTAAATGGCCTCCTTCCGTGCTGTAAATTTCTATGATTCTATGATTATAGTGGAGCCTACCCCACATAGCGATGGTAGCTGGGATAGCTTCTGGGTTAGGAACATGAAGAACAGACACAAGAGGGGTGATGCAGACTTTGCAATGAGGGAGGAGGAGTGTGAAATATTAGACGAGATAAACATAGTGAGCGAGGAAATATTAAGGGGTTTGGCAGCTTCGAAAGTGGATAAATTCCAGGCCCCAGATGGAATGTATCCCAGGCTGTAAATAAAAGCAAAAGAGGAAATAGCAAAGGCTCTGACCATCATTTTCCAGTCCTCTCTGGCTACAGTTGTGATGCCAGAGGACTGGAGGACTGCTAAGGTTGTACCTTTGTTTAAAAAGGGAGAAAGGGATAGACCAAGTAATTACAGGTCAGTCAACCTAATCTCAGTGGTGGGAAAATTATTATAAAAAATCCTGAGGGACAGGATAAATCTTCATTTGGAAAGACTGGGATTAATCAAGGACAGTCAGCATGGATTTGTTAAGGAAAGGTCGTGTCTGACTAACTTGATTGAATTTTTTGAGGAGGTAACCAAGAGGGTCGACGAGGGCAATGCATATGATGAAGTGTATATGAATTTTAGCAAAGCTTTTGCTCAGGTCCCACAAGGCAGACCGGTCACGAAAGTAAAAGCCCATGGGATCCAGGGCAAAGTGGCAATATGGATCCAAAATTGGCTCAGAGGCAGGAAGCAAAGGGTAATTGTCGATGGGTGTTTTTGTGACTGGAAGGCTGTATCCAGTGATCTTCCACAGGGCTCAGTGCTGGGTCCCTTGCTTTTTGTGGTATATATCAATGACTTGGACTTGAATGTTGGGGGTATGATTAAGAAGTTTGCAGATGATACTAAAATAGGCTGTGTGGTTGATAATGAAGAAGAAAGCTGCAGACTGCAGGAAGATTTCAGTGTACTGGTCAGGTGGGCAGAGCAGTGGCAAATGGAATTCATTCTGGATAAGTGTGAGGTAATACATTTGGGGAGATCTAACAAGGCAAGGGAATACACATTAGCCCAGAACTTGGTGGAAGCCAAGTTCCGCCTAAGTGCCGCCCAAAGGACCGCTGAGATCCTGACAGTGGTTTAGGGCAGAGCTTTCATGAAAAAGTCCTGGAAAGACCCTCCGGCGGCAAAAAAAGAACTTACACCATGAATCTGGGCAGCAGGGGCAGGAGCTTCCAATCTCGGCGGCAAATGCAATTCTCGGCAAAGTACCGCCGAGGATTGAGTCGGAGGGGTGAACTGACAAAATAAAAAATTTCCAAAATGTTTTAAAAAGCACTGGAAAACCTTCAGGGTACCCCATCCACCTGAATCACTGGAAAAAAAATAAAGAAAAGAAGTTTACTAACCTTTTTTTGCAGGTCTTCATGTTTACCGTTGAGGTTAGACCTGCCTCCACACGGCAGTCCTTCCCCCTGCTGCAACGGACTCCCGCCCGGACCAAACTGGCAGCTCGGCAGGCGGGAGGACACTTACGCGCGTTGCACGCCAGTGGTCTTCCCTCCACGCCGGTGGGAGGCCTCCACCAAACTCGCTCGGAGGGGAGACCACCCAGAAAACTCGGCGGCAGCAGGTGCCAGTGGATGGTAAGTCCACCAAATTCGGCCCCATTAAATGGTATGACACTGAAAAGTGTAGAGGAACAAAGGGACCTTGGAGTGCAGGTCCACAGATCCCTGAAGGTAGCAGGCCAGGTAGATAAGGTGGTTAAGAAGGCATATGGAATACTTACCTTTATTAGTCGAGGCATGAAATACAAGAGGAAGGAGGTTTTGCTTGTACTGTATAAAACAATGGTTAGGCCGCAACTGGAGTACTGTGTGCAGTTCTGGTCATCACATTACAGGAAAGATGTGATTGCTCTGGAAAGGGTGCAGAGGAGATTTACAAGAATGTTACCTGGACTGGAGAATTTTGGCTATGAGGAAAGATTGGAGATGCTGGGTCTGTTTTCTTTGGAACAGAGGAGGCTGAGGGGAGACCTGATTGAGGTGTATAAAATTATGTGGGGCCTGGATAGAGTGGATAGGAAGGACCTGTTTCCCTTGGCTGAGGGGTCAACAACCAGGTGGCATAGATTTAAAGTAATTGGGGAGAGGTTTAGAGGAGATAGACGGAGAAATGTCTTCACCTAGAGGGTGGTGTGGGTCTGGAACTCACTGCCTGAAAGACTGGTCGAGGCAGAAACCCTCACCACATTTAAAAAATACTTGGATGTACACTGAAAGTGCCGTAACCTACAGGGCTACGGACCAAGAGCTGGAAAGTGGGATTAGGCTTGATTGCTCTTGGTCGGCCAGCGTGGACACGATGGGCCGAAATGGCTTCCTTCCGTGCTGTAAATTTCTATGATGCTATGAAATGGTGTGCTGCGCTTAGCCTAATAAAGCATAGACCAGTTACAAAGCATTTTAACAAAAAAATTCATTTCTAACAGTGAGACTCTTTAACCTTGGCACTGTTTTAGCCTGGATTCTGGGATAATGTGAACCAGTTGTGGTGTTTACACTGCTAAATCTTGGCCACCTTATCATTGTGACAGACTCATAGGCTTGGCATCATTCCCAACCGGGATTTGAGTGGGACACCCATTTCAAATATTCAAATGTGGCCCTTCAGTTAAAATCTGCGGGACCTCCATATCCCCAGACTCCCTGGGTTAGACCACTCGCTTTGAAACTCAGTCGCACCGTACATGCCCCGTCCCCTTTAAAATTGGGGCCATAGATTCTGTTCTTATTTTTATTTATCAAGGCTTATGACAATTTGGGAAGCAGAGGAATAGACTAGGTTGAAGCATAGGATTTTCTGTTCAGCATCTCCCAGGACTGAGGACCTGGGAGATGCTGAACAGAGGTACTACAGTGCCACCACTGGTTGGAAAGTGTAATTACAGCATGGCCAGTTTACATAGGAAGTTTCCATTCTGAATGTGGTTATAGAAAGAAAGAAAGGCTTGCATTTATATAGCAACTACCAGACATCTCAAAGCATTATATAGCCAATGAAGTATTTCTGGAGTGTAATGTGGGAAACGCAGCAGCCAATTTGCGCACAGCAAGCTCCCACAAACAGCAATGTGATAACGACCAGATAAGCTGTTTTTCTTATGTTGATTGAGGGATAAATATTGGCCAGGACACCGGTGATAGCTCCCCTGCTCTTCTTCGAAATAGTGCCATTGGATCTTTTACATCCACCTGAGAGAGCCGATGGGGCCTCGGTTTAACGTCTCATCCGAAAGACGGCACCTCCGACAGTGCAGCCCTCCCTCAGCACTGCACTGGAGCGACAGCCTAAATTTTTATGCTCAAGTCCCTGGAGTGGGACTTGAACCCACAACCTTCTGACTCAGAGGCAAGTTTGCTACGCACTATAATGGTAAAGTTTGTGCAGGAAGTACATTCATTACAGAGGTGATACATTAAGATGTTTAATGTACTATCTAGCGGTATTTAAATGGATAAGTTAGAAAATTCGGTAGTCCAACAAATGATTTAATAGAATGGAAGACAATTCAGTTAAATTCCCCTTTCAGATAAGTATGAAAATAATACGGTATTGAGAGATTTCAGATAGTAAAGGGAATCATTAAGTTGTTTTGCTACAAACAAATCAGATATAGCTTAACTATTGATTACAAGATCAGAGTAATAAAAGAAGCAAACCATAAGAGATTACTTGAGCCTAATTGCTCTCACCTTATCAGCTAATTAATGGAGTTTAGCTTTTTCATGCCTTTCACCACCAAGTACAGTTTTATGGGTTTACGACATTTACTTGTTTATTGCAGGTGACTGAATGGCTGTGATAGTACTTTGACAAGGGTGCATTATGATTGATGTTTATTCAATACTAATATTAGCCGCTGTACTTCTAACACCTGATGATGTAATTTCTGTGTGGTACTGTTTGCTGAAACAGTGAAATCAGGTTCCGAGCCAGCACTGACTGTCACAGTGTTGCAAAACCCTTAGCACATTGCTGTAGAATACTGCTTTCCTATTTCGGTATTGTGTAATGTGCATGCCTCCAGATTGCATTTCTGTCCAGTGTTACTGACATCAGTGAACAGGCTTTAGTACAATAACTGGTATGGTATTGTCCCTACCTTCACCTTCTATCTTGTTTATTGTTGTCCCATATTATCATTCTGTTTTGTTCGCTGCATATTCGGAAATTATTTCTGTATCAATTTCAAGCATAGCTTGATCATCTTAAGGGGCTTGGCAGGGCAGATGTTTCCTCTGGCTGGGGAGTCTAGACCCAGGGGTCACAATCTCAGAATAAGGGGTCAGCCATTTAGGACTGCGATAAGGAGACATTTCTTCACTCAGAGGGTTGTGAATCTTTGGAATTCTCTACCCCAGAGGGCTGTGGAGGCTCAGTGATTCAGTATATTCAAGACCGAGATCAATAGATTTTTGGATACTAAGGGAATCAAGGGATATGGGATAACTGCGGCAAGGTGGAGTTGAAGTAGAAGATCAGCCATGATCTAATTGAATGACGGAGCAGGCTCCAAGGGCTGAACGGTCTACTCCTGCTCCTATTTTTTATGTTCTTATCATAAAACACCATTGTATTTTGAAACAGTATACTTAAAACCTGCACATTATACGAGAGCAGTATATTCTGCTAACAGGTTCAAAATATTGTTGGCTCACTCACCATATTAACTGGGCAGCTATCTTCTGATAAAAGACAGCAAAACAAAGTAGTTCCAAGTTACTTTATCTTTATTAAAGAAAACAAACTTCAGTTGTTTAATATTAATTGGATCACAGTCAAAATGTGAATATGGAACATATTAGATGATGTATAGGCTTTTTCAATCTCTCCACTTTAATAACATCAATACCAAGTTAATCATTTTCTGCAAAATGTACTTTTAATTGCTGCTTTTTTGATTAACAGGCCTCCTCAATATATGCACCTGGTGGCTGTTTATTGAACCAATTATAAGTGGCTGGTGTAGTAAACTAGTCCCAACATTCAGGTTCGTCAGTGGTTTCTATCGGTAACAGTAACTTGCACTTGTAAAGTGACTTTAACATAGAAAATTCACTCAAGGCACTTTACAGATGGGACAAAGGAGAGGACACCAAGCATACTGGGAGAGAAAGCAGAGGTGACTGAAAAACTGAGAAAGAAGCAGGGAGGCAGCACAGTTATGGGAGGAGGGGTCTGTCACCTGTGGAGGGATGAAGAGGAGCAATACAGAGAAGGGAGACCAAAGGACACAGGAGGAAATGAAGATTAGAGGAGATGGCGAGATAGGGTGGGGGCACGGACAGAGAGAGGGTGATGGCAATGAGGGTTCTTAATTCAATGCATTGGGAGATGGAACAAATGTAGGTCAATGAGGGCAAGGATGAGTGGGACTTAGAGCAGGATCAGGGTATTGGCAGCTAAGTTTTGGACAAGTTGGCAGTTTATGATGAATGGAAAACTAGCAAGCAAAATACTGGAGAAATATCTAGAGGTGACAAAACTGAGGGCAAGGGTTTCAACAATTGTTAAGAGCAGAGATGCGCAATGCTGTGTAGGTGGAGGTAAGTGGTCCGGGTGATGGATTGGATCTAGGGTTGGAATCTTAGCTCTACGATATCCCAAGATGTCAAAGTTTCACAAAGATTGATCCTGATCTGAGCTACATAGTAGACATTAGCTAACAGGCACCATTTTTAAAATTTATGATTGGGATGTTCATAAGAACATAAGAAATAGGAGTAGGCCATTTGGCCCCTCGAGCCTGCTCCGCCATTCAATAAGATCATGGCTGCTCTGATCATGGACTCAGCTCCACTTCCCTGCTCGCTCCCCATAACCCTTTATTCCTTTATCACTCAAAAATCTGTCTATCTCCGCCTTAAATATATTCAATGACCCAGCCACTACAACTCTCTGGGGTAGAGAATTCCATCGATTTGCAACCCTCAGAAAATAAATTCCTCCTCATCTCAATTTTAAATGGGCGGCTCCTTATTCTGAGACTATGACCCTATGGGCCCAAGTTTCCACATGATTTGCGCCTGATTTTTAGGAGCAACTGGTGGAGAACGGACTATCTTAGAAATCGCAATTCTCCACATTTTTTTTTCTGCAGTTCTAGTCAGGTAGAACAGTTCTACTTTGGAATTGAATTTTTTCTTCAAAAGGGGGCGTGTCCGGCCATTGACGCCTGATTTGAAACTTTCCACAGTGAAAACGTACTCCAAACTAAAGTAGAATGGAGCAAGTGAAGATTTTTGTAGAACTGAAAAAACCTGTTCTACACATTAAAAAATCAGGCGCAGGTTACAAATTAGGCGTCCAGAACGAGGTGGGGGGGGGGGGGGGAAGGGAAGTCATCAAATTCTATAATAAATCTTTATTTATACTTATACAAATATTATACAAATAAATCCAACCTGAATAAACATTTATAAGCAAAGAAAAGATTAAATAAACCATCTTCCTACCTGTGTGAAAGTGCTTCAGGCAGGCCTTTCAGGACCGAAGGCTGAACGGGCCGGCCCGAGACTTCGGGCAGGGCCCGTCCCCAGCACCAGATTTACAGGTAGGTGGCGTTGGGTTGGGTCGGGTCGGGGAGGTTCGGTTCGGTTCGGGTCGGGGGGGAGAGAGAGAGAAGGGGGGAGAGGGGAGAGAGAGGGGGGGAGAGGGGAGAGAGAGGGGGGGAGAGGGGAGAGAGAGGGGGGGCGAGGGAGGGAGGGAGAGGGGGGGGAGAGAGAGGGAGAGAGAGAGGGAGAGGGAGGGAGAGAGGGAGGGAGGTCAGGTCGGATCCAGTACGGGAGCGGGAGTCGGGTCGGGTCCAATGTGGGGGGGGGGGGTCGGGGGGCGGGAGCGCGGGTCGGGTCGGGTCCAGTCGGGGGGGGCGGGGAGCGGGAACAGGAGCGCGGGTTGAGTCGGGGAGGCGGGGAGCGGGAACAAGAGCGCGGGTCGGGTCGGGTCAGTCGGGGGGGGGGGCGCGGGTGTCGTTCTGGTCCGGAGGCAGGGGGGGCGGGGAGCGGCTGTCGGGTCTGGTTTGGTCCGGAGGCGGGAGGGGGGGGGCGGGGAGCGAGTGTCGGGTCTGGTCCGGGGGGGGGGGGGGAGCAGGAGCTGGCCGTGGGAGGAGCCTTATTCACGCAGCCCCAGTGAGGCCATTCGGCCAGGGCTAGGGGCTGCGTGCTTCGGGCCCCTCCCACACAGTTTCGGGAGCCTGGAGCTACTGCACTTGTTTGCCCACTGTAGCGCGCATGTGCAGAGGTCCCGGCACTGTTTTCAGTGCAGGGACTTGGCTCCGCCCCCCCACAGCTCGTGCTGGCTGCGCCGAGGGCCAGAGGACCTGCAAGTAGGTGGAGAATACTGAGGATTTTTTTAGGCGCACTTTGTGGCGCGAAAAACGGGCGTCCAGGTCTTGACTGCGCCGTTCTAGGCGCGTGTGGAAACTTGGGCCCCATGAGTGGAAATATCCTGTCTGCATCCATTTTGCCAGGCCCCCTCATTATGACTTTGGCAAGGTCATAATGTCCTCAAAGTTTCCAATATCCACAGATGCTGCCTGACCTGCTGAGTATTTCCAAAATTTTCTGTTTCTATTTCAGATTACCAGCATCCGCAGTATTTTGCTTTTGTATCCACAGTTCCTGGTTTATCACTAGATTATATGACCCGTGATAGAGAAACCAGCTGGCATTGTTTCAACTGATAAAATTGAGACCAGCTGATTAACATATTATTTTTAAGAACATAAATCATTTGTTTTGCATAGTAAATCTGATAATAAAATGCAACTCTAATTTTCTTAAAACACCTCTCACTTGGAAAATAAAATGTTCCCTTCTTAAAGAAGCAAATGGCATGGGTGCAGTTTTTGATGTTTAACAATTTAATTCATCATTAATAATAATTGTTATCAACACTAAAAGCAGTAGATTTTGTTTTAATCTTATCACAGGAGTTAACTTTAAACTGGGTGAACTTTTGTGGAGACTTATTAGTACCATTAGAGTTCAGTGGTGGGATAACTGACCTGGAAACAAACAACTCCAGTGTCATGGTCTTCTATGTGGAGTTCAGACTTTGCTTTATTAACATTTACCTTATTATTACCTAATACTTTTGTATAAGCATTTTTTGAAAACCTAGGTTAATAAACTAAATATAACCAAGCTCTAGAGAAAAAAGAAAAATGAACACAGTTCACTGAACAGCAAATCTAAATGCAAAGATTAATCATTAACTAGTATGACTATACCATGGCCTCAAAATTACTGTTGCTGCTATTGATGGATGAATGCTTAACACCTTCTCATGAAATTCCTCTGTCTGCTGGGAGACATTATACTTTGTTTATCTTAAATGGGTTAAGACCTCCGTTACTGTTGTGATGGGAGGAATATCTTACAAACACATTAAGCATTTGTTCACTCATATCCTTAACAGTAATTTCTAGGCTGATATTTCTGTGAGTATTCTTGCTTGGAAAATAGGAAAATGAGATAATTCTTAAATGGAATAAAATGTAAACCATTTCAAACAAGGCCTTATCAGCATAATGCAGGACTGAGACAACTTACTGTTCTAGATATGAGTTCACCCAAAAAATCCCTGTAGCAAGTGAGAGAGGCTTGCATTTATACAGCACCTTTCATGACCTCAGGACACCCCAAAGCATTTTATAACCAATGAAGTACTTTAGACGTGTAGTCACTGTTGGAATGTAGGAAACACGGCAGCCAATTTGTGCACAGCAAGCTTCCACACACAGCAATGAGATAATGACCAGGTAAGAACATAAGAACAAAAGAAATAGGAGCAGGAGTAGTCCAGATGGTCTCTCTAGCTTGCTCCGCCATTTAATAAGATCATGGTTGATCTTTGACTCCAACTCCATTTTTCCACCCGAACCCCATATTCCTTCAGTCCAAAAATCTATTGATCTCAGCCTTGAATATACTCAACGACTGAGCATCCACAGCCCTCTGGGGAAGAGAATTCTGAAGACATTGGGGCAGAAATTCAGGTCTGCCCGAAACGGGGCGCACCTACCACGTTTTGGCCGCCATGACCATCGCAATGGTTGTGGTGGCCAATCAATCGAAATTCAGCGATTTAAAAAAAAAAATGGTGCCCAGCGGTATTGGCCAGCGGGAATCGACACCTTGCAGTGGTGTGGGTGGGGAGCTTGGGGCGGAGTTTGCACAGGGAAATTCACCTTCTGTTGATTTGGTCTTAGCGAGTCAGCTGCTCCCAAGCCTTCTTAAAGGCCAGGGTTTGCAGCTAGGCCCTGAGGAGGGAAGGCCTTTGAGTGAAGGCCATGAGTGCTGCACCTGGAGCAAGGAGGGCAACCTATTTTCCCGATGCAGAACTGGAGACACTCATGCAGGCTGTTGAGGGAAGAAGGTGAGTCCTGTACCCCAATGCAGGCAAACCAACTCGGGAAGTTTTTACGAATGCCTGGAGAGAGATAGCTGTGGAAGTTACTTGGTTACTCAACCAGAAAACACTAGGACTGGTTTGATGAAAACGATCAGGAGATCCAAGAACTAATAGACCGTAAGCATAGAGCATTTTTGAGCCTCAAACAACAACAAAACTCGGGTGCTTCAAAGCAACGTTACAGACGGCTCAAGGGTGAGGTCCAACAAAAAACCCGGAACCTAAAGAATTGGTGGTGGATGGAGAAAACGTAGGTAATACAACAACCAGCCGACAGCCATGACATACGAGGATTCTTCACTGCAGTCAAGGCCACCTACGGTCCAAACTCCCAAGGCCCCACCCCACGCCTGGCAAAGAACGGGGAAACACTCATCAAGGACACCGAGGCTGTCAGGGCCCTCTGAAAGGAGCACTTTGAAGATCTCCTCAATCGAGACTCTGCCTTTGACTCGAGTGTTCTCAACTCCATCCCGCAGCATGCCACCTGCCACCACCTCAGTGAAACTCCAATACTGCAAGAAGTAGGCGAAGCCATAAAACAGCTCAAGACCAACAAGGGAACGAGTGCGGATGGAATTCCTGCTGAGGCGCTAAAATATGGCGGAGAGGCGCTGTTGAAGCGGATACATTACCTCATCTCTCTCAGTTGAAGGGAGGAGAGCATGCCGGGGGATCTCAGAGGTGCAATGATCGTGTCCATTTTTGAAAAGGGGAATAAGTCCAACTGTGGCATCTACAGGGGGATCTCCCTACTATCAACCACTAGGAAGGTTGTCACTAGATCCTCCTCAACCATCTTCTCCCTGTGGCCGAGGAGCTCTTCCCGGAGTCACAGTGCGGATTTCGTCCCCTACGGGGAACAATGGACATGATCTTTGCAGCACGACAACTGCAGGAAAATTGCAGGGAGCAGCACCAGCCCTTATACATGGCCTTTATCGACCTTACAAAGGCCTTTGACACTGTCGACCGTGAGGGCTTATGGAGCGTCCTCCTCCATTTTGGGTGCCCCCAAAAGTTTGTCAACGTCCTTCGCCTGTTCCACAATGACATGCAGGCTGTGATCCTTACCAGCGGATCCATTACAGACCCATTCCACGTCCAAACCGGGGTCAAACAGGGCTGCATCATCGCTTCAACCCTCTTTTCAATCTTTCTCGCTGCCATGCTCCACCTCACTGTCAACAAGCTCCCCGACGGAGTGGAACTAAACTACAGAACCAGTGGGAAGCTGTTTAACCTACGCCGCCTCCAGGCCAGGTCCAAGGCCACCCAAACCTCTGTCGTTGAACTGCAGTACGCGGACGATGCCTGCGTCTGTGCACATTTGGAGACTGAACTCCAGGATATCGTCAATGTATTTACCGAGGCATATGAAAACATGGGCCTTACACTTAACATCCGTAAGACAAAGGTCCTACACCAACCTGTCATCACCGCACAGCACTGCCCCCCAGTCATCAAGATTCATGGCGTGGCTTTCGACAATGTGGACCACTTCCCATACCTCGGGAGCCTCTTGTCAACAAAGGCAGACATTGATGTGGAGATTTAACATCGTCTCCATTGCGCCAGTGCAGCCTTCGGCCGCCTGAGGAAAAAAGTGTTCGAAGACCAAGCCCTCAAACTTACCACCAAGCTCATGGTCTACAGGGCTGTAGTAATTCCTGCCCTCCTATATGGGTCAGAGACAGAAGACACATCAAGTCGCTGGAGATATATCTTCAACGATGCCTCTGCAAGATCCTGCAAATCCCCTGGGAGGACAGATGCACCAACATCAGTGTCCTCGCCCAGGCTAACATCCCCAGCATTGAAGCTTCGTTGGGCAGGCCACTTAGTTCGCATGCCAGACACAAGACTCCCTAAACAACGTTATATGCGGAGCTCCTTCATGGCAAACGAGCCAAAGGTGGGCAGCGGAAACGGTACAAGGACACCTTCAAAGCCTCCCTGATGAAGAGCAACATCACCACTGACCCCTGGGAGACCCTGGCCGAAGACCGCCCTAGGTGGAGAAAGTGCATCTGGGAGGGCGTTGAGCTCTTCAACTCTCAACGCTGCGAGCGTGAAGAGGTCAGGCGCAGGCAGCGGAAGAAGCATGTGGTAAATCAGTGCCACCTCCCCCTTCCCCAAATGAATATCTGTCCCACTTGTGACAGGGTCTGTGGCTCTCGTGTTGGACTGTTCAGACAGCAAAGAACTCACTTTAGGAGTGGAAGCAAGTCTTCCTCGATTTCGAGGGACTGCCTATGATGATAATGAGCTGTGGAGGTCTTAGGACCTCTATTCATGATCGGACCACCACCCAATGCAGAAAAAGGATGAACGACATCATTCGTCTGATGTAAGTACCTGTTCCACCAACTGCTGACCTTCCATCTGCGAGCCTCTCCTTTATCCTTCTCTCATTTCCCACCTTCACTATATAGTCACTGAAGCAGCATTTCATTGTTGAGGTCTCTATATATATATGTGGGTATTCTCACAATGGAGGCTCCTGTTCATGACACAGTTATAGCTGCATGTCAGGGACACACACTTGTGCACTAATTTCTGATGCCTCATGACACTACTCAGCAACCATTTTTTGTTTTACAGGCCAAGGTTGCGCACAACCGGATAGAGCAGAGGAGGACTGGTGGTGGCGAGGCTCAGCTTCAGCTCCTTACACCTCTGGAGGAGAGGGTCAAGGCACTAGTGTGCAGACATGCTGTCTTCTCTGTGGCCTCCGGTAATGCCGATCCTGCTGTGGCCAGCATAGGTAAGTTGATCCCGGGGATGAGGGGGTTGACTTATGAGGAAAGGTTGAGTAGGTTGGGCCTCTACTCATTGGAATTCAGAAGAATGAGAGGTGATCTTATCGAAATGTGTAAGATTATGAGGGGGCTTGACAAGGTGGATGCAGAGAGGATGTTTCCATTGATGGGGGAGACTAGAACTAGAGGGCATGATCTTAGAATAAGGGGCCGCCCTTTTTGAAACAGAGATGAGGAGAAATTTCTTCTCTCAAAGGGTTGTAAATCTGTGGAATTCGCTGCCTCAGAGAGCTGTGAAAACTGGGACATTGAATAAATTTAAGACAGAAATAGATAGTTTCTTAAACGATAAGGGGATAAGGGGTTATGGGGAGCGGGCGGGGAAGTGGAGCTGAATCCATGATCAGATCAGCCATGATCTTATTGAATGGCAGAGCAGGCTCGAGGGGACATATGGCCAACTCCTGTTTCTATTTCTTATGTTCTTATGTCCTTATTAAGGCCCTCCTTTAATGCTATCTCTCCGTGAAAGCGTCAGTGCCTACCTGTGCCTTTCCTTTCGAAAATGTGCAAGTTGCAGCCTCCATGCGTTGATTCCCTACCTTCCCCTCACAGCAGCCTTTGTGCCATTTATCCTTGTAGATGAGAGGCCGAGTGAGAGCCAAGGCGACGGTCCTAGCGCTGGTGTGAGTGGGAGGGCCATGCAGGACCACAGTCTTGAAGGCAGTGGCAGCTGAGGCCTGGGAGAGGATGAAGTAGAGACTGAGAGGCGAAGCCTGGAGGACAGCCTTGAAGGCAATGACAGCCATGGCGATCCTGACACCCTGGGGGACATTGGGGGTTGGAGCCTGGATAGGAGCCTGGAGGCCACTCCATCTGTTGGCCCCATCTCAGATGAGGCAGAGGAACAGAGAGCCAATGTTGTCAGCAGCGCATCACTGCTTCCTACAGTCACACGTGCCAGCTCAGATACTGCGAGTACCAGGTCGGATCTAATAGCCATAGCAGAGGGGTCTGCACTGGGCATTGCAGTGGGGCCTAGTGGGCTGCAGCATGGTGACGCGCATAGGGAACCTCTGGTGCCACCTCTCCGCAGGGTGAGGGCGCATGGGAGTTCTGCTGAAGAAGACCCAGACGAGCCTATCGATGTTGGGGCATGAAAGAAGTGTGGATAATCAAGGGGCTATAGGGAGGGAGGAACTTAATACAATCACTATCACTAAAGAAACTGATGGCTTGCATCCAAGGATCCTAAAAGAAGTGGCTGCAGAGATAGTGGATGCATTGGTTGTAATCTATCAAAATTCCCTGGATTCTGGGGAGGTCCCAGCGAATTGGAAATGTAATGCCCTTATTTAAAAAAGGAGGCAGACAGAAAGCAGGAAACTATAGACTGGTTAGCCTAACATCTGTCATTGGGAAAATGCTGGAGTCCATTATTAAGTAAGGAAACAGTAGCAGGACGTTTGGAAAAGCAAAATTCAATCAAAGCAGAGTCAGCGTGGTTTTATGAAAGGAAAATCATGTTTGCCACATTTACTGAGTTCTTTGAGGATGTAAAGAGCAGGGTGGATAAGGGGGAACCGGTAGATGTGGTGTATTTGGTTTCCAGAAGGCATTTGGTAAAGTGCCACATAAAAGGTTACTGCACAAGATAAAAGTTCAGGGGGTGGAGATTATATATGAGCGTGGATAGAGGATTGGCGAACTAACAGAAAACAGAAAGTCAGGATAAATGGGTCACTTTCCGGTTGCCAAAGAGTAACTAGTGGGGTGCTGCAGGGATCGGTGCTTGGGCCTCAACTATTTACAATCTATTATTAATGAATTAGATGATGGGACCGAGTGTAATGTAGCCAAGTTTGCTGATGATACAAAGATGGGTGGTAAAGCAAATTGTGAGGAGGACACAAAAAATCTTCAAAGGAATATAGACGGTTTGTAGACAAACATCTGGCAGATGGCATACAATGTTGGAAAATGTGAGGTTATCCACTTAGGCAGAAAAAAATAGAAAAGCAAATTATAATTTAAATGGGAAAAATTGCAAAGTATTGCAGGAGAGGGGGACCAGGGGGTCCTTGTGCATGAAACACAAAAAGTTAGTATGCAGGAACAGCAAGTAATCAGGAAGACAAATGGAATGTTGGCCTTTATTGCAAGGGGAATAGAGTATAAAAGCAGAGAAGTCCTGTTACAAGTGTACAGGGTATTGGTGAGGCCACGCCTAGAGTACCGCATACAGTTTTGGTCTCCAAATTTAAGGAAGGATATACTTGCATTGAAGGCTGTTCAGAGAAGATTCACCAGGTTGATTCAGGAGATGAGAGGGTTGACATATGAAGATAGGTTGAGTAGGTTGGCGCCTCTACACATTGGAGTTCAGAAGAATGAGAGGTGATCTTATCAAAACATATAAATAATGAGGGAGCTCGACAAGGTGGATGCAGAGAGAATCTTTCCACTCATAAGGGAAACTAAAACTAGGGGGTATAATCTCAGAATAATGTGCTGCCCATTTAAAACTGAGATGAGGTGGAATTTCTTCTCTCAGAGGGTTGCAAAACTATGGCATTCTCTGCCCCAGAGAGTTGTGGAGGCTGGGTCATTTAAGGCGGAGATAGACACATTTTTGAGCGATAAGAGAATAAAGGGTTATGGGGAGCGGGAAGGGGAGAAACACAGAAACATAGAAACATAGAAAGTAGGTGCAGGAGTAGACCATTCGGCCCTTCAAGCCTGAACCACCATTCAATATGATCATGGCTGATCATGCAATCTCAGTACCCCATTCCTGGTTTCTCTCCATATCCCTTGATCCCTTTAGCCATAAGGGCCACATCTAACTCCCTTTTGAATATATGTAACGAACTGGCCTCAACAACTCTCTGTGGTAGA
This sequence comes from Pristiophorus japonicus, assembly GCF_044704955.1. Classification (NCBI taxonomy): domain Eukaryota; kingdom Metazoa; phylum Chordata; class Chondrichthyes; family Pristiophoridae; genus Pristiophorus; species Pristiophorus japonicus. The sequence continues at coordinate 125,468,386 of NC_091990.1, read as the reverse complement.
GAATTCCACATATTCACAATTCTCTGAGTGAAGAAGTTTCTCCTCTTCTCAGTCCTAAATGGTTTACCCCTTATCCTTAGACTGTAACCCCTGGTTCTGGATTTCCCCAACATCAGGAACATTCTTCCTGCATCTACCCTGTCCAATCCCATCAGAATTTTATGTTTCTATGAGATCCCCTCTCATTCTTCTAAATTCCAGTGAATATAAGCCTAGTCGATCCAGTCTTTCTGTCAGTCCTGCCATTCCAGGAATCAGTCTGGTGTACCTTCGCTGCACTCCCTCAATAGCAAGAATGTCCTTCCTCAGATTAGGAGACCAAAACTGCACACAATACTCAAGATGTGGTCTCACCAAGGCCCTGTACAACTGCATCTCCCTGTATACCTCCCTGATCCTATACGCAAATCCCCTCGCTATGAAGGCCAGCATGCCATTTGCTTTCTTTACTTTCTTTACTGTACCTGCATGCCTACCTTCAATGACTGATGTACCATGACACCCAGGTCTCGTTGCACCTCCCCTTTTACCAATCTGTCACCATTCAGATAATAATCTGCCTTCCTGTTTTTCCCAGCAAAGTAGATAACCTTACGCTTATCCATATTATACTGCATCTGCCATGCATTTGCCCATTCACCTAACCTGTCCAAGTCCCCCTGCAGCCTCCTAGCATCCTCCTTGCAGCTCGCACTACTACCCAGCTTAGTGTCTTCTGCAAACTTGGAGATATTACATTCAATTTCTTTGTCTAAATCATTAATGTATATTGTAAATAGCTGGGGTCCCAGCACTGCACTCTGCGGCACCCCACCAGTCACTGCCTGCCATTCTGAAAAGGACCCGTTTATTCCCACTCTGCTTCCTGTCTGCCAACCAGTTCTCTATTCATGTCAATACATTACCCCAATACCATGAGCCTTAATTTTGCAAAATAATCTCTTGTGTGGGACCTTGTCAAAAGCCTTTTGAAAGTCCAAATACACTACATCCACTGGTTCTCCCTTATCCACTCTACTAGTTACATCCTCAAAAAACTCTAAAAGATTTGTCAAGCATGATTTCCCTTTCATAAATCCATGCTGACTTGGACCGATCCTGACACTGCTTTCCAAATGCGCTGCTATTACATCTTTAATAATTGATTCCAGCATTTTCCCCATCACTGATGTCAGGCTAACCGGTCTATAATTCCCTGTTTTCTCTCTCCTTCCTGTTTTAAAAAGTGGGGTTACATTAACTACCCTCCAATCCATAGGAACTGAACCAGAATCCATGAAATGTTGGAAAATGACCATCAATGCATCTATTATTTCTAAGGCCACTTCCTTAAGTACTCTGGGATGCAGACTATCAGGCCCTGGGGATTTATTGGCCTTCAGTCCCTTCAATTTCCCTAACACCATTTCCTGACTAATAAGGATTTCCCTCAGTTCCCCCTTCTCACTAGGCCCTCGATCCCCTAGTATTTTCGGGAGGTTATTTGTGTCTTCCTTAGTGAAGACAGAACCAAAGTATTTGTTCAATTGGTCTGCCATTTCCTTGTTCCCCATTATGAATTCCCCTGATTCTGACTGCAAGGGACTTTAGTCTTCACTAACCTTTTTCTCTTCACATATCTGTAGAAGCTTTTGCACTCAGTTGTTATGTTCCCTGCAAGCTTATTCTCATACTCTATTTTCCCCCTCCTAATTAAATCCTTAGTCCTCCTCTGCTGAATTCTAAATTTCTCCCAGTCCCCAGATTTGCTGCTTTTTCTGGCCAATTTATATGCCTCTTCCTTGGATTTAACAAGGAAATTTTCCCTAATTTCCCTTGTTAGCCACGGTTGTACAATTGTTGTAGTTCATCCATGTGATATTTAAATGTCTGCTATTGCCTATCCACCGTCAACCCTTTAAGTATCATTCTCCAATCTACCCTGCCAATTCACGTCTCATACTGTCAAAGTTTCCTTTCTTTAAGATCAGGACTCTAGTCTCTGAATTAACTGAGTCCATAATCAGATCAGCCATGATTAAATGGCGGAGCAGGTTCAAGGTGTCAAATGGTCTACTCCTGCTCTTAATTCTTATGTTCTTATGTGGAGGCCATGCATTTCCAGATGTTGGGGGTAGTGGCAAAGGTGCCGGACAGGCTGTCGGAAGTGGTCAGGAGCGTGGAGGTGTCCACCTTCCGCATTGTCGACAGCTCTGCGCACACCATGGAGCCCATCATTGTCAGTGTGAAGGCGATGGTGGACTCCCAGAGTGACTGTGCAGATACAACTGTGATGCCGCAACTCGTTGGTGATGTGGCAGCTGCCCTTACAACATAGGTGCAAGGGAATGAGCGTATCAGTGCTGGATTGGAGAGGATGGCCATGGCCCTGGAAGGTCAGAATGCTATGCACTCTGGGCAACAGGCCACAGAGCATCTTACTGCTGTCATCTCTGCTGGCTTTGAGACTGTGGCTGCTCTCATACAGCCTCAGCTGGATGCCACACGACACCTTAGTGTTGCCTTCATGGCTGGGTCCATCACGGGCCATGGGGGACCTTCCAGGGTGGCGCCACATCACTGACCTAAGCTCCCTCAGATTGGTGCCAGTGGTGGTAATGTGCTGCCCCCGGAGAGTGCCGCAGGTTCCTCGGACCAGGATGATGTGTTCTCTCAGGATCACAACATTGCTGGCCCCAGACCCGTCACTTCACCAGTGCCTCCAACCATAGAGCCGCCCGAGCTAAGGCCGAATGAACACTCCAAGGACCCTTCCAGGGTCAAAGGTAGTCGAGGGCATCCTAGAAGGACATCTGTAGCTTCTACACAGGAAACACAGCAGCCTTCCCAGACCCATGAGGCAGCCACAGGGGAGTTATTGAGGCGTAGTAGTAGGATAGATTTGCGTAAAAGAGGTTATAAGGAAATGCACAAGGGTGAGAAATTATTTTGTGGGTTTTTTTTAACCTTTATTATGTAACACATTTTTATTTTGTGTTCCTATATCTGGGCTGGTGTATGATTTGATGGGGGCCAATGATGTATGAAAGGATTCATTGGGATGGCTATGGAAAAGCAAAGATGAAGGGTGATGTGGGCATTAACTCAGCAGAAATGAGCAGTGTTGAGACGGGTCTGCACTTCTCTTGCAGGGTTGGGATGGCGATGACGTCCCCTGGATGGCTGGCGACATACACCTTGGTCTTCCTCCTCCTCCTCCTGTGCCTCCTCCTCCCGCATCTCCTCCTGAGGTGCTACTGATGGATCGACCTCCAGCAGCTGGCCCCTCATGATTGCCAGGTTCTGAAGCTTGCAGTAAACGACCACAAATAGGGAGACCCACTCAGGCAAGTACTTCAGCACTCCACCAGAGCGGTCCAGGCAATGGAACCTCTGCTTGAGGATCCCGATGCAATGCTCAATTATGCACCTGGTGGCGGAATGAGCGTCGTTGTAAGCATGTTCGGCAACAGTCCTGGGGTTTTGAAGAGGAGTCAGCAGCCAAGTGGACAGGGGATATCCCTTGTCCCCAAACAGCCATCCACAGTCCTGGTTTGGCCCGAGAACATGGTGGGCACACTGCTGTGGTGCAGGATGAAGCACCGTGGCTGTTGCCTGGATACTGGGCATCAACCGCCATGATCTTGTGCTGGTGGTCACACACCAGCTGGACATTGAGGGAGTGGAATCCCTTTCTGTTCATAAACATCTCAACATGGGTTTGTGGCGCCCTCGGTGCGATGTGTGTGCAGTCAATAGTGCTCTGTACCCTGGGAAACCACGCAATCCGCACAAATCCGGCCTGCCGCTCCACCTGCTTCTCCCTGGTCATCGGGAGCGAAATGTATTGCAATCTTCTCCTGTACAGAGCATCTCTGACTTGATGGATGGAGCGATGGGCGGAGAACTGAGAGATGTTAGATATATCTGCAGTTGCAGACTGGAAAAAGCCAGTTGCGTAAAAATTTAGTGCAATGGTGACTTTTGTTTCAATGCTCAGAGCTGTCCTCAGCCTTGTCTGAGGTTGCAGATCTGGGTGCAGGAGATTGCACAGATCCCTCAGAATGTCCTTCCTGAATTGGAGCCTTCGTGGACATTGCTCATCGGTTAGCCCCATGAAGGAAAACTGATGGTGGACCCTTGGATGATAGGGCCTTCTTCCCCCAAATTTATGCTGGGCCCCTCCGATAGCAGCTGGCTGATTGCCTTCTCCTTCATCCTCCTGATGCTCCTCAGCCTCTGCACGCTGCTGCTGGCTCCTCACCTACTGTCTGGTGCAGGGGGTCAGCGTACCTCACCCTTCTCCTCATGCTAGCTCCTTCCTGGCCAATCTCTCTGCATTGAGGTCTATGGCCATGTCCAGGCCCTTCTCTATGTTGGGCAGCCATGTCTGCTGCTTCCCTTGCCCACTGCCTCTGGACCCATTGCTGACGGCATCGCTTTCACCTGCATGCCTCACTACCGTGCACAATGTGCACAAGGCATTCCCCTGTTAGCATTGATCCTATTGCATCTGCAGTCTCAACCCTCACTATGAGGCCTCTATGGAGTACAGATTGAGGCCCCCAGGTCTCTAGTACCCACTGCAGATGTCAAAAGGGCGAGTGATAAACTTTTCACAAGTCCGCAAAAGTTTTCACAAGTCGGCAAAGGTTTTTGCAACTCCCAACAATTTTTTACAACTCCGAAAAATTTTGGGCAAAAAAAGTCATGATTCCACTAAAATTCCTTTCTCCTCCGCTGGCGGTCTCGAGCTGCCTAGCACAGCGCTCCAACACAAAAAGCTGTCGGAGGCACCGTCAGGAAGCAGGCTGTTTTTAAAATTGTGAATATAGTTTCCGGAGTGGAGCGGCAGCGGTGCACACTCTGATTGCGTCATTACGGTTGTATCCACACGACCGCGGCGGAAGTGGGGGGAGCGAGGCAGAAGTGAGCACTGCTGCAAAAACCCATGAGGACAATTTCGCTGGCTGCCGCTTTCTGGTGCCTTTTCAAGAGGCTGAATTTGGGCCCCATTCTGTTTTATATGTGGTAGTGGGCTGCCTGATGTTGTCCTGATATTGTGCTGCTGGAATGCTGGAACGGGCTAGATTTTTGCCTTCACCACCTGGGCAGTAATCTGGCAGAGTGAACTGCCCACCTCTTATGGAACCTGCCAGATTTCCATACCATTGCAAAGACAAGCAACATATGCACTAAAGGAACTAACTGGTTAGCTCTACCAAGGAGCTGGGAGTGTGTTTCAAATATTTAAACATTGGGGAGCTTGTCCCACTCATTGGTTCTTTGATGCCCCGGTTCCTAGTACAAGTGTTAAAGTGGCAGAAGGAGTTCAGTCTCCCAGAACAGGATGCATGTGTAGCAAGTGGTTTCTCAGTCCCAATAATGGCATGCTGATAGTTGATCTGTGTTTTCCTCAGCTTCATTTATTACAATGGGCCAATTTTGTCCAAAGCGGTTTTTGGGGGTATTATCAGAGTTACGCCCATTTTTCAAGGGCAGAAATACCCCAATGACTCCATTGATCCAAAGTTCCTTTATTGGAATAAAAGAATTTACCAAATTTAGGTGATGCAAGAGCCTAGAAATTGGTTTGCCCCCGAAAACAGGCGCTGGGATCGCAATGCGCTAGAAACGCGTGCCCATTCGGAGGACTGCATGCAGCATACGAACTTTGTGCTGCCTGCTCATTTGCATGATTGTGGCGTTCATCATCAACATCATGAGTTCACAGGTGTTTTGATGAAGAACCCGATGTTCCAGTCCTGAACTCCAATTGAGGGGGTGGAAGATGCCTGTGAGTGAATTGTTTTAACGTGTGGTGGCCGTTGCACACCAGCCACCACACGGGCTTGACAGAGCTAGGTCTTGGTCTAGTGGCAAGGATTAATCAAGACGACTGGAGACCAGCTCTGCTGCACGGACCTATACAGTGACGGGTGTGGGGTACATCGGACTGTTACAGTGGGGGTTGTGGGGTATATCAGTATTACAGTAAGGGATGTGAGATATATCAGAATCTTACAGTGATGGGTGTGGGGTATATCAGGGTGTTACTGTGAGGAGTGTGGGGTATATCAGTTTTGCAGTGAGGGTTGTGGTCCCACACCCCTCATTGTAACAGTCCGATATATCTCACACTACTCACTGTAACACTGGTATATCCAACACCCAGCACTGTTACACTCTAGTATACACTACACCCCTCACTGTAACACACTGATATATCCCACACCCCTCATTGTAACATTGATATAGCCCACACACCTCAGTGTAGCACACTGATATACGCTACACCCCTCTCTGTAACACTGATATATCCCACAACCCTCACTGTAACATTCTGATATACCCCACACATCTCACTGTAGCACTCATATATCCCTCACTGTAACACTGATATAGCCCACACTCCTCACTGTAACACACTGATATACCACGCACCCGGCAGTGTAACACTCTGATAAAACCCACACCCCACAATATAACACTCTGATATACCAACAACCCTCACTGTAACACTGATGTGCGCACACATATTGCAGTGTGGGCTGGCCTGTGCTGCCCCGGGCCCTCGACTCTTCTGGACCCCGTACCCTCATCTGTCGCATCTCTGCCATGATTTCTCGCCACTCCTCCGCCATAAACATATACCGCATCTCACCACAAACACTCGCTGCTCATCCGCCGCGACCTTCCCACTCCTCTCTGTACCTGGGCCCTGTCAATGTTCCTGCCCATGCTCCAAAACGGCGACCAGAGATTTGATGACATCGCCCAGTCGCCCATCTCAAAATCATCGCACACTTGGAGCAGCTCACGCTGGAGGTTGAAGTAGTACGCCACTCCAGCTCTTATACTTGTCGACCTGCGGAGCTGTTCTCTCACAGGTGGCATTCAGCCCAGTGCTGATTGCGCTGCTGAGTGGCTGAACACTTGGCAGGGGGCCAAAGTTCGTGCGAGGCTAGCACCAATTAAAGCTAGCCTGCACTACTTAAAGGCAGTCTGCATCTCTTAAAGGGGAGGTGCATTCTGTCTGCAGCAGATCGTTGAACTGGCTGGGGAAGACAATGGAAAAAATCTATTAATGATGGTACAACAGGGGAGAGAGCGCACACCAAGGTTCTCCGATGCAGCACTGGAGGCCTTGGTGCAGGAGTTTAATTCGAGAAGAAGGGTGCTTTTTCCACAGGGGGCCCTCCAGGCAACTGACAAAAGTGCAATGGGAGCAGATAGCCATTGTGGTGAATGCCAACAGTGTTTCCCCGAGGACATGGACACAGTGCAGGAAGAGGTTTAATGACCTCACATGACTGGTCAAGGTCAGTGAATTTATTCTTAAATACCATAATCCCACCATCTGCACCACTAGCCTCACACACTGCTCAATGCACCACACCCCCACCACTCACCTTACCCTACCAACAATCTCTACGAAATGTGACTCATACCTCACATTCATAGCTTCCCCTCATCCTCACCCATGTAACACTGCTGCAACCCTCACACCCACATCTCACAGCTTGCAGAGAGTGGCAGCTATTCACCCATGACAGGCACATCATCCAAACACATTGCACCACACTCTGACACATTTCCCTTTCTCTTGCAGGAAAAGGTGATGCATAACCGGCGGCAGCAGAATCTAACCAGCAGGGGACAGGCTCTCCTGCATCAGCTCACCCCTTTGGATGAAACGGTGCCAGCCATTCTTGGGAGGGGCATGGCTGTGCCAGTGGCCAGCGGCGGGGCTGAAAGAGTACATGATGCCAGCATCCTCATTCGTTATCCTCCTTCTCACATCCCACTTCCCTCTCATCCCACAATCTCTTCTGATTTACAGTTTGCATGTGCTATAAGCCCTGTTGTGCCTTTCTCATTTCTGATACCCAAGAAATCAAACTTACCCAGCCAGTGGATTGTACAAGAAGAGGGAGAAGAGAGTGATGAAGAAGAAACACATTTGCTCAATCTGACACTCACAGCCACCAGCTCAGATACTGGTACTGTGCAGAGTTTAGAGGGTAGCTTAGAGGTGAGATCTGCATGTGGTGCATCATCGGGCATGAGTGGGCTCCAGCTAGGGCAGGGAGAAAGGGTAGCGCAGGTGCCAGCTCCTCAGAGGACAAGGTCGCACACAAGTTCTGCTGCAGAAGACTCTGATGAGACGTTTGATGGGGTGGCCTACAAAAGAACGCTGATGTGTATGCACAATGAAATGCTTGGTGCATTGACAGGCCAGCCAGAAAGCCTGAATGAAATGTCAAAGAGCATGGAAGAGTCCAGCACCAACCATGCGCAGAGCTTGGAGCCTATCCTTTCCAACATGGAAGCGGTGGCCAGATGCATTAACGCACTTGTGGACCCAACCAGCATGCAGCGTCTAATGACCGATGTCTCAGCTTCCATTGCAACACAAGCACAAGCCACCGTACATCTGAGTGCTTCAGTGGAAGCTCAGAGTGAAGTCGTGCAAGGTGCCACACAAGCTCAGACTGCTGCCATCATGGCTGGATTTCCCAGCATGGAAAGGAGCTTGCAGGGTGTCACAGCATTCCAGCAATCCTTCAACAGATGGCTAGGATTGCCCAGGGGGAGTGGCAGTGGCTCCGTGGAGGGCGAACCTGCTGTCATCTCTCAGCATGGCAGCATTCGTTCTCCCACCCCTGCCATTCTGCCTGTTGCCTTTGTCTGTTAGCCAGCCAGCCCAGACTGCGGCCACCCATGCAGAGGTAGTGCAGTCTTCAGCCAGGCTTTCTAGGCCCAGAGCTGCTCGACGTCATCCTGTAAGGTCATCTGCAGTCTCCCCCACTGAAAAATCAGCAGCCTTTCATCAGCCATGCTGCATCCACTGGGGTAGCACTTCGTAGGAGCACTAGAACAGGCAAAGGCACACTGAATACAAGGGAATGCACACGGGTGATTAGTTGACTTTGTTAGGTTATATTAGGTGGATTGATGGATAAAGTTGGATTGGAATGCTACTTTGGTGGTGGCTTTTATTTCAGCATAGTGGCTAAGATTGTGATGGTCAGTAACAGAGGGAAGGTAATGTGTGGCATCTGGATTGCATTCACTCATACCACAGTCAGGTGAGACAATCACGGACAGCGCGGGTTCTCTGGATTGCCTCTTCCCTTCTGCTTCATCCACTTCCGCTTCTGCCTCTTCTGCCTCCTTCTCCTCCTCCTCAGTTGGTTGCCGTATGCCTGGTAGCTGTGCCCTTATGATGGAAAGGTTGTGGAGCATGCAGCATGCAAAACGATTCTTGAGACACTCTCTGGTGAGTACTGCAGGGCTCCTCCAGTGGTCCAGGCAGTGGAAGATGGATAAATTTGGATTGGTGGTGGCTTTTATTTTAGCATAGTGGCTAAGAGGACTCTGTGATGGTCAGTAACAGAGGGAAGGTAATGTGTGGGATCTGGATTGCATTCACTCATACTGCAGTCAGATGAGTACGTCAATGGTCTGCTCTATCAGATTCCGTGTCACAGCATGGCTCTCGTTGTACGTGTGCTGCCCACGAGTGGTTAAGTTGCGGAGTGTAATCATGAGCCAGCTGGTCAGCGGATAGCCCTTGTTACCCAGTATCAACCCTTGGTGGCTCAAAGACTGACAAAAAAACAGACTGGTGCTGAATAAAAGCATCATGATTGCTGCTAGGATACCGGGCATTCACCATTATGAAGTGCTGAGCATGGTCGCACATCAACTGCACATTGACCGAGTGGTAACCTTTGCAGTTGTGGTACATCTCAGCATTTAGATATGGTGCCTGCAAAGATACATATGTGCAGCCGATGGTGCCCTGCACCATGGGGAAACCCACAATTCTGGCTAAGCCACATGGATAATCCCTCTGCTTCTCTCTGGTCAGAGAGTAGACAATGAACTCTCCTGTCCTGACATAAAGAGCTTCTGTCACCTCTTGTATGCAGTGGTGGACGGCAATTTGGGAGATGTTGGCCTGGAAATCCCGGCCTTCCCGGGTCCGTACTGAGTGTGTACAGACCCGTGAAGGCATCACAAAAAACAGTTTTCAGCGTACAATGCGCATGCGCTGAAAACCGGCAGATCCAACGCATATCAGGAGCGAGGACATTTGCATGGGCAAGATTGTGGTATTTACCCATATCTTGCCCAGCAAATGCCCTCAAATTCCTTGCACCTGATAAAAGCAGCATACAAAAATATAATAAACTTAAATTTAAAAAACAGTTTGTTAAAAACCCTGAACACTAAGGTAAGTTTATTTTTAACCCTAATTACATAACTTTTTAAAAATTCGGAAAAATATTTTTTTTTCTCAGGCATTTATTAACTTTAATTTCAATTAGTTTTAATTTTGTGAGGTGTGTTTTTATTTTTTATTATGGAGTTTATTGTGTTTGTTTGTTTTTTCTCATTAATAGCAATGAGAACTCATGGATACGGGTTCATTCTCTGGTTAGCAACCAGTAACTAGTGGGGTGCCGCAGGGATCAGTGCTGGGACCCCAACTATTTACAATCTATATTAACGACTTGGAAGAAGGAACCAAGTATAATGGTAGCCAAGTTTTCTGATGATACAAAGATGGGAGGAAAAGCAATATGTGAGGAGGATACAAAAAATCTGCAAAAGGACATATTCAGGCAAAAATTTGGCAGATGGAGTATAATGTTGGAAAGTGTGAGGTCATGCACTTTGGCAGAAAACAATCAAAGAGCAAGTTATTATTTAAATGGAGAAAGATTGCAAAGTGCCACAGTACAGCAGGACCTGAGGGTACTTGTGCATGAAGCACAAAAAGATAGTATGCAGGTACAGCAAGTGATCAGGAAGGCCAATGGAACCTTGGCCTTTATTGCAAAGGGGATGGAGTATAAAAGCAAGGAAGTCTTGCTACAGCTATACAGGGTATTGGTGAGGCCACACCTGGAATACTAGGTGCAGTTTTGGTTTCCATATTTACGAAAGGATATACTTGCTTTGGAGGCAGGTCAGAGAAGGTTCACTAGGTTGATTCCGGGGATGAGGGGGTTGACTTCTGAGAAGAGGTTGAGTAGGTTGGGCCTCTACTCATTGGAATTCAGAAGAATGAGAGGTGATCTTATCGAAACGTATAAGATTATGAGGGGGCTTGACAAGGTGGATGCAGAGAGGATGTTTCCACTGATGGGGAGACTAGAACTTGAGGGCATGATCTTAGAATAAGGGCCGCCCATTTTTAAAACAGAGATGAGGAGAAATTTCTTCTCTCAGAGGGTTGTAAATCTATGGAATTCATTGCCTCAGAGAGCTGTGGAAGCTGGGACATTGAATAAATTTAAGTCAGAAATACAATTTCTTAAATGATAAGGGGTTAAGGGGTTATGGGGAGTGGGCAGGGAAGTGGGGCTGAGTCCATGATCAGATCAGCCATGATCTTATTGAATGGCGGAGCAGGCTTGAGGGGCCGTATGGCCTGCTCCTGTTCCTATTTCTTGTGTTCTTGTGTGATATGGAGTTCTCATTGCCATTAAATGAGAAAGTTGTGGAATACTGAACCTGATTGGCTGAGCAGTCATACATGACTGCACTTTCTGCAGGGGAACCTGGAGGACGGGAGCGCGCTTCGCTGCATGGGAAGAGAAGGTCTCCCCACCGGAATCCCATGCTCCTCCGGGACCACCAGTTAAATTCGTAAATATTCTCCGGTCGGTGGTGTTCGTCCGAAAGAAGTCTCTGACCGGAATTTCAGGGCTGTTAAAGGTGTTGCCTGCTCCAGCCTGGAAGGATCCTGACATGAAGAAATTAAGGGCAACGGCCACCTTCACAGCCACTTACAGCACAGTCCTTGACAGGGAGCAAGCGATCTCAACAGAACCGCTGAAGTCAGAAGCAAGGCATTCTCTACACAGCACCACAACCTGCCACCTCACCAACTTTAAACAACTTTAGAAAGCTGCAAACTTTAAAAAAATTCACTCAGCATCGCTGACATGGCCAGCATTCATTGCCCATCCCTAATTGCCTTCGAGAAGATTATGGTGGACTGCCTTCTTGAACCGCTGCAGTCTGTGTAATAAAGGTATTGTCACAGAGGGGGCCCTTGCAGCTGCTGAGTGCATGTTCAGGTATCCAGGGTTAACACAGGGCATTACTTCCAGCGGAGGACGAAAATGGCAGCACTGATGTCAAATTAGCGCTGCACGCTGATTGATGTCACCTCCCAGCGCCGATGCTAATGCCCTTACCAAGATGGCGTTCGGAGGAGCCCACACCAAAATTGTGCGTGCGCTGCTAAGACACCATTTTCAACTCAAAACGGCACCCGGAGGACCCAAACAATGGGCGCTACGCAATCAAATTTCTCGGCCAAGGTGGTTGATCTAAATCATCATTGCTTTTTCCTCTAATCTCTATGATGCACCAAGTATGTTTACGCAAATAACTGACCTTAATCAAACATCAAGCTGTAAATGTAATGCAACCATGCAGCAAAACGGAAACTATTTTAACAGCCATGAACAAATAAAGGATCCTGTACCGTAATCGGTGTGATAGCACTTTTATTACAAGGGTGTGCAGCATTCCGTACTTCATAAACAACACAGGCAACCTAATAAAAATATTTGGGGATAGTGAGTGACAAAGGTAAATCCAGAAGAGGAAATTGGAGAAAATATAAAATAGACTTAAGGAAAAAAGGCATCATCAATGGTGTATAACGTAATATTTAACACAACTCAGTATCAGAATTTATAGTCATGAGAATTCAAAAAACTATTGAGTCATTAGACAATAAAAGACAAGTCTGCGATAAGAAAAGCCCACTTGTTACAGTGAAACTCAACCCCTTAGTACAGAGATGCCCAAACATTATTGTCTGAACAATGTAAGGATCTCCTGTGACTTTAGTTTTCATTCATTCTTGGGATGTGAGCGTCGCTGGCAAGGCCAGCATTTATTGCCCTTCTCTTGTTGTGCTAAGAAGATGGTGGTGAGCCGAAAAACAAGGTGGTGAATTTTAAAATCGATGTATTGCCGGACCGGGAGCCAATGAGAAGTCTTTCATGGGGAACTTCCTCAAAAGCTTTCTGAAAGTCCAGGGAACTTCACTATTTATTTTACCTGCAGCATTGAAGTCAAGAAGATCTTTTAGGCAGGATCATCCCCTTCTGAAATAATCCTGGCTAAATATAGAACTGAGATCCAAATGGAATGATGATTATGTTCAGAAGTTATTAATGGGAACAGTTTTCAGCAGTTTTCTTCACTGTAATATTTGACAGGATTCAAGTAGGCGACCTTGCTTTATGAAGAATATCTATCACTGGCAATATCCTGCGTTATATCTATGATTGGCTCCCAGTCCAGCAACATTTTGATTTCAAAGCCCACTTCGTTGTTCTCAAATCCTTCCATGGTCTCACGCCTCCCTATTCCTACCTCCTTCAGCCCTAGAAACCACCAGGATTTCTGCACTGCTCCAATTCTGGCCTCTTGTGATTCCCCGATTTTCATCACTTCACCATTGGCGGCCGTGCTTTCAGCCGTGCTGGGCTCTACTCTCTGGAATTCCCTCCCTAAACCTCTCCACCTCCCTTTCCTCCTTTAAAACGCTCCCTAACACTTGCCTCTTTGACCAAGCTTTTCGGCACCTATCCTAATAGCTCCTTATGTGACTCGATGTCAAATTTTGTTGGATAATCGCTCCTGTGAAGCGCCTTTACTACCATAAAGGCAGTATATAGATACAAGTTGTTTTTGATGCTGATAAGATGCAAATAGAAGTAGGTTCATTTGGAGTGTTAGTATAATGCCAGCATCTGCGATTCCTTCATTAAAATACCAGCTAGATAAAATGGAAGAACTTCTCAAATATTTCAAGCTGATTTACTCAGTCTGAAGGGGAGACCTGATTGTGGTGTATAAAATTATGAGCGGTCTGGATTGAGTGGATAGAAAGGACCTGAATCCCTTTCCGAGGGGCCAACAACCAGGGGGCATAGATTTAAAGTAATTGGGGGGAGGTTTAGAGGAGATATGAGGGGAAATGTCTTCACCCAGAGGGTGGTGGGGGTCTGGAACTCACTGCCTGAAAGGGTGGTAGAGGCAGAAACCCTCACCACATTTAAAAAATACTTGGATGTGCACTTGAAGTGCCGTAACCTACAGAGCTACGGACCAAGAGCTGGAAAGCGGGATTAAGCTGAATAGCTCTTGGTTGGCCGGCATGGACACGATGGGCCGAAATAGTCTCCTTCCTTGCTGTAAATTTCTATGATTCTATGATTCTGTGAATACGCACAGATTCAGCAGGGACACTCACCCACAATCTCTGGCTGTTGCCACGTAGCAGCGGAGTTCTCCATTAATCACTTCTGGTTGATGTCATAACACAGTGTGGAACTCCAGAGACATCAACTCCCAAAAATGTAGGGCGACAGCTAAGTCATTTCTCATTTGCTCCTGTAGTTCTGAGAAACCGCACTTGTTCAGTTCTGCTCGCTGTACTAACACAAAACATCGGCTTGTTCAGTTCTGATTGGATTTGTGATCATGCAGGCTGAAGCTAAGGTTGCTGATAAATCTAATAATAAAGTAAATGTCAATGGAAGGAGCTAGCCAAGCGATATACAGCAAGACTGACATTGATACCAGAGAGATTATTTACACAGAATTGCTGCATAGCACTGTCCAAGAATGTACCACAATATTAGCAATGGACGCTGAATATAATCATTCGCAGGCACTGCTTGGTTCATTTGCTGATATTTCAATATACTGTGCTAAACCTACGAGTTTACTACCTCGTGATCATTTGTTAATTGTTCTCTATCTAATGATTTCCCTCCATTGTAAAAGGTGATGTTGGATTTTTTTTTAATGAGGGAATGCGTGATAGGCCATTTGGCACCTCCAGACTGTTTTGCCAATCAATTAGATCATGACTGATCTGTACCTTGAATCCGCTTACCCGCCTTTGTTCCATATGCCTTAATACCCTTGCCTAACAAAAATCTATCAATAATGTACAGGAATGCAAATCTATCAAAGTCCTCAGAAGTTTCCACTGACTCAGTTATGACTTCTATCGCCTGGTGCAGTAACGGCCTCAAAATAGGTTTGGTTCCTTTCCCGCCCCGTTACCACAGGCGAGGGCGCCAACATTTTGAAAGGTGCCCGGCACTGGGTGCCCGAAGCACCTGCCTGTCGCAGGCGGTAGGCCGCCTTTAACTTGCAAATTGGAGACCTAGGGCCCCGAATTAGGCCACTTTAGGTCGGAAGTGGTCAGATCCAACTGCGTGACCGTGCGATTGAGCCGAGGAGGCCCAGTCAAATTATGCTTGGGTTCTGGATCGTCTGTGTCCCACAAAACAATCTAGGAAGCTGCCGCCCCAAGTCTCCCACCCTCCGCAATGCCCCCTGCCACCCACCCCACCCTCCCCCCATCACTTACCTTGCTGGGGCGCCCCAAGATTGGGAAGCCTCAATCGGACGGGCTGCACGGGATGCCTCCTTGGCTCGCCGGCCGATGTTAACGAGGCCGGTGACTCCAAATGGCATCCGTCTCATCGCCGTGGTTACGGGTGACCGGCCGGCTCGTTCCACCATTCGATCACCCAAATGTCGCTATCAACCCATGCACCTGGCTTAAAATGAAGCAATTTTTGCTGGAACTTTCTGAAGAGCTTCAAAGTTATAACCACATATGAGACCAATAGTTGCCATCTGGAATCTGTTTGCCCACAAATATTTTGCAAACTCCTCACTGCAGAATGGCAATATTTGGAATCTCTAAATGTAGCCAAACTTTTACCAACCACAATACACAAGTATAATCTGTTATCAGTTCATGTGGTATTTGATAACTGACGACCATGAAATCATGCTCATTTCAGCATGGATAGTGCTCATTTGGCTCATCGTGCTGGTTCTACACTGGAGCTAGATACTCTAATCTCATTTTTCCTGTACCCTTTAATATTTTTCCTTTAATCATCTTAAAAACTGTGACGAACTCCAATAGCCTCTTGAAGTAATGCATTCCAACTCATTTCGTGAAAAACATTCTGCTAACTCCACTTTATGCAAAACCCTAAATTTATGGTTACTGATTCACCGATCAGCAGAAATAATCTTTCTTTCTTCACCTTCTCAACTGCTTACAGAACTCTGAATGTTTCCATTCGAGCCCTCTTTCCTTTCCTCCTTGAATATGTACAGCCCTAGTTTTTTTCAAGTCTCTCATTAAAACTCTTTTACACAACGAGTAGTTAGGGTTTGGAAGGCGTTACCTGATCGGGTGGAGGAAACAGATTCAATAGTAGCCTTCAAATGAAAATTGGATAAATACTTGAAGAAGAAAATTTTGCAGTGACATGGGGAAGGGGCCAGGGAGTGGGATAAATGGATTGATCTATGAAAGAGCTGGTACAGACTCGATGGGCCGAATAGTCTCCTTCTGTGCTGTACAGGTTGGACCGCTCTGGTCTGGCACCCTTGGGACCTGACCAGTGCCGGAACAGAGAATTTTCTGAACCACATGAGATCATGCCTAGCCTAGGCTTACCGGTACCTGTAGACAGTGCCCGGGCTCCTGAATGCCTCCGGCACGCTCTGGCTCCAGTTCAGGCTGCAAAATTTGGGCCTCGCTCTCTCTCTGTGTAGAAATCTCCCAGCCACATTTGTTAATTTTGGTGCTCTTTTTTTTTTTTATAAACCTTCCTCTCCCTCAGGCCCAGCTTCGGTGCTTCAGTCAGCCGCCTGCCCTTCCCTTTCCTTGCCCGGCCACCTCACTGAAGCGTGGGAAACCAGGACACCACACATGCAAAACGACAATTGCGCAATGATCAATGAGAGCCAGAAAGCACGGGAAACCAATGCCGATGCCAAATCATGGATGTTTCCGGACCAGAGAATACCGGACCAGAGAGGTCCAAGCTGTACTATTCAATGATTCTATGATCATAACTATATCCTCGCATCCCTGGTATCATCTTAGTGAATCAACAAGGTATGTTTTCCATGCCTCTAACATTCTTTCTATAACGGGATTTCCAAAATTGCATAAAGTACTTCAGCTATGACCTGACCGATGTCTTGTTCAAATTTAACGTCAGGTCTGTGCATTTGTATTCAATGGCCCAACTTAAAACTCAAATTCCCATTTTCCTTTTTAATGGCTTTTCCACTTACAATCCTGCTTTAAAGATCCGTGGGAAGAAAATTGCCCAGTGCCCTGTTTGATAGCGGTAACCCAGTCGGGGAGGGATTCCTGTGCGAAATTGGGGTGCACTCCACTTCCTGTTGGGGCGGTATCCGGGGGGGCTACTCGGGCAGGAACGGCAGTGCTATGTGGCTTCTCCACGTAGCGCTGACGTGTTTCAATGCCTCTCCCCTTCCGTTAAAGGGGAGGGCTGCTGCGCATTCTGATGGCCTCCACCGGGCCACCAGAGCGGCATGGTGCTGAAGCCGCAGCCCGGGTACCCAAACGGAGTTCCAGGCTGCATTTTGGCGGGCCGGACCACACCATGGAGATGCAAGACAGGCGAACTGCAGAGAAAATGACGGTAGCAGCGCAGTGCACCTCCCCTTTCACTTCCGCCCCACGAGTGGATGTCGGCCCGGTTCACTAATGCACAAGGCTGGCACTGACACTACTTGCGGCAGCCTGGTGGGACACTGGACAATGTCCAACCCGGTGGCAGAAAGTTGTCGCGCGAGGCGCTAAGGCGTCACCATGCACGCCGAGGACGTCATCGGCAGTTATGTGGCGGCCAAAGGCGCTACTAGCGGGCGTGTGCTACCGGATCAGCGCCTCCGCTGACTTCCGCACAATTTCACGGGAGCCGGTAGAACCAACCACCCGCGCCCCACATCCCCCACATCCCTCCAGGCGCTAACGGGAGCCGCACAACAGGGAAATGTTTTCCTCATTGTTCCTGTATACCAGTAAGCAAGTTATGGGGGGTGAAATTCATTATTGTCACATTTGGGGGTGGTAACATCCGGGAGGAATGAGACTTAGCGCTAGGCATGGAAGTCCCTCCCCTCTCGAGAAATTCAGGTTAGCGCCCCCAGAAGGAAGTGAAGCGCTAAATCAAGCACTCCACTTCCTTCCCAGGGCACTAATGGGGTGGGACAGCTCAGCAACGCAGTGCAGCACGACCGAGGGGCCCCTCCCTCACTTAAAGAGAAGGGTCCAAGCTGCCGAATCTGCAAGGAGAAAAGGCATCTATCTGGACCACCAGGGAGTGGGGGTACCGGGCGATCAGCCCAGCACTCGAGCAGAGAAACACAAGGTAAGGTTTCTTTACTCCTCCCACCCCCCCTCCCCCCCCCCCTCCCCGGCCATCTTGCTTTTAATTGTCACCCCGGTAGCGGCCGGCCGCCCGATCGGCATCTCCTGCAGCTAACGGTGTTTCTGCCTGATGCTGCTGCAGGGGACTGAAGTGAATTTCGGGGACGGTGGCACTAACAGGGCGATGCACGCAGCGATGACGTCAAAATCTCCGAGCGCAGGGGATTGAGGCGCAACACAATAGTGCCGCCGTTAAACTCCCACCCAACATGGTGGTAGTCATCACCAGCGTTGCGCCCAGACAATAAGACTGTGGGGGGGGGGGGGGGGGGGCCGCTAACAGGAGGCACAAATGCACCAAATTTCTAGCCCTTGGGATTTTTCAGCACCTTTTAAAAAAAAATTCTTAGGCTATGGGCGTCACTAGCAAAGCCAACATTTACTGCCCATCCCTAATTGCCCCAGATAAGGTAGTGGTGAGCCACCTTCTTGAACTGCTGCAGACCATGTGGTGAAGGTACTCCCAGAGTGCTGTGAGGGAAGGATTTCCAGGATTGTGACCCAGCTATGGTGAAGGAATGGCAAAGTATGTCCAAGTCAGGATGGGGTGTGACTTAGAGGAGAACTTGGAGGTGATGCTGTTCTCATGTGCCTGCTGCCCTTGTCCTTCGAGGTGATGGTGGTCAATGGCTTGGGAGTTTATCCAGCAAGCCTTTTTCAGTCATTAATGGTTAACTCTAAAGGGTAATTTTTTTTTGAGGTGAAGCTTTTGTTGAAAGAGACTTTGCGACAGGAGAAAACCCTCAGTAAAATGTGCCCTTCTACCTACAATGGAAAGAGCTTTACTTAACTGTGCTATGCAGGAGAAGCAAGCAATGCAAGAAGCTTTGTGACTGGTACACTGTGTGGAATCTTTTTGGATTGTCTCAGTTCGCTATGTGCCAGGATCCCTTGTGGTGCTTTTATTTTTTAAATTCTCATCCTTGTTTTCAAATCCCTCCATGGCCCCACCCCACCCTATCTCCGTAACCTCCTCCAGCCCCACAACACTTCCCAGGTCTCTGCGCTCCTCCAATTCTGGCCTCTTGCACATCCCTGATTTTAATCATTCCACCATTGGCGGCCATGCCTCTAGCTGCTGGGCCCTAAGCTCCGGAGTTCCCTCCCTAAACCTCTCTGCCCCTCTACCTCTCCTCCTTTAAGGCACTCCTTAAAACCTACCTCTTTGACCAAGCTTTTGGTTATCTGGTCTGATAGCTCCTTATGTGGCTTGGTGTCAAATTTTGGTTGATAACGCTCTTGTGAAGCACTTTGGGATGTTTTGCTTCATTAAAGGTGCTATATAAAAGAAAGCTGGTGTTGCTCTTGTTGTTAAGGTTGTAAACTTGTGGGAGACTGACAGCCCGGCCACATCTGTTTGAGTTTGATGAAAGTGTACTCGGGAATAGAATAGGCCGCCCTCATCCAGTGCACTGATCAACATGGCATTGAACTGGGTTCAAAGCCAAAAATCAGATTTTCTCTAAATTTTGCCAAGCGTAGCTACATTTTCCAGCATCGATTTAGGTGTTGTCGGAAACCAAAGTTGATGACACGTAGGGCCAAGTTTCTTCCTCCAGTTGTCTCTGGTTCTTGTATCAGGAGCATAGGAACAGGAGGAGGCCATTCAGCCCCTTGAGCCTGTTCCATCATTCAATTAGATCATGGCTGATCTGTAAAAAGAAAGAAAGACTTGGATTTATACAGCGTCTTTCACGATCACCGGACATCTCAAATCGCTTTACAACCAATTAAGTAATTTTGAGGTGTAATCACTGTTGTAATGTAGGAAATGAGGCAGCCAATTTACGCACAAGCAAGCTCCCACAGACAGCAATGTGATAATGACCAGATAATCTGTTTTTGTTATATAAATTGAACATGTTTATATACATTGAACAGGACACCGGGGATAACAGAGGGACCTGGGGGTTCTTGTGCATGAAACACAAAAAGTTAGTATGCAGGTACAGCAAGTAATCAGGAAGGCAAATGGAATGTTGGCCTTTATTGCAAGGGGGATAGAGTATAAAAGCAGAGAAGTCCTGCTCCAACCTGTACAGGGTGTTGGTGAGGCCACACCTGGAGTACTGCATACAGTTTTTGTCTCTGTATTTAAGGAAGGATATACTTGCATTGAAGGCTGTTCAGAGAAGATTCACCAGGTTGATTCCGGAAATGAGGGTGTTGACTTATGAAAATAGGTTGAGTAGTTTGGGCCTGTACACATTGGTGTTCAGAAGAATGAGAGATGATCTTATCGAAACATATAAGATAATGAGGGGGCTCGACAAGGTGGATGCAGAGAGGATATTTCCACATAGGGGAAATTAAAACTGGGGGACATAGTCTCAGAATAAAAGGCCGCCCACTGTAAGCTGAGATGAGGAATTTCTTCTCTCAGAGGGTTGTAAATCTATGGAATTCTCTGCCCCAGAGCGCTGTGGAGGCTGGGTCATTGAATATATTTAAGGTGGACATGGACAGATTTTTGAGCGATAAAGGAATAAAGGGTTATGGGGAGGGGGAAAGAGAAGTGGAGCTGAGTCCATGATCAGATCAGCCATGATCTTATTAAATGGCAGAGCAAGCTCGAAAGGCCAAATGGCCTACTGCTGCTCCTATTTCTTATGTTCTTATGCTTTTCTTCAAAATAGTGCCACGGAGTCTTTTATATCCACCTGAGAGAACAGACTCAGTTCAACACCTCATCCGAAGGACGGCACCTCCAGCAGTGCAGCACTCCCTGAGCACTGCACTGGAGTGTCAGCCTAATTTAATCTACCCGTCTCTGTAACCCTTATTACACTTGCCCAACAAAAATCTATCAATCTCAGTCGTGACATTTTCAGTTGAACCCCAGCCTCAACAGCTTTTTTGAGGGGGGAGGGGGGGAAAGAGTTTCAGATTTATGTTAAGACTTTGCGTAAAGAAGTGCTTCCTGACATCACCTTTGAATGGCCTAGCTCTAATCTTAAGGTTCGGAACCTCCCCTAGTCCCCCCCACCCCACTTAGTCCCCATGTAGATCAGAATTTGCTACATAGAGACTTTCAGAAACAAAATACCACTGAGGTGATGTCATACATTTTTTTCCCCTCTCTAAATTTAATTTCTTTATCTGGCCTGACAGCTTCCAAGGGTGTGCAGTGGTTTTTAGATTCAGAAGGGGTGGGAGTGGGGCTACCCAGTTAAACAGGCACAAATTAAAAATAATTAATCTATCACAGTTAATAAAATGACGGTTCACTGCATTCCATCACGCTCTCATTTGCATTTCCTCCCGCTATCACACTTTACATTGAACTAATTTTCAATTTCGAACAATAAAATAAACCAGGACAAATATCAATTCAGTTTCTGTGCCCTCATGTGTAAAATACCTTAGTATGCATCTGTGTCTGAAGTGTAACTTTGACTATAAATATCTGACAATACAAAGACGGCTCTCCAGTAAATCAAACCCATAGGCTGTAACTCAACTCTTACCCGCGACATGCCACAGCTAATTCACTGCAGTAAAAATACTTATTCTTGGGGGGGGGGGGGGGGGGGGGGGGTTTCACAGATTGGGTTATCTATCCTCAAAGTCCAAGAAATAGCATTCTAATTGAAAATGTTTGTGTTGGAAAAGCAAGCATGCAGAATACAAAAGAACATTTCTCTGCATTAGACTGCCTGATGAATTAACTCCTTGAAACGGGGCACTGCATAGCAAGCAACTCATTTATTTACTGTGCGAATTTCCATGTCCAAGAGCTGTAAAGAGGAAACATTTTGGCCTGTAAAGAACATACAAATGCAGCAGGAGATGACACGTCGTCTGTATTCCACATGCAGGCTGTTAAATCAGCTGAACCAAGCTGCCATCGGTGGTAGTGGTAGACAGCAGCAGTTGTGGGGGGTGGGTGGAGGGAGGGCTTTAGCCTGTTGCTAGGCCACACAGGGGACGGTGGGGGCAGGGGAGACCCCTAGTATAACCTGTCATCACTCATCTGAGGTGCTTGGAACAACAGCTTGGACCTCTTGATCGGGCCTCTGCTATCTTTAGTCAGGGGTGGCATTCGCCAGTGAGGCCTGTGTGTGTGGCAGCTCCTGTGGAGGCTGAGCACTGGTTTCTGATGACAGAATGTCAGGATCAATTTGCACACTTAATCCCCCTTCACAAGTGGAAAACCACTCGCGTGTGCACTCTGCAGCTACAATCGCTGCATACTTCATCTAAGAAGACACATGCATCTCAACTATTTGGGGTTCTACGTTGCCGCTCAGCATTTTTACTTTAAACGAGAAGTACTTTTATTTCTCTTGGCTCTGAGGTCATTGTGATAAATGATCCCAGGCCCACGAGCGCCATATATAATGTAACATACACTTAGTGTTTTGGCTTTTATGTTTTACTAGCAAACTGAGTCCTGTCTGATTTATTGTGACTTGTTGCACCATATGTTTGTACCTTATTTTCTAGGTGCCAACCTAATGATGTGTGGGACTTTGCAGCAAGGTTTCCTGACATAGTTTGATTGACCTCTCAATAAAAACAGCTCCGGTTTTATCGAAAGGAGGAAAGAAATCAAACAAAAAGGCTGCATTTTTCTTCATCCAATACTTCAGGATGCCGTTATTAAAAATTTTACAGGTATACAAAGCGTGCTTCATTACTTTCAGAAAATATTTTCATTTACAGACATTTTTTTTTCTCTGCTACATTTGGTGGATGTGTTTAAATATCTCAAGTGGGGCTGGATTTTTGGCTTTGCTCATTTCGGGGCGCGAACGACAGCAGGGCTGTAAAGTTTACGCCATGGGATAGTTTGCGTCTCAGTCAGCAAAATTGGGCAGCTGGGCCCCGAGTGTGGGGTGGAACGGTAAGGGAGGCGTTGCACACCTCTCTTAGGGCACTAGGCTGGCTGAGCATGCCGAAATCCTGAGCTAAACAGCTGGCCTTGGAGCGCTCTAAGAGAGGCCTGGGGAGAAAAAAAAATCCTGGGAAAAAAACAAACATTCACAACACATAGCCCACACCACCACGACATAAACCGCAAAAAAAAGTAAAAGAAAAAATAATTACGCTTATCTGATGTGGACATTACTTACCTCACTGCAGCCGCTACAGCTCGGACCATCTGTTTTCACTGGCAGTCCCAGTTGGACGCGCAACACGGCACTACGGGTTCGGCGGGATTCAAAAATCGAGCCGGTGTTGCAACCAGGGGTGCTGCACACCGGATCGCCTCTTTTGGGCGGGAATGCTCCACGTCCCACCGAGACAGGCCCCCAAAACCCCGGGGGGGCCGCTGGAAGCTGACTGCCCGCCCAGAAGAGCTCACCTTCGCCATTGCCGCCCCTCCGTGGTGAAAACAGAGGCAGACAAGACAAAAGAATCCAGCTCGTGTTTTCAATTATTTCTGCACGTTCAAACATTACATCAAATTTTACAGCACTGAAACAGGGCATTTGGCCCAACAGGTCTACGTCAGTGATAATGTTCCATGTGAGCCTCCTCCCACTTTACCTCCTCCATCTCTATCAACAATTCCTTCCAATTCTTTCTCCCTCATGTACTTATCACAGAAGCAGATTATTTGGTCATTATCATATTGCTGTTTGTGGGAGCTTGCTATGCGCAAATTGGCTGACGTGTTTCCGACATTACAACAGTGACAACACTTCAAAAAGTACTTAATTGGCTGTTAAGTGCTTTGGTACATCCAATGGTGAAAGACGCTATATAAATGCAGGTCTTTCTTTCGATCTAGTTTCCCCTTGAATGTATTAATGCTATTTACCTCAAAGAGTTTTTTTTATTCGTTCTGAATAAATGTGGCCGTTGCTGGCAAGCCCAGCATTTATTTCCCATCCCTAATTGACCTTGAGAAGGTGGTGGTCCTTGTGGTGAAGGTACTCCCACAGTGCTATCAGGGAGGGAGTTCCAGGATTTTGACCCAGCGATGATGAAGGAACGACGATATATTTCCAAGCCAGGATGGTGTGTAACTTGGAGGAGAACTTGCAGGTGATGGTGTTCCCATATACCTGCTGCCCTTATCCTTCTAGGTGGCAGAGGTTGCGGGTTTAAGAGGTGTTGCCGAAGAAGCCATGGCGAGTTGCTGCAGTGCATCTTATAGATGGTACACACTGCAGCCACGGTGCACTGGTGGTGGAGGTAGTGAATGTTGATGGTGGTGGATGGGGTGCCTATCAAGCGGGCTGCTTTGTCCTGAATGGTATCGGGCTTCTTGAGTGTTGTCGGAGCTGCACTCATCCAAGCAATTGGACAGTATTCCATCACACTCCTGAATTGTGCCTTGTAGATGGAACATAAGAACATAAGAATTAGGAACAGGAGTAGGCCATCTAGCCCCTCGAGCCTGCTCCACCATTCAACAAGATCATGGCTGATCTGGCCGTGGACTCAGCTCCACTTACCCGCCCGCTCCCCATAACCCTTAATTCCCTTATTGGTTAAAAATCTATCTGTGACTTGAATACATTCAATGAGATAGCCTCAACTGCTTCCTTGGGCAGAGAATTCCACAGATTCACAACCCTCTGGGAGAAGAAATTCCTTCTCAACTCGGTTTTAAATTCGCTCCCCCGTATTTTGAGGCTGCCCCCTAGTTCTAGTCTCCCCGACCAGTGGAAACAACCTCTCTGCCTCTATCCCTTTCATTATTTTAAATGTTTCTATAAGATCACCCCTCATCCTTCTGAACTCCAACGAGTAAAGATCCAGTCTACTCAATCTATCATCATAAGGTAACCCCCTCATCTCCGGAATCAGCCGAGTGAATCGTCTCTGTACCCCCTCCAAAGCTAGTATATCCTTCCTTAAGTAAGGTGACCAAAACTGCACGCAGTACTCCAGGTGCAGCCTCACCAATACCCTATACAGTTGCAGCAGGACCTCCCTGCTTTTGTACTCCATCCCTCTCGCAATGAAGGCCAACATTCCATTCGCCTTCCTGATTACCTGCTGCACCTGCAAACTAACTTTTTGGGATTCATGCACAATGACCCCCGGGTCCCTCTGCACAGCAGCATGTTGTAATTTCTCCCCATTCAAATAATATTCCCTTTTACTGTTTTTTTTCCCCAAGGTGAATGACCTCACACGTTCCGACATTGTATTCCATCTGCCAAACCTTAGCCCATTCGCTTAACCTATCTAAAGCTCTTTGCAGCCTCTCTGTGTCCTCTACACAACCCGCTTTCCCACTAATCTTTGAGTCATCTGCAAATTTTGTTACACTACACTCTGTCCCCTCTTCCAGGTCATCTATGTATATTATAAACAGTGGTCCCAGCACCGATCCCTGTGGCACACCACTAACCACCGATTTCCAACCCAAAAAGGACCCATTTATCCCGACTCTCTGCTTTCTGTGAGCCAGCCAATTATCTATCCATGCTAATACATTTCCTCTGACTCCACGTACCTTTATCTTCTGCAGTAACCTTTTGTGTGGCACCTTATCGAATGCCTTTTGGAAATCTAAATACACCACATCCATCGGTACACCTCTATCCACCATGCTCGTTATATCCTCAAAGAATTCCAGTAAATTAGTTAAACATGATTCCCCCTTCATGAATCCATGCTGCGTCTGCTTGATTGCACTATTCCTATCTAGATGTCCCGCTATTTCTTCCTTAATGATAGTTTCAAGCATTTTCCCCACTACAGATGTTAAACTAACCGGCCTATAGTTACCTGCCTTTTGTCTGCCCCCTTTTTTAAACAGAGGCGTTACATTAGCTGCTTTTCAATCCGCTGGTACCTCCCCAGAGTCCAGAGAATTTTGATAGATTATAACGAATGCATCTGCTATAACTTCCGCCATCTCTTTTAATACCCTGGGATGCATTTCATCAGGACCAGGGGACTTGTCTACCTTGAATCCCATTAGCCTGTCCAGCACCGCCCCCCTAGTGATAGTGATTGTCTCAAGGTCCTCCCTTTCCACATTCCTGTGACCAGCAATTTTTGGCATGGTTTTTGTGTCTTCCACTGTGAAGACCAAAGCAAAATAATTGTTTAAGGTCTCAGCCATTTACACATTTCCCATTATTGGTGGAATGTTAGTGAGTTATTTTGAGGATCTGTTCTTTTAATTACTCAGAATTCATGTTTGTCAACTTATAATCCATAAAAATAGAAAGCAATGCAGAATTTACAAGCAATGGGCCTTAGCCTGTAGTACGTGTCACAAATAACCATTTGTGAGATTTCAGTGTCTTTCTGCATTTAAGGTAGTGGAACTACAGGATGCAGCTGGAGGCAAGTGGAACACAAACAGATGGATCAGAAAGTTAACCTTCAAGATGAATTTAGTACTTTTGAACAAAGCCAGACAAAGCAGCATGTTTCACTTTGTTTCCCATTCGTCAACAAGCAACTGAAAAAACAGGTATCACAGGAAAGTGGTGCAACATAATGCATGTTATGTGCTTCTACTAAAGAATGGAAACTTAACAACATAAGATTTTCTCAACAACCATGTATATATCCCTTGTGGAACTACAGAGCTTTACTCTTCCTTCTCCTATGTGGTGCAACCCCCATGGCTTCAGCAGGCTGCTCAGCTCCCTGCTTTGACTGCTGAGGTGCCCTTGGCTGACAAACGTTTGGGTTTTGGAGCTTGTGAGGGCCCCCTGCTAAAGGCTGCTCCACCTGCACCTGTGCAAAAGAAAGAAAGACTTGGATTTATATAGCACCTTTCACAACCACCAGACATCTCAAAGTGCTTTACTGCCAATTAAGTACTATTGAAGTGTAGTCACTGTTGCAATGTAGGAAATGCGACAGCCAATTTGCGCACAAGCAAGCTCTCACAAACAGCAATGTGATAATGGCTAGATAATCTGTTTTTTTTTAATGTTGATTGAGGGATAAATATTGGCCAGGACACTGGGGATAACTCCCCCTCTTCAAAATAGTGCCATAGGATCTTATATATCCACTTGAGAGAGTAGACGGGATCTCGGTTTAACGTCTCATCCAAAAGACGGCACCTCTGACAGTGCAGCACTCCCTCAGCACCACACTGCAGTGTCAGCTTAGATTTTTATGCTCAAGTCCCTGGAGTGGGACTTGAACCCACAACCTCTGACTCAGAGGCGAGAGTGCTACCCACTAAGCCACAGCTGACACTGTAGGGGCAGACTCAGGCATCAGGGGAGGAGGCAGCATGTCAGGTGCTGACTGACTGGGGGGCAATGGGTGAGATATGGAAGCACTGTGAGTGGAGTCCCCACTTCCATGTCTCCTTTCACCATCATCCATCTCATGGGCCAACCACACTTCACTCCTACCACTT
This sequence comes from Pristiophorus japonicus, assembly GCF_044704955.1. Lineage (NCBI taxonomy): Eukaryota > Metazoa > Chordata > Chondrichthyes > Pristiophoridae > Pristiophorus > Pristiophorus japonicus. Next base: position 125,440,778 of record NC_091990.1, on the reverse strand, counting down.
TGCTGGAGAGCAGCTTGGTGCAGGTCAGTGCAGCGATGTAAGGCCATGATTAAGGTGTCTGTCATCCTATTTAAGGCGCCAGACATGGTGGTATCTGGAGTGTGTACCAGCGTCGTCAAGGCCTGCACAAACTTATTGATTACCGTGATTGATGTTCCATGGATTTGGCCACTCTATCCATGGACAAAGACATCCCTGCATTGCCCTGCGACATCAACCCACTCATCCTTGAGGGGGACTCCTCCATTCTCTCTGAAATCGTGCACAGCCTGCGAGGAAAGCCTGTCAGTGTGTCTCAGATTTCCTGCCGCCCCTCATTGCTTATCCTTTTTATTGACAGCCCCTGGGGTACAGCAGCTATGTCCAGCTGAGCAGAGCTTGGGGAGGGCTGTACCCTCCCATGTGGACTTCCGACAGCTGCCCAACTATCTGTCTAGCTGGACCCACCAAAGTGTGAGTATCCGAGCTGGTGCATGGTAAGCATGGGTTCTGTCACGGTCCACCCTCGGAAGAGTGGCTGAAGTAAATGTTGGTCCATTAGAGGACGAGACCAGGGAATTAGTAATGAGGAACATGGAGATGGCAGAAACTCTGAACAAATACTTTGTATCAGTCTTTACGGTAGAGGACACAAACAACATCCCAACAGTGGATTGTCAAGGGGCTATATAGGGGGGTAGAAACTTAACACAATCACAATCACTAAGGAGATGGTACGCAGTAAGATAATGGGACTAAAGTCGAATAAATTCCCTGGACCTGATGGCTTGCATCCTAGGATCTTAAGAGAAGTAACGACAGGGATAGTGGATGAATTGGTGGTAATTTACCAAAATTCTCTGGATTTTGGGGAGACCCAGCAGATTGGAAAACTGCAAATGTAACGCCCCTATATAAAAAAGGAGGCAGACAAAAAACAGGAAACTATAGACCAGTGAGCCTAACATCTGTGGTTGGGAAAATGTTGGAGTCCATTATTAAAGAAGCAATAGCAGGACATTTGGAAAAACGTAATTCAGTCAGGCAGAGTCAGCATGGATTTATGAAGGGGAAATCATGTTTGACAAATTTGCTGGAGTTCTTTGAGGATGTAACAAACAGGGTGGATAAAGGGGAACCAGGGTATGTGGTGTATTTGGACTTCCAGAAGGCATTTGACAAGGTGCCACATAAAAGGTTACTGCATAAGATAAAAGTTCACGGGGTTGGGGGTAATACATTACCATGGATAGACGATTGACTAACTAACAGAAAACAGAGAGTCGGGATAAATGATTCATTTTCGGGTTGGCAATTAGTAACTAGTGGGGTGCCGCAGGGATCAGTGCTAGGACCCCAACTATTTACAATCTATATTAATGACTTGGAAGAAGGGACCAAGTGTAATATAGCCAAGTTTTCTGATGATACAAAGATGGGAGAAAAAGCAATGTGTCAGGAGGACACAAAAAATCTGCAAAAGGACATAGACAGGCTAAGTGAGTGGGCAAAAATTTGGCAGATGGAGTATAATGTTGGAAAGTGTGAGGTTATGCACTTTGGCAGAAAAACTCAAAGAGCAAGTTATTATTTAAATGGAGAAAAATTGCAAAGTGCTGCAGTACATGAAACACAAAAGGCTAGTATGCAGGTATGGCAAGTGATCAGGAAGGCCAATGGAACCTTGGCCTTTATTGCAAAGGGGATAGAGTATAAAATCAAGGAAGTGTTGCTACAGTTATACAGGGTATTGGTGAGGCCACACCTGGAGTACTGCGTGCAGTTTTGGTTTTCATATTTAAGAAAGGATATACTTGCTTTGGAGGCAGTTCAGAGAATGTTCACTAGGTTGATTCTGGAGATGAGGGGGTTGACTTATGAGGAAAAGTTGAGTAGGTTGGGCCTCTACTCATTGGAATTCAGAAGAATGAGAGATGATCTTATCGAAACGTATAAGATTATGAGGGTGCTTAATAAGGTGGAAGCAGAGAGGATATTTCCACTGATAGGGGAGACTCGAACTAGGCATAATCTTAGATTAAGGGGCCGTCCATTTAAAACTGAGATGAGGTGGAATTTCTTCTCTCAGAGGGTTATAAATCTGTGGAATTCGCTGCCTGAGAGAGCTGTGGAAGCTGGTCATTGAATAAATTTAAGACGGAGATAGATAGTTTCTTAACCGATAAGGGAATGAGGGGTCATGGGGACCGGGCAGGTAAGTGGACCTGAGTCCATGATCGGATCAGCCATGATCGTATTAAATGGTGGAGCAGGCTCGAGGAGCCATATGGTCTACTCCTGCTCCTATTTCTTATATTCTTATTTAATCAGCTCTTCTGAGGATTCATTTTCTGCATGGTCCACTGACTGCTGCTGCATGCGTGAAGGCCCCGGCAGAGAAACGATGTGAATTAGTACTGATAAGGCAAAGATGTTGGAACTTATCATTAAAGATGATTATATTTCACTTACTGCTGAAATCAAGTCAACATGACTGAATGTCGTATGACCTGTGGATCAATGATATTTCATTCTGTCACCAGGTAGCTGGGAGGTCACCATCTTTCCATCTCTGATGGTTAGCGATGCTGAGATGCCACTGATCTCCAGTGTTTCTTCCTCTGCAGTTGTCAGCTGTGTCATCAAGATTCACGGCGCAGCCCTCGACAACGTGGACCATTTCCCATATCTCGGGAGCCTCTTGTCAGCAAAAGCAGACATTGATGCAGAGATTCAACACTGCCTCCAATGCGCCAGTGCAGCCTTCAGCCACCTGAGAAAAAGAATGTTCAAAGACCAGGCCCTCAAATCTACCACCAAGCTCATGGTCTACAGGGCTGAGTAATATCCACCCTCCTGTATGGATCAGAGGCATGGACGATGTACAGAAGACACCTCAAGTCACTGGAGATCTATCACCAACGATGTCTCCGCAAGATCCTGCAAATCCTCTGGGAGGACAGGTGTACCAACATCAGTGTCCTCGTCCAGGCTAACATCCCCAGCATTGAAGCACTGACCACACTCGATCAACTTTGTTAGGCTGGGCACATAGTTCGCATGCCAGACACAAGACTCCCCAAGCAAATGTTCTATGCGGAGCTCCTTCATGGCAAATGAGCCAAAGGTGGGCAGCGGAAATGTTTCAAGGACACCCTTAAAGCCTCCCTGGTAAAGTGCGACATCACCACTGACACCTGGGAGTGCCTGGCCGAAGATCGCCCTAGGTGGAGAAAGTTCATCCGGGAGGGCGTTGAGCTCTTCGAATCTCAACAGCGAGAGTGTGAAGAGATCAAGCGCAGGCAGCGGAAGGAGCATGCGGCAAACTAGTCCCACCAACCCCCTTCCCTCGGCGAATGTCTGTCCCACCTGTGACAGAGTCTGTGGCTCTCGTATTGGACTGTTCAGCCACCAAAGAACTCACTTCAGGAGTGGAAGCAAGTCTTCCTTGATTCCGAGGGACTGCCTATTATAATGATGATGATGTCAGCTGCGAGATCTGTGGAGGGCCCCTAACGGTTCGCTCCCTCTCCCATGTGTTGTGCGATCTCTTCTGCTATAGGGGAAAAAGCAGACTTATGAATGACTGTAATGGCATGTGTTCATCCAAAGGGTGCAGTGCATTTGGTGAGGGTGACTATCATGGAAAGGCATCAAATTGTTTAAGTAGCAGAGTGAGTGGCTGTGGTGGATGGACAGATGGAGATGTGAGGAAGTGCATAGAAGGAGAAAGATGGGTACGCTTGCAATGTAAGTGGGTGTGAGGAGTAATGGAGTAGTTTTGACAAGGCAGAGTGAGTGGGGGATGTTGTGCATAATAGGATGTAGGTGAATGTGCAATTATACTCACCTTTCCTGACCTGGTTAGGCCATTAAAGAGCTTCCCGCACTGAAGCCAGGAGTGTGGCACAATGCTCCTGCTACTGACTTCCTGGGTCCATCTCCAGCCACGTCTGCTGTGTAGCAGCAGTAGGTTTCTTCCCCCATTGCTGGGGAAAACTATCTCTCTGTGGCTCCTCACTGCCCCCAGCAGTACATCAAGGGAGTGTACTGAGCCCATCTTCTGCAATTGCTGTCTCTGTGCCAAACCTCCCAACTCCTCCAAATCCCAGCTTTGGAGATTGGCCCTTTAAATTCTCCAGTTGAGATAGCTTCATGCGGGTCCGCACCACGCTCGTTGCCGTGCAATTGACGCCAAACCCGGAAATAAAATGATAATGAGGTGTCTGTGTTAGAATATCACAGACAGACCCACTGAAATTACTTGTGGGTTTCCCCATGCGATATCGGATCCACCAACCACTGCTTCCCACTCTACTCGAAATTAATATCGGGACCTCTGTGTTACACCTATTCCATGGCCCCAATATCCTTCCTTTCATGTCAGCTGTGGCTTAGTGGGTAGCACTCTCGCCTCTGAGTAAAGAGGATGTGGGTTTAAGTCCCACTCCAGGGGCTGACACTCCAATGCAGTGCTGAGGGAGTGCTGCACTATCGGAATGCCGTCTTTCAGATGAGTCATTAAAGCGAGGCCCCGTCTACTCTCTCAGGCGGACGTAAAAGATCCAACAGCACTAGTTCGAAGAAGAGCAGGGGAGTTACCCCCGGTGTCCTGGCCAATATTTACCCCTCAACCAACATAACAAAAACAGATTATCTGGTCACATTGCTGTTTGTGGGAGCTTGCTGTGCGCAAATTGGCTGCCGTGTTTCCCACATTACAACAGTGACTACTCTCCAAAAGCACTTCATTGGCTGTAAAGCGCTTTGAGACATCCGGTGGTCGTGAAAGGCGCTATATAAATCCAAATCTTTCTTTTCTTTTAGTGGGTGCCCAGACCTCAGCACAGCACCCCCACTGCGCTCTAACCCAATTAGGTGAGCTTGCAAAAACATCTCTTAAGCGGACGAGAATATTGATGAGGGAGCGTTGCTATTTCACGTTTTGTCCCCTACTTCTGCAGTTTTGTACTTCACAATGCAATCTGCTGTAATCTGATCAAGTTGTCAATGTTGTGTGCTTACAGTCACTCAGTAAGGCAGACTCCTGTCAGCTTGACCTGTGAAATCATTACCGGAAGGCCGCAACCTCATGCCCACTCTAAAGTACGAACAGCTGGGAGCAAATCGCCATCGTTTCATACAACACAGCGACAATTTTCCCAGAAACAGGTGACTGACCGATAGTGTCCATGGCAAATAGTGACCATATAAAACCAGTGTGCACTGTCAGACTATCAAATAACTGAAGAGGTTAAACATTGAATTTTTAACTCGACTTGAATTCCTTTGTTCTCGGTCCCGAATTATTTCAAATAAATATCTAAGTGCTTCTCAATGAAGCATTAAGATATATCAGCCGAGATATTTCTCACCAAGTCTGGTAGGATAGGACTACAGTCTGCCCGAGTGACCCAGGAGATGGCTGTTTCTGTGTAATCCCCAACACCCGCCTTTACTTAAAGGGCCAGTCCACATCCCCAGCTGCCACCAGACAGCTACCTCCATTCAGAATCACAAATTCCAACCAATAAGGGACATAAGATCTCTCCATCAAAGTGCCTTCTGTAGCCAGTTAAACATTCTTCCATATTCCCCATCACCTAACAATGCTGGGCACCTGCCGTTTACAGCCATGAGTCACCTCCATTGTTACATGAGAGGTAATAAAAGAAAGAACTTGCATTTATAGCGCCTCTCACGACCTCAGGACATCCCGAAGCGTTTTACAGCCAATGAAGTACTTTTGAAGTGTAGCCGCTGATAGAATGTGGGAAATGTGGCAGCTAATTTGCGCACAGCAAGCTCCCACAAACAGCAATGTGATAATGACCAGATAATCTGTTTGGTGATGTGACAGGAAATGCTACATTTAAAATCATCCTGCCATTACTGCCTCATTTAAATACACCCATCCGAATTTGAGCAGATGTTTCCAGTGCCTGGTAGAAGTAATGTCGGAAAATTCAATGGCTTTAAAGCTGGGTAGGGATCCAGTGTAGCCCCCACCTCAGAGGAAGTTCCTGTAAGTGTATCTATAGTGCAGGGTAATATACCGGTTTTAACAGCACGACTGCTATCTTCAATTCCTAAACATCACCTATATAAAATATATATATCAATATAAAAGGGGGAATTTTCAACCTGGCGGTTTCAGCAGCACTCCATTTTGAAATCCTTGGCCAAGGCTTGCTGGTCTATGTTCCTATGTTCCAATGTGCGCCATAATAGCGGTGAGCGTTTCCCACTCACATGGCATCGTATGTAATTTGCAGTAAGCCTGTAGGAATTGTTACCCACCCCTAATTTTCCAAATTGGAATGAAGGCTCAAAGGTGCACTTAACAACACTTCCAGATACTTGAAGGGGGGATTTAACATCACCCCTTCTGCCCCCGGCAGGAATGGTGTGTGAAATAACCAAATTTATGTAGCGCTTGAATTTATGTATAAATATGTTGAGCTATAGTATATCACCAGTGTGCTTGGTGAAACGGGACAAGATGTAACGAATCGATCCATGATTAAGAGGACTTGAGGACTTGCTCGGGCAGGGCTTCGTCTGCACAATTAAATGGTAAAGGATGCACTGTGTTGATAGCAAAATGGCTTACAGCAGAAGTCTGATATAATTAACCCCGATAAATGACTTACAGCTAAAGTCTGATAAAATTAACCACGATATGCTTGCCTTGCAGAATTAACATGAGCATGTTACCTTAAGAAAATACGCTATCGGACAAGGCCATCTGGCAAAAACAAAGATGCAAGAATAGATAAGAGGAAGGCCCCAATGGCAGAAGGAGTGGAAAATAAGCTTACAAGAAGAAACAAGATTAACCGTGAATATAGGGAATAGCATAGGATGTCACGCGGGATAGGCTACGGAAGTGATGGACTGTTAAATGTATAAATATGAAATTCGTTAACATCTCGGTGGAGTCGGATCTGAGAGCAGTCTCAGAAGGTTCTCCCCAGGCCTGTGAATAAAGACCTTTTTGAACCTCCAATCGAAGTCTGTCATCTTTACCAGTCGGGGCATCGACTTTGTATTTCACTTAATCCGTCCAGAGGGGTATCAAGGCTAAGCGTCAACCTTGTATTTCACTCGGTCCACTCAGCTTACATCAGTGCGGAAAGGGGAGATGTTAAGACAGCGGGATGGAATAATGGATCCTTCGTGCTCTCACCATTTTACATTGCCAGAATTCAGGCACGGGCAGGCCACCCACCCTAGAGGAGCAGGGGCCTAACTTAAATGGCAAAGTCCCATCCCGGTGATATCATTGGGGCACACATGCCATTTTATCTGTGGGTACAACTAAGGCCCACACAATCTCTAGCCCGCCACCGAAAGCTGGAGGCAGCCACTGGTGGTGACGTCATTCCAGCTGGCTTAGGCGGGATTCAGTGCCCAGTCGTGTAAATGAGGCTCGGGAATTAAAATCCGTCCGCTTTGGACCCGTATCTGATTCCCACCCTGAGTTAAAATCGGAACTTAGATTTTTTTTGACATATCCCCATGTAAAAGACTAGAATTTTGCCATCAATAGCACAGGACCAGAGACAGTAAGGAATTTGTGATTGTTTCTGTTATCAGAACCGGGCTCTCCAATGACTTTGCACCAGTGGTGTTCATTTTATCCAGGCATTAATGATCCGAATATCACTGACACTCACTTTAAATATTTACAAAGGAACACCACACCAACTATAAAATAACTGGCGTATGAACCCTACCTTATTTGAACTTGATTGCCACCTAGCCCTGACAGTTAATGACCTCCAGTAACACTCCCTCACATGCACCATAAAATAAGGGTGAATGTCCACTAGTACAATTATACCACACACTGTTGCATTGATGTAAAGTGGCTTCTGTTTGCACAGTGACACAAGAGTCACAGTCTAGCACAGCGAAACAAGAATCGACAACAAAAGTACATTACATTTATATACTGCCTTTAATGTAAAGAACATCCCAAGCTCTTCACAGAAGGAAAATGGATGACGAGCCAAGGAGGGAAATTGATGAACAAAGCCAAGGTTAAAGAGATGTGTCTTGGGAAGGTTATTAATAAAAGAAAAAAAGAAAGACTTGCACTTTTCACAATCTCAGGACATTTTGAAGTGTACTCACTGTTGTACTGTAGGCAATATGGCAGCCAATTTGCGCAGAGCAAGGTCCCACAAAACAGCAGCGTGACAATGACTGGATCATCTTTTTTTTGTGATGTTGGTTAAGGGATAAATATTGGTCAGGACACTGGGGATAACTCCCCCGCTCTTCTTTGAAAAAGTGCGATGCAATCTTTTACTGAGTAGGAAGTCAGGGCCTCATCTGAAAGACAGCACCTCTGACAGTGCATCACTCCCTCATGGGCTTCAAAACTAAAGAAGAGAGAGGTAGAGATGCGAAGAGGTTTAGGGAGGGAATTCCAGAGCTTAGGGCCTAGGCAGCTGAAAGCACAGCCACCAAACGTGGAGCAAAGAAAATCGGAGGGTGCGCAATAGGCCAGAAATTGAGGAACGCAGAGAACACACAAAATAAAGATGCAAGATACCAGTAAGACAAATTGGCAATGATTAATTCAGTTTCCCATGTCTAGGTCCTCTGCTTCAGCTTCCTAATGCTGTCATGAAGTGTTAACCTAGATCCATGGTTAAGAATGACCAAAATTCAGAGGAGGAGGATTGCCAAACTTATATGTCATTCAAGGCTGTGGGCCAAGGCTGTGATTGCAAGTTCAATGGCCTACCAGCAAAGCTACTGACCTGCCCTGTGAATCAAACATTTCAGGAATTTTGACCATATTAGATGACTCAATGTTTCAAACTGCAAAACAGGACATTGTGACAGACACTGAAAAGATATTCATGAAACACTAATGCAGGTTTATTGTGTCTATTGATATTCATTAAATTATTCCCAACCTACAAGTGTGCATTCATTAAGGAAAGCCAGTACAGATTTGTAAAAGGCAAATCGTGTTCAACCAACTTGATCGAGTTTTTTGATGAGGTAACAGAGAGGGTTGATGTGAGAAATGCGGTTGACATGGTGTACATGGATTTCCAAAATGCGTTCGACAAAGTGCCACATAATAGGCTTGCCAGCAAAGTTGAAGCCTATGGAATAAAAGGGACAGAGCCAGAGTGGAAAAGAAATTGGCTAAGTGACAGGAAACAGGGAGTAATGGTGAACGGTTATTTTTCGGACTGGAGGAAGATATACAGTGGTGTTTCCCAGGGGTTGGTTCTAGGACCACTGCTTTTCTTGATATATCGATTTCTGCACGCTCTCGATGATGAGACTCGAGGTGTTCAGCGCCTTCCCGGATGCGCTTCCTCCACTTAGGGCAGTCTTTGGCCAGGCTCTCCCAGGCGTCAATGGGGATGTTGCACTTTATCAGGGAGGCTTTGAGGATGTCCTTGTAGCGTTTCCGTTGCCCACTTTTGGCTTGTTTGCCATGAAGGAGCTCCGAGTAGAGCACTTGCTTTGGGAGTCTCTTGTCTGGCATGCGGACTATGTGGCCTGCCCAGCGGAGCAGATCAAGTGTGGTCACTGCTTCGATGCTGGGGATGTTGGCCTGGTCGAGGACGCTAATGTTTGTGCGTCTGTCCTCCCAGGGATTTGTACGATCTTGCGGACACATCGTTGGTGGTATTTCTCCAGCGACTTGAGGTGTCTACTGTACGTGGTCCATGTTTCTAAGCCATACAGGAGGGCGGGTATTACTACAGCCCTGTAGACCATGAGCTTGGTGGCAGTTTTGAGGGCCTGGTCTTCAAACACTCTTTTCCTCAGGTGGCCAAAGGTTGCACTGGCGCACTGGAGGCGGTGTTAGATCTCGTCGTCAAAGCCTGCTCTTGTTGATAGGAGGCTCCCGAGATATGGGAAGTGGTCCACATTGTCCAGGGCCGTTCCATGGATCTTGATGACTGGGGGACAGTGCTGTGCAGTAAGGGCAGGCTGTAGAGAAGGTGTGGAAGACATTTATTAGGATGATATCAGGCTCTGGCTATAAGGACATACTAGAGAAACTGGAGCTCTTTTCATCAGAAAAAAGAGGATTAAGAGGAGATCTAATAGGTGTTCAAAATTGATGGTGATAAATGAACGATTATGATAAGGTAAGATAAGAAAACTATTTGCACTCATCAGTGAGTCGGTAACTAGTCAGCATAATTATCAACAGAACGAAGGGAGAGGTTTGAAGAAACATTTTTACACGAGGGTTTTCGGACATGAAATGTCTGACTAAAAATAATGATGGAAGCAGAATCCATGATAACGTTTAAAAGGGAAGCAGACAAATATTTAAACAAGAAAAATATAAATGTGTTTGGGAAAAGTGCAGAGGGATAGCTGTTTCAGAGAGTTGGCACAGATATGATGCAATGTTTGAACCTGTATCTCACCTCTTTTCAGACACATGCGTTCCATATGTTTAAAGAGTTCCTTAGGGCACAGTTTTTGTCGCTGTTATTGGGGTCCTTGGATTATAGCAATCCATTGTAAATTTTATTGTGTTTCAATTGGATTTTAGCACAGTTGTGCGAATATTTAATTTCTGGTTTCAATCTCCTGGCACACGTCACCACCACTAGTACTGTTCCTGTTTGGTTAAGTGCTGAGATAATGGCTGTGAATATTGGAAATTGCCTGCCTTTTTCCAGCCAAGCAAAAATCATGTTATTGGGAGCAGGAGTCTAATTTGTAATGTGTTGGTGTGAGACCACAAGAATGGTGGTGTTAATCAAAGCACGGTCTGAAATCTACTCATCCCTGAACAGGCTTTGACATGCCACAATAAAGCAACAGTGTTTGTCCCCAATTTCCACGGCACCACACGCTCATCTTGTGCCACTAACCCAGAGTGGGCTGCTTTAAAATATGGCACTTGCTTGCATATCACTAATCAGGCACCACACTACTTCGTGGTGAATATAAAGAGAGTGAAACATTGTCCCAAATGTAATAACATAAGTGAAAGCTTAATGACTAAATTAACACTCTCAAGCCCCCCAAAATATTATTGGGCCAGATTTTTGCTGGGGTGGAGCATCTTGAGGACTTCCCTGTTAGTTTGTGCACGTTCAGGTTTTAGCATGTTTTGCCCACAAGGGCAACAGGTCATCTAGGATCTTGGTGAACAATGAGACAAAGAGTGTATCTCCTTAAAGATTAAAGGACTAAGGGCCCGACTTTCATCGATGTCCTGCCCGCAGCCGCCAAGGTTCCACCGAAAATCGCCGTTTTCTGGGCGATTCCTCTGGAACGATCCATCTGCCGTCGAGTATCCGCCCAGTGAAAGATTGTTGGGGAAGTGTTCCACCCACATCGCAGTGTCGCAGTGTCCCGCCCGCCCATGCCAGAAGTTAGATAATCGCCATTTTGAGCACATTTGTTGCACTCCCGCTGACCTGCCGCCTGCCAGAAAAGCAGGTCTGAGCTGGGTGGCAGTGGGCCAGCAATCGCACATCGGGTGGGAGGCAGCACTATGAGTGGCTTGAATCGGGAGGGTGGGAAGGAGGGAGGGTGGGAGTGGTGTGAGCGGCGTCAATCGGCAGATCGGGAAGAAAATAGCACTCTTTCAGCATCAATCGGGAGGGCGGGAGCAGTGTGAGTGGCGTCAATCGGGAGGGAGGGAGGCAGCAGTGTGAGCGAGCAGCAATTGCACATCGGCTGGGAGGGAGGGAGGGAGAGATGGAGACATTGGGGCAGTTATGGCACATCGGCTGGGAGGGAGGGAGGGAGAGGTGGAGTGCATTGGGGCAGCTCTGGAACATCGGCTGGGAGGGAGGGAGAGATGGAGGCATTGGGGCAGTTATCGCACATCGGCTGGGAGGGAGGGAGGGAGGGAGAGATGGAAGCATTGGGGCAGCTCTGGAACATCGGCTGGGAGGGAGTGCTGGTGGCCATCACATCACGGCAGCCAGTCGGATTCTGCACCATCAGTGGGACTGCTGGAAAGAAGTTAGGTCAATGTTGCATTACTTTCTTGCTGATGGTGATGTTTAAATTGGATGTGATAAAACCGACTGAAATGTGTGTAAGCTAATGGAGGCTTTTTTGTTGCACCTTGTTGAAAGTCCTTCATTGAGAAGGCCAATGGCAAAGGGAAAATTATTATGAGTGACTGACAAGTGTTCAACATCTCACATGTTATACATCCAAGCTGATTCATTAATTGTCTCGCACAATATACTGCAATGTAACTGATGACCATGTCATCTCAGGGGAGGCACTCCTCCATCTTTGGCTCGCAAAAAGAGGGTTGAAGTGCAAGCCTTAAAGTCTGCCCTGCAACTTGGTAAATTAGAGCAATTGAATGGCAGCCTTCCTGTATTCATTGCCATCTTGCGATGGTCTGATGGCAGGACCCATTATACACTGCAGTCAGATGTGGAAAGTTATTCCTGATGAAGCAGACGATCCGAGAGACAGATGTGTGATTGGCGCAACGCACCACAAATATGACGCTAAATGACACATGCACAAACAGAGGGTCACCAATGTGAGGGTATTTACAAGTGCACAATGACAAACGTTACATAATATTATCACATATACATACGTTTAGATGAGGAAGCAAGATCCAGCCCTCTGCCCGGCACCACCACCTCTCTTCCCCCCTCTTGCAGCCATGCCCACTTTCCTTTTCCTCCCCACGCCTACACGATGGAGTGGCCCTCCCCTGCCCCTCACTGCCTCTGGTTCAGGAGATTGTGCAGGAGGGCAGCGCGATGTGTGTAGATGTGTGCGTCTCAGTGACAACGTAGGGCTGAAGGCACCAGGATCTCCTGCTCCTCTGCATCTGTCTGCCTTGAGGGTATGGAGTCGGGGGCTTGCACTACGCGTGCAGAAGTCATCTCCTGCCTTATGACCTCGACGCTTTCTGATGTGCGCTCCAATGCTGTGAGGAGGTGCTCCATCCTTTCATCGTTCTGCTGAGTGATTGTGGCCAGTTAGTTGTGAGCCATTCCTTCTTACTTTATGCCAGCAAGGAGTCCCATCCCTACATGTCCACACCAATAATGGGCGACAGAGTGTGCGTTCAACCGCAACTGCATTAACATTGCAAGTACTTTCATGCCATGACCATCGCTGACACCAGAGATGAGTGTAGCCTTACCCTGCGGTACACCGGATCTGCAGAAACGTTCATGGTTGGAATGCGGTGATGTCCCACCAATGCCAATGCATGCTCTTCCAACCGGGTCAATTCCACCACATCTTGTGGGCTCCCTCAGGTCGCACTCAGGCTTGCCTGTTTGGCTGCTTGTTTTCTCTGCACAAAGAAATGTTTCAGCCTTTACCACCTTTGCTCATGCCCCCCACACACACTCCCAATCACACACACACATACACACACACACACACACACACACACACATTGCGCGCACAACCTTTTTGACCTTGGACAGGAAGGGCCGAATAAATTTGTACTCACTTTAGCTGCCGCCACCAAATCATTCCACTATTTGCGGCATTGATCCCCATCCCGCTTCACGTTGCCCGTTGCATTGACCTCTGACCTATGTCCATCCAAAGATGTCGGTATTGGGTTGGTGGAGGTTTGCCACGCCCATCCCGGGTGAGTTCGCTGTACCTGCGCTCCACTAGCTCTTCTAACTCCTGTTCATTGAACCACGGAGCTCTGGGCCTGGTTTTGGCAGTCTTCATTGATGATTTCTGGCCACTCATCCTCTATGATGAGAGGAATGGCTGCTGAACAGTTTGGTTATAAAGTTGTCAAACTGCCCCCTCTGCAACTCAGACTGGCCCCTCTTCAATGCCATCCTCTGCTCTCTAACCTCCAACTCTCTCCTCTCTCTCTCCTTTCCTCTCTCTCCTTTCCTCTCTCTCCTTTCCTCTCTCCTCTCTCCTCTCTCCTCTCTATTCTCTCTCTCTCCTTTCCACTCTCTCTTCTCTCTCTCCTCACTTCTCCTCTCTTATCTTTTCTTCTTTGTATCGTCTGCTCTCTTCTCTTCTTTATCTCATGTCTCTTTCTCCTGGCTTGCTCCTCTCTTCTCTTCTCCTCTCGCAGGTGAAATTGAGTGGTGTCCTTTTATGGCCCTGAGCACTTAATCAATTAGCGTGCAAGGGCCACAAAGGGATTACAACAGGCTACACAGAACTACAATTAAAAAAACGCCTAAATCCTGTGCATGTGCAGTGGAGATCCTCTGAAAAAACCCGAGTGGAGAGGCCTCCACCTGACGCATTCTGATGACGCGGCCGCCGAGACCTGCTCCGGCTCACCAATTGACGTCCGCTGCCCCTCCCGCTGCCACCCACACAATGGCGACCAAAGTGGCTCCCGACAGGACCTAGCGGCAGGGGACGCCAAAAACGGACCTCCCCACCTGGTGGCCGCCGAGAAATGGGCGGCCACCAAAGTCGGCCCCTGAGAATTAAAGAGGGAAAGGACTGAGAAGGAGGGTGAATTCAATGTCAAATCAGGCATAAAAAGTGAAATAGGGAGGGAAAGAAAGAAAAAAAAAGAAATTTAAAATTTGACATTTCACAACCTGAAGGAATGAGACTCCATACTTGCAATTTTTCACTTTCTGGGCCAAAGAGGTAAATTGGCAGTGATTAACAATGATTACATCATTAATTGGGTACTTACGCTGTTAATCACTAGACTTAACTTTCTGCGGCAAGTTTAATAGGCAATTACTGTGCAAATGCAGCAACTTCATGAAAATAGTGGGGATATGAAGGGCAAGATGTCAATTTTGAAAAACAAATGGGCAGTAACTTATGACAATTTGCAATTTACGGGGTATCTCTTCTTCGCCACAAGTTACTGGCCGATCTGTGCATTAAAATTGGCGTGCGTCTTTCAAACGCCATCATTATTTCAGTAAAATCAGGGCCAATATTTTCACAAATGAGTCTGGGGGCTTCACGATGAATATTTAATTCCATGACTTGTTAGGAACATAGGGCTAGAACCTCCACTTTTCTTGCATGCTTAATGCCCACTTAACGCCCATTTTACTGCTGAAATGACGTATAATGCCCAGATATCACCCATTTTGGCACAAAATGGAAACTGACGGGATTTTTTAGGAGACTTATTACCGAGAGTTATTTTCCCAATGGGCTTAGCGCCGAGAAAAAATATTACCGCTTATTTTGGGCAGAATCACCAGAATGGCGAAATCAATGGCCATAATATCACCCAGCATTACTTTCCGCATGGAATTAACCCTGTGATTCAATATGAACGCCCAGCCACTGTTTTTTGTCGTAAAGAGCACATTTACCCAAAATAGTGGCCATGGCGATCACCCATCATCAATTTCACGACCTGGCACACATATCACCCACAATATCGCTCGCTCAAAAAAATGCCCGCAAAAATTGGAACTAACCAGAACGAGTGCCAGCGGTGTGGCTGGCATTTGTTAAATCCCACTCTTACATGAGGAGCTGATAGCGGAAAGATTTGCCTGAAAGAGTGCTGATGTGAGTGACAACACTGACACACTGCTGTGTATGTGCAGTTCAGACATCAATGGTGCCCATCACCTTGGTGCACTTAAAGTTTACGTTGATTGATGTTAAGTTGTATTTAGCCCTTTCATGGTAAGGAATCACCAGTGTGTAACGGTCCAGCTATCTGAGACAATGTGCAATAAGGTTATGTTCAATAACAAAAGTTCAATACCAACATTGGTCTGAAATCATAAGTATCACAGCCAATAACACCTAACCGCTGCCCACACCCCACTTTTTCCACCATTGACATAAATCACATGTTCAACATGTCTATCAACACAGAATACAAAGGCAAAGCAGGAGCATGGTCCCCAGCCTCCATACATTACAACAAATTGCATACACCCAGATGGAGATATTACACAGCCATCACTTGCGGACATGCGCCTCACTTTCCTTCCCCCCTCTCCTTCTTCTCCCCAGCTGTACCCTTTCCCCCCCTCGCTCCATGGTGCCTGGCCGAGGAGCTCCTCAGGCAGTGCCTCATAGGCGGGGATGAAGACAGATGTGTTGGTTGCACGGGTATGGGAGCGGAGGGGTGCCAAGGAGGCAACATTCTCTGATGCAGAAGCAGGATCTTGGTCCTTGCTCTCATCTGTCATTCGCAGTGGTAGTGCGGAACCTAGAGGTGGAGTGCCGCCCTCAGGGACAACTGGGAGGCCTGTGGCAGCAGTGTTCCTGGCTATCGCATCCAGGGACTTCGCCATGCATGGAATGTACTCGGTCATGGTGGTCAAGTGTCGGAATATGCTCCCCAATGCTTCGATGAGCTAGTCACCAATGTCTACAGGCCTCCTGGACAACTATACAATCTCTCAGCTGTCATGTCGCACTCATGGAACAGATCTGCCGCATCCACAAGGCCTCCGTGGGGTCAGCGCTGTCCTGGGGACAAATGGGGTGCCCTGTGGAGAGGTGCTTGGGACTGGCACCTCCAGAGTGAAGGCAGGAATGACCGGAGGACCACTAGATGGCCTTGGGGTGGAATGGCTTCTGGAGCGTGGCGATGCAGGTTCTTCGAAGTCTGCGCTCTCATCCATCGAGAACAGACCCAACGAATTGACAGGCGACAATTGGAGCTCCTCAGCACCAGATGTAGTGGGATCGTCCATCGACTCGTGCCACGTGCCCCCACCTTCTGGCCTCTGTGGCCTTGCCTGGGGCTGAGCTGCAAGACACAAATGAGGTTATTAGAGAAGGGGGTGCTAGGATGATAAGGTGAGTTCAGCACTACACACAGCATACGCACAACAAAACCACCACCCCTCTCAAAATCATCACAGACATCACATTTCATGACCATCAGCACATTGTGCCTTGCAATGATTTTCATTAGGCCAACATTGTTTCGATAATACTTTTAGAAATCATCTGTCATATATGATTGTTCGGATATGAGTTAGTGTGGCATCTACTGACTTTACATCAAGCAATGGTGTAAGCTTTACTCACGTGGCATCACTTCAGGGTCTGCAGATGCGTCCATGGCTGTCCAGGGGTGCTTCCCCAGGAGTGCTCCTCCATCTCTCAGTGATGTCGCTGGGGACTGGTGGCCCCCCCCACCCGTTCGCCTCTGCACAGGTCTCATCGTCGATAGCTTCTTCTGTAAAAGGTGACAGGACAACATCGCATGAGATCATTGCATGATATCATTACTAGGTACTGTCACAGACACTGATACAACACATAACCGACAGATGTAATCATGATTATTATGATTATTATCATTCTTTACCTAAAAACGTACACCGTGACCGCAGGCTTTGAGTAAAACATTTCCGGTAAAAGTGCAAGACCTCACATCTGCTGATCGTCACTCATGACTGCTACAAATCAAATTTTATAAATACATAAGTGCATGTAAATCAATGTACTACTTACTCTTGCGGATCCCACAAGGTCGGTCCATCGTTTGCGGCATTGGTTGCCCTCACGCATCTCGTTGGTCGCCGATGAGACCACCTCTGCTATCTCGGTCCATATCCTCTGGTATGCCTTTGGGGTGGGCTTCCCACGCCTTCCCTGTGTCAAATCAACCCAGTGTAACTCAACCTCCTGCAGAAGGGAGGCATTTGCCTCATCCGAGAACCTCCTGGTTCTTTTGCGGCCTCCAATGTGCTCTTCTCCCACCTCACTGCTCTCTCCAGCGTCAGTCTCCACAGCGTGCTGTGATGCCTCCTCCTCTCCCTCCATTATAGGGCAAATTCAATTAAATATGTGGCTGGTAACAGCTCATTTTTGTTTGCCTATTTGCTGTGAAGCTCTAAAGTCTCCCTCCTTCCTCCCAAAGCAGCCACACCACACCCAGCCATGCCTTCAGTCCCTCTGAGCTCCCTTTCTCTCTCTCTGTCTCCTCTTCTGCGCATGTCATGGTGACCCTTGACCTCCAGAATCACGGGAATCGAACGTGGCCATGCCATTGCTAAGGACGACCATACTTTACGTCAGAAGGTCAAAAAATTTAACGCCACCGCCCATTTTACATCGCTCGCGGTAATAGCCATTTTCAAAAATGTAAACTAGATGTTTTGAGAATACTGCCCACGTCGGAAATAACACCCATTTTTGGGCGATATGCACAAAAGTGGAGGTTGTAGCCCATAGAGTACAGAAATAAAAAAAAGAAAGACTTGTATTTTTATAGTGCCTTTCACTACCACCGGACGTCTCAAAGTGCTTTACAGCTAATTAAGTACTTTTGGAGTGTAGTCACTGTTGTAATATGCACAGTCAATTTGCGCAAAGCAAGCTCCCACAAACAGCAATGTGATAATGGCCAGATAATCTGTTGATTGAGGGATAAATATTGGCCAGGACACTGGGGATAACTCCCCTGTTCTTCTACGAAAAATGCCATGGGATCTTTTACGCCCACGGGAGCAGACGGGACCTCGGTTTAATGTCTCATCCAAAAGATGGCACCTTCGATGGTGCAGCACTCCCGTAGTACTGCACTGGAGTGTCAGCCTAGATTGTTGCACTCAAGACCCTGGAGTGGGACTTGAACCCACAGCCTTCTGACCTAGAGGTAAGTGTGCTACCCACTGAGCCATAGCTGACTCTACAAAATAAAAAGATAGTAATAAATTTGTAGAAAAACATTAGCTAGGCTACAGTTAAAGTACCATTTGTAGTTTTCGATGCCCCATTATAGAGCAAAGACAGTAAAACCATAGAACATAGGAAGGAATAGGAGTAGGCCATTCAGCCCCTCAAGCCTGTTCCGCCATTCAATTAGATCGTGGCTGATCTGTATCTTAACTCCATTTGCCCACAATGGTTCCGTAACCCTTAATACACTTGGCTAACAAAAATCTATCAATCTCAGTTTTAAAACTTTCAACAGCTTTTTGGGGGAGAGTTTCGTGTTTCTACTACCCTTTGTGTGAAGAAATGCTTCCTGACATCACCCCTGAATGGTTTTGCATTAATTTGAAGGTTATGCCTCCTGGTTCTCTACTCCCTCAGTATGAGAGAATCCTAACTTTTCACTCTAGCAATCTCATTGTTGATGGGTTTTTTTTCCACCATAAATTGTAATTATGAAACCAGAAGGACAGGAGTATTGGGAAGGGAAGGGATCATTCCAGTCAGTGATGCATCACATCCTGTGATAACTTTCATATCACTAGAATGTGATAACATTAATCCAACTCTTCCGTCTTATCTCAACAACAGTGGTATTAATGATGAAAACCTTGCAGCGAAAAGAGGGTGTGAAGCACTCACTGGGTTTTGTAATGCTGAAGTCGGTCATTGACCATGATCCATTTTAATAGCGCGAGCTTATCATTTATTTAAATGGAATGCAAAAGGTGGCCCACTCCCACGCAAATGTCCATTTCACACTGGGTACATTTTGTGAGCTGAACTCCTCCATCTCTACTTGTTTTGGTTTGGTTGCGTAAAGCTTTGATAACAGTATTTAATGGTCCTGCCAATTTAAGTTCAATTACCTTTCTCAAAGTTTACATTGCTCAGAACATTGTCTCATTGCAGTTCACCTGTAGAAATACCACGTGGGTGAAAGTACAGATTATGTAAAAGATATTCAAACACTTCCCACCTGTACTTTGTCAGCTGTGGCTCAGTGAGTAGTACACTCACCTCTGAGTCAGAAGGTTATGGGTTTAAGTCCCATGCCAAGGACTTGAGCACAAAAGAAATCTAGGCTGACACTCCAATGCAGTGCGGAGGGAGCGCTGCACTGTCGGAGGTACTGTCATTCAGATGAGATGTTAAACCAGGGTCCCGTCTGCTCTTTCAAGTGGATGTAAAATAACCCATGGCACTATTTTAAAGAGCAGGGGAGTTATCCCCGGTGTCCTGATTAATGTTTATCCCTCAATCAATATAACAAAGAAAAACAGATTATCTGGTCATTGCTGTTTGTGGGAGCTTGCTGTGCGCAAGTTGGCTGCTGCGTTTCCTACATTACAACAGTGACTACACCACAAAAGTACTTCATTGGCTGTAAAGCGCTTTGAGATGTACAGTGGTCATGAAAGGCGCTATATAAATCCAAATCTTTCTTTATTCATGTTCTTTTACATTGAAGTATTACTGGCAAAACAACCATAGGGGAGATGAGGAAAATGTATTTTACGCAGGAATGCACTGCCTGAAAGGGTGGTGGAAGCAGATTCAATGATAGCTTCCAAAGGGAAATTAGATAAATAATCGAAGTGGAAACATTTGCAGAAATATTGCGGAAAGGGCAGGGGCAGTGGGACTAATGGGATAGCTCTTTCAAAGAGCCGGCACAGACACAATAGGCCGATCGGCCTGCTTCTGCGCTGTATCATTCTATGGATCTATGATTCTTCTTTAAATGAAGCTCATCATTGACTGATCATTAAGCAGAGCAGTTTTGTTCATCTTCTATGTGGATGAAAACTTGTAAAACCAAAAATACTGGAATTATTGCTTTGGAAAGGAAATAAGATTACCAAAAGAACAAAGGAAGAGGCCAGGAGAAACCTTTTTATACAAAGGGTTGTTAGGATTCTGATTGCCCTCTCAGAAACACAGTTATGAGCAGAATCCATAATTTTTCAAAAAGGAAGTGGATAAACATTTGAGTAAATAAATTTGTAGGAGTGTGGGAACGGACAGTTGAGTGGGCCAGGCACTGGTGCTTTGGGCTGAATGGCCACCCTTTGTGTTGGGTATTTCTCGGATTCTATGAGACGCCATCTATTAGTTATTTTTCTCTTAACTGTTACCATGCATTAATAATGAGTGCCTGAAGGTTCCAAATACAATGGGGATAGGCATTCTTGACTTTGCTAAATTTAACAAAGGAAAAAAGAAGGCCGAGGGGTGACCTAATAGAGGTCATTAAGATTATGAATGGTTTTGATAGGGTAGATACAGAGAGAGTATTTCCATTCGTGGGGAAGAGCATAACTAGTGGCCATCAATATAAGATAATCACCAATGAGGAATTCAGAAGAAACTTCTTTACCCAAAGAGTGGTGAGAATTTGGAACTCGTTACCACAGAGAGTGGTTGAGGTAAATAGTACAAATGGATTTCAGGGGAGGCTAGACAAGCATAAGAGGGAGAAAGGAATAGAGGGTTATGCTGATAGATTTAGATGAGGAAAGACGGGAGGAGGCTCAAGTGGAGAATAAACACTGGCATGGACAAATTGAGCCAAATAGCCTTAGTCTGTGTCATATGTCCTATGTATGTAATCCTATGCATGTATAGAAAAAGTGGAGTGCAGCTAGAAAGTGCTAATGGACTGCCTATTCATTCATATTTAGCACCAATGGCAGGACTAATACCCCTTTTAAACGAAACAGCGAAACTGGCAGTGAAACAGTCAGTGTTCACCGTCATTACTCTAAGAAACAGACAGCAACCCCTGGCTTCCGCACATGCGCAGTTAAACGCAGAAATCCGGAAGTTGCTGTCAGTGATACCCTGCTCCTCCACAGGGTGCGCTGTTGCAGTACTTGCAGATGGAATCAATTAGAAATCAGTGATTTAATGTGAATTTCAATATTTTATGCACTGTTTTCACTGTAAAAACCATTGGAAAAGTTAAGCCATTTTGAATGAGGTGTAACTTGAGTTTTTAAATGGTGTATTAAGTCATAATTACTGCTGAACAATCTCTGTGACCCTGAAAAACTAATTTTATGTGTGGTGTCATTTCTTCCATTCCATGATAAAAATTCCATAGATTTTTCAAATAATAAAAAGTATTTTATTTTTAAGTTTGTTTATGATATTTTAGCTACTACCTTAATCCCACATCTATGTCCCAATTTTTATTTTTCTTCCGGTAAAATGATTTAAAAAGTGATTGATCAAACCTGCTTTTTACTTCCTGATTTGCTGTCTGTGAGAATTTTTCAATGCGATTGGCTACTCAGCCTACTTGATGACATCACTGTTGCTGGAAGCCACAAATCCCCTATAGATGCCCAGAGATGGAAACTCATGTCAGAAAAAGGGAAATCAATGCCACAGGGCCCACTGAAACTTTGTGAGCAGCTGTCTTCGAGGTCAGCGGCGACCACCGTCACTTCGCCGCGGACCACAACATCCAGGCCATAATATTACTCCAGGTTGGATCTGGACTTGGTGAGATTGTGAAATGACAGGATTTTGAAGTATAACCACCGAATTGAAAGACGTGAATGTGGCACAGTAGCTAATTGTCAAACAGGATGGGTGGAATGGTCATTGTATAAATATGCACGAGCAGCAGAGTTGCACCTGACAACTGCGCATAGTGGGGAATCGTGGATGCACTGCCTGTGCTTTTTCATGCATTACAGCAGGAGGAACGGATGCTATGGAAGGTGCGCAAGTTGCACCAGGACTACTTGAGGGAGCAGGTCTTCCGCAATGGAGCTAGCTACTCCAGTGCAGTACTGAGGGAGCGCTGCAATGTTGGATGTACCGTCTTTCAGATGAGATGTTAAACCGAAGCCCCGTTTGCTCCCTCAGATGGACGTAAAAAAATGTCCACGGCACTATATTGAAGAAGAGCAGGGAAGATCTCTCCAGATATTTATCCCTCAACCAACATCACTAATACAGATTATCTGATCATTATCTCATTGCTGTTTGTGGGACCTTGTTGTGCACAAATTGACTGCCGTGTTTCCTACACTACAACAGTGGCTACACTTTAAAAGTACTTCATTGGCTGTAAAGCACTTTGGGACGTCCTGATGTTGAAAAAACGCTATATAAATGCAAGGCTTTCCTTTACTTGGGGCAGGTATAAGAGCAGCGCACGAGGAAGTTCAGGTTCATTGAGGATTTTCAAACTAATGTACACCACGGATTTATGAAGCCCTGCAGAGAGAGTCAGTCATCTACCACACATTACCAGTAGCAGTGAGGGCATGCAGAGTCAGAGCAGGCATCCAACAGGAGACACCTGAGGAGTCAGTCGCTTTGTGTTTTGGGCAGCTGACATGTAGGGGTGCATTTTTGTTATGTATTGTCCAGGTACATTAAATGTATAAGCACAATGGTGCGCCACAGAGGGCGCTGTGGTGGGAGACCTGAATGTACCTGCAAGACAGTGTATAAAAGGCTGCCCACCACACCTGAGAGGCACCTCTGGAGTTACACAATAAAGGACTAAGGTCACAGCAGTTACAACAACACCAGACTGTGTGGAGTCAGTGATTTGAGTGCTGCATACACCACATTGGCAACGAGGACACGGACGAGCTTCACGCAACCATGGCTACCCTGGGCTCGTTAAAGGATTTTACGGTGGGCAATGATTGGGAGGTCTTTACGGAAAGGCTCGAGTACTACTTTACAGCAAACGACCTGACGGGGAACAAGGATGCACTGAGAGAGAAGCGTAAGGTGATATTGCTTTCCAGTTGTGGTGAAGAGGTTTACTGTCCCGTCAGGGATTTGCTGGCACCCGCGAGCGCCAAGGACAAGTTAATGTGAGGAGCTGATTGAACTTATTCGTGGCCAACTGAAACCAAAGGAGAACATCCTTACGGCTAGGCACAAATTCTACCACCACTGCAGACCTGAGGGCCAGGATGTCACCAAATATGCTGCGGACATCAGGAGACTCGTGGCGCCGTGTGATGTTGGCACACACCTTGATGAGGCATAAGAACATAAGAACATAAGAATTAGGAACAGGAGTAGGCCATCTAGCCCCTTGAGCCTGCTTCGCCATTCAACAAGATCATGGCTGATCTGGCCGTGGACTCAGCTCCACTTACCCGCCCGATCCCCGTAACCCTTAATTCCCTTATTGGTTAAAAATCTATCTATCTGTGATTTGAATACATCCAATGAGATAGCCTCAACTGCTTCCTTGGGCAGAGAATTCCACAGATTCACAACCCTCTGGAAAAATAAATTCTTTCTCAACTTGGTTTTAAATGAGCTCCCTCGTATTTTGAGGCTGTGCCCCCTAGTTCTAGTCTCCCCGACCAGTGGAAACAACCTCTCTGCCTCTATCTTGTCTATCCCTTTCATTATTTTAAATGTTTCTATAAGATCACCCCTCATCCTTCTGAACTCCAACGAGTAAAGACCCAGTCTACTCAATCTATCATCATAAGGTAACCCCCTCATCTTCGGAATCAGCCTCGTGAATCGTCTCTGTACTCCCTCCAAAGCTAGTATATCCTTCCTTAAGAAAGGTGACCAAAACTGCACGCAGTACTCCAGCTGTGGCCTCACCAATACCCAATACAGTTGCAGAAGGCCCTCCCTGCTTTTGTACTCCATCCCTCTCGCAATGAAGGCCAACATTCCATTCGCCTTTCTGATTACCTGCTGCACCTGCAAACTAACATTTTTTGTGATTCATGCAGAAGGAAGACCACTGAGGGCCGGAACATCGCGGGGGGTGTGTGTGTGTGTGGTAGTGTGTGTGGGGGCCTTGCTTACAACTAGGCCCCCCCCACAATTGGAACCCCCCCACCCCCCACATTTGCCTAGCCTGGGATAGCTGGAGCTACCAGGCTGAAGATTTTCATTAATCACCCTATTAAAGATCGTTAGGAGTGTGTGCCTGGTGGCTCTAGCTACCCCAGGTGAAGACATCTTCTCCCCCCACCTGAAGACCACCCCAAAGACTTTTTGTTTTGCCATCTGGGATTGCACCCACCCACAGCTGCGAGGGGAGACCTGCCCTCGCAGTTCCCCCCCACTTCCCACCCCCCTCTCTCTTTCTCTGTTACTCTGTTTCTCCCCTCTCTCTCTGAGGCCTCTTTCTCCCAAATTAATAAAAAAAAAACAATTAAGACAACTGAGCAGAGGGAGCAAGGCCCCTCCCCAATTGCCAACTAGGGGAGAGGTACCTCATTAAGGGCTCCTCTGCTCAGTCTAATCAAACGAGGCCAATTAAGACCATTAAGGCCTGTGACTTTGGGGTGGGTGTAGCCCTTAAAGGGACCCCGTGATGGCGACCCCATCCACGCCGGTGGCAGGGCCAGCGAAGACGTATGCGCAGGTGGCAACCGCTTCCACGGCACCTCCTGCGCCACCCGCTGCCCTGCCACCTTTCAGATTAATCACCAAAAAACACGGGGTCAAGAGCTACACTCACCCCACAATGAGCATTGAGGAGTGCGTGCGGGCGATGGCTGGGGTAGTCGGCCCCTCGGCCATTGTCGCAGCCTCCAAGATGTCTGGGAAGGCCGTGTTCTTCCTGGGGTCGGAGCGGGCGATGTCCCTGGCCCTCGAAAAGGGGCTCACGGTGGGCGGGACGTTCCTGCCGGTGGACCCTCTCGAGGCCACCGCGCAGAGGGTCATCATATCGAACGTCCCGCCCTTTGTTCCCGCTGAGCTCCTCCTCCCTCACCTACACCAACTGGGGGAGGTAAGGTCGGGGATCAACCCCATACCGCTCGGCCTCAGGGAGAGCAGCCTGCGCCACATGTTCTCCTTCCGCCGCCAGCTCTTTGTCCGGCTGGCGCGGGAGGAGACGACGGAGGGGAACTTTAATGTGGTGCACGAGGGGACTGCCTACCGCGTCTTCTGGACGTCGGACGGCGTGCGGTGCCATGCCTGCAGGGAGGTGGGGCATGTTCGTAAGAACTGCCCCGCCTCCAAGGCCGCCAAACCACCGAAGGCGGCCAAGGCTGGCGCCGCCGCCACCCCTCCCCCTAGTTGCGTCCGCGTGCCGGGAGCCGTAGGTGCGCGGGCATCGTCGGAGGCCTTTGTTTTCAGGGCCTCCGGCGGGGGGGAGGGAGAGCGTCCGACCGGAAAGAAGGCGCGGAAGAAGGCAAAACATCAAGAGGCGGGTCCCCTCAGTGCGCCAGATAATTTGACCACCGCGCTCAGCCCAACCCAGTCACCGGCGAGCGCGGGGTGCCCCGAGCCCGTGCCCGAGCCCTTGAACAACACCACAGAGGGGCCCGGGCACGGGCAAGAAAAGGAAAAGGGGGGGGCGGAGCGGGAGGCCTCGGCAGACATGGAGGTCTCCCTGACTCCGCGCGCCCCCAGGAACAAAAGGAGGCACGGCTCCGTTGAGGCGGAGGGGGAACAACATCCCTCCGCGGAGGAGTCGGTGCCCGCCGCGTGTCCCGCGTCCCCCACCAGCGCCCCCAAGCAGCGCCGTAGGCGGGAAGAGTCTGTCCCCGGGGAGGGTGAGACAGTTGAGGCTGCCCAGCCTCAGCCTCCCGGGGATGGCGTGGAAGATCTGCCTGTCGTGGGGGGCGTGGGGACCGCGGAGGAATGCGTAGCCGCCGGGCCGGGCGTCCCGGGGACTGAGGCGGGCGGGGCCGAAAAGGCCGAACCTGAGCCCGCCCAGCCAATACCCAACTTCCCCCGGGAGTCGCTCGACCCGGCAGAAATACAAACTATTAAGAAATTTAATGACACTGTAGATGCTGGGCCGGGGGGTGGCAGCGGGGAGGGGGAGGAACACCCACCCTCGCCCCTTACTTTGGAGCTGGTGCACTTGGGGAGCCTGGGGATTTCCTATGGCCGGGTCTCTCCTTGTTCCCCGGTTCCTGGGGCGGAGGGGGAACCCCTTCCGCTGTCATTTCCCGACCCAGCACCATTTTTAAAAGAGCCCAGTGGGGACTCCTCTGCCGACGATCCTGGGGGTGGGATCGGGGCAGAGCCAGGGCCAGTTGGAGCGGCCGGTTCATTTGCCGTACCTTGTGCGGTCGATGGGCCGGCTGCTGGCGGCCACCTCCCGGAGGAGGACGGGGACTCGGTGGGGGACGCGGGTGAAGACCTAGAGACCACCGCCAGCGAGGCGGTGGATCTGCTCGCGGCCGCCGGCGAGACCATCCTCATTCCTGCAAAGGAACTCCGGGACTTTTTGGCCCAGAGCCGGGGTCGCTGCAACCAAGCCCGACTGGCCCTGGAAAAATGGTCCGAGCCAGAGCTGATCAAGGGGTCCGTCCGCGCCGCCGTCAAAACCTTGGCCGCGGGCGGGCCCTTGACAAAGGCGCAACACCTTGAGCTGCGCGAGCTCGAGGGACTCCTCGCTGGGCTGCGGAGGGAGCGGAGTTCAACAAAAGACTCCGCTCCCTCCCCCACAATAGGTTAAGGTAGAGGTTGCACTATGCTTTTGCCATGAAGATAACCATAGCCAGCCTCAACATCAACGGCGGCAGAGGGGCACGCCGTAGATTTGACAATTTTTCGCTCCTGCGGGAGGGGAAATATGCGGTGTGCTTCCTGCAAGAAACCCACACCGTTCCGGGAGACGAAGCCACGTGGCTCCTGGAATGGCAAGGAGAGGTCCGCATGAGCCACCTCACCGCCATTTCTAGTGGGGTGGCCATCTTGCTGGGCCCGCATTTTCAGCCGGAGATCTTGGGGGTCGAGGAGCCCGTGCCAGGCCGCTTGCTGCACGTAACGGTTCGCCTGGGGGACGTGCCGCTCCATCTCGTGAACGTGTACGCCCCTCAGCCCGGCCCGCAGCAAACGCGCTTCTTTGAAGAGGTGTCTGCTCTTCTTGGCTCCGTCGACGTCGGCGACTGCATTGTCCTCGGGGGGGATTTTAACTGCACCCTCGAGGCGAGGGACCGCTCCGGTGCCCCGCAGTGCATGACGGCGATGGAGAAGTTGAGGGACCTGGTCGGGTCCTTCGACTTGGTGGACGTCTGGCGAAATCTCCACCCCGACTCCAGCGCCTTTACTTGGGTGAGGCCTGGAGTTGGATGGTCTAGAGTCGACCGCCTTTACGTGTCTCGGGCGTACGTTTCCTGCGTCCCGGCGGCCTCCATGCGGCCGGTGCCGTGTTCGGACCACCATCTGGTGTGGGCGGAGCTCGCTTCGCTCCGCGCGAGGACGGGGTCCGCGTACTGACACTTTAACAACCGGCTGCTGGAGGACGTGCGGTTCCAGGACTCGTTCCGTCGATTCTGGTCCGACTGGAGAAGGAAGCAGGGGGGCTTCCCCTCCTTGAGGCTATGGTGGGACGTGGGCAAGGCTCACGTCCGCGTCTTCTGTCAAGAGTACGCGAGGGGGTCGACCAAGAGGCGGGCGGCCAGAGTCGGGCGCCTAGAAAAAGAGGCGCTCGACCTGGAAGCCCGTCTCGGTCAAGTCGTCCAGGACCCGGCCCTGCGGACGGTGTACGAAGCGAAGAAGGCCGCGCTGAAGGACCTGCAGCTCGTCGGGTCCCGAGGCGCGTTCGTGAGGTCGCGGATCCGGTTCCTGCGGGATCTGGACCGCGGCTCCCCCTTCTTCTACTCGCTGGAAAAAAGGCTGAGTGTCCGTAAGCAGCTCTTGACGCTGCTGGCCGACGACGGCTCTCTCGTCTCGGATCCGGAGGGCGTCAACAACAGGGCCCGTGAATATTACGGGGCTCTGTTCTCTCCGGATCCGTCCAGCGAGGAAGCGCGTAGGGTTTTGTGGGAGGACCTGCCGAAGGTCAGCCCGGAGTGCGCCGAAAATCTGGAAGCTCCGCTAAGCCTGGCGGAGCTGACCGGTGCCCTCGCCCGGCTCTCGAGGGGAAAATCACCGGGGCTGGACGGGCTGACCGTGGAGTTCCACAGGGCGTTCTGGGACGTCCTGGGGAGCGACTACGCGCGGGTCCTGGGGGAAAGTCTGGCGACCGGGGAGATGCCCCTCTCTTGGCGCAGGGCAGTCATCGTCCTGCTGCCTAAGAAGGGCGATCTCCGCCTCCTTAAGAACTGGCGCCCGGTCTCCCTCCTCAGCACGGACTACAAAATCTTCGCCAGGGCGATGTCTGCTCGCCTTGGTGCCGTGCTGGACCACATGATCCACCCCGACCAGTCCTACACGGTCCCGGGCCGGACAATCCACGATAACATCCATCTGGTCCGGGACCTCATCCATTGTTCCCAGGAGGCTGGTCTGTCGGTCGCCTTCCTATCCCTCGACCAAGAGAAGGCGTTCGACAGGGTGGATCACGACTATCTGCTCGGAACTCTGCGCGCTTTCGGGTTCGGGACGCATTTCGTCGCCCGGATCCGACTTTTGTATGCCGTCGCGGAGTGTCTGATTAAGGTTAACGGGTCCTTGACGGCGCCCCTTCGCTTTAGGAGAGGGGTGCGCCAGGGATGCCCCATGTCCGGCCAGTTATACGCCGTTTGCGTGGAGCCTTTCCTGCGCCTCTTGCGGACGAGGTTGACGGGACTGGCTCTGCAAGGGCCGGGCGTGGAGGTCGTCCTCTCGGCTTACGCCGATGACGTGCTCCTCGCGATAGAGGATCCCGCTGACCTGCGGAGGATGCGTGAGTGCCAGGCGATTTACTCGGCCGCGTCCTCCGCCAGGATCAACTGGGAGAAATGTTCCGGACTCCTGGTGGGTCAGTGGCGGGTGGACTCCCTGCCGGAGGAGCTCAGGCCTTTTGCCTGGAGCATGACCCATCTCCTCTATCTGGGAGTCTACCTTAGCCCCGACGAGGGAGCCTGGCCGGCGAACTGGCAGGAGCTGGAGGCCAAGGTCGCCGCTCGCCTAGGGCGCTGGACAGGACTACTCCGAGTGCTGTCCTACAGGGGTCGAGCGCTAGTCATAAACCAGCTGGTGGCCGCAATGCTGTGGTACCGGCTGGTCACTTTGACCCCTCCCCCTGCGTTTGTCGCCAAGATACAGAAGAAGCTGGTGGACTTCTTCTGGAACAACAGGAAGCACTGGGTCTCTGCTGCGGTCTTGAGTCTCCCGCTTGAGGAGGGCGGTCAGTCGTTGGTGTGCGTCAGCGCCCAGCTCGCGACTTTCCGTCTTCAGACCCTGCAGAGATACCTTTACGTCGAGCCCCCTCCTAGGTGGTGTGCTCTGGCGAGGTATTTCTTCCGCCAGCAGCGCGACCTCAATTATGACACGCAGCTCCTGTTTGTGAACTTGGGGGGTGCCAGGACCGCCCTCCGGGAGCTGCCTGTCTTTTACAGGGAACTCATCAGGGTCTGGAACAAAGTCTCCACCAAGCGCAGCTCTCCGCCGGCTGGAGTGGCGGCCGTCCTGCAGGAACCGCTGCTCGGGAATCCGTACCTCCACGGCCGAGGCTTTATGTGGCGGTCGGAAGAGAGGGCTGTGGCTGGTGAGGTGACCAGGGTCAGGGACCTGCTCGATGGCGGAGGAGCGGGCTGGATGGCGCCAGACACGCTGGCGCGGCGCCTAAATTCTGCCAACGTCCGCCACGCGGCCGATGCCATCGAGTCGCTAAAAACAGCTCTGGGCCCTGACTCCGTTAGGTGCATCGAGGAGGCTCAAGCACGTGGGGAGATCCCGTCCGAACTGACCCCCGTCCGGACGGAATTCCTCATCGGCGCCAAACCCCGGAACCTCCCTCGGGGGCCGGCGCCTCACAACTTGAGCCGCCTCGGGGAAATCCCCTCCGCGCCTTTCAGTTCCGCGCGGAGGGGTTTCCTGTACGGGCTGCTCCTGCACACCCTCAACTTTGCCATCCTCGCCGGCTGTCCGGACACGCCATGGCGTACCATCTTGCCGTCCGGAGGAGGCGGGGGTCCCCGATGGAGGGCACTCTACGCAGGGGTCCTCCCACTATTCATCGGGGACTTGGCCTGGAGGGTGGTGCACGGAGCAGTGCCGTGCAACAAATTTTTAAGCTGGTTCACGGACTCCCAGGCCGCCTGCAATTTCTGCGGTCTGGAGGAGTTCCATTATTTGAAGGGGCTGCTCCTGAAATTCTGGCTGCACTTCAGTCCCACTCTCCTGATCTTTGGGCACCCTGTGCGGAGGGGAGCGGGTAGGTCCGAAGGCCTCCTCGTAGGACTGCTCCTGGGCACGGCCAAGGGTGCCATCAGCCGGTCCAGGCAGCGGGCGGTCGAGGGGGTCGTTCAACCTGACTGCCTGCCTCTCTTCCGCTCTTACATCCGGTCCAGGGTGTCCTTGGAGATGGAGCACGCGGTGTCCACCGGTACGCTCGCGGCCTTCCGCGAGAGGTGGGCACCGGAGGGACTGGAGTGCATCATCACGCCCGGCAACCAAATTTTAATTTGATTTTACGTTTTTAAGTTTAATTTGTTTTAATTGCCGGTGCTTTTAGTGTCCCCCTTCCCTTTTATAGGGGGCACTGGGGAAAATTGTGATTTTAGTGCCCCAAAAAAAAAAAAAAAAGGGCCTTGTAAATGTCTGGAGTGTCACCCAGGTCGGGTGGCACCGTTTAATGTTTTATGTTTTCGCAGGTAAACTCAAAAGAGTTTCATGCAGAAGGACCCCCAGGTCCCTCTGCAGCACAGCATGTTGTAATTTCTCCCCATTCAAATAATATTTCCTTTTACTGTTTTTTTTCCCAAGGTGGATGACCTCACACTTTCCGACACTGTATTCCATCTGCCAAACCTTAGCCCATTCGCTTAACCTATCTAAATCTCTTTGCAGCCTTTCTGTGTCCTCTACACAACCCGCTTTCCCACTAATCTTTGTGTCATCTGCAAATTTTGTTACACTACACTCTGTCCCCTCTTCCAGGTCATCTATGTACATCGTAAACAGTTGTGGTCCCAGCACCGATCCCTGTGGCACACCACTAACCACCAATTTGCAACCCGAAAAGGACCCATTTATCTCGACTCTCTGCTTTCTGTTCGCCAGCCAATTCTCGATCCATGCTAATACATTTACTCTGACTCCGCGTACTTCTATCTTCTGCAGTAACCTTTTGTGTGGCACCTTATCGAATGCCTTTTGAAAATCTAAATACACCACACCCATCAGTACACCTCTATCCACCATGCTCGTTTTCTCCTCAAAGAATTCCAGTAAATTAGTTGAACATGATTTCCCCTTCATGAATCCATGCTGCGTCTGCTTGATTGCACTATTCCTATCTAGATGTCCCGCTATTTCAAGCATTTTCCCAACTACAGATGTTAAACTAACCGGCCTATAGTTACCTGCCTTTTGTCTGCCCCCTTTTTTAAACAAAGGCGTTACATTAGCTGCTTTCCAATCCGCTGGTACCTCCCCAGAGTCCAGAGAATTTTGGTACATTATAACGAATGCATCTGCTATAACTTCCGCCATCTCTTTTAATATCCTGGGATGCATTTCATCAGGACCAGGAGCGTTGCGAGACGTCTTTGTTCTGGGGATTAGACATGAGTGTCTCCTCCACAAGCTGCTATCCACTGAACCCACAGTCACTCTGATGCAAGCCATCACCATCAGCAGGGCATTTATGACCTCGACTTGCAGCACCAAGCACATGATACACACAGTCTCAAACCCGGCAGGCACTGTTCACAGGATAGCGCCCACCACGGACAAAACTGCAGACCGTGGCTCTGCCCAGGGCAGAGAGCACGGACCTCAGGGTCCTGAAACTCAGAGTCCGCCGAGGGGGGCTAATCGAGCAGCACCATGCTGGCGCGGCGGAGGAAGCCATGGAGCTCACCGGTGCAGGTTTGCAGAGTACACATGCAATGCCTGCCACACAAAAGGCCACCTTCAGCATATGTGTAAAAGAAATCTGACTCACCGTGTGGTTGAGGAGATGGTAGAGGGTCCATCTTCCAGCGAGGAGCAGGCAGAAGAAGATGAGGCGTTTGGACTGTATATGTGTACTGACGGTTCAGCCTCAGTGATTATGGAAATCAAGATTAACGGAGTCCCAGTGAGTATGGAAGTGAACACTGGATCGGGTTCATCGTTGATGAGTCAGGAAACCTTTGATAAACTGTGGGTCAACCCAGCTGCACAACCAAGATGGTCCCGATCACGGCAAAGCTGCATACCTACACCAAGGAACTGATACGTGTTCTTGGCAGAGCGGATGTGCAGGTATCTCACGGGGGCGAGATGCACGGTTTACCTTTGTGGGTCATTGCAGGCGATGGGCCAACGCTTCTCAGCAGGAGGTGGATGGGAAAGGTCTGTGGGAGCTGGAAAGACTCCTTTCCTCCACAGACTGCTGTTCCCCGGGTTCCCAAAGAGCAGCGCCAACCGAGCTGGAGGAGAAATCCCCACACAGACGAGCAGACCCTGGAAGAGAAGTTTTGTAGTTGCGGGCCGATCACTGAGGTGCGAGCCGGTGATGAACGGGAAATCCATCCATGGCCGACAAATCCAGGGGGGGCCTACGCGGAGAAAAAGTCGGGCGACGGTCGCGGCTACGGTGGAGGCCGGGACAGCGGCGGCGGTGGTGGTGGCGGCTACGGCGGCCGCAGGAGAGGCGGTAGTTACTGATATAATGGCAGGAGCGGAGACTACAGGAGAGGCGGAGGCTGAGGCGGTGGCAGGTATGACTAGGGAGAACGCGACAGCTACTCGGGTGGGTACAAGAGCCAGAGTGGCAGCAATCACGGAGGCTGCTCTCACAGGGATTATGACTGATCGAATCCAAAGAGCCACGATCAAATTGTCTTGGCCGTTTTCCTTTCTTCTTTCCTCTTTAATCCTTCTATTCCAGAGAGTAAAACGTCATGCCAGCGAGCTCAAGCTGGTGACAAAGGCAAGCAGAGCAACTAAAATGGCAGCGCCCAAGGGAAGCCTCGTGGGAACCACAAGATGGCGTCTTAAAAGGGAAATGCACCCAGGAGTCTTAAAAGGGCTTTACACCGTGGCGGGCCCCACAAAGAGACTTTTGTAAGGCAAGAGCGAGTCTAAATGAGCAATGTGATTTGTATGATGACGTGAGTTATGATAAGAGTTAATATTTTGATGCTGAATGGGTACTGTGTTTAAAATAAGGGCTATGTATTACGAAAAGAGTTACTACCACAAGGTACAGTAAAAGGGTAAATGGATCCGTGACTAACATGATTAATGGACCAATGCGATTCTCGATCTATGTGATTCATGCAATGGTTCAGCGGCTGCAGATGAGCCGCTAAGGCGATCACTTTCTGAGAACAGAGGCACCACACTAGTTGTGATATCCTGTCTCAGCGCAGCCCGTTACCTCGGGCAAAAATGGGCAGTATATCGCCACCGCACCTCACCCAGAGGAGCTGGGATTAAATAACTGTTCAGTGTACCTGCAACATCTGTATCACATATTATATGTACCATACAAATGTACTGTCCATGTATACCTGTTATCTGTTGGAGGTTATGCTTGTGTACTTCATCACCCATGTAAGGACTGCAAATACCATAGGCTTGCCCCGGATCGCAAGCATGACCTTTACAAGGGGGAGAAGAGGGAAGTGGATGGTCATGGACTTCATAGACTCACATTCACAAATCAACCAGGACGAACAAGGCCGAGGTCACCGGCAATGGCTTTTGGAACTGGGGGTGGTGGGGGTGGGGGGGAGAGTGATATGTTATGTATTGTCCAGGTAAATTAAATATATAAGCACAATGGTGCGCCACAGAGGGCACTGTGGTAGGCGACCTGAAGGTACCTGCAAGACAGAGTATAAAAGGCTGCCCACCACACCTGAGAGGCACTCTGGAGTTACACAATAAAGGACTAAGGTCACAGCAGACTGCGTGGAATCAGTGATTTGAGTGCTGCATACCCTACAATTTTAACATGGAGTGGGTCTCAGGCAGGTGGTGGCACAGGATGAGTATGAAATGCAACTAGTGGCATAAATTTCAAACCTGGGGCATTTTAACCCCTGGGCATCGTTTACATACGGATCAGTTGCCCGCCTAGAATGGGCAGAAAGTGTCAGCTGGCCAACAGGCAGGAAAGAAAGTTTGAACTGCCCGGAAGCACTACAGAAAAGCTCACCAATGTAGGAACATAGTGGTCATGTTACTGGACTAGTAATCCAGAGGCCGGGACTAATGATCCAGAGACGTGAGTTCAAATCCCACCACAGCAGCTGGGAAATTTAAATTCAGTTAATTAAATAAATCTGGAATAAAAAGCTAGTATCAGTAATGGTGACCATGAAACTATCGGATTGTCATAAAAACCCATCTGGTTCACTAATGTCCTTTAGGGAAGGAAATCTGCCGTCCTTACCTGGTCTGGCCGATATGTGACTCCAGGCCCACAGCAATGTGGTTGACTTTTAACTGCCCTCTGAAATGGCCAAGCAAGTCGCTCAGTTGTAACAAACTGCTACGAAAAATAATAATAAGGATAAAACCGGACGGAATACCTGGCATCGACCGGCTTTAAACACGACAATGACACACCCAGCCCAGTCGACACTGCAAAATCCTCCTCACCAACATCTGAGGACTTGTGCCAAACTTGGGAGAGCTGTCCCACAGACTAGTCAAGCAACAGCCGAACATAGTCATACTCACAGAATCATACCTTTTAGCCAATGTCCCAGACTCCTCCATCACCATCCCTGGATATGTCCTGTCCCACCGGCAGGATAGACCCACCAGGGGTGGCGGCGCAGTGGTATACAGTCGGGAGGGAGTAGCCCTGAGAGTCCTCAACATTGACTCTTGACCCCAAGTCTCATGGCTTCAGGTCAAGCATGGGCAAGGAAACCTCCTGCTGATTACCACCTACCGCTCTCCCTCAGCCGATAAATCAGTACTCCTCCATGTTGAACACCACTTGGAAGAAGCACTGAGAGTAGCAAGGGCACAAATGTCCATCACCAGTGTGGCTCGGTAGCACCACTACTGACCGAGCTGGCCGAGTCCTGAAGGACATAACTGCCAGACTGGACTTGCGACAAGTGGTGAGAGAATCAACATGAGGGAAAAAACAACTTGACCTTGTCCTCACCAATCTACCTGTCGCAGATGCATTTGTCCATAATAGCATTGGTAGCAGTGACCACCACACAGTCCTTGTGGACACGAAATCTCATCTTCATACTCAGGACACGCTCCATCGCATTGTGTGGTACTACCACCATGCTAAATGAGATAGATTCAGAACAGATCTAGCAACTCAAAGCTGGGCATCCATGAGGCACTGTGGGCCATCAGCAGCAGCAGAATTGTATTCCATTACAATCTGCAACCTCATGGCCTGGCATATCCCTCACTCTACCATTACCATCAAGCCAGGGGACTAACCCTGGTTCAATGAGGAGTGTAGAAGAGCATGCCAGGAGTAGCACCAGGTGTACCTAAAAATAAGATGCCAACCTGGGAAATCTGCAAAACAGGACTATATGAATGCTAAAAAGTGGAATCAGCATGCTATAGACAGGGTTAAGCGATTCTACAATCAACGGATCAGATCAAAGCTCTGAAGTCCTGCCACATCCAGTCGTGAATAGTGGTGGACCATTAAGCAACTAACGAGAGGAGCAGGCTCCATGAACATCCCCATCCTCAATGATGGTGGAGCCCAGCACGTGAGTGCAAAAGACAAGGCTGAAGCATTTGCAACCATCTTCAGCCAGAAATGCCGAGTGAATGATTCATATCAGCATCCTCCTGAGGTCCCCACCATTACAGAAGCTGATGTCCTGTCCACAAAAAACAAGAGAAGACAAATCCAATCCGACCAATTACCGCCCCATCAGTCTGCACTCAATCATCAGCAAAGTGAATGAAGGTTTCGTCGACAGTGCTATCAAGCGGCACATACTCACCAATAACTTGCTCACCGATGCCCAGTTTGATTTCCGCCAGGACCACTCAGCTTCAGACCTTATTACAGCCTTGGTCCAAACATGGAAAAAAAAGAGCTGAATTTCAGAGGTAAGGTGAGAGTGACTGCCCTTGACATCAAGGCAGCATTTGACCAAGTGTGGTATCAAGGAGCCCTAGTAAAATTGAAGACAATAGGAATCAGGGGGAAAACTCTCCACTGGCTGGAGTCATACCTAGCACAAAGGAAGATGGTTGTGGTGGTTGGAGGTCAATCACCACAGTCCCAGGACATCGCTGCAGGTGTTCCTCAGAGCAGTGTCCGAGGCTCAGCCACCTTCAGCTGTTTTATCAATGACCTTCCGTCAATCATAAAGTCAGAAGTGGGGATGATGTGGTAAGGACGTGGTAACAGGGCATTTAGAAAATAATAATAGGATTGGGCAGAGTCAACACAGATTTATGAAAGGGAAATCATGTTTGACAAATCTGTTTGAGTTTTTTGAGGTTGTAACTAGTAGAATAGATAAGGGGGAACCAGTGGATATAGACTATTTGGATTTTCAGAAGGCATTCGATAAGGTGCCCCACAAGAGGTTATTAAACAAAATTAGGGCTCATGGGATTGGGGGTAATACACTAGCATGGATTGAGGATTGGTTAATGGACAGAAACGGGTCATTTTCAGGTTGGCAGGTTGTAACTAGTGGAGTGCCACAAGGATCAGTGCTTGGGCCCCAGCTATTCACAATCTATATCAATGATTTGGACGAGGAGATCAAATGTAATATATCCAAGTTTGCTGATGATACAAAGCTAGGTGGGAATGTAACTTGTGAGGAGGATGCAAAGAGGCTTCAAGGGAATATAGACAGGCTTAGTGAAGGACAAGATCATGGCAAATGGAATAAAATGGGGAGAAATGTGAAGTTATCCACTTTGGTAGGAAAAATAGAAAAGCAGAGTATTTTTCAAATGGTGAGAGATTGGGAAATATTGGTGTTCAGAGGGATCTGGGAATCCTTGTACATGAATCACTGAAAGTTAACATGCAAAAACAACAAGCAATTAAGAAAGAAAATGGTATGTTGGCCTTTATTACAAGATAATTTGAGTATAAGAGTAAAAATTGCAATTATATAGGACCCTGATGAGACCACACCTGGAGTATTATGTACAGTTTTCGTCTCCTGCACATAAGGAAGGATATACCTGCCATAGAGGGAGTGCAACAAAGGCTCACCAGACTAATTCCTGGGATGGGGGGATTGTTATATGAGCAGAGTTTGAGCAGACTAGGCCTATATTCCCTAGAATTTAGAAGAATGAAAGGTGAGCTCATTGAAACATACAAAATTTTTACAGGGCTTGACATGGTAAATGCAGGGAGGATGTTTCCTCTTGCTGGGGAGTCTAGAATCAGGGGTCACAGTCTCAGAATAAGGGGCTGGCAATTTAAGACTGAGATGAGGAGAAACTTCTTCACTCAGAGGGTGGTGAATCTTTGGAATTCTCTACCCCAGAGGGCTGTGGAGGCTGAGTCTTTGAGTATATTCAAGATGGAGATCGGTAGATTTTTGAATATTAAGGGAATCATAAGAACATAAGAACATAAGAATTAGGAACAGGAGTAGGCCATCTAGCCCCTCGAGCCTGCTCAGCCATTTAAAAAGATCATGACTGATCTGGCCGTGGACTCAGCTCCACTTACCCGCCCGATCCCCGTAACCCTTAATTCCCTTAATGGTTAAAAATCTATCTATCTGTGATTTGAATACATTCAATGAGCTAGCCTCAACTGCTTCCCTGGGCAGATAATTCCACAGATTCACAACCCTCTGGGAGAAGAAATTCCTTCTCAACTCGGTTTTAAATTGGCTCCCCCGTATTTTGAGGCTGTGCCCCCTAGTTCTAGTCTCCCCGACCAGTGGAAACAACCTCTCTGCCTCTATCTTGTCTATCCCTTTCATTATTTTAAATATAAGATCACCCCTCATCCTTCTGAACTCCAATGAGTAAAGACCCAGTCTACTCAATCTATCATCATAAGGTAACCCCCTCATCTCTGGAATCAGCCTAGTGAATCGTCTCTGTACCCCCTCCAAGGCTAGTATATCCTTCCTTAAGAAAGGTGACCAAAACTACACGCAGTACTCCAGGTGCGGCCTCACCAATACCCTGTACAGTTGCAGTAGGACCTCCCTGCTTTTGTACTCCATCCCTCTTGCAATGAAGGCCAACATTCCATTCGCCTTCCTGATTACCTGCTGTACCTGCAAACTAACTTTTTGGGATTCATGCACTAGGACCCCCAGGTCCCTCTGCACCGCAGCATGCTGTAATTTCTCCCCATTAAAAAATATTCCCTTTTACTGTTTTTTTTTCCAAGGTGGATGATCTCACATTTTCCGACATTGTATTCCATCTGCCAAACCTTAGCCCATTCGCTTAACCTATCTAAATCTCTTTGCAGTCTCTCTGTGTCCTCTACACAACCCGCTTCCCCACTAATCTTTGTGTCATCTGCAAATTTTGTTACACTACACTCTGTCCCCTCATCCAGGTGATCTATGTATATTGTAAACAGTTGTGGTCCCAGCACCGATCCCTGTGGCACACCACTAACCACCGATTTCCAACCTGAAAAAGACCCATTTATCCTGACTCTCTGCTTTCTGTTAGCCAGCCAATTCTCTATCCATGCTAATACATTTCCGCTGATCCGCGTACCTTTAT
The DNA here is from genome assembly GCF_044704955.1 of Pristiophorus japonicus. NCBI lineage: Eukaryota > Metazoa > Chordata > Chondrichthyes > Pristiophoridae > Pristiophorus > Pristiophorus japonicus. Next base: position 125,401,679 of record NC_091990.1, on the reverse strand, counting down.
CTTCTGCAATTACCTTTTGTGTGGCACCTTATCGAATGCCTTTTGGAAATCTAAATACACCACATCCATCGGTACACCTCTATCCACCATGCTCGTTATATCCTCAAAGAATTCCAGTAAATTAGCTAAACATGATTTCCCCTTCATGAATCCATGTTGCGTCTGCTTGATTGCGCTATTCTTATCTAGATGTCCCGCTATTTCTTCCTTAATGATAGCTTCAAGCATTTTCCCCACTACAGATGTTAAACTAACCAGTCTATAGTTACCTGCCTTTTGTCTGTCCCCTTTTTTAAACAGAGGCGTTACATTAGCTGCTTTCCAATCCACTGGTACCTCCCCAGAGTCCAGAGAATTTTGGTAGATTATAACGAATGCATCCGCCATCTCTTTTAATACCCTGGGATGCATTTCATCAGGACCAGGGGACTTGTCTACCTTGAGCCCCATTAGCCTGTCCAGCACTACCTCCCTAGTGATAGTGATTGTCTCAAGGTCCTCCCTTCCCACATTCCCGTGACCAGCAATTTTTGGCATGGTTTTTGTGTCTTCCACTGTGAAGACCGAAGCAAAGTAATTGTTTAAGGTCTCAGCCATTTCCACATTTCCCATTATTAAATCCCCCTTCTCATCTTCTAAGGGACCAACATTTACTTTAGTCACTCTTTTCCTTTTTATATATCGGTAAAAGCTTTTACTATCTGTTTTCATGTTTTGCGCAAGTTTACTTTCGTAATCTATCTTTCCTTTCTTTATTGCTTTCTTAGTCATACTTTGCTGTCGTTTAAAATTTTCCCAATCTTCTAGTTTCCCACTGAGCTTGGCCACCTTATACGCATTGGTTTTTAATTTGATACTCTCCTTTATTTCCTTGGTTATCCACATCTAGTTATCCCTTCTCTTACCGCCCTTCTTTTTCACTGAAATATATTTTTGTTGAGCACTATCAAGGGATATTAGGACAGTGCAGGAAAGTGGAGTTGAGGTAAAAGGTCAGCCATGATCTTATTGAATGGTGGAGCAGGCTCGAGGGGCCGAATGGCCTACTCCTGCTCCTAATTCTTATGTTCTTATGACTGCATAGTGTTCAGTTCCATTCGCAACTCCTCAGATAATGAAGCAGCCCATGCCCGTGTGCAGCAAAATCTGAACCACATTCAGGCTTGGACTGATAATTGGCAAGTAATAAACAAGTGCCAGGCAATGACTATCTCCAACAAGTGAGAATCTAACCACCACCCCTTGATATTCAATGGCATTCCCATTGCTGAATCCCCGTCCATCAATATCCTGGATGTCTCCATTGACCAGAAACTTAACTGGACCAGCCACATAAATACTGTGGCAACAAGAGCAGGTCACAGGCTGGGTATTCTGTGACAAGTATCTCAACTCCTGACTCCCCATCGCCTTTCCACCATCTACAAGGCACAATTCAGGAGTGTGATGGAATACTCTCCACTTGTCTGGATGAGTGCAGCTCCAACAACATTCAAGAAGCTTAGCACAATCTAGGACAAAGCAGCCCACTTGATTGGCACCCCATCCACCACCTTCAACATTCACTCCCACCACCACCAGCGTACTGTGGCTGCAGTGTGTACCATCTACAAGCTGCACTATAACAACTTGCCAAGGCTTCGTCAACAGCACCTCCCAAATCTGCGACCTCTACCACCTAGAAGGAGCAGCAGGCGCGTGGAACACCATCACATCCAAGTTCCCCTCCAAGTCACACACCATCCTGACTTGGAAATATATCGCTGTTTCTTCCTCGTCGCTGTGTCAAAATCCTGGAACTCCTTCCCTAACAGCACTGTGGAAGTACCCTCACCACACAGACTGCAGCATTTCAAGAAGGTAGCTCACTACCACCTTCTCAAGGGCAATTAGGGATGGGCAATAAATTCTGGTCTTGCCAGCAACACCCACACTGCAAGAATGAATGAAAAAAAAGTCCTTGTGGCCTGCTTGCTAACTTTCTCTCTTGGCGTTTAGTCATTTTCTACTACAATTGCACATTCCAAAAGTAGATTAACAAATTTAAGACATTCGTACAGATTCAATGAATCAGGAGCTGCCTGACAAATGTTAACGGATTATTATTATAATTGGCATTTTTTTGCTGTTGCTGCTGATGAGACAGTACTCTCAGGAAGCACACATTTCTAAGACACACATTAATCTTGACAAACAATAAGCAACTCCCCTCATTTTTTCAAAGCATACGAGTGTCACTTTCAGTCTTCCTTCAGTAATGTCTGTAGACTTTGGTCACCTTAAGCTGTCAATTGACCTACGTGCCACGGGGCTGCAAAACACCTCTTCAGCAATTGCCACCCAGTCCCTGAATACCTATTAATTGCCATTTAGTCAATCGATTGAACTTTGTAAGCTTTAGATAAGCAAAACTCCTGCTTAGTGCAGGACAGACCAAATATATCACAAAGAACATCATCAGATTTGCACATTTAGGACACATTTTATTGTACGTGGTGGATTAATAGATATATGGGCTGTGGATGGGCCCAGGAAACCGGTGGGCTAGTGATCCCGGCAACTGCACCTGTTTCGCAGCCGCCGGTGATGCCCACAGCTGACCTCACTGGACTACGTGGGGGTCAGGGAGAGGTCACCTAATTTAAATCTCCCTGGTGGTCAACCCAGACTGTTCACAACCTTGGTGTCATATTTGACCCTGAAATGAGCTCTCGACCATTTCTCCGCGCCATCATTAAGACCGCCTATTTCTACCTGCGTAACTTCGCCCGACTTCGCTCTTGCCTCAGATCATCTGTTACTGAAGCTCTCATTCATGCCTTTGTTACCTCTAGACTTGACTATTCCAACGCATTCCTGGCTGGCCTCCCTCGTTCTACAAACTAGAGGTGATCCAATACTCGGCTGCCCGTGTCCTAACTCGCCCCAAGTCCTGTTCACCCATCACCCCTGTGCTCGCTGACTTGCATTGGCCCCTGGTTAAGCAACGCCTCGATTTCAAAATTCTCATCCTTATTTTCAAATCCCTCCATAGCCTCGCCTCTCCCTATCTCTGTAATCTCCTTCAGCCCCACAACTCCCCCGAGACATCTGTGCTCCTCTAATTCTGCCCTATTGAGCATCCCTGATTGTAATCATTCAAACATTGGTGGCCTTGCCTTCTGTTACCTAGGCCCCAAGCTCTGGAATTCCCTGCCTAAACCTTGCCGCCTCTCTACCTCTCTTTCCTCCTTCAAAATGCTCCTTAAAACCTACTTCTTTGACCAAGCTTTTGGTCACCTACCCTCATTTCTCCTTATGTGGCTCCATGTCAATTTTTAAAAATCTCACAATACTCTTGTGAAGTGCCTTGAGAGGTTTCACTGTGTTAAAGGTGCTATATAAATACAAGTCGTTGTTGTATCTTGAGTGGGCCACCTTTCTCCTCCACCCCCAAGACTGCACACTGCAGTGTAGTGAGCCATGGAGAAGGGTTGCTTGCCCCAAACTAAAAAGAAGAGCAAAGTCAGGGTGGGGGTGGAGGGGCGGTAGTGGATATAAAAATATCTCTCAACTCTATCTTCAGAGGTTTAGACTATAGTCCTTTGCCTGGATCCCAAAGGTGGGCTAAAAAAACAGTCATCAGGAGGATGATACAGGCCTCCTCACTGTGTGTACTGCACACCAAACCTGCCCCAACCTACCAACAGCCCATACCTGATATGGAACTGCTTGATGCTGACACTGGGTTCCATTAATCAGCATCTGAAATGGTTTTGCATTCATGCAAGAAGTAATAGTATTGTTGGCCTCATGGAGAAAAAGGACAATTTGAAGCCGCACTCTGATCAAATACAGAGATTGACTGCTTCGCCACAGTTCAACTGTAACACATTAATCCAATGTTTGATTTGAGATAACATCGGAATAAATATATTGGCTCATCAAACTAGAGGATGTATCTCATTTTATTTCAAAAATATTTCCTTTCTTGAAGTGTTGAACTGAAGGACGAGGAGGAAGCTTCTGATGATGGAACAGACCTGTCTTAGATTAAAATCGCAGATTGTCGGAGATATAACATTCCTATTCCATGTGGTTCAATCTGCTTTTCCTTCTGTGTGGTATAATATTCCTGATGTTCTTTGCAGCATGATGAACCTTTCGATGTACAAGTTGGTATTAGAATGATCGAAGTTTACAGCACAGAAAGAGGTTGTTCGGCCCATCATGTCTGTAACGGCTCCTTTGCTGGAGCAATCCAAAACGAATCCCACTAGTCTCTCCCCATAGGCCAGTAATTGAGTAAATTTGCCAGAATTTAAACAGAGGCAGTGTCAATGTCGAGACAAGTTGCTCTGAAATTCCTGGAGCATCGCTCTGCCACTGGAAGTGCAATTGGGTAGAACTACCTGCCACCAATGTGACCGGATCTTGGGAATAGGGTCAGCCTTGGCTCAGTTGGTAGCACTCTCACCTCTGAGTCTGAAGGTTGTGGGTTCAAGCCCCACTTCAGAGACTTGAGCACATAATTAGGACTGATGCTCCAGTGCAGTGCTGAGGGAGTGCTGTACTGTTGGAGGTGGCACCTTTCAGATGAGACATTAAACTGAGGCCCCATCTGCCCTCTCAGGCAGACATAAAAAATCCCATGGCACTAGCTGAGGAAGAGCTGGGGAGTTTGCCCACACAAGTCCCCCTGCCCCCAAACCTGACCACAGATTTAAGGTGATTGTCAGAAGAACCAAAGGTGACATGAGGAAAATCTTTTTTACGGAGCGAGTGGTTAGGATCTGAAATGCACTGCCTGAGAGGGTGGTGGAGGCAGATTCAATCGTGGCTTTCAAAAGGGAATTGGATAAGTATCTGAAGGAAAAAAATTGCAGAACTACGGGGAAAGGGCAGGAGAGTGTGACTAGCTGAAGTGCTCTTGCAGAGAGATGGCACGGGCTCGATGGGCCGAAAAGCCTCCTTCTGTGCTGTAACCATTCAATGAGTCTATGATTATAAATCCAATGTTTCAGTTATAGCTAAAATACAACAGAATGAATCGCTACATCAATGTTAAAAACAATAAGTTTCTGAAGCTTACTATGTGGCTGAAGTCCTGGACTCTCAGGAATCTTTTTTTTATATATTATCACTCAGCCCATGCTCCTTTCTCCAGATGCGCTTCTCCCCATTCCCTTGTCTGAACCCGGCCAACATAAAACTCAATTTTTCATTCTGCACATTTCCCTATCAATGGAGATGTGCTGTACCCAGGCTGCCCTGCACAGCAGAATACGCTCTATCTCTATTGGTGGAATTTAATACTAAGGTGTAGCTGGGGCTCATTGCCCAAGAAGGGAGAGGAGGGAGTGTGTCCTGGTACAGAATAATACTTTTATTGCTGAATCTTTTGAAACAGCAGCAATTTTCAAGCTCCAGTTCTCACCGCAGTGTGCGTTGCTTTCTTCTCCCAAACCCTAAATCACAAAGTTGTGATCTCTCATTCTCCTTACTTCCCATCTCAAATGCCATGTGATCAAATATCACATGGTCAAACGTCGTGTGACCACATGTCCCGTGCAGAAATATCACGTGATCAAATATCACACTATCAAATTTCCAGGAATACATCCAGCCAGAGTTGGCATCCCAAATCACAGCCTTTTGCGAGAGCAGAACTAGGAGAAAATCATAGGGGGACAAAAGCAAAAACTGAAAGCTATAATTTGGTCCTGTGAATGGTAACGAGGTGCCAAAGGAATTGAATATTTCTTGGTTGGGAGAGGACATTCTAACACCTCTCCATTCATCGAGAATGACTTAGTGTATTGCAATGTGTTGAAATCGCGAGTTAGGAGTGAAGTGACAATTTGTAATCAATAATCTAACCTGGCACAGCAGTGGCTGATCTGATAAGTTCTGTCCTCTTATTCCAGGCAAGTGCGCCTCACAAACTCGGCTTTTTTGTGTACAGACTACCACCTAGTGGTCAAGGTGACATATTAATGATCAAGAAGTTGGTAAAACAATTAGCAAAAAGGTTTCTGGTGAACATCAATAGCTTTTACATCCTTTCAGGCAATTTGTTATTCTAGATAATTAATGGCAAGTGTACTTATCTGAGAAATACCACCAGTAAAGTAATTCCAGCACAAGTAGTCATTACCAAACAATAACTCGCAGTCCTACCTGAGGTTCTCTGATCAGGAAGATTAATCTCAAATAGCAACTTTTTCCAGAATTCTGGAAATGTTCTTCTCAACAAATAGAAACTTCAATCTAGTCATCAGGAATCTCTTGTTAAGGTGAACAGAAGGAATTAGGAGCAGGAGTAGTCCATACGACCCCTCGAGCCTGCTCCATCACTTAATAAGGACTTCCGCTTTAATGTATGACTCGCAACAATAATTTTGTTTTTGAGAAAAGGCAGTTAAGACGGGACATGATCAAGGTTTGTGAAGTAAAAATTTGCATTTATATAGTGCTTTTCATGATCTCAGGATGTCGCAAAGCGCTTTGCAGCCAATGAAGTACTTTTGGAGTGTAGGCACTGTTGTAATGTGGGAAAATCGGCAGCCAACTTGTGCACAGCAAGCTCCCATAAACAGCAATGTAATAATGACCAGAGAATCTGTTTTTGTTATCTTGATTGAGGGATGAATATTGGCCTTAACACCGGGGAGAACTCCCCTTCTCTTCTTTGAAATAGTGCTATGGGATCTTTTACATCCACCTTAGAGGGCAGACAGGGCCTAGTTTAACATTTCATCCAAAAAATGGCACCCCTGACAGTGCAGCACTCTACCAGTACTGCACTGGAGTGTCAGCTTAGATTTATGTGCTCAAGTTTCTGGAGTGCAACTGGAGTTAACCCACAACCTTCTGACTCAGAGGTGAGTGTGCTACTCACTGAGCCACAGCTGACACTATGTACTAAATGGAGTCAATATTGTGGTTGCGAGCAGGACTTTGAGAACAAGAGTAGTGTAATATTAACAAGCTACAGGCAAAACTTCAATGTAGGGGGCATGATTAAGAAGTTTACAGATGATACAAAAATTGGCCGTGTGGTTGATAGTGGGGAAGAAAGCTTTAGACTGCAGGAATATATCAATGGACTGGTCAGATGGGCAGAAAATTGCTCAATGGAATTCAATCTGGAAAAGTGTGAGATAATGCATTTGGGGAGGGCTAACAATGCAAGGGAATACACAATAAATGGTAGCATACTGAAAAATATAGAGGAACAGAGGTACCTTGGAGTGCATATCCACAGATCCCTGAAGGTAACAGGACAGGTAGATAAGGTGGTTAAGAAGACATACAGAATACTTTCCTTTATTAGCTGAGGCATAGAATATAAAAGCAGAGAGATTAGGCTGGAACTGTATAAAACACTAATTAGGCCACAGCTACAGTACTGTATAGCAAGACCATCAACAGGCCAGGACCATTGGAGGGAGCAGTGTGCGGTGGCATACCACTGCAGGGAGCAGCGCTTGCTGCTGTAGGAGGGCGATGGCTGGGACGCCAGGTCGCTGATTGCAGTGCGGGCAGGCACAGCAGCAGGGGCGAAGGAGCTGTAAGAGCTTGTAGATGGAAGTGACCAGGGCCCAGGAGAGGTGTGAGTTTGGGGCTCAGAAGAGGCGAGGGCCCAGGAGCAGCACGGGCCAGCCCACACTGCGATATGTGTGTGCACTAGGTCCGTGCAGCAGAGCTGGTCTCCAGTCGTCTTGGTTAATCCTTGCCACTGGACCAAGACCAGACTCTGTCAAGCCTGTGTGGTGACTGGTGTGCAACGGCCACCACACATTAAAAAAAATCCACGCACAGGCATCTTCCACTCTTCAAGATGTAGTTCAGGATCTGGAATATTAGGTCCTTCATTGAAACACCTGTGAACTCATCCCTTTTTGGTGTGGAAGCAAGTCATCCTCTCTTCGAGGGACTGCCTATGACGATGATGACTGTGTACAGTTCTGCTCAGCATATTACAGGGAAGATGTGAGTTAGAATCATAGAATCATAGAAATTTACAGCACAGAAGGAGGCCATTTTGGCCCACCTTGTTCATGCCGGCAGACCAAGAGCTATCCAGCCTAATCCCACTTTCCAGCTCTTGGTCCATAGCCCTGTAGGTTACAGTACTTTAAGTGCACATCCAAGTATATTTTAAATGTGGTGAGGCTTTCTGTCTCTGTTATGTATTTAACCACTTGTAACCTGTATTAAACTACCACCAGAGGGCCTACCTGTTGGAGTCCCAAGGGATCCCAGCATCCCTTGGGAGCACGGTGTATAAGCAGGTCACCCACGAGGTACCTGCACTCTGGAGTTGCATTAAAGGAGCTAAGGTCACACTTGCTCATTGTACACAGTACTCAGCTTCATCCTTTATTATGAGCTTAACAACTGGCGATGAGGCAATGAACAACCGCATGAAAATGCAAAGAACAGTTGGTATCCTGGAGAAGTTTGCAGAAGGGGATGATTGGGAGGCCTTCATGGAGAGACTCAACCAATACTTTGTGGCCGACGAGCTGGAAGGGAACGAGAACGCTGCCAAATGAAGGGCGATCCTCCTAACTGTCTGTGGGGCTGTGGCCTCATGAAGAATCTCCTAGCTCCGGCAAAACCAATAGAGAAATCCTACGAAGAATTGTGTATGCTGCTCTGGGAGCACCTAAATCCTAAGGAAAACGTTTTGATGGCGAGATATCGGTTCTACACATGTCAACGATCAGAGGCGCCTCGCAGGACATTGTGAATTTGGGGGATTTCTCGAACAAATGCTCAGAGACTTTTTTGTACTGGGCATTGGCCATGAGACAGTCCTTCGCAAACTATTGACTGTAGACACTCCGAATCTAAGTAAAGCCATAACGATAGCCCAGGCATTTATGTCCACCAGCGACAACACCAAACAGATTTCGCAGAGTAAAGAAGTTTTGGCCAGTACTGTGCATAAAGTAACGTCGGTTTCAAGCAGAAATATACATGGCAGAACGTACACGCCGGCTCTGCACAACCTCAGATGACCCAGAGTCCGCCATCAATCGTTAATGCAAGGCAGTTAACACCTTGTTGGCGCTGTGGAGGTAATCATCGGCCCCATCAATGCCGCTTCAAGCACTATGCGTGCAACAATTGCAGAACAATGGGACACCTCCAGCGAATATGCAGGCGAGCTGCAAACCCTGCAAACCCTGCAAACCACCACGTTGCAGAGGAAAATCGATCCACTAGGGATCAGACTGAATTGGAGGGGGCAGAAGTATTCGGGGTACACACATTCACTACGAAATGTCCATCAATAATGCTGAAAGTTGAACTGAACGGAATTCCAGTATCTATGGAACGGGACACGGGTGCGAGTCAGTCCATAATGAGTAAAAAGGCATTCAACAGGTTGTGGGGCAAAAAGACACACAGGCCCAAGCTCAGCCCCATTCACACCAAACTAAGGACTTACACCAAGGAACTAATTCCTGTAATTGGCAGTGCAGAAGTCAAAGTCTCCTATGATGGAGCAGTACACGAACTCCCGCTGTGGATTGTGCCAGGGGATGGCCCCACATTGTTTGGCAGAAGCTGGCTGGGAAAAATCCGCTGGAACTGGGACGACATCGAGCACAGTCGACGATGCCTCATGTGCCCAGGTTCTGAGCAAGTTCCCATCGTTCCTCGAGCCAGGCATTGGAAGCTTCTCAGGGGCGAAAGTGCAGATCCATTTGGTTCCCGGTACGCAACCCATCCACCACAAGGCATGGGCAGTACCGTACATGATGCGTGAGAAAGTAGAAATTGAGCTGGACAGGCTACAGTGAGAAGGCATCATCGCACCGGTGGGCTAGTCTGATTGTCCCGGTACTTAAAGAGGACAGCACGGTTAGAATTTGTGGGGACTATAAAGTAACGATTAACCGTTTTTCGCTACAGGACCAGTACCGCTACCCAAGGTAGACGACCGTTTTGCGACTCTGGCTGGAGGGAAGACATTCACCAAGCTGGACCTGACCTCGGCCTACTTGATGTAGGAGTTGGAGAAGTCTTCGAAAGGCCTCACCTGCATCAACACACACAAAGGTCTGTTCATCTATAACAGGTGCCCGTTCGGGATTCGGTCGGCCACAGCAATCTTCCAATGGAACATGGAGAGCCTGCTAAAGTCAGTTCCTCGCACAGTGGTTTTCCAGGACAACATACTGGTTACTGGTCGGGACACCACTGATCACTTGAGGAATCTGGAAGAGGTTCTTAGTCGGTTGGATCGCGTGAGGCTCAGGTTGAAACGCTCAAAGTGCGTTTTCCTGGCGCAGAAGGTCGAGTTTTTGGGAAGAAGAATCGCAGTAGATGGCATCAGACCCACCGATGCCAAGACGGAGGCCATCAAGAACGTGCCGAGACCACAGAACGTGACGGAGCTGCGGTCGTTCCTGAGACTCCTTAACTATTTCGGTAATTTCCTACCTGGGTTAAGCACCCTGCTAGAACCCCTACATGTGCTACTGCGCAAGGGAGACGACTGGGTATGGGGGAATTCACAGGAGGCTGCCTTTAAGAAAGCCAGAAATCTGTTGTGTTCAAACAAACTGCTTGTCCTGTATAACCCTTGTAAAAGATTAGTGTTAGCTTGCGATGCATTGTCATACGGGGTCGGGTGTGTGTTACAACAGGCTAACGAATCAGGGATAGAAACATAGAAACATAGAAAATAGGTGCAGGAGTAGGCCATTCGGCCCTTCGGATCTTGCAACCGGTCGTGTATGCATCCAGAAGTTTGTCCAAGGCCGAAAGTGCCTACAGCATGATTAAAAAAGAGGCTCTGGCGTGCGTTTACGGGGTAAAAAAAATGCACCAGTACTTATTTGGCCTCAAGTTTGAGCTTGAAACTGACCACAAGCCGCTCATATCGTTCAATGAGAGCAAAGGGATTAACACCAATGCCTCTGCCCGCATCCAAAGATAGGCGCTCATGCTGTTGGCATACAACTATATAATCCGCCACAGACCAGGCACAGAGAACTGTGCATATGCTCTCAGTACGCTGCCATTGCCCACCACCGGGGTGGAAATGGCACAGCCAGTGGACTTGCTAATGGTCATGGAGGCATTCGAGAACGAAAACTCCCCCATTACAGTCCGCCAGATCAGGACCTGGACCAGCCAGGATCCTTTACTGTCCTTGGTAAAAAACTGTGTCCTGCATGGGAGCTGGTCCAGTGTCCCAGTAGAGATGCAGGAGGTGATTAAGCCATTCCATAGGTGCAAAGCTGAAATGTCCTTGCAGGCGGACTGTCTGTTGTTGGGCAATCGCGTGGTCTTGCTCAAGAAAGGCAGAGATACGTTCATTTGTGAACTGCACAGCACCCATCCGGGCATTGTAATGATTAAAGCCATAGCCAGATCCCATGTGTGGTGGCCCGATATCAATTCAGATTTAGAGTCATGCGTGCACCAGTGCAACACTTGCTCTCAGCTGAGCAAAGCACCCAGAGAGGCACCACTAAGTTTGTGGCCGTGGCCGTGGCCCTCTAAATTTTGGTCAAGGATCCACGTGAACTATGCGGGCCCATTTCTGGGCAAAATGTTTTTGGTTGTCGTGCACGCTTACTCAAAATGGATTGAATTGCAATAATGTCTGTAAGCATGTCCATGGCCACTATTGAAGGCCTACGAGCCATGTTTGCCATGCATGGCTTGCCTGATGTGCTAGTCAGTGACAATGGGCCATACTTCACCAGTGCTGAATTCAAAGAATTCATGACCCGCAATGGGATCAAACACGTCACATCTGCCCCATTCAAGCCCGCATCCAACGGCCAGGCAGAACGGGCAGTTCAGACCATCAAGCAAAGCTTGAAATGTGTGTCGGAAGGCTCCCTGCAGACTCGGCTGTCCCGAGTGCTGCTCAGCTACCGTACCAGAGCCCACTTACTCACCGTGGTTCCCCCAGCCGAGCTGCTCATGAAAAGGGCGCTAAAAACAAGGCTCTCTCTTGTCCACCCTGATCTCTATGATCACATGGAGGGCAGGCGGCATCAACAAAGTGTGTACCATGACCGCGCAAATTTGTCACGCGATATTGAGATCAATGATCCCGTGTTTGTGCTCAATTATGAACATGGTCCCAAATGGCTCGCTGGCAAGGTCACAGCCAAAGAGGGGAATAGGGTGTTTCAGGTCAAATTGGCCAATGGACAAATGCACAGAAAACATTTGGACCAAATCAGATTGAGGTTCACCAACAGTTACGAACAACCCAAAGAAGACACCACCAAATTTGACCCTCCAACACACACACAAGTGGTATTGACATCATGGTTGACCACGAAGCCGAACTCACCATCCCCAGCAGCCCGGCAAGGCCGGCTGCCCAACAGCCCAGTGAAGAACTAATCAACTCACCCACACCCACACTTGTACCGAGACGATCGACAAGGGAGCAAAAAGCCCCAGATCGTCTCACCTTGTAAATAAGTGTACTATTGACTTCACAGGGGAGTGATGTTATGTATTTAACTCCTTGTAACCTGTATTAAACTATCACCAGAGGTCCTACCTGTTGGAGTCCCAATGATTCCCAGCATCCCTTGGGAGCATGGTTTATAAGCAGGCCACCCACGAGGTACCAACACTCTGGAGTCGCATTAACGGAGCTAAGGTCACACTTGTTCATTGTACACAGTGCTCAGTTTCATCCTTTATTATGAGCTTAACAGCCTCTACCACCCTTTCAGGCAGTGAGTTCCAGACCCCTATCACCCTCTGGGTGAATAAACTTCCCCTCATATCTCCTCTATACCTTCCCTCAATTACTTTAAATCTATGTCCCCTGGTTGTTGACCCCTCAGCCAAGGGAAACAGGTCATTCCTATTCACTCTATCCAGACCCCTCATAATTTTATACAGCTCAATCAAGTCTCCCCTCAGCCTCCTCTGTTCCAAAGAAAACAGATCCAGCATCTCCAATCTTTCCTCATAGCCAAAATTCTCCAGTCCAACATTCTTGTAAATCTCCTCTGCACCCTTCCCAGTGCAATCACATCGTTCCTGTAATGTGGTGACCAGAACTGCACACAGCACTCCAGCTGCAGCATAACCAATGTTTTATACAGTTCAAGCATGGGACTGTCCTCAATTGGTCCCACTCCTACCTGTGTCAATGATGTTTTGTCCACTCACCCCTCCACATTCACCTCTTTAGTACCTGAAGGCCCTGTCCTTTTCCTCTTTTATATTTTGCCCCATGGCACCATTGCAGATTGGCAGTCGACACTTGTATACAATGACACTCCACTCTACTTCACCTCCCTTGACCTCACAAGTGCCTCCAAATTGTCAAACTTTGCACAACGCCAAATATTGAATATATTTAAGGTGGAGATAGACAGATTTTTGAACGATAGGGGAGTCAAGGGTTATGGGGAGCGAGCGGGGAAGTGGAGTTGAGGCGAAGATCAGATCAGCCATGATCTTATTAAATAGCGGAACAAGCTCGAGGGGCCAAATGGCCTACTACTTCTATTTCTTATGTTCTTGGGTACGTGAACCAAAACTACCTCCACTTGAACGCTGGGGAAACCAAAGGCGTCGTATTCAGCTGCCAAAAGAACTTGCTGCCTCACCCATTATTTCCCTTGCTGGATGTCCACTTGGGCTGAAGCAGACGTTCAGTCTTGGTGTCCTGTTTGACCCTGAGCTCCATTTTAAGCCCCATACCCTATCCATGACCAAAAACACTTGCTTCTGCCACAGCAACATTGCCTGCCTCTGCCTCTACCCAATCCCCACTGCTGTTGAAACATTTATTCATGCTTTTGTATCTGCTTGGTTTTCCCCCATGCCCTTTTCTGGCTTTCTGACTCCACCTTGCACAAATCTGCTCTTGTTCAAAACTCTGCCGCCCATATCCTTTTTCGCTTAATCGGCACGTCTCTCTTCATCTTGCTTTCTGTCCCCTGGTGCACTGAATTCAGAATCCTTGACTTTGTCTTCTGATCACTCCTCAGATTTACCTCACCTCACACTATCTCTGCAACCAACGCTTGCTCCAAGTCCCACCACATAGCCTACAGTTCTTAGACTGTAGCCTCAATGCATCAATTTCTGTCCCACAGAACTTATTTTCTCTTATCTCAGCTCCATTTATTTCTTCCCTCGTCAATCAACCTCCACGACTCTTCTGATGCCCTCCGCCACTTTAAACAATTCCAGTCCTTGTTCCTAAATGTCGCTCTTTCACGATGGACAGCCATTCACTCTGCACCTCTATCCCCACCAAGACAGCCTGTGGCCAACTTTGTCCCCGTACAGTGACTTAACCAGTCTCCATCCACCACAGCCCTCCACCTGGCTGAACTTGGTCTCGCATTGAACAACTTTTCCTTTAGTTTCAGCTACTTCCTCCAAATCAACGGTGTCACTATGGGAAACCACATCGCCCCTAGCTATACCTGACTTTTTGTAGGATATATTGAACACACTTTGTTCTAGTCCTACTCCAATCCCTTCCCTGATCTCTTCTTCCAGTACACAGATGATTGTGCTGGTGCTGCTTCTCGTTCTTGCGACAAGCTGGTGAATTTTATTAATTTTGCTTCTAACTTCCACCCCTCCCTTGTCTTCACAAGGTCCATCTCTGACTCTTCCCTTCATTAACACCTCTCATTCTGGGGATAAACTGTCCACTGATATCTACTCCCATAGCTATCTTGATTATACTTCTTCCCACCTCACTTCCTGTAAAGATTTAATTCCAGTGTCTCTGTTGCATATGCTCTGACGATGCCATCTTCCATACTAAAGTTTCCGAAACATTGTCCTCTTTCCTCAGCTGAGGATTCCCCTTCACTGTAATAGATGAGGCCTTCAACCATATGTCTCTTAAATTTCCATCCTCGCCCCTCCATATCCTTCCCCCACCATCCCATCATGCATCTTTTCATTCAATGCATCATCCTCCACCTCCACGCGTGATCCCACCACCAAACGCACCTTTCCCTTTCATCCCCATTCTGAAGGGACCGTTCTCTCTGATGCCCTGGCCCATTCCTCCATCAATTCTAATGGCTGCTCTGTATGCCCCTGGCAAGCGCAGGAGATGAAACACCATCCCTTTCAGCTCCTTCCATATCAACGTCCAGGGTTTCAGTGGATATAACTCAGGTACAAGCATCATCCTGCTCATTGCTTACACTGAGCATTCCAATTTCTGAACCCTTCTGCCCACACGTCAGCACTTGCATTCTGCATCATGTAAGTGCCAGGATATTTTGTGGTACTTTCTGTTTCAGTGGTAATAGGACTGCCCAGTGTGCATAAGCTGCTTCTTGTCAGTGAGGTGACTGTATAATGCATTCCTTCATTCCAGTGGGCGGATATAATATTTTAAGCCTCCCTCTGTTCCAATAATGCATTAACCATAACCTCAGAAGGCCATTCTCTACTGCCCATTAGGAATTTGCCTATTGTGACTGTTTTATGACAGAGTGAGATTGCTAGTTTGGTTAAGGTATGAAACGTATCATTTGTGATTCTACAGTTACTTAAAAAAACATTGCGACTTGAATCATTACGTCTGGCACAAAGAGGAAGCCCTCATCCATAATTTTGGCCAAGATCCTGAGATGATCAAATACTGAGCCAACCTCTCGTCCTTTTTGGACTCTTTCCAATTGTCCGAAGTTGAAGCCACATGGCAACAGTGATGGTTTTTATTTGATGTGAGTAAGACGTAATGGCCCGGAATTTGCGGTACTGATGGTGAGCTGGTAGCGTTCGCTGCCATTTCGCCTTTGAAACTGTCCGCAACTTCAGTATTAAGCACATGGGCAGCCGAACACAGAAATCCTGAATTTGTGGTCTGTCATTCCCTGCTCCTCCACAGGCTGCGCTGTGAACCTCCCATCGCGCCCCCCCCCCCACCCCCGCCCTCCACCACCACAGAGCCGGCAATCAGTGAAATCACTCAAATCACGGACATTGCTGAAAGCTTCTGCTCCTCTGCAGTAATTACACTGTTAAATTCCCCACTGAAAGTTAGACCCAAGGGATTACATGTAACTGGGGTTTTAACAGCGCGTTGACTGCTAAATAAAAGTCATGGCCCTGATAAACTCATTTTAATTTTGCGTAGTGTCAAATTTATCCCATTTTAATCATTAATATTTTTAAGAAACTTCTTAAAAAAAAGTTTTCTTTTAAAGTTTATTCATTTTTATTTCAAGTTTACCTTTTTGAGCCCCAATCTTTGTTTTGTTCTCGAACACAGAGATCGCGAGATCTTTGTGCGAAGCGTACTTCGGGGCCAGCGGTGACCACAAATTGCGGGCCCTCACATTACAGTACTTGAGCAGCAGTTTACAAGCTACAGTTGAGAATTATATTACCCTTGGGTAAAAGCTGTGACGTTCTGTTCCTCGTTCCTTCTACTGTCGGTCCTCATTCAGCCTCCAGCTGCTCGCTGTTGAATCCTCTTCACCGAGAGTGCTTCCAAGCCCCCTGGTTATACCCCACAAACAGGAACTTGCAGCCGAATTCGTCCAATCACCTTTTCTCTTATACTCCCTATCCCCAATCATATTGATGATACAGATACCTCTTATCTCTGCCTCCAGCCTCATCATAAGCTTCTATTGTCTCTGGATTAATGGCCCATCTTGCAGACCTTGAAACTAACGGCCTTACTGACTGTAATCGAGTCTCGAAACGTTGTCCTAGTTATTTATTTAGTTAGAGGAGTGAATGTAACCGTGGCCTATCAAACATGGGAACAGGAGTAGGGCCATTCAGCTCCTCGAACCTGTTCTGCCATTCAGTGGATCATGGCTGATCTGCGACCTAACTCCATATACCCGCCTTTGGCCCATATCCCTTAATACCAATGGTTAACAGAAAGCTATCAATCTCCAATTTAAAAATTAACAATTGATCTTGCATCAATTGCTGGTGGCGGAAGAGAGTTCCAAACTTCTACCATCCATTGTGTATAGAAGTGTTTTCTAATTTCACTCCTGAAAGATCTGGCTCTGATTTTTAGACTATGCCCTTAGTCTTCGACTCCCCAACCAGCGGAAATAATGTCTCTCTATCTACCCTATTTGTTCCCCTTAATATCTTGAAAACATCCATCAGATCACCCCTTAACCTTCAAAATTCTAGGGAATACAACCCTAATTTGTGTAATTTCTCCTCGTAACTTAACCCTTGAAGTCTGGGTATTATTCTAGTATTCTGCTCTCCCTCCAAGGCCAATATATCCTTCCTACGCTGTGGTGTCCTGAACTGCTCAGCTGCAGCATAACTTTTACCCCCTTATATTGTAGTTCTCTAGATATAAAGGTCAGCATCCCATTAGCCTTTTTGATTATTTTCTGTACCTCTTCATGACAAAGCATGTTCAAAGCTAAGAGATTAAATGTCTTCTATCAATGCACAATGTTATAAATGAATCAAAATGGTTGTAGATAGGGCAAAGGAATTAACAGCATACTCGGTAGACTGGTAAAGCCTATTATCAACTGTAACAGTTTAAGCTGAATCTGCTGGTGCACACAAACTGCAATTCTTAAATTCTTTCGGATCGGTTCCACTGAATACCTTTTAAACCCATATTTCCTTACAAGCTTAACTAACTATCCATCTCTTTTTTTGTGTGGGCAGCATAGTGCATTGGAGCAGATAATTCCAGATTATTAAATGAAATTCAATTATCCAGAGTAGGATTATGGGCCAAAAGTTCAAAGTATTAAAAGGCAAATTTAGGACTGGTATCAGGAAATTCTTGCTCAAGAGAAAGATTTGTATTTCTATAGGATTTGCATTGACCTCAGATGTCCCAAAGCAGTTTACAGCCAATGAACTACATTTGAGGTGTAGTCACTGTTGTAATGTAGGAAATGTGCCAGCTAATATGCACACAGCAAGATCCCACAAACAGCGATGACCAGATAACTTGTTTTTTTTAGTGATGTCGGTTGAGGGATAAATATTGGCCAGGACATCGGGGAGAACTCCCCTGCTCTGTTTTGAAATTGTGCCATGCGATCTCTTGCGTTCACCTGAAAGTGCAGATGGGGCTTCGGTTTAACGTCTCATCCAAAAAGCGCCATCTCCGATGATGCAGTACTCTCTCAGCACTGCTCTGGAGTGTCAGCCTAGATTATGTACTCAAGTCTCTGGTGTGGGATTTGAACCCATAACCTTCTGAGGCGTGAGTGCTACGGGCGACACCAATGAATAAAGTAGACTATTGGGGAGAGTAGTGGAGGTGACAACCCTAGATACACATAAGAAACAGTTGGATGCTTAAATGGGGGTCTCCTAGATGGACGGATTAACATGGGTTGAACAGCCTCCCTCATCCGTAATTGTCTTTTGTTGCGAATGCCTCTGAGTCAGAAGGTTGTGGGTTCAAGTCCCACTCCAGGAACTTGAGCACATAAATCTAGGCTGACACTCCAGCGCAGTGCTGAGGGAGTGCTGCACTGTCAAGAGTTACCGTCTTTCGGATGAGACTTTAAAGCGAGGCCCCATCTGCTCTCTCAGGCGGACATAAAAAAATCCCATGGCACTATTTCGAAGAAGAGCAGGGGAGTTATACTCGGTGTCCTGGCCAATATTTATCCCTCGATCAATGTAATAGAAACAGATTATCAGGGCATTATCACATTGCTGTTTGTGGGAGCTTGCTTGTGCGCAAATTGGCAGCCACGTTTCCTACATTACAAGAGTGACTACACTCCAAAAGCACTTCATTGGCTGTAAAGTGCTTTGAGATGTTCAGTGGTCGTGAAAGGCGCTATGCAAATGCAAGTCTTTCCTAATAAATAAAAGATGAGGTTGTCATTGAAGTAAAAGGAAATGTTAGAATTCAGCCACTGGAGGGCGCACAATTACAGCCTTTAAGAGATATCGACCAAACACCAATGCTAAACTTGTGTGGTTTAAACCATGGGTAGGTTTTCCACATTAGGCATAATCGAGAAATGGGGCACAAATTGCGCTTGAAATTGCACTCACTCGGTTACGGTTCAAGTTTCCGCTAAAATTCATTTGCACAATCACCAACTTAAAATCTTCCATGAACCAGCACAATCGGTCAGCTTTAAAAAAAATTCATTGATGTATTTAAGAGTGGTAACCTGATGCAGTTTTACTAATACAGCTGAAAATAGGTTCACCACAAAAAAAATAAACATTTTTAATAAGAATGTCTAGTCCTCCACCTGTGAGTAACCTGATTTTAAATCACTGAAATTGACTTTAAAAAAAACTATACTGAACCATTTACTGGTTTCATTGGGGTACATTCGTCAATTCCTTTGTAAATTAAATATTTTTTAACATGTAAAAACTTTTAATACGTGCCTACTGGTGTCTGTGCGCCTAATCAGAAACAAAAGCTTAATTTGAAGAGCAACCTTGAAATGGGCGTGATCAGCAGAATCTCGCCTTTCTCGGTATTTTGATCTGGGGGTGTGGCCAGTTCTGGGGGCGGGGCCGGCTACTGGCAAAATTATTTTTAGGATCATGAAACTCGATTTACACTTGATGCAATTTACATTTAAAATTCCCCGGTCTTTGGGCCTGGTGTGGCTGATTTCACCTATTTTGCGCTGATCAAACTAGCGCAAACTTGTGCCCTGTGTCAAGCTCCAAACTGATTCCAACATGAAGCAGACTGAGGTTTCCCTCCTCTGGTGAGTCTTGATCTCATTTCTTCTGTGCCAGGTTGAGCCCTGGCCAATGTCCCCTTTAATTTTTGGGGGGTGCGCGGCCCCTTTAAGGGGCTGTGCGGCCTATTCAAAATACCACACATGCGCGCTTTTTCCCATTTATAACTTGGCGAGCCGGCTGTACGGGACCTCCAGAGTGCTGCACAATTGCGCAGCTTAAAGGGAACATAGGCCCTGACTAAGGTTCAGGCTACATTTATAGTGAAACTGCAGTGTTGGTGCGATGGGGTATAAAAACACCCATTTGTTCAATTGTTCAGTGTGCGACAATGAACCTTAGTAATATCCCACTGAAGGAGCCTATGCACTATGATTTGGTTCCTAATGTGTTGAATTGATTTGGTTCGTAATGTGCTGAATTTTCCCATTGACAGTGTGAGCAGATTCAGTTCACTGGAACTATAGTGAATGCACAAACTGCATTGTTATGTGATTTGTGCATGAAATAAATGTGATGCAAATAAGACATTCATATTTTGCCTTTTCTCATTTCTCAAACATAATGGCCCGTAACCTGTGGTCCTGATGACGGCAAACTGGCAGCGTTCTCCGTCATTTCGTCTTTGAAACTGACCACAACTTCAGGATTTAGCGCATGCGCAGCCGAATGGGGAATCCTGAAGTTGCAGAATAATAAGTCCCAAATGCAACTGGTCATGAAGAAAGTGGCTTTTTAATTTTTTAATAGAAAGCCAATAAACAAAAGAAAAAGTGTTTGCACCTTGGAGTTAAATTTGAATCCAAGCAGGATGTGGTGAAATTTTCCTCGCTTTTTAAAAATTCATTCACGGGCTGTGGGCATCACTGGCAAGGCCAGCATTTATTGCCCATCCCCAATGGCCCTTGAGAAGGTGGTGGTGAGCCACTTTCTTGAACTATTGCAGTCCGTGTGGTGAAGGTGCTCCCACAGTGCTGTTAGGGAGGGTGTTCCACAATTTTGACCCAGCGACAATGAAGGAGCGGCCGATATATTTTCAAGTCAGGATGGTGTGTGACTGGGAGGGGAACTTGGAGATGATGGTGCTCCCATGCGCCTGCTGCCCTTGTCCTCCTAGGTGGTAGAGGTCGTGGGTTTTGGAGGTGTATATTGTCTAATATCCTATTTGTTATATTTGGAACAAAAGGTAAATGTGAGTATGGTGTGAATGGAGAAAAATATACCCCTAAGGATGTAAGGATACCACACAAAATTAATTTTGGATGATATTAACCCAGGTATTATAGGCACACGCCCAGACCATAACATTAACTAGAATCTGCTACTAATTCTACAACCTCGCCGAAGTCCACAAGTATACTGTAGTGGAAAACTGGTTTATATACACGCAGTGCAGTGTAATCCACTGATTAATGCAAATTGATGGGGGAAAACAATGAAATGTACACAATGAGCAGTCTGTTTGAAATTCTAGTCCATTCACAAACCTTGTCCACTCGTCTGAGGTCTTTTATTCCCTAAGTAAATGGAGCAAGCTTCCGAATGCTGTTGCAGCTTTACATTATTTATCCTAGAACAGGTACCTTATTTGACATAACCGTTCCAGCAGATCGGGAAATATCTAATTGTACTTATCCTTGTAACATTCAATTCCATTTCTAATCTGATATTTTCAAATGTCTCGATACCCTCCGTACGCTCGCCAGACTCCACCATCTGTCTCTGGCTAAACAAGACTGTTTGCACCCTCAGCTTCCTATTGGACCCCGAGATGGGTGCCAAACCCCTATCCTCTCTATTACAAGGATCTCCATAACCCCTATCTGAGTCCATATGCCACCGAAATCCTCATCCAAGCTTCCCTCACCTCCAGACTTGACTATTCCAATGCCCCCATGGCTGGCTTCCCCATCCTGCACCCATTGTACACTTCAGTTCATTCAAAGCTCTGAGTGCATGTATGTTATTCCTCATCACGTCCCACTCATCATCATCCCTGTCCTCATTGCTCTACCTTTACTTCATGTTCTCCAAACACCTCAAATTTAAAATTCTCATCTTTGCATAAATCCCTCATGGCCTCACCCCCTTCCTATCTCTGTAACCTCCTCCAGCACTGCAACCCCCTCCTTAAACTCTCTATTCCTCTGACTCTGGCCTCTTGTGCATCCCCCCTCCCTTTGCCACACCACTGCCAACTGTGTTTTCAATGCCTAGGGTCCATCTTCTGGAATTCCTTCCTCAAACTCCTCCACCTCTTCTCCTCCTTTATGACCCTCCTTAAAACTTATCATATCCGTGCCGGCCGAAAAATAACTATTCAGCCTAATCCCACTTTCCAGCTCTTGGTCTATAGCCTTGTAGGTTACAGCTCTTCAAGTGCATATCCAAGTACTTTTTAAATGTGATGAAAGTCCCTGTCTCTATCACCCTTTCATGCATTGAGTTCCAGACCCCAACCATCCTCTGGGGGAAAAAGGTTCTCCTCAACTCCTCACTAATCCTTCTCCCAATTACTTTAAATCTATGCCCCCTGGTTATTAACCCCTCTGCTAAGGGAAATAGGTGCTTCCTACCCACTTTATCTAGGCCCCTCATCATTTATACACCTCAATAATGTCTCCCCTCAGCCTTCAGTATTCCAAAGAAAACAACTTCAGCCTATTCAATCATTCCTCATACCTAAAATTCTCCAGTGCTGGCAACATCCTCTTAAACATCTCCATTGTACCCACTCTAGTGAACTGTTAGGAGAAGCAAAAGAGGAAATAGCAGAGACTTTCCAATCTTCTCTGGCTACAGGTGCGGTGCCAGAGGACTGGAGGACTGCTAATGTTGTACCTTTGTTTAAAAAGGAAGAAAGGGACAGACCGAATAATTACAGGCCAGTCAGCTTAATCTCAGTAGTGGGAAAATTATCAGAAAAATCCTGAGGGACAGGATAAATCTTCATTTGGAAAGACAGGGATTAATCAAGGAGTCAGCATGGATTTGTTAAGAGGTCGTGTCTGACTAACTTGATTGAATTTTTCGAGTAGGTAACCAGGAGGGTCGATGAGGGCAGTGCGTATGATGTAGTGTATATGGATTTTAGCAAAGCTTTTGATAAGGTCCCACATGGCAGACTAGTCACAAAACTAAAAGCCCCTGGGATCCAGGGCAAAGTGGCAAGTTCGATCCAAAAATGGCTCAGAGGCACGAAGCAACGGGTAATGGTTGATGGGTGTTTTTGTGACTGGAAGGCTGTATCCAGTGGGGTCCCTTGCTTTTTGTGGTATATATCAATGATTTGGACTTGAAAGTTGGGGGTATGATTAAGAAGTTTGCAGATGACACTAAAATAGGCTGTGTGGTTGATAATGAAGAAGAAAGTTGTGGACTGCAGGAAAATATCAATGTACTGGTCAGGTGGGCAGAAGAGTGGCAAATGGAATTCAATCTGGATAAGTGTGAGGTAATGCATTTGGGGAGGTCGACCAAGACAAGGGAATACACATTAAATGATACGGCACTGAAAAATGTACAGGAGCAAAGGGACCTTGGAGTGCAGGTTCACAGAGAACTGAAGATAGCAGACCAGGTAGATTAGGTGGTTAAGAAGGCATATGGAATACTTGCCTTTATTAGTCATATGCGCTACATTATACGGTACACATTGCTGAATTCAAAGAGATTTAAAAAAAACAAAGAAATCACTACAATCAATGCACTAACATGATTCAAAGTATAGCTTCTCCACAGTGAATAAAGTAAACTACCGACAAGTAAACATGCAGTGAACTCACAACCTTCCAAATCAGATTCCAGGCATTTGGACAATATTAAGAAAGGCACACAAGATTTGCCCATTCACTGAATTCAACACTAATATCTATTGATACACAGTCAGTTCAACGGTGGTACAAAGGGGAGCCCAGTTACACTGCTCATTTACAGCACTGTGGAGTGAAGGGTCTGGCATAGCTCCAACACATGTATGGATTGAATGAAAAAGGTTAATAGAATGCTGCTCTTTATCTCTGGTGGGGGGGGGGGGGGGGCGGTGGCATAAGAAGGGGTGAAAATTGTGTTACTGTTAAATAACATCTTTTCTGTAATGTGGTGAACAGAACTGCACACAGTACTCCAGCTGCAGCCTTACCAGTGTTCGATGCCCGAAACTGAATGCATGGAGTTAAGATACAGATCAGCCATGATCTAGGGGCTGAATGGCCTCCTCCTGTTCCTCCGAATGCTATGTTACTGCCCCCGACTGTGACATGGGTGGGTGAGGCTGTCAGTTATTTAAATAAATCAGTATAAATGTTTTTTTTTAAAGTGATCTGCTGCAATGTCCCTTTAAGTTTTGGGGGGATGCGCAGTCCTTTTAAGGTTTTCCTCCATTGAACAGCCGGTGAGCCAACTGCACGGGAGCTTCAGAGTGCTGCGCGAGCTTGCAGCTTAAAGGGAGCATTGGTCTGCAGTTCTGCCAAAAGTATGAAGGCGAGGACCTTAAAATGGTCAAATAGATCAAAATGGCTCTTGGAGGTAACCTAGCTTCTTCAGATAGCAAACCAACAGTTTTATACTCATTTTTTTCTTGGCACCATTATTAAAAAGGTTGTTCTACCAACAGCACTAACACTAGCTGTTTTATTAGCAAGGGTTTTTAAATCAGGAACATCTGCAGCAAGTTTTTTTTTTAAAGTCAGCAAGTTGGGTAAACAATTCACTCAAAACAAAAAAAAATTCTAAAAAGTTTGTAGAAAAAAACAAAATCAAGTAATGATAAATGCAAAACAACTGTTTAATGTTTCACAAGTTCATTATTAGCAATCCCGCTATTTCAAGTATAACAGATCTGTGCAGAGGATTCCCTGGAGGTTCAGGCACGAGAGATTTGGAGAATAAACCATTTGGAGTGCAGTCTGTGTAGAGAGAGTGAAGCGCTAAAACCCAAGGGAAGGTGGGGTTAGGTCAGTCGCATTAACGCCAAAATGCTTGTAATCAGACCCGCTGAAAAGACTGCAAAGGTTTGCCACGTTGGAGTTCCAAAGTAAGAAAAGATCATCTCCTGTAAAAAAAAACAGAAAAAAAGAACATATTTATTCATAATTGCAAACCCAGAACATAATCTCAGAGCATAAGAATTAGGAACAGGAGTAGGCCATTTGGCCCCTCGAGTCTGCTCCGCCATTCAATAAGATCATGGCTGATCTGATCATGGACTCAACTTCACTTCCCTGCCCGCTCCCCTTCACTCCCTTATCGTTCAAAAAACTGCCCAATCAACATAAATATTGCAGAATATGAGCAGGATCGGTTAAAGATAACATTTAAAAATGTCAAGATGTACAAGAATGGAAGCAACACCATAACAAAAAGAGAAAACATTTTTGTATTAAAAGATATACTTCAATAATATTCTTTACACATCTGCATTGCCCAGCTGAGACATGAGGCAGATGACCACCTCCTAAGCTTCTGCTTGCACATGATGCACACAGGAGCAGCCTGCAGTGATTCATCATCCAACTTTTCCTTTACGAAGATGCTCGACCTTCATAGCATTGCCCCTTCCTATCTTTGTAACCTCCTCCAGCCTTACAAGCCTCTGAAATTTCTGCATTCCTCCAACTCTGGCCTCTTGCATATCCCCAATTGTCATCACTCCACCATTGGTGGCCATGCCTTAAGCTGCCTGGGCCCTAAGCTCTGTAATTCCCTCCCTAAACCTCTCCACCTCTCTCTC
Organism: Pristiophorus japonicus; assembly: GCF_044704955.1. Classification (NCBI taxonomy): domain Eukaryota; kingdom Metazoa; phylum Chordata; class Chondrichthyes; family Pristiophoridae; genus Pristiophorus; species Pristiophorus japonicus. The sequence goes on along the minus strand of NC_091990.1, from coordinate 125,376,301 downwards.
CTCCTTTAAGATGATTCTTAAAACTCAAGCTTCTGGTCACCTGTCCTAGTATCTCTATGTGGCTCAGTGTCAAATTTTGTCTGATAACGCTCCAATGAAGCACCTTGGGACGGTTCACTATGTTAAAGGCATTATAGAAATGTAAGTTGTTGTTGTAGACAAACAGGTCAGGATTGGCACTCTTCCAGGGTGAGATTGATAGGCCCAAATCTCAAGCCAGCACCCTGCAATATCCTTTCTCTAATTATGTCTTTATAAAAACGTGGGTTATATAAATAGGGGGATAGAGTACAGGGTAAAATGTAATGATAAATTTACAGAAAAACATTAGTTATGTCACAGTTAAAGTACCATTTGTAGTTTTGTGTGACCTATTATAGAGAAACACAGTAAAACCATAGAACATAGGAACAGGAGTAAGCCATTCAAGCCTGTTCTGTCATTCAATTAAATCATGGCTAATCTGTATCCTACTCCATCTATCTGCCTTGGTTCTATAACTCTTAATACCTTTACCTAACAAAAAACGATCAGTCTCAGTTTTGAAATTGAGATTTGACCCCCAGCCTCAACAGCTTTTTTGGGGAAGAGAGTTCTGGATATCCACTAGCCTTTGTGTGAAGAAGGGCTTTCTGACATCACCCATGAATGGCCTAGCTCTAATTTTAAGGTTATGCCTTTGTCCTAGACTTACCCACCAGAGGAAACAACTTCTCTATATCTACCCTATTAATGAAGATTCACTAGATTGATTCTTGGGATGAGAGGGCTGTCTTATGATGAAAGATTGCATAGAATGGGCCTATACTCTCTGGAGTTTAGAAGAATGAGAGATGATCTCTGTTATGTATGCAATAAAGGTTCAAACTGAGTACTGTTTAACTAAACAAGGTACGACCTTGGCTCTGCTATATTTAGGCCCAAAGTGCCTGATTCTCAAAATGGCTGTCCTTTTATACCTGAGCAGCACCATGTGCGTGCTGCTCAGTGGCCTCCAACAATGACGCCATCTGGTGGCTACAAACAGACTCTATCCAAACTCAGTAGAACCTCTTCCAGGTTGTTCAGGTGTTCCTTGGAGTTACAACCGGTGATCAGGATGTCATCTTGGAACACGACGGTTCTGGGAACGGACTTCAGTAGACTTTCCATATTCCTCTGGAATATTGCTGCAGCTGAGCGAATTCTGAAAGGGCACCTGTGGTAAATAAAGTCTTTTGTGCGTGTTAATGCACGTAAGTCTCGTCAACGTCTCGACCAACTCCTGTGTCATACAGGCCGATGTCAAGTCCAGTTTTGTAAATGACTTCCCTCCGGCTAGCATTGCAAACAAGTGATCAGCTTTTGGTAACGGGTACTGATCTTGTTTCGAAACCCTGTGATCGTAGCCTTGTCGTCTCCACAGATTCTGACTGTGCCATCACTTTTCAGCACAGGAACAATGGGACTGGCCCATTCATTAAATTCGACTGGCGATGTGATCCCTTTACGCTGAAGTCTGTCCAATTCAATTTCGACCTTCTCCCTCATCATAAATGGCACTGCCTGAGCTTTATGATGGACAGGTCTTGCATCTGAGTCCATGTGGATCTGCACCTTGGCTCCCATGAAGTTGCCGATGTCCAGTTCGAACAGCGAGGGGAACTTGCTCAATACTTGGTCACATGTATCTTCCTCCGATGACAACGCCTTTATGTCATTCCAGTCGCATCTGATTTTCTCCAACCAGCTCCTGCCGAGCAGTGTTGGACCATTGCCTGGAACAATCCACAGCGGTAACTTGTGAACCGCACCGTTATACGACACATTAATTTGTGCACTGCCAATCACCTTTATCAGTTCTTTGGTGTAGGCGCAGCTTGGCGTTAACAGGGCTCAGCCTGGGCCTCACATTCTTAGTATCCCACAGCTTATTAAATGCCCTCTCATTCATGATCGATTGACTCGCCCCTGTGTCCAGTTCCATTGATACTGGTATCCCGTTAAACTTCACATTAATCAAAATTGGTTTACTCTTGGTTATGAAGGAGTACAATCCATACACTTCCTCCTCTGGCATCTCGGATTATGTATCCGATCCACGCTAGCCTGACTCTCATCCTCCACGTGGTGTGTCGCAGCTCGCTTGCTCATCTGCGGACACTTGCACTGGAGATGCCCCACTCTCAGACAGCCTTTGCAAATATATTGCTAAAATCGGCACTGCAGATGCCGATGATTTTCCCCACAACGCCAACGCAGAGAAGTCGGATACATTCCCGCTGGGTGAACTTTAGGCAGCCACAGGTTTCGCGAACGCAGCAGGATAGGCCCTGCCGTGTGCCGTTCTGCCAAACGCCGAATCAATCGCATTTACAGTATTTGCCGAGGTTCGGTTCTTCACCGCTATTTGCTATAGACTCCTGTCCGTCGTCATAAATGATTGAGCGATCTGGATGGCCCTTTTTAAATCCAACTCCTCCACCGCCAGAAGTTTGCGCAGGATCACCTCGTGGGTTGATACCGATAGCAAAGAAGTCCAGCAGCACGTCTGCCAACACCGTCCCGAACTTGCACGGTCCCGCTAGACGTCTCAGGTCGGCCATGAATTCCGCCACGCTCTGGCCCTCCGATCGAACGTGTGTATAAAACCTGTATCTCGAGATGATGATGTCGTCGTTTGACTTGAGGTGCTCCTGTACCAATGTACACAACTCCTCGTACATTTTCTCTGTTGGATCACTAGGCATGAGTAGATTCTTTATCAGACCGTAGATCTTTGAACCACACAGTGAGGAACACGGCCCGATCTGCATCGTTGACCCCTTTAATTTTGTTGGCCACAAAGTACTGGTTCAAATGGCTCACAAAGTATGCCCAATCTTCTCCCTCCACGAATCGGTCTAAAAATCCAATTATGCTCATTTTGCAAACAAAGGTTCTTGTATTCTCGTTGCCAAATGTTATGTATGCAATAAAGGTTCAAACTGAGTACTATTTAACTAAGCAAGGTACGACCTTGGCTCTGCTTTATTTAGGCCCAAAGTGCCTGACTCTCAAAATGGCTAGCCTTTTATACCTGAACAGCACCATGTGCATGCTGCTCAGTGGCCTCCAACAATGACGCCATCTGGTGGCTACAAACAGAATGTACATACATGACAATCTCATTGAAACATGTAAGATTCTGAAGGGGATTGACAGGGTAGATGCTGAAAGATCGTTTCCCCTGGCTGGAGTGTCTAGAACCAGGGGGGCACAGTCTCAGGATAAGGAGTAGGCCATTTAAGACAGAGATGAGGAGGAATTTCTTTATTCAGAGGGTTATGAATCTTTGGAATTCTCTTCCCCAGAGGGCTGTGGATGCTGAGTCTCTGAATATATTCAAGGCTGAGATAGATAAATTTTTGGAGTCTAGGGGAATCAAGGGATATGGAGATCGGGCGGGAAAGTGGAGTTGAGGCCGATGATCAGCCATGATCGTACTGAATGGAGGAGCAGGCTCGAGGGGCCGTATGGCTTATTCCTGTTTCTATTTCTTATGTTCTCATGTTCTTAACTCCTTTGATCATCTTAACCATGTCAATTAGATCACCCCTTAAATCTTCCATACTCAAAGGAATACACAGCTGTCAATGCAATGTATCCTCATAATTTAACCCATGTCTCATTCTGGTGAATCTTGAGATGCGGTGTGAAGAACTGAATGCAGCACTCAAACACTGTAGATTTACCAGACAGTTGCAGGATTGCAAAACTTCAGATATGAGAAAAGATTTGAGGCCAAGAGAAGATTTGAGAGAGATATTTTGAGTATTCCATGTTATCTCCCATGACATTGTCATCAGGAAAAGTTTTCCTGTGAAAGTGTTAAATGACACAAGTAAGTGAACACTGTACACAAGATATTTAATATATTACAGATGAAGGTTTTTGATAGAATAGGAAAAAAGCCATTTCCTCTCGTTGGGGAGTCAGTCATGGGAAGTCATCAATTTAAAATACAAAAGGGAGCAAAAGATTAAAAGGTCTTTCTATTAAAAAAAAGATTTTAGAATCCTTTGCCATAGGGATTAGTTGGGGCAAAAATAGTTGTACCTTTTTAAAGAGAGCAGTGGATAAATATTTGAAGCAGAGGAAAATACAAGGCTATGGGAAATTTGTATTGCGCTGGCAAAGAGCTGGCACAGGCATAATGGGCCGAATGGTCACCTTCTGTGTTGTAAACCTCCATGCCTCCATGGTTCCACACTGTAGCCCTCCCATCATTTTGACCCAGTTTTATGCAACATTTTAACTTACCCATCCTCCTTGTTGCTCGATCCATGGGATAACACGGGTTTGAATCAAATCTAAAGACCAATTTATTATAGGTTGAATCATTGATCTCAGATTTTTCAGTACCTGCAAAAGATTGGCAAAATTACTGAAAAGCAACATCATCTACTTAACCCTCTATCTACTGGCCCCGGATTCTTCGGGACCTGCAACTCCACACGTGATGCGTACGCGGCCGTAAGTGCCTCGCAAGTTCCGACATTACGCATGCACTGCACCTGCGTGAAAACCCGGATCTTGTGATCCGTCAAGAATCTTCTTGACAGATCCTCCACATCCCCGGGAAATGGACAGTCGCGGGCGGAGAGTTGGGCTATTTGCCCACCTACTGCCCAGCGAATACCCGTGAAACTCTTACGCCTGGTAAAAGCAGGCATAAGGCCTTCTTTTGCCAGCACAAGGGTTTAAATAAATATTAAAATAAAAATATTTACATCATTTTAACATTCAAAATCCTGAAAAATAAGTTTGTGTTATTTTTGGCCCCTTGAAAAATGTTTTCATTTATTTTTCAAAAAATTAAATTTTTGTTTTACATGTTTAAAAGTATTTTAATTAATTTTTAACACGTAATGATTTTTTAAAATTTCAGTGTTGATAAAATTTATTTTTCGGGTGATTCCTATTCATCCTTATGGGGATTCTATACATAAATGGAATCCCCATAAGCATAATAGGAATTCCCTTTTCATTGGTTGGGCCGGCCCACGTGATCCCAGTGGTGTTTGCGAACCGCCTGCACCCCTGGGATACGTGGGCCTTCACGCAGGACTATGCGTAGAGGCCCAGGAGCGTGAGAGTCCGTGGATCCTGGACCATCAGGTAGGTTCGTAGTTTTATTGCGGTTCAGAGGCACCGTCCGCGGGAAGCCTCCGACCGCAAATGCAGGTCCGTTATTTCAAATCTACAAAGAGGAGGGCACCGAATTTCCTGACTTTCTCACTGCCCGTTCTCTCTCGAACTTATTGATTTTTGCTGGCTACAGCTCAGCAGGCGCAACTCACCCGTTAGTACCTTGTGTTATTATTAACAAGCACAGTGACAGAGTGTTGGCAGCCCGACAATGAGTGGCATATTCCGCAAGTCTGACTCTTTTCCTGTGTGACGTTTACAAGTGATTCTAACTGTGAGCGGGTTTCGGATGGGTGGGAGGTGCAGCGAGCGTCTAACTCGCACAACATCATTAGTTTGAGTCCTGGCCTTTTATTTTAGCCTCCTGAGCCTCAGTTACATCCCATTGGCCAGCTGCACATCTAAAAACGGCCAGAGAGGCTTCAGGCTAGTGAAATTACAGGGCCCAGAAGCCCCTGCTCCCTCGCCTGCCTGCTCTCCCTGGCCCGATTAAAGGGCAGCTTTTGACTTGCCTTAAAAGAGCCTCCTCGTCTTCCTGGCCAGGTTTTACTGAGTACTAGGCTGTTAAAATGTCATTGGGGTTCTAATGACATAATCGGACCACAATTAGCTTCTCCCTCTTAGGCAGTCCCCCGGAGTCGAGGATGATTTGCTTCCACACTAGTATGGGTTCTAAGGTGACTGATGAGTCCTATGCGGGACCTACAGACTCTGCCATAGGTGAGGCAGGTGGTGGTTGAAGGGATGGACGGGTGGGTGGGGTACTTGAGTTGTCGTGCGCTCCTTCCGCTGTTTGTACTTGGCTTCTGCGTGCTCCTGGGAAAAGACTCTAAGTATTCGGCGCCTTCTTGGATGCTTCTCCTCCACTTTGAGCGGTCTTGGGCCAGGGATTCTCAAGGTCGGTGGGGATGTTCCATTTTTTCCAAAGAGGCTTTGAGAGTGTCCTTAAAGCATTTCTTCTGCCCACATGGGACTCTCTTGCCGTGGTGGAGCTCAGAGTAGAGTGCTTGTTTCAGGAGTCTCGTATCGGGCATGCGGACAATGTGGCCCATCCATTGGAGCTGATTTAGCGTGGTCAATGCTTCGATGCTGGGGATGTTGGCCTGAGAGAGAACGCAGACGGTGGTGTGGTTTTGCACGATTTTGCGGATGGATTTGCAGGATTTTGCGGAGACAGCGTTGCTGGTACTTCTCCAGCACTTCAAAGCACTGCAGAAGTACCACCAACGCTGCCTTCACAAAATCCTGCAAATTGGCAGGATAGGCACATCAATGTCAGCGTTCTCTCTCAGGCCAACATCCCCAGCTTCAAGGCACTAACCACGCTCAATCAGCTTCGATGGGTGGGCCACATTGTCCACATGCCCGATACTAGACTCCCGAAACAAGCGCTCTACTCAGAGCTCCGACACGGCAAGAGAGTCCCAGGTGAGCAGAGAAACTGCTTCAAGGACACCCTCAATGCCTCCTTGAAAAAATGTAACATCCCCACCAACTCTTGGTAATCCCTGACCCAAGACCACTCAAAGTGGAGGAGAAGCACTCGAGAAGGCGCCGAACACTTCGAGTCTCTTCGCCGGGAGCACGCGGAAGCCAAGTACAAACAGCGGAAGGAGCGTGCGACAAACCAAGCACCCCAACCACCCGTCCCTTCAACCACCACCTGCCCCACCTGTAACAGAGACTGTAGATCCCTCAATGGTCTCATCAGTCACCTTAGAACTCATTTTAGTGTGGAAACAAGTCATCCTCGATTCCTGGGAACTGTCCAAGAAGGAGAAGACCTCTCCTGTGCTTTGAGTGCCTATTGTAATACATAATGAGACTATCGCCTGGCCCCAGCTGCTTAAGGAAGGGCCTAATTAAGATGGCAATTGGCAGGGAGAATGCAGCAGGAATAGGGCGGGAAGTCTTTGCGCAGCTATTTTAATGCGTGCCCGCTCCGTGCCTGTCAGGCGGGATGGGTTAAAATTGCTTCCCTCGATAAGACTTTGCAGCAGGGGAAAATGAATAATGATGATTATACTCTGGACACTTGAGGCTAATTGTAGCAACACAACTGATACTGTACTTAAGTTCAACTAACTTAGATCAGCATCAGACTGAGGGTCGTGACAGCACTTTCTGGGCTGTGTGGTTTAATTTATTCACGAGGTTATAGGTTGGCATGGGGGGCGCAGGGGAGAGAAGAATCACTTTAAATTATTTTCTAAACGTAGTCCCAATTGCAGCTTATTCTATTAATATGAATACAATTCGAGGCCTGTGTCTCAAACCGCAAACAAAAATGATTGAATTTTAACCAGGTTCATACTTATTTCCAAAATTATTTAAATAATAAAATGGTGGAATGGAACGCACTTTGCTTCAAAGTTGATTTCATTTGGCCTTATTTTACAATCTTGCACACAACCTTTATTATTGAAAAACAATGTGAACATTGTCGGGCACAGAAACAGAATGAAATGAAAGATCTGTTTATCACCTACAAGCCCTATAGCATATTTTACCCAATAATCCGGATATTTCACCTTACCTTAGCAACAAGTTTGCCAGCAAAATAGAAGAAGGTTACAATTCGTCCCCAGTTCAAGCCGTCAGCAACTAATAACCCCTCAGCCACTTTGTATAATACATCTCGGATGTGTTCAACAGGAACAGTCTCGATTACACTGTTATCAGAAAACATTAAAAAGAAAAGCTTGCATTTATATAGTGCTTTGCATGACCGCCAAACGTCCCGAAGCACTTTACTGCAAATGAAATACTTTTTGAAGTGTTGTAATGTGGGAAACTCTGCAGCCAATTTATGCACAGCAAATTTCCACAAACAGCAATGTGATAATGACCAGATAATCTGTTTCAGTGATATTGATTGAGGGATAAATACTGGCCAGGACAAATAGTGCCATGGGATCTTTTATGTCCACCCAAGAGGGAAGACAGAGCCTCAGTTTAACGTCTCATCCGAAAGACGGCACCTCCGACAGCGCAGCACTCCCTCAGTACTGCACTGGAGTGTCAGCCTAGATTTGTGTGCTCAAGTCTCTGGAGCAGAACTTGAACCCACAACATCTTCTCACTCAGAGGCGAGGGTGCTAACAATTGAGAATTTTAGTTACCTGTCGCAATTCAATGTTTGCTAATAACTTATCGATAAAAAAAAAAGTAAATGTATCGAAGAATTTTCGCTTTGAAAATGCTAACACGTCATATGTTAGTTTTGAAGGTGAATGCAACCCGAGCTTGTGAGATTGAACTAAGATTAACAATAATCCATTTTCTTCGCCTCCTCTGCTGAAAGTGTGGTCTAATGTTGGGGTAAAGTTTCATAAATGCCCTCTGATAATTTGCCCAAATAGCCAATAATTGCACGTGAGCTATGATGGTCAAAAAAAGGCCTAGACTGCCAAAGACATTGGCACCAACGGTAGAGCAATTAAAAGTGGGGTTGTGCAAGTGTCCAGAATTAGAGAAGCGCAGAGATCTCGGAAACGTGTCGGGCTGGAGGAGATTACAGCGCTCGGGAGGGGTGAAGCCATGGAGGGATTTGAAAACAAGGATGAGAATTTCGGCCAAGAATCATGATAATTTGTTTGTCTTTTTCCTTTCCTAACAAAATCAAACAACAACTTGGATTTATATAGGGCCTTTAACATAGGAAAGCATCCCAATACGCTTCATAGGACATTATCAAACAAAATTTGACTATTACGACAGGTGACCAAAAGCTTGGTGAAAGAGGTAGGTTTTAAGGAGCATCTTAAAGAGCGAAGTAGCGAGACGATGAGATTTATGGTGGGAATTCCAGAGATTAGGCCTTAGACTGCTGAAGGCACAGCCACCAATAGTGAACCAATTAAAATCGGGGATGCACAAGAGGTCAGAATTGGAGGAGCGCAGATATCTTGGAGGGTTGTCGGGCTGGAGGAGGTTATAGAGATAGGGAGGGGCGAAGCCATGGAGAGATTTGAAAACAAGGATGAGAATTTTACAAATCGAGGCATTGTTTAACTGGAAGCCAAAGTAGGTCAGCAAGCACAGGGGCGATGGATGAGCGTGACTTGGTGCGAGTTATGATATGGGCAACGGAATTTTGCATGAGCTCAAGTTTACGGAGGGTGCATAGTGGTAGGCCGGCCAGGAGAGCACACCAAAGATTGCACATCATGTGAAGCACATGGGGGCTCCGTCAGAACCAGATCAACTCATCCATTGGGAGAGGTGGGGAGGGAGGCGGGGGGGGGGTCAGTGATTGAAGACGTCTTCTTTCCCACTAGTCTTTGTGTCATCTGCAAATTTTGTTACACTACACTCTGCCCCTCTTCCAGGTCATCTATGTATATTGTAAACAGTTGTGGTCCCAGCATCGATCCCTGTGGTACACCACTAACCACCAATTTCCAACGCGAAAAAAACCCATTTATCCCGACTCTGCTTTCTGTAAGCTAGCCAATTCTCTATCCATGCTAATACATTTCCTCTGACTCCGCGTACCTTTATCTTCTGCAGTAACCTTTTGTGTGGCACCTTATCGAATGCCTTTTGGAAATCTAAATACACCACATCCATCGGTACACCTCTGTCCACCATGCTCGTTATATCCTCAAAGAGGATAGACTGTTGGCCTTCATTGCGAGAGGGATGGAGTACAAAAGCAGGGAGGTCCTGCTGCAACTGTATAGGGTATTGGTGAGGCCGCACCTGGAGTACTGCGTGCAGTTTTGGTCACCTTTCTTAAGGGGGTACAGAGATGATTCACGAGGCTGATTCCGGAGATGAGGGGGTTACCTTATGATGATAGATTGAGTAGACTGGATCTTTACTCGTTGGAGTTCAGAAGGATGAGGGGTGATCTTATAGAAACATTTAAAATAATGAAAGGGATAGACAAGATAGAGGCAGCGAGGTTGTTTCCACTGGTCGGGGAGACTAGAACTAGGGGGCACAGCCCCAAAATACGGGGGAGCCAATTTAAAACCGAGTTGAGAAGGAATTTCTTCTCCCAGAGGGTTGTGAAGCTGTGGAATTCTCTGCCCAAGGAAGCAGTTGAGGCTAGCTCGTTGAATGTATTCAAATCACAGATAGATAGATTTTTAACCAATAAGGGAATTAAGGGTTATGGGGAGCGGGCGGGTAAGTGGAGCTGAGTCCACGGCCAGATCAGTCATGATCTTGTTGAATGGCGGAGCAGGCTAGAGGGGCTAGATGGCCTACTCCTGTTCTTAATTCTTATGTTCTTATGTACGTCAAATGTCAATTAAAGTTGATACTTGACAAAGTAGATAGTCAACCCTAGACTCCAGCATTCTACCATTGATGCTACTGGGAGATCAATCAAATACCGTACTATAATAATTGCTAAATCAGTTGCTAGACTGGGACAAAGAAAACGCTTAATATTTGGCCCAGTTACATACTGTTGCAGTTCAACATTTCTGTTCAGCTCGTCCCCAATTTTTTTCAAACTCTTGCATATTTCCTTGATTGCAGGCTCATCAATCTCATTCTTGGTGCTACCAACATCCTCTGGGCCAAGTGGGGCTTGGGGATCTTCTTCGTGGATTGTCTCCAGTATAAACCTGCACCACAATTTAAAAAGAAAATTAGAAAGACATCATTCTAAAATCTACGTTATTCCATATATTTAGATGCATCCTCCCAGCTGTGGCTCAGTGGGTAGCACACTCACCCACGTGTCAGAAGGTCGTGGGTTCAAATCCCACTCCAGGGACTTAAGCATGTAAATCCAGGCTGACACTCCAGTGCAGTGTTGAGGAAGCGCTGCATTGTTGGAGGTACCGTCTTTTGGATGAGACGTTAAACCGAGGCCCTGTCTGCCCACTCAGCTGGATGAAACCATCCCATGGCACTATTTTGAAAAAGACCAGGGGAGTTATCCCCGGTGACCTGGCCAATATTTATCCCTCAATCAACACAACAAGACAGATTATCTTGTCTTTATCACAGTGCTGTTTGTGGGAGCTTGCTTGTGAGCAAATTGGCTGCACGTTTGCCACATTACAACAGTAACCACACCCCAAAAGTACTTTAATAGCTGTAAAGCACTTTGAGACATCCGGTGGTCATTAAAAACAAGATATAAATGTAAGTCTTTCTATCATATAAATGCATTGTCTTTTTTTTAATAGAAAAGCTTAGCTTATTGCAAAATACATTTTGGAACAATTAGTGCATGCTTCATCTTGTTTCCCACATTAAAGCAATGACTGCACTTCAGAAGTACTTCAATTGGTTGAAAAGTGCTTTGGGGTATTCTGATGTTATGAATCTTCATCATAGGCAGTCCCTCAGAATTAAGGAAGACTTGCTTCCACTCTAAAAATGAGTCCTTAGGTGGCTGAACAGTCCAATACAAGAACCAGAGTCCCTGCCACAGGTGGGACAGATAGTCGTTGAGGGAAAGGGGGGGTGGGATTGGTTTGCCGCACGCTCTTTCCGCTGTCTGCGCTTGATTTCTGCATGCTCTCGGCGAAGAGACTCGAGGTGCTTAGCGCCCTCCCGGATGACTTCCTCCACTTGGGACAGTCTTTGACCAGAGACTCCCAGGTGTCAGTGGGGATGTTGCACTTTATCAGGGAGGTTTTTTCTAACGTTTCCTCTGCCCACCTTTGGCTCGTTTGACGTGAAGGAGTTCCGAGTAGAGCGCTTGCTTTGGGTCTGGCATGTGAACAATGTGGCCTGCCCAGTGGAGCTGATCAAGTGTGGTCAGTGCTTCAATGCTGGGGATGTTAGCCTGGTCGCAGATGCTAACGTTGGTGCATCTGTCCTCCCCGGGAACATGAATAAATAAGGTGATATTTAAATACAAGTCTTTCTTTTTTCTTGCACTTTACGGGTCTGCTTCATGAAAAATGCGATAACAACGAATTTACTAACACATTTTAACAATGAGAACATTGCAGGAAACAGATCCTGAATTACTTCTAATAATCTGAAGGTTTACAGTTAAATTGCTGATCATGTTATCGCCACTTAAAATGAAATAAAGGTACATTTTATTGGACTGTTTAGTCTGTGAAGAGATTTGTAGCTCAAATGTGCAGATTGCCCCACTAAAAAAGGTAGTTTTTAGCTACAATATGATGCATGAGGTTTGGGCAATAAATGCTGGCCTTGCCAGTGATGCCCACATCCCAAGAACGAATATATATATTTTTTAAGGAATCCAGTAGAATACAGAGAGGAGCAACATTTTAACAGTAATATCATTTTATCAACTGACTCAGCTAAGATATACAGAAAGTTGAACGTAAAGTAAATGAAGTTACCAACCTACGGAAGAGTGTTCCAGATTGTCTATTTAAAGTCTCGTTTAGCGAATCTGAAAAAGATACACACATTAAAATTAAATTATAAACTCTATAGTCACAAAATGTATTTTGATTGTCAACTTTGAATAAAACCAGTAAATTTCTCGCCGGAGAGGAAATGGGAAACTGGGGAATGGGAGACTGGGGAATGGAGAGGGAGAGTGAGGGGCCTGGGGAATGGTGTTGGGGTGGTGGGAAGAGAGAGAGAGAAAGACTAGAATAAATGGAGAGAGTGAGAGAGAGAGAAGCCTGGGGAATGGGGAAAGGAGAGCAATTGTGAATTGGGGAGAGCGACTGGAGAAAGAAGGGAGAGAGATTGAGACAGAGACAGAGAGATGGCTGGGGAATAGGGTCAGGACAGGACAGGGAAGAAGAGAGATTGGAGAAGGGGGAAAGAGGGGTTGAAAGACTGGGGAATGGGATGAGAGGGAGACTATGGAATTGGGGTTGGGGGTGAGAAGAGAGGGAGATTTGGGAATGTGGGTCGAGGGGGGGAGCGGGGGGGAAGAGGAAGAGGTAGACTGGGGAATCAGGTGGCCGTGGGGACCAGCATTTACGACAAAGCCAGGAGCAGCAGCAGCAGCAGCAACGTAGCGTGTGTGAGTGGGGCCGAGAGAGAAGCAAACAATAAAGGAGTGAGTGAAAGATGGGGACTTTACTGTGGTTAAACGGTGAAAGATTGTTTCTACTGGTGGGCCAATGGGGAAGGGGACAGAGTCTGCGGATTCTCATTGGAAGAACTAAGGGGGAAGGGAGGAGGAAGGTTCTTTAGGGCTATTAGATTAGGGGATGCTTGAGGTAGAGACATGGCTATTGAGGTAGCGACTAAAAACAATTTAAAAGGGAATGGGATAAATATTTGAAACGGAGGAATATAGAAGGATCTTGGGGAGGGGGGTGGGAATTGTGGAATGTGGTTACACGAGAGAGCAAAGCTATTCAACTACAGGGGACCTAACCTTAATAAGGTAAATACAGTAACATTTGTAGATGTCATGTGATCAGATGTCACATGATCATGTCACGTGGTCAGATCATCAAACTCAGGTATGCCTATAATCACCTCACTAAGAAATTCACAAATGGTGGGCTGAAAGCCAAATCTGGGCCTCCAGATGTTCAATCTGTCGAGATTTCAGTCGTATTCAATACAACTATATCTGTAATGTCACATGACAGTTACTTCAACAGCTTGCACTTTTAACATAGAAAAACATCTCAAGGTACTTCAAGACAAAAATGGACACCGAGTCAAAGAAGGAGATATTAGGCAGGGTGACCAAAAGCTTGATCAAAGGGGTTGAATTTAAGGAAGGTCTTAAAGGAAGAGAGGGAGGTTGGGAGTCGAAGATGTTTAAGGAAGGAATTCCAGACCATGGGGCCTAGATGGCAAAAGGCACAGCCATCAATATTGGGATGAAAGGGATGGGGATGGATGCACCAGAAGGCATAGTCAGAGGAATGGTGAGTTTTGAGGGGTTGTAGGGTTTGAGGAGATTACTGACATGAGGATGGGAATTTTAAATTTGAGGCATTCAGGGACCAGGAGCCAATGTAGGTCAGCGAGCAAAGGGGGAATGGGTGAACGGAACTTGATGCAACATAGGCAGCAGACATTAAGATGAGCTTAAGTTCCTGGAGGGTGGAGGATGGGAGGCCGGCCAGGAGAGCAATGGAATAGTCAAGTCTGGAGGTGACAAAGGCATGAATGAGGTCTTTTAGCAGCAGATGGGCTGAAGTGCAGTCATAGGCAGACAATATTACGGAGGTGGTCTTTGCGTTGGAGAGGATACAGAGTCTGAAGCTCAGCTCAGGGTTGAACACAATGCCAAGATCGCATTCAGTCTGGTTCAGCTCGAGACACTGGCGGGGAAGGTGGATGGAATCGGGGGCGAGAGTATGGAGTTTATGGCAGGGACCGATGATGATGGCTTTTGTCTTCCCAATATTTAGCTGGAGCAAAGCGTGGCTCATCCAAGACTGGATATCGGACAAGCAATCTGACAACCTAGAGGAAACAGAGAGATCAAGCGATATGGTGGAAACGTAGAGCTGGGTGGCGTCATCATTCAAGTGAAAGCCGTCACATGTCTGTGGATGATGTTGTCAAGAAGCAGCATGTAGATGAGAAAGAGGAGGGTGCCAAGGATAGATCACTGTGGAACTCCAAAGGCAACAGTGCCAGAGCAGGAAGAGAGGTCATTGCTGGAGATGCTTTGGCTAGGATGCTCAATGAGAATCACACTGACATATAGGCATCAAGGGCCATCTAGAAAGACCCAACACAAACGGAAAAGGTTCTAGCGAAGTTCAATGACATCCTCAGTGGCAATATCCAAGGGCACCATGCAGCACTAACTGAAGTGAGTGGTGATATCATGAACATCTGTATCCATCTCCCCGCATCTCTCCTTCCCTCCCCCAACCACCTTAACAAAGAGGCCTCCAGATGAGGCAGTGCATTCAAAGTGGATGTTTTGAATCGTGGCCTTTTGGGGACCATTTGAAGAGAATGATGCAAAGTGGTTTCCAAGAGCTTTGGAGTGTCATCTTTCAGGATCCGTGGGATCTAACTGATACCATCAGGTCCGTCCTCCATCTGATCAATGAGCACTTAGACCCAGGATCTACCACAAGTGGCAAGGCTAGAGGTTGCCTTCAGGATGCCAGCCTCCTTCTTGATGGCTGCAATCAGGGACATTGACTACAAAATCAGGGACAAATGGCCAAAATCAGAAACCTCTCTCAAGTGTCCCAGATTGTGGAGGACGTCTCAATTTCGTTAAGAAACCAAACATTTCTGCTTTACACCATGATTGATAGTGTCAAACATTACCCCAAGAACACAAGAAAGGATCGTGTGTTACGGTCACTTAAGAGTGTTGGTGACTTTGACCAGTGCCGTCATGGACAAGGCAGAACCCTGACTGAAGACCAAAAGGTCCTGAAGTCAATTATCATGGAAATCAAACCTTTTCAAGATATTGGCCAATCACACCAGGCGAGGAGGCAATTCATGGGACACGAACAACAACAACTTGTATTTATATAGCCCCTTTAACGTTCTAAGGTGCTTCACAGGAGTATTATGAGATAAAAAATATGACACCGAACTGCGTATGTAGAAATTAGTGCAGGTGATCAAAAGCTTGGTCAAAGAGGTAGGTTTTAAGGAATATCTTGAAGGAGGAAAGAGAGGTAGAGAGGCGGAGAGGTTTAGGCAGGGAGTTCCAGAGCTTGGGCCTAGGCAACAGAAGGCACGGCCTCCAATGGTTGAGCGATTATAATCAGGGATACTCAAGAGGGCAGAATTAGAGGAGCGCAGACATCTCGAGGGGTTGTGGGTCTGGAGGATATTACAGAGATAGGAAGGGGCGAGGCCATGGATGGATTTGAAAATACAGATGAGAATTTTGAAAATCGATGCATTGCTTAACCGGAAGCCAATGTAGGGCAGCAAGCACAGGAGGGAAATCGGGGAGCAGGACTCGGTGCGAGTTAGGACACGGGGAGCCAAGTTTTGGATCGCCTCTAGTTTACGTGGGAGGCGAGCCAGGAGCACGTTGGAATAGTCAAGTTTAGAGGCAACAAAGGCATCGATGAGGGCTTCGGCAGCAGATGAGCTGAGGAAAGGGCGGTGATGGGCGATGTTACAAAGGGCACTATTAACACTTTGGGTGCTGAAGAAATTTCAGCTTTCAAAATGTACACCATTTTTTTTTCCTACGTAACAATGACAATGATTTTCTACGAGTTGCGGGAGATGGGAGTTGCAGAGCTGGGAGGTCAAGACACGTTTGTGAATCTTTCCTTCTTTGGGTCAGTATGTATAGGCTCCTCCCACTGGGCACCGAAGTGGAGAGCAGTGATGAAGGAAGCTGGTAGACACCATTGGGGGCCAAGCTAAACGGAGACATCAGAAGGCAGAAAGATTGTGGGCAGTGGAAATGCAATCTGGGCGAGAAGCACAAAGTCCAGTCTGGGACTGAATTGGAAAGTCATTGGTGACTGGGTGTCACTTTCTTTCTCAGTTTCTTTTCTCAATACTATTTTATTGACAGATCCTTTCGCTCTCTCCCCCCCCCCCCCCCCCCCCCCACCACTCCGCTCTCCTATTTCACCCACTATTTAGAATCTTACAGCGCAGAAGGAGGCCATTCAGCCCTTCACACCTATGCCCGCTATTTACCCTGTGTTTCTCTTCCTTGGTTGCTTTCCCTGCCTGTTTCTTTTCCGGTGCACCTGGCTAGTCTTCGCCAGGTGCAGCGCCCAAGTACTTTCCAGCCTCCAGATCCTATCTCGCTGGCTCCACCTCTCAAAGGCAATCCAACAACCTCAATTGTTGTTTTTTTACGCAGCTAATTATTGTGATCTGAACTGCACTTCCTGAAAGGGAGGTGGAAGCAGATTCAATAGTAAGCTTTCAAAAGGGAATTGGATAAATACTTGAAGGGGGAAATTTTATAGGGGATGGTAGGGGGAAGAGAGCAGGGGCGTGGGGCTAATTGGACAGTTCTTTCACAAAAGCTGGCACAGACACGATGGGCCGAATGGTGCATCATTCTATGAAATAGTCAGACAAGCGGTGCCGGCTAAGCAGGACAGCACAAGCAGGAAGAAACAAGGAAGTTCTCCTCTCCTCTCCTCTCCTCTCCTCCCCCTTGACTACTTTTTTCTTTGCTGCACTCACCGTCGCCCGTCCTTCTTCTTCTCCGATTAGTCTGCTCTCCAGCCCCGTCTTGCCCATTGAAACTTGCCATTGAAACTGAAAATTGCTCGCAGCAAGGCTCCCAACACGATGTGTTTTTTTAAAAACCCAGACGCACCAGCAAACAAAAAAAACTCTTTCAATAAGAAACTAACTTCCGCCTTTTCTGCTGTTGATAATGCCGTGAGGTCACTTCTTATAATCGCACTTCTCACGTCATCGTGGCCAAGGGGATTTTTTCTCTCAAGTCCAAACTTCACATCCTAACTTTTTTTTTTGGGGGGGGGAGAGGCGGGAGTTCACCACCCTTCCGCTTCCCATTGGCTCCCCGCTCCGGTTGAGTTGATGATCTACGACACAGCTGGTCTTTTTCATTGGCCAATGGGGCTGTCAATCAGAAAAGTATTCCCACACGTGTCAGGGTTTCGTATTCAGACATGTCAGAGAAGGTCCCCTGAGATTGAGTTTGGGGAATTCCCCCCCACCACACGCACACACAAAAGAAATAAAGGCCAATGCCAGGTTTCTGAGGAAAAGAAACGTTAAAGGGAGGAAAAGCACACCAGGCATGATAACTGCAAAGGAAATAAAATGGGTGTGGAGATTTTTCACCACATTAGAACATAACAACATAAGAAATAGGAACAGGAGTAGGCCATACTGCCCCGTGAGCCTGCTCCGTCATTCAATGAGATCATGGTTGATCTGATCATGGACTCAGCTTCACTTCCCTGCCCGCTCCCCATAACCCCTTATCCCCTTCTCGTTTAAGAAACTGTCTATTTCGGTCTTAAATTTATTCAATGTCCCAGCTTCCTCAGCTCTCTAAGGCAGCGAATTACTTACATTTACAACCCTCTGAGAGAATAAATTCCTCCTCATCTCTGTTTTAAATGGGCGGCCCCTTATTCTAATTCCGCATCATCTCTGCACCTTGTTTCCCAGATTGCCTGATTAAGTCAGCTGCGAAAGGAAAATGCCCTTCCCTTAATTTATCACTAGCCCAGCTATTTATAAAGCTCTCCGACCTCAGTGTCTTGGGGAACAGGCTCGAGGGGCTGAATGGCCGACTCCAGTTCTGTGTCCTAACTTGCACCAAGTCCCGCTCATCCATCACCCCGGATTGGCTCCTGGTTAAGCAACGCCTCAAATTCAACATTCTCATTCTTGTTTGCAAATCCCTTCACGGCCTCCCCCCTCCCAACCGCTGTAATCTCCTTCAGCCTCACAACCCCCCGAGATGTCTGCGCTCCTCAAATTCTGCCCTCTTGAGCAACCCTGATTATAATTGCTCAACCAGTAGTGGCTGTGCCTTCAGCTGTCTGGGTCCCAAGCTCTGGAATTCCCACCCTAAACCTTTCTGCCTCTCTTTCCTCTAGAAAACCTACTGCTTTGACCAAGCTTTTGATCATCTGCCATAATTTCTTATTATGTGGCTCGGTGTCAAATTTATTTGTTTTGTCATAACATTTCTGTGAAGCGCCTTGGGATGTTTCACTACATTAAAGGTGCTATATAAATACAAGTTGTTGTTGTTTGTGTCCCAGGAACTACCCCTTCACCTGGTGTTATTGTTCATTATCTTGAAAATGTTTCATTCCTCTGATAATTTGATTTCAGAACCTATTATGGTACCAGTCTGAACATTTGCTTCCAGTTATCAATGGCCTGAATTTTGCGGTAGAAATAATGGTGAGGCTTTGGGACGTCTCAAGGTTGTAAAAGGTGATATATAAATGCACATTTTTTTTCAATATACTTGCAATTCTTTTATTTATGTGGTCGGATTAACAATTTTGGAAAAGATTGCATCATATTGATAGTGTCATTGGGTAGCTCAGTGGGTAGCACTCTCGCCTCCAAGTTGGAGGGTTGTGGGTTCACAGTCCCACTCCAGGAACTTGTGCAACATAAATCCAAGCTGACATTCCAGTGCAGTGCTGAGGGAGTGCTGCACCGTCGGAGGTGCCGTCTTTTGGATGAGACGTTAAACTGAGGCCCTGTCTGCTCTCCCAAGTGAATGTAAAAAATCCCATGGCACTATTTGGAAGAAGAGCATGGGGAGTTATCCCCAGTGTCCTGGTGAATGTTTATCCCTCAATCAACATAAAGAAAAATAGATTATCTGGTCATTATCACATTGCTGTTTGTGGGAGCTTGCTGTGCACAAATTGGCTGCCGCGTTTCCCGCAATACAACAGTGACTACACTCCAAAAGTACTTCATTGGCTGTAAAGCGCTTTGAGATGTCCGGTAATCATGAAAGGCACTATATAAATGGAAGTCTTTCTTTTTTTATATTGTTCCCAGTTCAGTAATCCTACTCGTTCATTTAAATCTTTGTACATCCTATTGTGAAATACTACTTATCGCCACAGCATGTCACTGTTGCTTTATTTGACCAGATCTGTTCCCAACTCTCAAACTCACGGGACACGAAATTGCTCTATCCGATAAGGCCTCTGGCCACCTGAAAGTGGGGGGGCGCGGAATGGCCGCCGATTCTCCGCGGGGGAGCCGTCAGTTTGGAAATTACCCTTCCTCAGTTTTGGAGCGGAGTCTGGGACTGCTCCGCCCATATTTACAATGTAATTTGAGTTACTTTTTAAAATTATTTCACCTGTGTTTATCTGCGTGCGCATTTTTGCTGCTGCTTCAGACCCGAGCCTTTAACCTCTTTTTACACTTCCTTCTCCTGCTTTTACTCTCTTTCCTTCAATGGTCAATACTTAACGTGTTGTAAAATTGTTGTGAAGGGCATTGGGACATTTTACTACATTAAAGGTGCTATATAAATAAAAGTTATTATTATTATTTTCCCGCCACGGCGTGCACATGCCACCCCCTTACCGACCGGTGAGGACTCCTTTGTGACACTGCCCCTCAGGAAATTGCCCCTTTTCTGATATTGCCCCACGGGAGCGGCCCCTCCGCCGATCGTTGTCCCCGACAGCTTTTGCTGTCGGTACACTCTCTCTAGCATGGCGGCCCGGCCAACCTTAAAGGGGAGGGTGCACTACCACGGCTGCCATGTTATTTTTTTTTGTCGGCTGACTGCCAGGTCGGGCCGACAATTGTGGCCACGGGTTCGGACGAGCAGCCAACAGGCAGACTGGCACTGGCCTAGCCGAAACCCTCCCTGATGGCCCAGTGTTTGTCACTAAAGTGGCTGCAGAGTTCGCAGCGGCCCTTCCCTTTAACTGAAGGGGAGAAAGGTTGTGACGCGCCAGCACGATGATGTCATCAGTGCGGCGCTGATGACTGACAGGTTTGGCCCCCGCCCGCCCCCACTTCCACCCTGCTAGTGACAGCCACTCCGACTCGCCCGCACTTCCACCCCCTCTAGTGACGGCCACTCCGCCCGGAAGTGCTGAATTTCACCGGTAAGGCTGCCCAAATGCATGGAGGCAGCCAAAACACATCGAAACCAGTAGATGTGCCTCGTTTTGGGCAGTGAGCAATTTCGGCCGCCTCATATCATTTCAATATATGCAATAATACCTTCAATTATATTCTGAATTTATATCTTATTTTGGACGAGTCTCCAGTAAATTTTAATTCTAAATCTAACAATTTACACCTAGGCTCCCTTAGAAAATCTCTGACTTTACCCAGGCACGATTTCACAAAAAAGTACCTGTGTAAGCACTGGACACAGATCCTGTACAATGGACATACTTTAAAAAAAATAATTTTATGCCATGTGGTAAATGGCAACCTTCATAGAAAAGGTAGCTCTACAACTATATACCTTCACAGATGGGTACTTTCATACAGCGTTACTTCGTATATGCATTCATTGATCACCTATGGCATTGCTCACAGGAAGTCAAGGCCAAGTGTCATCTTCAAGTGAAGTGGAGTTCGAAGGTGGGAGATTATTGACCTCTGTATCCAGAGGAAATAAGATATTGAAAGATAGCTCCATCTCTACAACAACAGCAACAACTTGCATTTATATAGTGCCTTTAACGTAGTAAAAATGTCCGAAGGCGCATCGCAGGAGTGTTATCAAACAAAATTTGACACCGAGCTATAAAAGGAGATATTGGCCCAGAAATTTTTCGGGGGTCTTCTCGCTGGATATCTTTTACAAATTTACCTGTTGGTCTAGGAGGCGCCCTGATTTCCGATGGGGAGGCCTTCTCCTCCCGCGCGGCGAAGCGTGCTCCCGTGCAGAGGGTCCCCACGCAGAAGATGCAGTCATGTGTGACTGCTCAGCCAATCAGGTTAGTATTTCACAGGTTCCCATTAACAACACTGAGACTCGCGTATCTATGAATTTTCAGTGCTATTAATGGGAACAAAAGCAATCACACAAAATAATAAATTTATTATTATTATTTAAAATTACACATATTTAAAATTAATTGAAATTAAAGTTATTATGTCTTATAAAAATAAAATATTTTCCCGATTTTTAAAAAAGTTTTTAAAATTATGGTTAAAAATAAACTTACCGTAAGAATAAAATGTGTTTTTATAACTTTATTTTAAAATGTTTTTGTCTAGTTTTAAACACTTACGCCTGTAAAAGTAGGCTATACGCCTGCTTTTTCAGGCACAAGATTTTTGAGGACATTTTCTAGGCAAAATATCCGTAAATATCGGCAATCTTGCCCTGCAAATGTCCTTGCTCCTGACTGTGGACGATCTGTCAAGCATTGCGCACTGAAAACTGACTTTTCCGATGCCTTCCCAGGTCCGTAGAAACTTCGTACCCTTAAGACAGGAAAGAGTTATGCTTTAAAGAGCGTTCTAAAAGAGGAGAGAGAAGTAGAGAGGTGGAGAGGTTTATGGATGGAATCTCAGAGCTTAGGGCCTTGGCTGCTGAAGACTCGGCCACCAATGGCGGAGCAGTTAAAATCGAGAGGTGGAAGACGTCAGAAAAGGAGGGGGGCAGAGAGCTCAGAGGGTTGTAGGGCTGGAGGAGGTTACAGAATTAGGGAGGCGAGTGACCATGGAGGGATTTGAAAACAAAGATGAGAACTTTAGAATTGAGGTGTTGCCAGAACGGGAGCCAATGTATGTAAACAGAGATCCCCATTCTATGGACTAGAACATTTGAAGGCAGTCAAACTGGCTGATGTCAATGCAGCACAAACATTTCACACAAGATGACTGAGATGGAGTTTTGTAGGACTCAACAGAGGAGCAGTGTAAATGAAGATTTCACCTGTATTAAGACATCATTTTTTCTGATTAAGTTTGAAGGAACTCTGTACATACTTAACTGTGTTGCTGGCTCCAGATGGCTCAGTTGGTGATGGGAGTATACAGCAGAATCATACATTCCAGTACATCTACATTCGATTGCTGGTTTGTATCGAGTTATCTGTTCATTTTTGGCGTGCTAAAAATGGCTTCCTGTCGTTCAGGAGGAGGTAAATGTGCCAGGATCCATGCTTGTAGTCGCTATCCAGTCATCACCATTACTGGATGTTAGTGGGTGTCAGAGGAGGATAGAATCAGACCCCATGGTGATTTCCACCCCCCCCACCCCCCTCCTCCCACCCAACCGTCACGGTCCTACATTACAACAGTGACTACACTTCAAAAGTACTTCATTGGTTGTAAAGCACTTTGGGACATCCTGAGATCGTGAAACGCGCTATAGAAATACACGTCTTTCTTTCTTCTTTTAACTACCCGGATGACACTTAAAGGGTTATTTTATGAGTATGAGCTTCTGGCAGATGTCTCATGAGCCAATGGGGTATAACGGAAATTCAGGGACTTACAGTCCATAATTTTCCACTCATGTAAACAATTGTGGGTGGACCACCCTAAATGTCCAATTCGCGCTGTTGGTGAGCGAAATGCGCAATAAAATGACCCCTTAACTACCTAGAGCATTAGAGTGACCAGTGGAACCATAACTTCAGAAACACTCAAGTCCCTCAGAAGAGGAGGAGAAAAACAGCAAGAAAAAAGCGCAACTGTGATGGGGCTCGCCGATATCGTCAGCTTGCTCTTCTCTTCAACTAAAGTACGTTTGCGATGACTGCACAACGACGTCATGTGCTTGATTTCAGCCTCACTCCTTTTCTGATGCTAATAGGCGCCTTGTGTGGTTTTGCACTGTCTTTGCAGAGCAGAACAAAAGTACTGTTTGTGCTGTGCTGGGAAAGTCAGCAAAAACTATGAAAGGGTATTTGAAACAGATTAGCGGCAGCCATTTGGGTGGCCGCGGAATATGTTCAAGCCTGAAGCGAAATTGCCAGCAAAACCTCTCGAGAATCCAGACAACAAGCCAAAGCTACTGCGGGTAGGTTTGCCATCTTATGGCAACTCCATACTAAATAGGCTAGGTGGGGTAGAGTTAGGTATAGTATAGAGGCAGGGCAAGGCAGGGGCTCTATCATGAATTGAGTGATGTAGTGTTTTTTGTAGTTGCTAATGAAAATATGCCGATAACCCTAATAACTATTATTTTCACATGGTAATTATCAACTTGGCTCAGTTGGTGGCACTTTTGCATCAGTGTCCGAAGGTAAAAAGAAAGAAAACTTGCATTTATATAGCACCTTTCACAACCTCGGGACGTCTCAAAGAGCTTTATAGCCAATTAATTACTTTTGGAGTGTAGTCACTGTTGTAATGTGGGAAATGCGGCAGCCAATTTGCTCACAGCCAGCTCCCACAAACAGCAATGTGATAATGACCAGATTATCTGTTTTCGTGATGTTGACTGAGGAAGAAATATTGGCCAGGACACCAGGGATAAATTATCTGCACTTCTTCGAAATAGTGCCACGGGATCTTTTACATTCACCTGAGAGAGCAGATGGGGCCTTGGTTTAACGTCTCATCCGAAAGACGCCACCTCTGATAGTGCAGCACTCCCTCAGCACTGCACTGGCGTGTCAGCCTAGATTATGTACTCAAGTCTCTGATATGGGGCTTGAACCCACAACCTTCTGAGGTGAGAGTGCTACCAACAGAGCTACGGGCAACACCAATGAATGAAATAGACTATTGGGAAGAGTAGTGGAGGAGACAACCGTGGACACACTTAAGAAACAGTTGGATGTTTAATTGGGAGGGTGAAGTTAGGGTCTCTTAGACGGATGAATTAAGATGGGCTGAACGGCCTCCCTCCTCTGTCATTGTCTTTTGCTGTAAACAACTATAAGTTGTAATTGTCATCGAATTAAAACAAAATGTGAGAATTCAGCCACTGGAGGGCGCACCGTTACAACCTTTAAGAGGTGTTGACCCAACACCAATGCTAAACTGTGTCAGCTAAATTTTTGTGCTCAAGTCTCTGGAGTGGGACTTGAACCTACAACCTTCTGTAGATGAGAGTGCTACCCATTGAGTCACAGCTGACACAAGGTAGTGGGTTCAAGTCCCTATACAGACATGATATAGGCTGAGATGTCAGTGCAACATTGGTGGACTGTTGCATTGTCGCAAGGTGCTGCCTTTTAAATGAAACTTTAAACTGAGGCACCATCTGCTTGCTTAGCTGGAAGTAAAAGATTTCACAACACTATATCACAAAATCTTAGAATCATAAAATAATACAGTACAGAAGAAGGCCATTTGACCCATCGTGCCTGTGCCAGCTCTTTGTAAGAGCTATCCAATTAATCCCACACCCCCGTCCTTTCCCCATAGCCATAGCTATTTATTCCCCTTCAAGTATTTATCCAATTCCCTTTTGAAGCCACATTGAATCTACTTCCACTACCCTTTCAGGCAGTGAATTCCAGATCATTGCAATTCGCTGCGTAAAATAATTTCTCCTCATCTCACCTCTGGTTCTTTTCCCATACAATCATAGAATCATAGAATGGTTACAGCACAGAAGGAGGTAATTCAGCCTGTCGAGCCTGTGCTGGCTCTCTGCAAGCATATTTCAGCTAGTCCCACTCCCCCCCCCCTTTTCCCCGTAGCCCTGCAATTTTTTTTCCGTCGGGTACTTATCCAATTCACTTTTGAAAGCCATGATTGAGTCTGCCTCCACCACCCTTTCAGGTGGTGAATTCCAGATCATAACCACTCGCTGCCTAAAAAGGATTTTCCTCATGTCGTCTTTGGTTCTTCTGCCAATTACCTTCAATCTGTGTCCTCTTGTTCGCGACCCTTTTGCCCTTGGAAACTGTTTCTCCTATTTGCTCTATCAAAACCATTTATGATTCTGAACAACTTTATTGTTATTACGAAGAAGAAGAAGAACAGGGATCTAACCAACATCGCTAAAAACAGATTATCAGGTCTGTTTTGCTGTTTGTGGAAATTTGTTGCATGCAAGTTATCTGCTGCATCTGCCTACATAGCAACAATTACTACACTTCAAAAAGTAATTTGTTGGTTACCCACCACTTTGAGATATCCTGAGGGTGTGAAAAGGCAGTGTATATACTAAGAACATAAGAACATAAGAAATAAGGAGTAGGCCATTTGACCCCTCGAGTCTGCTCCACCATTCAATAAGATCATGGCTGATCTGGTCTTAGCCTCAACTCCACTTTCCTGTCTGTTCCCATTAACCCTTGACACCCTATATACTGAAGGTATATAGTGTAAGTTCTTTGTTTTATAAATATAGTGTTGCAAAACAACAGACTTACTTTTTGGGGGTAATTCCACAATCCATTAAAGTCAGAGACTCAGGGTTACTGTGCCTTCTTTTTTTTGCATCCCCTAATACTTTCCAAATGATATCTGACTAGAGAATAAAGAGGGAACAAAGTGGACAATGAACATAAATTTTCATCAAAACTTGAATTACGATTTGATGGAAAAGCCCAAATAATGGCTGTATTTTCTCCTTGCAGGGATTGAAAATGACAGGGGCCATTGCAAAATGTCTGTCATCCTACACTCTAAATTCTGACACAATCAACAATTCGGTAAACCAGGCATTCTGAGAGCACTGTCATTTGTGCTAATACATCCAGATCATGAGGAAGCACTTCTCGTGCACTGTAAATGTTTTCCTCTCAAGCCTTTGAATATTGTTCTAATAAGAACATAAGAAATAGGAGCAGGATTAGGCCATACGGCCCCTCGAGCCTGCTCCACCATTTAATACAATCATGGCTGATCCGATCATGGACTCAGGTCCACTTCCCTGCCTGCTCCCCATAACCCCTTATTCCCTTATCGGTTAAGAAACTATATATCTCTGTCTTAAATTTATTCAATGACCCAACTCTCTGAGGCAGCGAATCCCACATATTTACAACTCTCTGAGAGAAGAAGTTCCTTCTCATCTCAGTTTTAAATGGGCGGCCTCTTATTCTAAGATTATGCCCCCTAGTTCTAGTCTCCCCTATCAGTGGAAACATCCTCTCTGCATCCACCTTGTCAAGCCCCCTCATAATAGAAACACAGAAACATAGAAAATAGGTGCAGCAGTAGGCCATTCGGCCCTTTGAGTCTGCACCGCCATTCAATATGATCATGATTGATCCTCTATCTCAACACCATATTCCCGCTTTCCCCCCATACCCCTTGATGCCTTTTGTTTCTAGAAATCTATCTATCTCCCACTTAAATATATTCAGTGACTTGGCCTCCACAGCCTTTTGTGGTAGAGAATTCCACCCCCTGAGTGAAAAAAGTTCTCCTCATCTCAGTCCTAAATTTCCTACCCCCAGATTCTGAGACTGTGACCCCTTGTTCTAGTCTTCCCAGCCAGGGGAAACATCCTCCCCGCATCCAGTTTATCCAACCCAGTCAGAATTTTATACGTTTCAATGGTTCTTATACGTTTCAATAAGATCACTTCTCATTCTTCTGAATTCCAACGAGTAGAGGCCCAACCTACTCAACCTTTCCTCATAAGTCAACCCCCTCATCTCCGGAATCAACATAGTGAACGTTCTCTGAACAACCTCCAATGCAAGTATATCCTTTCTTAAATATGGAAACCAAAACTATACGCAGGATTACAGGTTTGGCCTCACCAATACCCTGTCTTGTTTGCTGCAATTCACCCATGAGTGAAAACAACCCAAGAAAGTACAGAAATGAATGACCCTGGTATTTTGTTAAATGTTAAAAAGAAACACAATGTGTGTCACAAGCACTTAATCAGTTCATGAGCTCACTTGAGTGACACACGCTTTAGATGGCTCCATTTTAGATTGTGAAAACATCTGAGCGACAGCCATTTTGGAATAAGGCAAATAGAAACAAGTTGCCAACCATCCAGGGTTGTCCTGGAGTCTCCAGGAATTAAAGATTAATTTTCTGGAAACTGTTGCAAACAACTCCGGAGAAAAATCATTACAAAAAAAAAATTTTCTTTTGTGACATGTTTTGATGAAAATTTGTGTTCAATGTCCACTTTGTTCCCTTATTATTCTTTAGTGACAAAAAAAATTTGGAGAGGAGGATAAAAAAGGCTGCTAGAGTGACAGTCAAGAATCATCCAATAGGGTAACTAAGTCTGTTTAGTTGGCAGGGATTGACATGTCCAGTGACCAATGGCGGGTGGGTGAGGGCGGAGTGGGTGAAGGTGGGAGGTCACGTGATGAACATCTCCCTGAATATCTTTCTTCATATCTAGATCGGTGTCAAATTGATCTGTTGTGTCTTATAACACTACTGTGAAGCGCCTTGGGACATTTTACTATTTTAAAGGCGTTATATAAATAAAAGTTGTTGTTGTTGTTCTTGAATACGTCTAACCGGAGTTGCCAACCCGAGACAGAAATCCAAAATTGTTGATTAAGTGATTTTGCTGTGTCCAGTCTAACCTTCTTTCCTTTTATTAATACAGAGTAGATACGAAAACGTTAGTTAAACAAGTCCACAAAATCTGTCTATAAATCCCTGGGCAATGCATTCTGAGTATTTATCACATCATCAGTAAACCTTTGATTATTTCGAAGCATATCTTACCGGGCACATTTTTAGGTATATTTTATGCAAATTTTTCTACCAGCAAGATTGTGTTTGTAAATATGCTAATACAAGTTATTAATTAGTGCTTCATAGCTGCCATATAAAATAATGCAGCCTGGAAATTACCATTATCACACATTGTGTGCTCTTAAAAAGATGCACTCACTGCCAGTTTAATGGAGACATTAACCAGTTTATTTTAAATAGGTTAGCACCTCCAGTAAAATAGCAGAGAGAAGCATTAAAAATAAATGTGTTTGCATTTATACAATAACATAATTCACAAAAACTTCCAGGCTTATATGTGCATATTATACTATCTGAGAACATTAAAGAAAGAACTTATATTTATATAGCGCCTTTCATGACCTCAGGACATCCCAAAGTGCTTTACAGCCAATGAAGTACTTTTGAAGTGTCGTCACTGTTGTAACGTAGGAAATGCGGCGGTCAAAATGTTCTTACAGCAAGCTCCCACAAACAGCAATGAAATAAGTGACCAGACCATCTGTTTTTTTAGGTACTGGTTGAGTGATAAATGTTGGCTAGGACACCGGGAAATCTCCCCTTCTCTTCTTCGAATAGTATTTACCTGAGAGGGCAGAGGTCTGGTTTAATATCTCATCTGAAAGATGACAACCACCAACAGTGCAGCACTCCCTCAGTACTGCACTGAAATGCCAGCCAAGATAATGACTCAGAGGTGAGAGTGCTGTCACTTAGGCACGGCTGACACATGAAGCGTCAGGGCAAGCAATTATGTAGAAATAACACTTCAAAAAAATATAAATAGGACTAAATTAAAAAGAAATGGGCCAGAAATTGCGGTTGGAGGCTTCCTTCGGACGAATGCCTCCGACCTAAAAAAAATCTACGAAAATAACTGGTGGCCCCGGAGGAACATAGTACTCCGGTAGGAGGCCTTCATTCACTGCGCAGAGTACGGGGATCTGTCTTCCACGTACGGACGTCTATGTTGCAATCATGTGGGCCTGGACCACCAATCACTATCTAGTATTCTCATTGATAATAAGGGGAACTCTGTTTGTACGAGCTCCCATTACTATCAATGAGAATAAACCCCCTAAAACAAGAAACACAACATAATAGATTTAAAAAAACACATCACATATTGAAAATGAATTGGAATTAAATGTAATTAAATGTTTTAGAAAAATATTTTTTTTGGATTTTTTTTTTAAGTGTGTTTTTAATAGAGTTAAAAATAAACTTCCCTTAATGGACAGGGTTTTTTAATGTAAAAATGAACGATTAAACTTAATTTTTCTATGTTTTAAAACTATTATGCTGTAAAAGTAGATTATACGCCTGCTTTTATCAGGCGTAAGAGTTTGAAGGACATTCGCTGGGCAAGAGTTGGGCAAATTGCCCAATCAATGCCCCGTGGATATCCTTCCTGCGGGGATGCGTTGGATCTGTCTAAAGAAATTTTGACAGATCACAAAAGCCAGTTCTCGGCGCATGCGCCCCGCGTCCCGAGAATCAGCTTTTGAAAGGCAATTTTCGGCACAATGTGAATCAAAAGATTCTTGAACTCACTTTCTTTCAACATGCTGTAAAGTATTCTACCATTTTGGGAACAGCCATGATTTGCTTCAGAATATGTTTGTTCTACAGTCCTTCAGTTTAAACACTGTGCTGGGAAGTTAGAATGTCATCTCAAGGTCAGAAATGAAGATTAAATCTATCATTATGGATCGAGTGTAACAGCAGACTTTGTTCACGGATTCCTGAACACTCCTCTAACCTTCGTTCGTACCATTCGTTACTGTGCCTTGAACAGAGCAAGTAAATGTCAGTGGCTTTCGCAGTCAAAATGCAGCATCCTGCACACATTAAGCTGTCTCGGTGTAGAATCTGTGGAGGACAGAATAGGATGGGGGAGAGCTGCCTCGCATTGTGTGGCAATATCAAAATTTTAGTCTGAGCAAAACGCTTTAGCGATGAATAATCTTCATAATTTATTGCCGGCTGATAATGATGGCATATAAAATGCTATATACGGTTCATTCAGTGCTTAGCTATCCTTCCAGTGCTGTACAACGGAGTGGCAAATGTAGGAGGAAGCCCCACGAAATCACACAAACGTACAAAAAAAAAATCCTCTCCCGTTATGGGCTTCAATGTGCTACAGAGGCAGACTAGCTGCTTTCACCTACGTAAAGGAAAACAATTAGGGAAAGCTTGGAACCTTCAGATTCAGGACTCCTGGAATTAATAAGGTTCACGTACTTGGCTTCTATTTGTTACCACTGCAGGAATTTTGTGGACTAGGAATGCCCCCAACAACACATTTCCCCAAGGTTTGCAATTTGTCTTATTGGAACAAGGTTGGGTCGGAAAGCTTTGACAAATTTACTGGAAGTAACAGGTTTGATGCCAAACGCCGTGCTCCTTATCCCATCCTTTTCAATGATTTTGTCTGTCTCTGCCTGTAAATCTGGGTGGGGATGTACTGGCATATGGTGAGTGTGCCTCTGGTGAAGCCTAACCTGATCAGCAACCCTGCATCGTCCTCTTCATTGTCAGCTGTGGCCCAGTTGGTCGCTCCCTCGCCCCTGGGTCAGAAGATTCGGGGTCTCAAGTCCCACTCCAGAGTCTTACAAAATTGAAAGGCAAGTGAAAGACCAGCTGGTCCATCAAGGCCGCCGCGCACCATGATGGTCAGAGCATCGTGACTAAACACATCTTCCCTCCCCTGACCTCTCTCCTCTCCCCCACCACCCCCTGGCCTCTCACCCACCCCCACAGACATGTGGTCTCCTGGGAGAGGTGAAAAAACCCAGGGCCAAAAAGGGAACAAAAAATACTGTGTAAAATTCCTCACTCCCCTCTGAGGTGATCAAAAGCAGTCCAGGAGATCACATGACCCAAGTGTTACCAATAAGGACACTTACATAGGAAGCAATATCTGCTCCAGTCAGGGACCAGTCCTACTCCTTCTTATTGGTAATGCAGAGAGTCAGCTGTCAATGTGTTCCAGAAGCTCACTAGGCTCTGGGAAGAGAAGAACATTCTAATGTCTAGTCTACTCCTACTCTTACATAGTTTAAACCTGTGTCCTCTGATCCTCCCAAGTCTTGTTAAACTGGAATAATCTATCAAAAGGGATGCTATCCAACCCTTTAATTATTTTACAGGCCATCTCTAAGTCTATGCTGTTTTAAAGTGAACAGACCAAAACCCTTGAGCCTATCTGAGTAGCTGAGGTTCTTTAAGAAAGAAAGAAAGACTTCCATTTATATAGCACCTTTCACAACCACCAGACATCTCAAAGCACTTTACAGCCAATGAAATACTTTTGGAGTGTAGTCTCTGTTGTAATGTGGGAAACGCGGCATTCAACTTGCGCACAAGCAAGCTCCCACAAACAGCAATGTGATAAATGTTTTTTGAGAGATAAATATTGGCCAAGACACCAGAGATAACGCCCCTGCTCTTCTTCGAAATAGTGCCATGGGATCTTTTCCGTCCACCTGAGAGGGCAGAAGGAGCCTCGGTTTTACATCTCATCCGAAAGACGGCACCTCCGACAAGGTAGCACTCCCTCAGTAATGCACTGGAGTGTCAGCCGAGATTTATGTGCTCAAGTACCTAGAGTGGGACTTACTCTCGACACAGGCTGAACAGTGACCTGTATAGTGACAAAATGGTGACCTTTGATTTATACTGAATGGTTCTATTACTAGAACCCAATACCTTGTTAGGTTTAGCTGCAGATTTTCTACATTGGTCATGAGCCTTCAGTGATCTGTGCACAATAACCCCAGATCTTTTTCTCTCTCAACCTCTTTCAGCATTGTTCCCTGCAAATAATTTGTGTATTCTGTGTTGGCCCTACCAACATGCATGACACAAAATTTATCTAAATGAAACACCATTTGCCATTGTGTGACCCATTCCCCTAGCACATCTAAACTTTTTTGGATTTGATTACATTCCTCTACCATCTTAACTCTTGCCCCAATGTTGGTGTAATCTGCCAACTTATTTACCATTCTCCCAACACTGCTGTCCAGGTCATTAATAAAGACTGTGAGAGTAACCTGTCTCCAGGCTGAACCACATTTGTCAAGTACAGCTTTTTGGATGCGTGATTGGAGTCAATTCCTAATCCAACATTTCAAATTCCTACTGACACCACAAGATTCTATTTTGTGAAGTAATTGAGTGTGAGGGACCTTATCACAACCCATGTTGTGAATTTCTAATGGCCTTTCCCTTTCCCAGTGATCATAAAAGGCATCGCTTGCGATTCCTTCTAGCATCTTCCCACTAATGGATGTCAGACAGATGTGTTACATTGAGAATAACTCCACAAGACTGTATATCTTAAGCTCAAACTGTTGTGACCTTGGTCTCTTTATTGTAACTCCAGAGTGAGGAGGCAGCATGATAGACTGCCTTTGATACCTGCTTGCCCAGGGTGTGCAGGTAACCCTTAAGTCTCCCACAGGTGCGCCCCCTGGTGGCAAGCCTTATATATTGGTGATGTTTACATACATAACAAGATGGGCCTGTAGTTCCCTAGCTCTGATTTATCCCCTTTGTTGAAAATAGAAACTACATGGGCGAGCTCCCACTACCTGACTCTATTGAACTATTGAAGATACGAGCAAGGGACGCATAGAGCACCAGTCCCATCTCTTTAATCACCCTTGGATGGATATTATCCAGATCTGGAGCCCCATCGATTTTGAACTTTTCTAATCTATCCAAGATGACATTTGTTGTGTTCCTAACACAGATGAGACTGCACACAGGGAGGTTAAAGTAACAGTGACCTCAGTCTTTATTAAGACACTCAGGAGTGAGTAACAGGGGCCGGCTTATATACAGTGCTCCCAAGGGATGCTGGGATCCCTTGGGACTTCAGGGGATGCGCTCCCTGGTGGCAGAACATGGGAGTGCATGCTTTACAGATACACAACATCATTCCCCCCCAAAGTTCAAGTGAAAACTATTTACAAGGTGAGGCGGTCGGGAGCCTTTCTTTCCCTGGTGGACCGCCTCGGTACAAATGTCTGTTCTGGTGTGCTGGCTGTGCCCTCGCTGGGCTGGCGTGTTGTTGGCCCTGCAGGGCTGCTGGGTGAACCTTCTGTGACTCGTGTGAGGCTCTGTTTGATTGTTTGTACTGCCCGCTCTGCCTGCGCATTGGAGGCTGGTTTAAACGGGGCTGAGGTGACATGTTTGATCCCTTTGTGGGTCATGAATTCGTTAAATTCGGCACTGGTGAAACATGGCCCGTTGTCACTGACCAGTATGTCAGGTAGGCTGTGGGTGGCATACATGGCCCTCAGGCTTTCAATGGGGCGGTGGTGGTGCTTCCCGACATTATTTCACATTCAATCCATTTTGAAAAAACACCCACCACCACCAGGAACATTTTACCGAGAAACGGGCCCGCATAGTCAACATGGCTCCTCGACCATGGTCTGGAGGGCCAGGACCACAAACTCAGTGGTGCCTCTCTGGGCGCGTTGCTCAACTGAGCACACATGCTGCATTGCCGTACACAGGACTCTAAGTCAGAATCGATACCAGGCCATCAAACATGGGATCTGGCTATCGCTTTCATCATTACTATACCCGGATGTGTGCTGTGGAGATCCGAGATGAACGTCTCCCTGCCCTTTTTTGGGTAGCACTATGCGGTTACCCCACAACAGGCAGTCTGCCTGAATGGACAGCTTGTCCTTTTGCTGCTGGAACGGCTTGATTAGCTCTTGCATTTCAACGGGGATGCTGGCCCAGCTTCCATACAGTACACAGTTTTTTACTAGGGACAGCAGAGGATCTTGGCTGGTCCAAGTCCTAATCTGGCAGGCCGTGACAGGTGGATTTATCATTTTCAAACGCTTCCATGACCATCAACATGTTTGCGGGCTACGGCGCCATCAACAAGTTGCAGGCTGCGCCATTTCCACCCCTTTGGTGGGCAATAGTAGCCGACTGAGAGCATCCGCACAGTTCTCGGTGCCTGGCCTGTGGCAGATGGTATACTTATATGCTGATTGCGCGAGTGCCCACCTTTGTATGCGGGCTGAGGTATTAGTATTTATCCCATTGTTTTCAGCGAACAGGGATATGAGGGGCTTGTGATTGGTTTCCAGCTCAAATTTGAGGCCAAACGGGTACTGATGCATTTTCTTTACCCCGAACACACACGCTAATGCCTCTTTCTGAATCATGCTGTAGGCCCTCTCGGCCTTAGACAAGCTCCTGGAAGCATAGGCGACAGGTTGCAACTTCCCCGCAATGTTAGCTTGTTGTAATACACACCGACTCCGTATGACGATGCATCACATGCTAGCACGAATCTTCTACACGGGTTATACAATACAAGCAGCTTGTTGGAGCATAAAATGTTTCTGGTTTTCTCAAAAGCAATTACTTGGTTTCCAATGCCTGGCTCAAAAAGGGAAGGAATTTTGTTCAGAACCTGGGTACATGAGGCCTCATTGACATGTGAAAGCGCTTGGATGTCATCCCAGTTCCAGCGGATTTTGCCCAGCCAGCTCCTTCCAAGCAGTGTGGGGCCATCGCCTGGGACAATCCAGAGGGGCAGTTCATGCACCGTGCCCTCATAGGTGACCTTGATCATGGCGCTGCCCAGGACAGTGATAAGCTCTTTGGTGTATGTTCTCAGTTTCGTGTGGATGGAACTCAGGGCTGGTCTGAGTGCCTTGTTGCACCACAGTCTCTCAGACCTCTTTTTACTCATAATGGATTGGCTAGCACCAGTGTCCAGTTCCATGGCTACGGGTAAGCCATTCAATTTTACGTTTAGCATTATAGGTGGACATTTCATTGAAAATGTGTGCACCCCGTGTACTTCAGCATCTGCCTCCTCTCTCTGAGGCACAAAATTGCTTTGGTCCACCATGGACCGATCTTTCTCTGCCGTCTGCGAGCTCGTTGGAGGTGCCCCATTGTTCCACAGCTCTTGCAAACATACCCTTTGAAGCAGCATGAATCGGCTGAATGGAAGCCTCCACAATGCCAACAAGGTGTGAATTGCCTTGCATTCATCCTTTGTTGCGGACTCTGAGTCATCTGGGTCACCTGAGGCCTGCAGACTCGTGGTTTCTGCCCTGTACATTTCTGCTCGCAAATACAGTTCCAGTTAATTTATGAACATTGCTAGCAAGTGTGTGCTGAGAGATTTGTTTGGTGTTATCACTGGTGGAAATAAACGCCTGTGCTATCGCAATGGCCTTACTGAGGGTCGGTGTCTCTACAGTCAAAAGTTTTTGTAGGATAGTCTCGTGGCCAATGCCCAGTACAAAAAAGTCTCTGAGCATTTGCTCCAGGTAGCCTTCAAACTCACACTGTCCTGCAAGTTGCCTTAGCTCCACGACATAGCTCGCCACTTCCTGACCATCAGATCGCTGGCACGAGTAGAACCGATATCTCGCCATCAGCATGCTCTCTCTCGGGTTAAGATGCTCCCGAACCAGTGTACACAGCTCCTCATACGACTTATCTGTGGGTTTCACCGGAGCCAGAAGATTTTTCATGAGGCTGTAGGTCGATGCCCCGCAGACCGTGAGGAGGACCGCTCTCTTTCTCCCAGCGCTTCCTTCTCCGTCCAGCGTTGGAAAAAATCCTTTCTAATCCTTGAAGATGATGCAGGAGACTAGGGTTTTTGTGGTTTGCCCACTCATAAGAAGATAAGAACATTAGAACATAAGAATTAGGAACAGGAGTAGGCCATCTAGCCCCTCGAGCCTGCTCCGCCATTCAACAAGATCATGGCTGATCTGGCCGTGGACTCAGCTCCACTTACCCGCCCGCTCCCCGTAACCCTTAATTCCCTTATTGGTTAAAAATCTATCTATCTGTGATTTGAATACATTCAATGAGCTAGCCTCAACTGCTTCCTTGGGCAAAGAATTCCATAGATTCACAACCCTCTGGGAGAAGAAATTCCTTCTCAACTCGGTTTTAAATTGGCTCACCCATATTTTGAGTTTGTGCCCCCTAGTTCTAGTCTCCCCTACCAGTGGAAACAACCTCTCTGCCTCTATCTTGTCTATCCCTTTCATTATTTTAAATGTTTCTATAAGATCACCCCTCATCCTTATGAACTCCAACAAGTAAAGACCCAGTCTACTCAATCTATCATCATAAGGTAACCCTCTCATCTCCGGAATCAGCCGAGTGAATCGTCTCTGTACTCCCTCCAAGGCTAGTATATCCTTCCTTAAGTAAGGTGACCAAAACTGTACGCAGTACTCCAGGTGCGGCCTCACCAATACCATATACAGTTGCAGCAGGACCTCCCTGCTTTTGTACTCCATTCCTCTTGCAATGAAGGCCAACATTCCATTCGCCTTCCTGATTACCTGCTGCATCTGCAAACTAACTTTTTGGGATTCAAGCACAAGGACCCCAGGTCCCTCTGCACCACAGCATGTTGTAATTTCTCCCTATTCAAATAATATTCCCTTTTACTGTTTTTTTTTCAAAGGTAGATGACCTCACATTTTCTGACATTGTATTCCATCTGCCAAACCTTAGCCCATTCGTTAACCTATCTGAATCTCTTTGCCGCCTCTCTGTGTCCTCTACACAACCCGCTTTCCCACTAATCTTTGTGTCATCTGCAAATTTTGTTACACTACACTCTGTCCCCTCTTCCAGGTCATCCATGTATATTGTAAACAGTTGTGGTCCCAGCACCGATCCCTGTGGCACACCACTTACCATCGATTTCCAATCCGAAAAGGACCCATTTATCCTGACTCTCTGCTTTCCGTTAGCCAGGCAATTCTCTATCCATGCTAATACATTTCCTCTGACTCCACGTACCTTTATCTTCTGCAGTAACCTTTTGTGTGGCACCTTATCGAATGCCTTTTGGAAATCTAAATACACCACATCCATCAGTACACCTCTATCCACCATGCTCGTTATATCCTCAAAGATTCCTGGAGATTCCATGGCTGATGGCAGGTGAGGAACATTGGGGGTCATAATGTTTAATTGCATCATGACTGTATGGGAAAGACTCGATGGACCAGCTGATCTTTTCCTATCAATTACTTTTGTATGTTTGGAAAGATTAGTGAAACAACCCCCACTGACCCACATACTTTTTAAACGTAGAAGTGTTTGCCATTCACCTCCCTGTTCAATGCTCACAGTGAATCGACTCTGACTTTACACACCAGTAACTTATTCAGAGTTTGCAAAAAGAAGTACCTCCTAACATTTAACCAAGGTCTATGCTTCTTTGATTTGTACTTATGTCCCCATTCCTTTCTAAGCTATTTGACTCAAATAGTCTATTTACTCAGCAAATAGTCTATTTACTCAGCAAACTTTTTAGACAGAATTTCTGTCTACTTAGACAGAATTTCTATGAATTACAGCAAGCAGTACTCATGACCGAAACTACAGAAAATTCTATGAACATTCAAAAGAGAGCTGGATGAGTTCTTCTGAATGACAAACATATCTACGTTTAAAAGATATGTTGGTCGGTGGGAGTTGTTTCACTTATCCTGAGTCTAATTAATATATGGCTGCACACAGTGACACCACAAACCCCAGGCAGAATGTAGATAATTGGTTAATTTCCCCCCTCAATCACACCTGGAGACCACATTGCTGTAAATGATTGGGATTGATTTTACGCACATAATTTGTATTGTGTAACTATCCGCCACTCACTGCTTTGTGCAGGAGAATTAATACTGATTTTTCAGAAGACTTTGCTGTAGCTTCGGTCAAGAGTTCTGTTTGCTATACTTTGTAGAGACTCTGTTTAAAAAGACCCTGTTTGCTGAGTAAATAGACTCGGTTTGCTGTAAGTTCCGCCCGACCTCCATCTCATTGGCTGACACAATGGTGTCAATACTCACTGTGTTGTATATAGTATAAGGCTCTCTAAAGGCACTTTCATAAACAGCACAAGCAAGCAGCCCTGAGCACTCATTTTATATGGGTGGGTACATGACCCACCCATACCACCATAAATATGCAATGAAGCTAATTTTAATATGATAAACTGCAAATGGGCAAGCAATTCTTGCACTAGTACTAAACCTGTGGAAATTCAGTGAAATTTTTGTCTACAGTTATGCCCAAATAATGAGGTTAACCAATTTAAAATTCTACCCCGCAGAGGTTAAATTCGCCTTGTGTAGAATGTTTTACTGGGTTAACCATATAATATTTCAGAAAGAGTTGCACATACATTACTGCCTGGATTAGGAAGTGTTTAGTTATCTGTAGCTGGATGTGAATGTGACATGGAATTGAAACAAATGGCTCCTAGGATGTCCTGATGACATAATTGGTAGGTGGAACTCAGCCATAGAGACCAGCAAGGCCATAGATTTGATCACCAGTCTCTGCAGAATTAACTGTGCTCGTCAAAAAAGAAAAACAGAAAGCCTTGGATTTATATAGCCCCTTTCATGACCACTGGACGTCTCATAGTGCTTTACAGCTAATGAAGTACTTTTGGAGTGTAGTCACCGTTGTAATGTGGGAAACGCGGCAGCCAATTTGTGCACACGCAAGCATCTTAGATATATTACAGCATTGATGGAGGCCATTCGGCCCATCGTGCCTTTATCGGCTCTCTGAAAAAGTCCTATTTCCCCATTAGATTGTTTGTCTACTAAACTTTCTTATTTCACTGCTTGACATTTTGCACCCTGCCCTGGCCCAAAGTATAAAAAATATGCAAGAGTTCCACAAATAGGCTTCCACTAGCATACATTTTATATGGGATGCAATATTTGCTTTTACTGTCTGAAATCTCCTGAGTAATGTGTGAATGTCAATCCCAGGCCAAACATATTACTAACGAAGATCATTTTGATTTATAACTTCCAGCTTGAACAATTTTTAAAGCATAGACACCTATTCTTCTTCTTTTGGATGAAGTGGGGATACACATTTCAGAGTAGATTAATTATACTGTGTCTCAGCATTGCAATGTAAATGTATTTGTTTAAGCGAGTCACGTTAACAGCTCATTATTCATAAACGTGGCCAATTTAAATATTATTCCGCTTGGTATGCTGGACTATTTCTGTGAAGTATCATTCTATTAAGGGCCTTTACCTTGCTGGTAAAATCAGAAGGATCTTGTTTAAGCAGATTTGTAAATAAGAGATGCACACAGAGGACTCAATGATAGCTTGGTGCCACAGATGATATTTCCACTAAAAACATAGTCTGACAGTAGATGAGAAAAGAATTGGGTGCCTCTCCTGCTATTGTTCCTGGGAAAATAGATTCAGGCTCTGCTCCCAGGTCAACAGGGATCAGACGCCACTCACCAGCCATGACTTTTTTCCATGTTTAACAGATGCACTTGACATCAGCTTGGCACTCTTACATCTGAGGCAGAAGGTCATGGGTTCAGGACCCAGTAAGGACTCCAGCACATAAAGACTTGCATTTATATAGAGTCTTTCATGACCAGCAGACATCTCAAAGCGCTTTACAGCCAATGAAGTACTTTTGGAGTGCAGTCACTGTTCTAATGTGGAAAACGCGGTCGCCAATTTGCACACAGCAAGCTCCCACAAACAGCAATGTGGTAATGACCAGATAATCTGTGTTCAGTGATGCTGAGTGAGGGATAAATATTGGCCAGGACACCGGGGATAACTCCCCTGCTCTTCTTCGAAATAGTGCCATGGGATCTTTTACGACCACCTGAGAGAGCAGACTGGGCCTTGGTTTAACGTCCAAAAGACAGCACCTCCAACAGCACTGCACTAGAGTGTCAGCCCGACTTGAACCCACAACCTTCTGACTCAGGGGCGAGTGTGCTACCCACTGAGACACAGCTGACATAGGGTAAGCTTGCATTTCAATGAAACACAGATGGAATGCTACATTTTTAGAGCTATCGTCCTTCAGATGAGACATCAAATCATAACAACATCTCCTTGTTCAGGTAGACGTAAAAGCTCCCATGGCACTAATTGGGGAGTTCCCCTGGATTCCTGGTCTTCAACCAACACCATAAAAACAGATTAACTTGATATTTATCTCATTGGCAGTTTGTGGAACCTTGCTATGTTCAAATTGTCTGCCGAGTTAGCATGAATGGCACTCTATAAATACTGGCTAACATCCAACATGACTCACATGGGAGACTGGTAGAATACATAAAATAGCCACGATATGCACTGTGGTCACAATGGTCCACAACACATACAAGCAAAAGATGAAAGATATTGGTGTGCATGCAAAGAGGAACTTTTGTTCTTTTACACCTGAATAGCAGTACTTTTTTTTAACAAACAGATGGATCTGAATTAAAATTGTCCATTTTGAGACAACCTTAGAACTTTTCTAATAGATCAGAGAGGAGCCAAATTGAATGAAATTCGATCTGGCA
The DNA here is from genome assembly GCF_044704955.1 of Pristiophorus japonicus. Lineage (NCBI taxonomy): Eukaryota > Metazoa > Chordata > Chondrichthyes > Pristiophoridae > Pristiophorus > Pristiophorus japonicus. Next base: position 125,335,833 of record NC_091990.1, on the reverse strand, counting down.
TTTGGTGCTCTTCGCCTAACAATAATCTTTAGACTTTTTAACAGATTTTGAAAACTTGATAGAAACAGCCAAAAGCGGAAACGTTTCAAAATGCATTGGGCTAGACTTTCCACTTGAGATCGCTGGGCTTTTGCCCATTTATCGCCCAAATAGCCAGGCTATCACCCATTTTACCTGAAAAGTGGAAAGTTGGGCCAGGATATCGCCCAAAGATCGCTGGCCCAACTTTCGGCACACAAGAATTTCACATCACCGAGGTGATCGCCCACCACAGCTTTCAGCACATTGCCCACACATCGCCGGGCTGATTGCTCACTGAGAAGATCGCTGGAGATCGCTGGAGAAAAGCTGCTCCTACCTAACCCTGTTCACAGGATTCAGCACTACAGACGCCATTTTTAATGTTGGAGGAATTGAGAGGCTGCTTGAAGAAGGGGCTTATCAGGATAATTGTAATTTGTGAGTTATTTAAGGGCCTTACTTATTGATTGATCTGCTCACATTTATATTTATATTTATATTTATTGAGGACAAAGGGCATTTATAGCAATTGTGATGGGATCTGTAACTTCTCTACCATTATTTGTAAATGCTCACATACTGGAGTCTGAAGTTGGGTTTAGTGAAGGGGTGGCTGACTAATGCGGTGGAGGAGACCGTACAACCAGGGAACTTACAGGGAAAAGCAATCATACCTGAACTTGTCTGATAACATGTGCCTTAGGAGGCTGCGCTTCCAAAAGGAGGTCATCACTGAGATATGCCAGCTCATCAAGGGAGATCTGCCGCCTACCAGCACCATCAGAATCGTACTGCCCATTGAAGTAAAGGTTACTGCTGCACTATCCTTCGACACATCGGGTTCCTTTCAGGCTTCAGCTGGTGATATCTGTGGTATCTCTCAACACGTCACACATTGTTCAATTCGACAGATGACTCAAGCCCTTTACGCTTGCAGGATGGACTTAAACGCTTCTCTATGGCCAGGGAGGCACAGACCATGAGGGCTTTGGGTTTCTCGAGAATAGCAAACTTCCCCAAGATGCAGGGAGCAATAGACTGCACGCACATTGCCCTGAAAGCACCTTTACAGGATGCAGAGATGTTTCATAACTGAAAGGGATTTCACTCCCTGAATGTGCAGCTCGTTGTCGACCACAACCAAATAATCATGGCAGTAAATGCTAATTTTCCAGGCAGCATCCATGATGTCAACCACAAGGTCATGGTTGGATGTTGGGGAATAAAGGATATGGCCTTGCCAGCTGGCTATGACCCCCCTGCGTAATACCCAGATGGAAGCCGAGAAGTGTTACAACAAAAGCCATATAGCTACACGCAATATCGTCGAAAAGACAATTGGAGTACTGAAGCAGTGCTTCAGATGCCTGGACCACTCTGGAGGCAGCCTACAATACCACCTTGACCAGGTCACTGAGTTTATTATGGTGTGCTGCATGTTGCATAACCTAGCTATAAGGAGAGGACAACAATTGCCAGATGGGGCTGCCGGTCCACCTCAGGAGAAAGTGGAAGCGGAAGAGGCAGATGAGGAGGAGGAGGAGGAGGAGAATGATGAGGACCTCGGGGAGGACAATCAGCCTGGTGATGAACCCATGCACCCTCCACCGCCCCGCACCCCCACTGCAAGACTGGAGTTACGTGGATGCAAAACTCTTCGTCAGCAGCTTATAAATGAATGCTTTGCACGAACTTACATTGAGGACAGTCACAGTTACAGAAAGTCAACAGTTGCAGTTGCATTACATTTCACCCTTGCCTGGCCTGGCCATTGTTTTTCAACAATTATATCCATGTTTTACCTTACCTTACATTATTATAAGACACTATACAACAATTGTAAAATGCAATACAAAATTTTAATAATTGGAAAATGTAACTATTTTTTTTAACTGCAACACCAGCCCTCCACGCACCACCCCCCCACCCCAACAGTCAATCAACAATAAATTTTAAAAACAATAACAATATAACAATAATAACAACAATAACAATAAAACAACAATAAAACACCCCCCTCCCTACCTGCGGCCATGCTTCCCTCCAGATCCTGTTTCCCCCCCCCACCCACCCCGTGTCTTAACCCCCGTTTGAATGCCCGGGTAGCGGGAAGAGGCAGACGTGCAGCGGCTGACCTCAAGACTTCCTGCTGTGAGGGGGGGGTGTGCAGTGGTGGGGGGGGGGGCGGGGGTGGTGGGTGGGTGGTGGCAGTGACAGTGGAGGCGAAGATGTTCCTGAGGAAATGACTTCTGAGCCAGAAGGAAGTTCTTCCTTCTGGCTCGGTTCTGTGCTGTGCTGGTGTGACGGCATCTTGGGATGCAGTGCCGTCTCCCACCAGTCTAGCATGCTGCAAGGCATGGATGGCAGCGGTCTGCTCACGCATCTCCCGGATCATCAGCTGCATATCCTCCGATATGCGAGCGGGCACCTGGGACATGTTGCTCGTGTACGTACCAAACGCCTGGAGGAGGTCGCGATTTATCGTGATGCTCTCCATGCACAGTCTGGTCAAGCCCTCAATTTGATCTGCCAGTGGAAGCGTGTGCTGACCTTGCTGACTCGACCTCGGTGGGGTCAGCGTGAGCACTAATATACGCTTTGGCATTGCTGGCTGCAAGCCGCTTGGTCCCGCTACTTCTTCTGTCAAAGATGACGAATTGGCCGCAGGTACAACAGGCAGAGGGATGCTAGGGGCATCCTCCTCCGTTTCCACCTCATCCTCCTCAGGCTCGGTAGTGTCATCATCCTCCTCCTCCTCCTCACCACCCGTGGTGATGACCACCTGCAACGGTGCAGGTGCAGGTTCAGGTGTGGCCTTGCTTAGCGCCATTGGAATTGTGGGACCTGCAAAACACAATTGAGCTTATTAGAATGGAAGGATACACATGATTCTTGCACTGTGCTGGCATATGAAGGAGAAGCAGCACTACTACAATAAGTGTGACTGAGAGACATTACATTATAATGCATCACACGGTAGTACATATGGTAGTACATCTATGTGGAATTCAGTGACGCAGAGAGCTGTGGAGGCTGGATCAATCGAAGATAGACAGAATGATAAGGGAGTGAAGGTTTATGGGGAGTGGACAGGGAAGGGGCCAGATGGCCTGCTCCTGCTCTTATTTCTTATGTTCTTATGTTATTAACCTAAGAGTAGCAAAGAGGCTGCACACATAACATGACATCATTCGTACAATATAATTAAATGACGTTACATTACTTTAACACTGCTTGATACATTACTCATGTGACGCATGGGAGAGTTCTGCAACTCCACGGGTGGTGGCCAAGCGACTGTGGGTCCCCACAAGTGCTGCATGCTCCTCAAGGTCGGTCAGTGGCTGCAGCTGAGCAGGGCCTCCTCCGGTGCGCCTCTGCTCACTGCGGTTGTTAGATATCTTCCTCTGCAAACGTGAAAAGAGCATGGCATAAGCTAATTGACTAGGTACTACCATGGAAAGACAACAGTTTCCAACGTTATATGCTAATAGAGTTTGTATCCACAACTGATGCATGGTTATAACAAAGATCGTGTTAAGGATCTAATGCTTGACACAAACATCTCGACTACAATCTCCATTGAAGGGCCTCCAGGGGTGGTGGGAATCAGGATAGCTGGTGAACTCGACAATGACAGGAGCTAATGTCCCAAAGTGTCCTAGTGAGCCAGGGCAGCTCTCCCCCAGTCCAGGCTGGATCACTGTGTAAGTGACAGCAGCCGGAGAGACTGACACAGTGAGACTTAAAAAGGACGCAGGTTCCGAGCCCTGTCCAGATCTTAGCAGGGAATATATGTAAGAATAACAAGCTTAATTTCGATCCGGAAGATTTACATATTATGTGCATCATTACAATTTAAAATCTATCTCATACTTACTCTTGCCGAAGCAACCAGGCTGCTTCAGTGCTCCCAGCACTGGTTGGACCCCCTTGCCTCGTGGGACACCGATGAGACCACGTCAGTGAAGTCGCCCCAAATCTTGCGGTAGGCCCAGGGTGGAGGTTTTCCATGCCCATCCCAGGTTAATTGGGCCCACAAGGCACGAGGGCCTCGTTAGCCTCTTCTGAAAAGGGCTTTGCCCTCCTCCTCCCCCCCCCTCCACATCTTGCATATTGTGCTCTGAATCTATCTCTGACACGTTGATGTTTATTTCTCTCTCTCTCTTGCTTTCTCTCTCTCCTCTCTGTCTCTGCTCTCCTATCCTCTCTCTATCCTCTCTCTCTCTCTCTCTCCCCCCCTCCCTTTGCCTGCTGTTTATGCGTGGATGACCCCTGACCTTCCGAATCGCGGGAAAACTTGCTTGCAAAAAAAGAAAAACGCATGCACAGAAGGCTGTTGCTATGGAAGCCTTGCCTTCCACATCGCTGAGGCCCATTTCACATTGCTGGGTTATCCCGCCCCCCCCCAGAAAAAGCCGATCTTCCAGCGATCCTGAAGGCTGAAACATCGCTCAGGCTGGAACATCGCCCATTTTTTGGGCCCTAACGATCTAAGTGGAAAGTCCAGTCCAGTAGGTTGATTGTGTGAAGGCATTAGTTTCTGTTGAATGTGGTGGCGCAGACTGAGCGCCATATTATCACTCTATACGTGGAGGGTTGGAAGAGTGAGTCTTCGGTGCTCTAAGCATATTGCTGATTTCCATTTTCTGGAACCACGCATATTTATTTGCAATCTAGGAAGCAATCATTTCAAACCACAGAGCTTAAATTAATTAAATGTAACTAAATCTTAACTAAATGCCAGTGAGCAAAAATGTATCTTTCAGTACCAGAACATTGAGCCATCAGACTTATTTCTACCGTGTTTACATTGGGCCACCGGGAGCTGTGTATATACTACCGAACAAAGCTTGACTGCATACCGATTCCTTATAAGAAAATTTACTCCGTAACCATTGGTATGTCAAGAGAAAAATGCAGGCATGATCCCTGCTATGTTATAGTTTAACTCTTGCAACTTTCTTTGGGTTATGCATTTTATTTTAACATTCTTCTGAAATGTTGCACATTTATTAACTTCATTGACAATGCTGGTCCATGGCCTTCAGTGGCTGTTTCTTAATAACAGTACTGTTTCTGTGGAACTCAGAATTCTGGTACTGTGCAATTATGTACAAAGTACTGTCTCCCTGAAGCATTATCTTTGGTACCTCATTGTACATCAAAACTACTTCATTGGCTGTAAAGCGCTTTGAGTCGTCCAGTGGTCGTGAAAGGCGCTATATAAATCCAAATCTTTCTTTCTTTCTTTCTTTAACTGGTCTGCGTTGCTAATTCCCACCCTTTCCCTCTAAAAGTGCACTAAGTTACTTCTTTTGCTTGAGTCAGTGGCTCATTTCTGCTTTTCCAGACAGTTAGGCTTAACTTAACACTTAAGTTACAACCCAGTGGAATTGAAAAATGGGGCGCAGAAAACTTAACAGTAAGCAGTTGCTGCCATTAACCGGTCCTTATACCAATCAGTGTCAAAATAGGGCCAATGATTCCAAATATATCAAGTGGGTTGAAATAACAAAATCTATTTTTAGCTCTATTTAATAAGAGAATAAATACAATAGCTTCCAAGTTTCACAAATTTTGCCACAGATTTTGTAATATTTGATGGAATTTTCTATTGTCCTTTCAGCATGGATTTCATTCCATTGTAAATCTGGGCTTTGATCTTCCCCACAAATCTCCAGGCAACAAATAATGTTTATATGGTAACTGGAAGTTAATGCATTGTTGTCTGAGATCAGTGTCTATATATTAAGAGTTTAAAAGTCAGACGTCTGCAATAATGTAATCAGCCAGACCTTAGACTGCCAGCCTGACTGAAACTGCCATGGTTGAAAAAAAAGACTTGTATTTAGACATCACTCAGGATGTCACCACCTGCTTTACAGCCAATGAAATCTTTTTGAAAGATAGTCACTGTTGGAAATGTGGCAGCCAATTTGTGCACAGCAAGGTCCCATAAACAGCAATGTGATAATAACCAGATAATCTGTTTTGTAGTGATGTTGGTTGAGGGATAAATATTGGCCAGGACTCCCCTGCTCTTCTTCAAAATAGTGCCACTGGGATCATTTTTGTCCACCCGGGAGAGCAGACGGGGCCTCGGTTTTAAAGTCTCATCCAAAAGACTCTTTCAGTGCAGCACTTCACTCAGTACTGCACTGGAATGTCAGTCTAAATTTTGTGCTCAAGTCTCTGGAGTGGAACATGAACCCACAACCATCTGACTCAGAGGCGAGAGTGCTACTAACTGAGCCATGGCTGACACAAATAGCACAGAAAGCGGCCATTCAGCCCATGCTACAGATCATGCCATCCAGTCGTACAGTGGCAATTTTAAAAGTGGATATATTGTACGGGATTGCTGCTGGTGGGGGTAGTGCGGGGGGGGGGGGGGCGGGGGCGGGTGCGGGGGGATGGGGGAGAGATTTGATGTATTTTCTTTGGTGTATTTTTCAGCATCCTTTTTATACAGACATTGTCCAAGAATTCCTCGAAGCTGCTCTTGCTTTGCCGAAGTGCGGTGGAAAGCCCGTTAACATGTGGAAATGGCGTTTCTGACGTACTTCTGGTGCAGTAATGCCGGTGGAGCAAGTACAGCTGCGAGGAATTTCCCAGCCATTAATATCTTCTGATGTGTAAATGAGAAAATATACTTCACTAAGGTGCATTTAAATGGAAGCTGGATAAGCACATGCGGGAGCAAGACATAGAAGGATATGCTGATAGGGTTAGAGGAAGAGGGGTAGGAGGAGGCTCGTGTGAAACATAAATGGCGGCATAGCCATGTTGGGCTGAATGGCCTGTTTCTGTGCTGTAGACTCGATGTAACTCAATGTAATATAACAAACTAAATAATGCTTACCAATAACTAAAACAATAGACTCCAGAGTCACGCATTACACTGCAGACTGTCATCATCATAGGTGGTCCCTCGTATCGAGGACGACTTGCTTCCATGTCAAAAAGTGATGAGTTCACAGGTGTTTCAATGAAGGACCAAATATTCCAGGATCCGAACTACATGTTGAAGGGTGGAAGATGCCTGTGCGTGGATTTTTTTAACATGTGATGGCCGTTGCACACCAGCCACCACACAGGCTTGACAGAGCTAAGTCTTGGTCCAGTGGCAAAGATTAACCAAGACGACTGGAGACCAGCTCTGCTGCACGGACCTAGTGCGCACACATATCGCAGTGTGGGCTGGCCCGTATATGTAAATGAGTAGCCCAACAGTGGTTTTAGGTGAGCACCAGGAATTCCTGAAAAATGGCCTGAGCCAATAGTGGGTTGGATGATTTTCAGGCATCCTTGGGGTGCAAAAGACTTGTGCCCGAAGTTGGAATTCGTGTCCGTATTAAGCAGGTGCAATACAGCTCAATTTCGACCCCCACTTTATATGCCATAGAAACTAAGCCAATAGTGAGGTATGGAATCAAAGTATACATGAATATATCTTTAAAACCACAGTACTTTTAGAACAGTTTGCGCCTTTAAGTTCCAGAAGCCGGATATGGATATGGTGTCTGGCCAGTATTTGGAATCACTTATAATCCTATTCATGTACAGGTACACACAAAAAGGAACAATATTCTTTGTTGTTTATTGACCCAAAAACATCAGGCATATAATAAACTATTTGATTTTAAAATCCTGCAGACTATAAATAGGGAAGTGATGCATTTTCACGGTACTAAACAAGATACACTTCCGGTTTCTCACAATTTAATAAAACAATCAGAAAATTCGAGTTTTGAATCATTCATTTTCCAACATGTCAGGAACATTGCACCATAATGTTTTATCCACTTCTGTTTGATTACATAGGTTTATTTGGAATTATAATTTTCAGTTAAGTATCTGCAAGACTATCAGCACTATATTACAGAAACTGACCAACGGTTCTGTCAGGTAGACCTCTTGTTATTGGAGAGATTCCATGGGAAGTAATTGCTGGCCAAGCAAATGTGGCTACACTCAATGGGAAACCAGTTGTTGAGCCATCAACAAGGCAAGTGTAGACATCCAATATAGTGGATGTCGCAGTATCCGTTTCCCTCGAATCCTGAGATCAATTCTTGATATTGCAGGAGAATAACAATCTAGATTACACCAAGCAAATCCAGAAGCAAGGTGTTATGTATGGAGAAAGAGTCAGACTGAACACTGTGAGCTCAAAGTAAAGTGTGACCTTACTCTTTTATTGCAGGTCTCCAGAGTGCCTCTCCAACCTCTGAGGCTTCCTTAAATATCTGTGCTCCCAAGGGATTATGGGATCCCTTGGGACTCCAGGGGATGAGCTCTCAGGTGGCTGTACAGAGTAAATACAAGTTTACACATATAACAATACTCCTCCCCCCCAAAAGTCAATAGTGTAACTATTTACAATGTGAGTCGATCTGGGGCCCTTCTTGCCCTGATTGATCGTCTCTGTGTGAAAGCTGGTATTGTTGAATCATTTGTTGGGCCCTCGCTGGGTTGCTGTGCAGCTGGCCTTGCTGGGCTGCCTGGTGTGTTGGGCCCTGCTGGGCTGCTGCGGATGATGAGTTCTACTTCATGGTCAACCGTGGTGCCGGTTACCACTGGTGTGTGTGTTGGGGGATCAAAAAAGGTAGGGATAGTCTGCGAATCTGAGTTTGATTTGGTCCAAGTGTTTCCGATGAATGAGTCTATTTGAAAGTTTGACCCGAAACACCCTGCTCCCCTCTTTGACCACGACAGTGCCGGGAAGCCACTTGGGACCTTGTCCATAATTCAATACAAATAAAGGATCATTGATTTCAATCTCGCGAGACACATTTGCGCTATCATGGTATGCACTTTGTTGAAGCCGCCTGCTCTCTACCTGTTCATGTGAACGAACGAGAGCCTTGCCTTATGTGCTCTTTTCATGAGCAGTTCAGCAGGTGGGATCCCAGTGAGCGAGTGGGGTCTCATGCGATAGCTAAGCAGGACTCGGGATAGGCGAGTCTGCAGTGAGCCTCCAGTTACCCTCTTCAAGCCTTGCTTGATGGTTTGCACTGCTCTCTCTGCCTGACCATTGGACGCTGGTTTAAATGGGGCAGATGTGACATGTTTGATCCCGTTACGGGTCATAAATTCTTTGAACTCAGCACTGGTAAAACATGGCCCGTTTTCGCTCACCAGGACATCGGTTAAGCCGTGAGTGGCAAACATGGTCCGCAGGCTTTCAGTAGTGCTAGCCGACATTATCTCACATTCAATCCACTTGGAATATGCGTCCACAACCACAAGGAACTTTTCACCAAAGAACGGGCCTGCATAGTCGACGTATACCCTAGACCACAGTTTGGAGGGTCAAAACTATAAACTTAGCGGTGCCTCGCTGGGTACATTCCTTAACTGCGAGCATGTATTACATCTGTGAACGCAGGACTCGAAGTCCGCATCGATACCGGGCCACCACACATAAGAAGATAAGAACATAAGAACATAAGAATTAGGAACAGGAGTAGGCCATCTAGCCCCTCGAGCCTGCTTCGCCATTCAACAAGATCATGGCTGATCTGGCCGTGGACTCAGCTCCACTTACCCGCCCGCTCCCAGTAACCCTTAATTCCCTTATTGGTTAAAAATCTATCCATCTGTGATTTGAATACATTCAATGAGCTAGCCTCAACTGCTTCCCTGGGCAGATAATTCCAAAGATTCACAACCCTCTGGGCGAAGAAATTCCTTCTCAACTCGGTTTTAAATTGGCTCCCCGTATTTTGAGGCTGTGCCCCCTAGTTCTAGTCTCCCCGACCAGTGGAAACAACCTCTCTGCCTCTATCTTGTCTATCCCTTTCATTATTTTAAATGTTTCTATAAGATCACCCCTCATCCTTCTGAACTCCAACAAGTAAAGACCCAGTCTACTCAATCTATCATCATAAGGTAACCCCCTCATCTCCGGAATCAGCCTAGTGAATCGTCTCTGTACCCGCTCCAAAGCTAGTATATCCTTCCTTAAGTAAGGTGACCAAAACTGCATGCAATACTCCAGGTGCGGCCTCACCAATACTCTATACAGTTGCAGCAGGACCTCCCTACTTTTGTACTCCATCCCTCTCGCAATGAAGGCTGACATTCCATTCGCCTTCCTGATTACCTGCTGCACCTGCAAACTAACTTTTTGGGATTCATGCACAAGGACCAATTGTGGAGCAGTGGAGGCATGTCCTGCTCAGTTGGAGCTGAGCTGCAGTGAGGAGAGCAGCTATCAACTTTTGCTCTTGCCTGGAAGGCCTGGAGAGCCCTGAGAACAGCCCAGGAAGAGAAGGAGGGAAGGGGCTTTCTACAATTCTAATCCATCTAGAGAGAGAGGAGGAGAGCTGCAAATTCAACCATCTTATTACTGCTACAGAGAGTTGGAGAGAGAGGAAAAAGAACACCATCCAGTGTGGAAGGAGGGAGAAATTTCAACAACCAAAGGTGGGTGTGTTTTGGTGCATTCCCTCTAAAAGACTTTGTTGTATTGGTGGGGGGAGGAAAGAAGACCACTCGAGGGCCGGAACATCGCAGGGGGTGTGTGTGTGTGGAAGTGTGTGTGGGGGCCTTGCTTACAACTAGGCCCCACACACAATTGAAGCACCCCCCCCCCCATTGCCTAGCCTGGGATAGCTGGAGCTACCAGGCTGAAGATTCTTTAAGTACCCTTTAAACATCGTCGGGAGTGTGTGCCTGGTTGGCTCTAGCTGCCCCAGGTGAAGACATCTTCTCCCCCCACCCGAAGACCACCCCAAAGACTGTGCTTTGTTTTGTTTTTTGCCATCTGGGGAGTGCACCCACCCATTGCTGTGAGGGGAGACCTGCCCTCGCAGCCTCCCTCTTTCCCACACCCCCTTACTCTATCTCTCTCTCTCTGTCTCTCCCCTCTCTCTCTGAGAGCCCTTTCCTCCAATTTTTTTTTAAAAAACCAAAAAAATAAAACAACTGAGCAGAGGGAGCAAGGCCCCTCCCCAATTGCCAACTAGGGGAGAGGTGTACCTCGTTAAGAGCTCCTCTGCTCAGTCTTATCAAACGAGGCCAATCAAGACCATTAAGGCCTGTGACTTTGGGGTGGGTGTAGCCCTTAAAGGGACCCCGTGATGGCGACCCCATCCATGCCGGTGGTAGGGCCAGCAAGGACATATGCGCAGGTGGCAACCGCTTCCACGGCACCTCCTGCGCCACCCGCTGCCCTGCCACCATTCAGACTTATAACCAGGAAACACGGGGTCAAGAGCTACACTCACCCCACAATGAGCATCGAGGAGTGCGTGCGGGCGATGGCTGGGGTAGTCGGCCCCTCGGCCATTGTCGCAGCCTCCAAGATGTCTGGGAAGGCTGTGTTCTTCCTGGGGTCGGAGCGGGCGGTGTCCCTGGCCCTCGAAAAGGGGCTCACGGTGGGCGGGACGTTCCTGCCGGTGGATCCTCTCGAGGCCACCGCGCAGAGGGTCATCGTGTCGAACGTCCCGCCCTTTGTTCCCACTGAGCTCCTCCTCCCTCACCTACAACAACTGGGGGAGGTAAGGTCGGGGATCAACCCCATGCCGCTCGGCCTCAGGGAGAGCAGCCTACGCCACGTGTTCTCCTTCCGCCGCCAGCGCGGGAGGACACGACGGAAGGGCACTTTAATGTGGTGCACGAGGGGACTGCCTACCGCGTTTTCTGGACGTCGGACGGCGTGCGGTGCCATGCCTGTAGGGAGGTGGGGCATGTTCGGAAGAACTGCCCCGCCTCCAAGGCCGCCAAACCACCGAAGGCGGCCAAGGCTGGCGCCGCCGCCACCCCTCCCCCTAGTTGCGTCCGCGTGCCGGGAGCCATAGGTGCGCGGGCATCGTCGGAGGCCTTTGTTTTCAGGGCCTCCGGCGGGGGGGAGGGAGAGCGTCCGACCGGAAAGAAGGCGCGGAACAAGGCGAAACATCTAGAGGCGGGTCCCCTCAGTGCGGCAGAAAGTTTGACCACCGCGCTCGGCCCAACCCAGTCACCGGCGAGCGCGGGGTGCCCTGAGCCCGTGCCCGAGCCCTTGAACAACACCGCAGAGGGGCCCGGGCGCGGGCAAGAAAAGGAAAAGGGGGGGGCGGAGCGGGAGGCCTTGGCAGACATGGAGGTCTCCCTGCCTCAGCGCACCCCCAGCAACAAAAGGAGGCGCCGCTCCGTTGAGGCGGAGGGGGAACAACATCCCTCCGCGGAGTAGTCGGTGCCTGCCGCGTGTCCCGCGTCCCCCACCAGTGCCCCCAAGCAGCGCCGTAGGCGGGAGGAGTCTGTCCCCGAGGAGGGTGAGACAGTCGAGGCTGCCCAGCCTCTGCCTCCCGGGGATGGTGTGGAAGATCTGCCTGTCGTGGGGGGCGTGGGGATCGCGGAGGAATGCATTGCCGCCGGGCCGGGCGTCCCGGGGACTGAGGCGGGCGGGGCCAAAAAGGCCGAACCTGAGCCCGCCCAGCCAATACCCAACTTCCCCCGGGATTTGCTCGACCCGGCAGAAACCGAAATTAAGATTTTTTATGAAACTGTACATGCTGGGCCGGGGGGTGGCAGCGGGGAGGGGGAGGAACACCCACCCTCGCCCCTTACTTTGGAGCTGGAGCACTTGGGGAGCCTGGGGATTTCCTATGGCCGGGTCTCTCCTTGTTCCCCGGTTCCTGGGGCGGAGGGGGAACCCCTTCCGCTGTCGTTTCCCGACCCAGGACCATTTTTTAAAGAGCCCAGTGGGGACTCCTCTGCTGACGATCCTGGGGGTGGGATCGGGGCAGAACCAGGGCCGGTTGGAGCGGCCGGTTCATTTGCCGTACCTTGTGCAGTCGATGGGCCGGCTGCTGGTGGCCACCTCCCGGAGGACGTCGGCAACTGCATTGTCCTCGGGGGGGATTTTAACTGCACCCTCGAGGCGAGGGACCGCTCCGGTGCCCCGCAGTGCATGACGGCGATGGAGAAGTTGAGGGACCTGGTCGGGTCCTTCGACTTGGTGGACGTCTGGCGAAATCTCCACCCCGACTCCAGCGCCTTTACTTGGGTGAGGCCTGGAGTAGGATGGTCCAGAGTCGACCGCCTTTACGTGTCTCGGGCGTACGTTTCCTGCGTCCCGGCGGCCTCCATGCGGCCGGTGCCGTGTTCGGACCACCACCTGGTGTAGGCGGAGCTCGCTTCGCTCCGCGCGAGGACGGGGTCCGCGTACTGGCACTTTAACAACCGGCTGCTGGAGGACGTGCGGTTCCAGGACTCGTTCCGTCGATTCTGGTCCGACTGGAGAAGGAAGCAGGGGGGCTTCCCCTCCTTGAGGCTATGGTGGGACGTGGGCAAGGCTCACGTCCGCGTCTTCTGTCAAGAGTACGCGAGGGGGTCGACCAAGAGGCGGGCGGCCAGAGTCGGGCGCCTAGAAAAAGAGGTGCTCGACCTGGAAGCCCGTCTCGGTCAAGTCGTCCAGGACCCGGCCCTGCGGACGGTGTACGAAGCGAAGAAGGCCGCGCTGAAGGACCTGCAGCTCGTCGGGTCCCGAGGCGCGTTCGTGAGGTCGCGGATCCGGTTCCTGCGGGATCTGGACCGCGGCTCCCCCTTCTTCTACTCGCTGGAAAAAAGGCAGAGTGTCCGTAAGCAGCTCTTGACGCTGCTGGCCGACGACGGCTCTCTCGTCTCGGATCCGGAGGTCGTCAACAACAGGGCCCGTGAATATTACGGGGCTCTGTTCTCTCCGGATCCGTCCAGCGAGGAAGCGCGTAGAGTTTTGTGGGAGGACCTGCCGAAGGTCAGCCCGGAGGGCGCCGAAAATCTGGAAGCTCCGCTAAGCCTGGCGGAGCTGACCGGTGCCCTCGCCCGGCTCTCGAGGGGAAAATCCCCGAGGCTGGACGGGCTGACCGTGGAGTTCCACAGGGCGTTCTGGGACGTCCTGGGGAGCGACTACGCGCGGGTCCTGGGGGAAAGTCTGGCGACCGGGGAGATGCCCCTCTCTTGGCGCAGGGCAGTCATCGTCCTGCTGCCTAAGAAGGGCGATCTCCGCCTCCTTAAGAACTGGCGCCCGGTCTCCCTCCTCAGCACGGACTACAAAATCTTCGCCAGGGCGATGTCTGCTCGCCTTGGTGCCGTGCTGGACCACATGATCCACCCCGACCAGTCCTACACGGTCCCGGGCCGGACAATCCACGATAACATCCATCTGGTCCGGGACCTCATCCATTGTTCCCAGGAGGCTGGTCTGTCGGTCGCCTTCCTATCCCTTGACCAAGAGAAGGCGTTCGACAGGGTGGATCACGACTATCTGCTCGGAACTCTGCGTGCTTTCGGGTTCGGGACGCATTTCGTCGCCCGGATCCGACTTTTGTACGCCGCCGCGGAGTGTCTGATTAAGGTTAACGGGTCCTTGACGGCGCCCCTTCGCTTTAGGAGAGGGGTGCGCCAGGGATGCCCCATGTCCGGCCAGTTATACGCCGTTTGCGTGGAGCCTTTCCTGCGCCTCTTGCGGACGAGGTTGATGGGACTGGCTCTGCAAGGGCCGGGCGTGGAGGTCGTCCTCTCAGCTTACGCCGATGACGTGCTCCTCGCGGTAGAGGATCCTGCTGACCTGCGGAGGATGCGTGAGTGCCAGGAGATTTACTCGGCCGCGTCCTCCGCCAGGATCAACTGGGAGAAATGTTCCGGACTCCTGGTGGGTCAGTGGCGGGTGGACTCCCTGCCGGAGGAGCTCAGGCCTTTTGCCTGGAGCACGACCCATCTCCTCTATCTGGGAGTCTACCTTAGCCCCGACGAGGGAGCCTGGCCGGCGAACTGGCAGGAGCTGGAGGCCAAGGTCGCCGCTCGCCTAGGGCGCTGGACAGGACTGCTCCGAGTGCTGTCCTACAGGGGTCGAGCGCTAGTCATAAACCAGCTGGTGGCCGCAATGTTGTGGTACCGGCTGGTCACTTTGACCCCTCCCCCTGCGTTTGTCGCCAAGATACAGAAGAAGCTGGTGGACTTCTTCTGGAACAACAGGAAGCACTGGGTCTCTGCTGCGGTCTTGAGTCTCCCGCTTGAGGAGGGCGGTCAGTCGTTGGTGTGCGTCAGCACCCAGCTCGCGACTTTCCATCTTCAGACCCTGCAGAGATACCTTTACGTCGAGCCCCCTCCTAGGTGGTGTGCTCTGGCGACGTATTTCTTCCGCCAGCAGCGCGACCTCAATTACAACACGCAGCTCCTGTTTGTGAACTTGGGGCGTGTCAGGACCACCCTCCGGGAGCTGCCTGTCTTTTACAGGGACCTCATCAGGGTCTGGAACAAAGTCTCCACCAAGCTCTCCGCCGGCTGGAGTGGCGGCCGTCCTGCAGGAGCCGCTGCTCGGGAATCCGTACGTCCACGACCGAGGTTTTATGTGGCGGTCGGAAGAGAGGGCTGTGGCTGGTGAGGTGACCAGGGTCAGGGACCTGCTCGATGGCGGAGGAGCGGGCTGAATGGCGCCAGACACGCTGGCGCGGCGCCTAAATTCTGCCAACGTCCGCCACGCGGCCGATGCCATCGAGTCGCTAAAAACAGCTCTGGGCCCTGACTCCGTTAGGTGCATCGAGGAGGCTCAAGCACGTGGGGAGATCCCGTCCGAACTGACCCCTGTCCGGACGGAATTCCTCATCGGCGCCAAACCCCGGAACCTCCCTCGGGGGCCGGCGCCTCACAACTTGAGCCGCCTCGGGGAAATCCCCTCCGTGCCCTTCAGTTCCGCGCAGAGGGGTTTCCTGTACGGGCTGCTCCTGCACACTCTCAACTTTGCCATCCTCGCCTGCCGTCCGGACACGCCATGGCGTACCATCCTGCCGTCCGGAGGAGGCGGGTGTCCCCGATGGAGGGCACTCTACGCAGGGGTCCTCCCACTATTTGTCGGGGACTTGGCCTGGAGGGTGGTGCACGGAGCAGTGCCGTGCAATAAATTTTTAAGCCGGTTCACGGACTCCCAGGCCGCCTGCAATTTCTGCGGTCTGGAGGACTCCGTGTTCCATGTTTTTATTGAATGCACGAGGTTGCAGCCCCTGTTCCATTATATGAAGGGGCTGCTCCTGAAATTCTTGCTGCACTTCAGTCCCACTCTCCTGATCTTTGGGCACCCTGTGCAGAGGGGAGCGGGTAGGTCCGAAGGCCTCCTCGTAGGACTGCTCCTGGGCACGGCCAAGGGTGCCATCAGCCGGTCCAGGCAGCGGGCGGTCGACGGGGTCGTTCAACCTGACTGCCTGCCTCTCTTCCGCTCTTACATCCGGTCCAGGGTGTCCTTGGAGATGGAGCACGCGGTGTCCACCGGTACGCTCGCGGCCTTCCGCGAGAGGTGGGCACCGGAGGGACTGGAGTGCATCATCATGCCCGGCAACCAAATTTTAATTTGATTTTACGTTTTAAAGTTTCATTTGTTTTAATTGCCGGTGCTTTTAGTGTCCCCCTCCCCTTTTATAGGGAGCACTTGGAAAAATTTGATTTTAGCGCCCCCAAAAAAAAGAAAAACACAAAAAAAAACACAAAAAAGGAAAAAAAAAGGGCCTTGTAAATGTCTGCTGTGTCATCCAGGGTGGGTGGCATGGTTTAATGTTTTTTTATTTTACAGATAAACTCAAAAGAGTTTCATGCACAAGGACCCCCAGGTCCCTCTGCACTGCAACATGTTGTAATTTCTCCCCATTCAAATAATATTCCCTTTTACTGTTTTTTTTTCCAAGGTGGATGACCTCACATTTTCCGACATTGTATTCCATCTGCCAAACCTTAGCCCATTCGCTTAACCTATCTAAATCTCTTTGCAGCCTCTCTGTATCCTCTACACAACCCGCTTTCCCGCTAATTTTTGAGTCATCTGCAAATTTTGTTACACTACACTCTGTCCCCTCTTCCAGGTCATCTATGTATATTGTAAACAGTTGTGGTCCCACATCGATCCCTGTGCCACACCACTAACCACCGATTTCAAACCCGAAAAGGATCCATTTATCCTGACTCTCCACTTTCTGTTAGCCAGCCAATTCTCTATCCATGCTAATACATTTCCTCTGACTCCGCATACCTTTATCTTCTGCAGTAACCTTTTATGTGGCACCTTTTCGAATGCCTTTTGGAAATCTAAATACACCACATCCATCGGTATACCTCCATCCACTATGCTCGTTATATCCTCAAAGAATTCCAGTAAATTAGTTAAACATGATTTCCCCTTCATGAATCCATGTTGCGTCTGCTTGATTGCACTATTCCTATCTAGATGTCCCGTTATTTCTTCCTTAATGATAGCTTCAAGCATTTTCCCCACTACAGATGTTAAACTAACCGGCCTATAGTTACCTGCCTTTTGTCTGCCCCCTTTTTTAAACAGAGGCGTTACATTAGCTACTTTCCAATCCGCTGGTACCTCTCCAGAGTCCAGAGAATTTTGGTAGATTATAACGAATGCATCTGCTATAACTTCCGCCATCTCTTTTAATACTCTGGGATGCATTTCATCAGGATCAGGGGACTTGTCTACCTTGAGTCCCATTAGCCTATCCAGCACTACCCCCCTAGTGATAGTGATTATCTCAAGGTCCTCCCTTCCCACATTCCCGTGACCAGCAATTTTTGGCATGGTTTTTGTGTCTTCCACTGTGAAGACCGAAGCAAAATAATTGTTTAAGGTCTCAGCCATTTCCACATTTCCCATTACTGAATCCCCCTTCTCATCTTCTAAGGGACCAACATTTACTTTCGTCACTCTTTTCCGTTTTATATATCGGTAAAAGCTTTTACTATCTGTTTTTATGTTTTGCGCAAGTTTACTTTCATAATCTATCTTTCCTTTCTTTATTGCTTTCTTAGTCATTCGTTGCTGTCATTTAAAATTTTCCCAATCTTCTAGTTTCCCACTAACCTTGGCCGCCTTATACGCATTGGTTTTTAATTTGATACTCTCCTTTATTTCCTTGGTTATCCACGGCTGGTTATCCCTTCTCTTACCGCCCTTCTTTTTCACTGGAATATATTTTTGTTGAGCACTATGAAAGAGCTCCTTAAAATTCCTCCACTGTTCCTCAATTGTCCCACCATTTAGTCTGTGTTCCCAGTCTACTTTAGCCAACTCTGCCCTCATCCCACTGTAGTCCCCTTTGTTTAAACATAGTACGCTCGTTTGAGACACTACTTCCTCACCCTCAATCTGTATTACAAATTCAACCATACTGTGATCACTCATTCCGAGAGGATCTTTTACTCGGAGATCGTTTATTATTCCTGTCTCATTACACAGGACCAGATCTAAGATAGTTTTCTCCCTTGTCGGTTCTGTAACATACTGTTTTAAGAAACAATCCCGTATGCATTTTATAAATTCCTCCTCAAGGCTACCCCGTGCGATTTGATTTAACCAATCGATATGTAGGTTAAAATCCCCCATGATTACTGCCGTTCCTTTTTCACATGCCTCCATTATTCCCTTGATTATTGCCCGCCCCACCGTGAAGTTATTATTTGGGGGCCTATAAACTACGCCCACCAGTGACTTTTTCCCCTTACTATCTCTAATCTCCACCCACAATGATTCAACATTTTGTTCATTAGAGCCAATATCGTCTCTCACAACTGCCCTGATATCATCCTTTATAAACAGAGCTACCCCACCTCCTTTCCCTTCTTGTCTATCTTTCAGAATTGTCAGATACCCCTGTGTGTTTAATTGCCAGTCTTGGCCACCCTGCAACCACGTTTCTGTAATGGCCACCAAATCATACTCATTTGTAATGATTTGTGCCGTCAACTCATTTACTTTATTTCGAATGCTGCATGCGTTTAGGTAGAGTGTTTTAATACTAGTTTTTAAACCATGATTTTTAGTTTTGACCCCTCCTGCAGCCCCTTTATATTTATATATCTTGTCCCTTCCTATCACCTTGTGGTTTACACTTACCCCAGTGCTACTCTGCTCTGTTGCCTCCTGCCTTTTGCATTCTTTCTTGGGGTCCTGTTCATCTGAGCTCTCACCCACTCTAACTTGCTCTGAGCCCTCTCCTGGGTTCCGAATACTCCTTGCATTGAGGCACCGAGCTTTCATGCTAGCCTCTTTATTACACTTTGCCCCTTTAGAATTTTGCTGTACAGTGGCCCTTTTTGTTTTTTGCCTTAGGTTTCTCTGCCCCCCACTTTTACTCATCTCCTTTCTGTCTTTTGCTTTTGTCTCCATTTTGTTTCCCTCTGTCCCCCTGCATTGGTTTCCATCCCCCTGCCATATTAGTTTAACTCCTCCCCAACAGCACTAGCAAACACTCCCCCTTGGACATTGGTTCTGGTCCTGCCCAGGTGCAGACAGTCCGGTTTGTACTGGTCCCACCTCCCCCAGAACCGGTTCCAATGCCCCAGGAATTTGAATCCCTTCCTGCTGCACGACCGCTCAAGCCATGTATTCATCTGAGCTATCCTGCGATTCCTACTCTGACTAGCTCGTGGCACTGGTCGCAATCCCGAGATTACTACTTTTGAGGTCCTACGTTTTAATTTCGCTCCTAGCTCCTTAAATTCGTCTCGTAGGACCTCATCCCTTTTTTTACCTATATCGTTGGTACCAATGTGCACCACGACAACTGGCTGTTCACCCTCCCTTTTCAGAATGTCCTGCACCCGCTCCGAGACATCCTTGACCCTTGCACCAGGGAGGCAACATACCATCCTGGAGTCTCGGTTGCGGCCGCAGAAACGCCTATCTATTCCCCTTACAATTGAATCCCCTATCACTATCGCTCTCCCACTCTTTTTCCTGCCCTCCTGTGCAGCAGAGCCAGCCATGGTGCCATGAACTTGGCTGCTGCTGCCCTCCCCTGATGAGTCATCCCCCTCAACAGTACTCAAAGCGATGTATCTGTTTTGCAAGGGGATGACTGCAGGGGACCCCTGCACTTCCTTCCTTGCACTGCTCTTCCTGCTGGTCTTTCATTCCCTATCTGGCTGTGGACCCTTCACCTGCGGTTAGACCAACTCACTAAATGTGCTGCTCACATCATTCTCAGCATCGTGGATGCTCCAGAGTAAATCCACCCTCAGCTCCAGTTCTGCAACGCGGACGGTCAGGAGCTGGAGGCAGATACACTTCCCGCACACGTAGTCGTCAGGTACACCGGAAGTGTCCCTGAGTTCCCACATGGTACAGAAGGAGCATAACACGTGACCGAGCTCTCCTGCCATGACTTAACCCTTAGATACACTTAAATTGGCAACAACAATGCTCAAGTTTACTCACTGTTATAGAAGAGAAAAAAGAAAAACTACTCACCAATCACCAGCCAATCACTTACCCTCTTGGCTGTGACGTCACCTTTCTGTTTCTTTCTACTTCTTTTTTGCTTTTTCCCTGTAGCTGCACAAGCCACGCCTCTCCACGCACCTCCTCGACTGCCGCCGCGTTGGGCCTTTTATAGGCCTCTCGCCGACCCCGGACTCATGCCTCTCCACACACCTCCAACGCTGCTCCCGACTGCCGCGCGTTGGGCCTTTTATAGGCCTCTCGCCGACCCCGGACTCACGCCTCTCCACGCAACTCCGACGCTGCTCCCGACTGCCGCCGGGTTGGGCCTTTTATAGGCCTCTCGCCGACCCCGGACTCATGCCTCTCCACGCACCTCCGACGCACATGGAATCTGGCTACCGCTTTCAGCATTACGATGCCTGGGTGGGTACTGTGGAGGTAATTGATGAAGGTGTCTCTGCCCTTCTTGGGGACCACTACTCGATTGCCCCATAGAAGGCAGTCTGCTTGTATAGATATTTCCTCTTTGCACCGCTGGAAAGGCTTTATCTCTTGAACACTGGACCAGCTCCCGTGAAGCACAGAGCTTTTGACTAGAGATAATAAGGGGTCCTGGCTTGTCCAGGTCTTGATCTGCTGAGCAGTGACGGGTGATTGCTCACTCTCAAATGCTTCCATAACCATGGCTAGATCTGTGGGCTGCGCCATTTCCACCCCCGTGGTAGGCAATGGCAGCCTACTGAGAGCATCAGCGTAGTTTTCTGTGCCTGGCCTGTGGCGGCTGGCGTCGTTGTATGCAGACAACGTGAGTGCCCATCTCTGGATGTGGGCCGATGCATTGGTATTTCTTCCTTTACTCTCAGAGAACAGGGATATAAGTGGCTTATGGTCAGTTTCTAATTCGAATTTTAGCCCAAACAGGTATTGATGCATTTTCTTTACCCCATAGACACACGCTAACGCTTCTTTCCCAATCATGTTGTAGGCTCTCTCAGCCTTAGACAGACTCCTGGATGCATAAGCAACTGGTTGCAGTTTCCCGAAATCATTAGCTTGTTGCAATACACACCCGACGCCATATGACGACACATCACATGCAAGTACCATCGCTTACATGGATCATACAAGCAATTTGTTTGAGCATAACAATTTTCTCGCTTTTACAAAGGCATTTTCTTGGCTTTTGCCCCAAACCATTCATTCCATTTTCGAAGTAAGACATGCAGTGGTTCTAACAGTGTGCTGAGACCTGGTAAGAAGTTACCAAAGTAGTTCAGGAGTCCCAGAAACTATCGCAGCTCCATCATGTCCTGTGGCCTCGGTGCATTCTCGATTGCCTCCGTCTTCGCGTTAGTGGGCCTGATGCCGTTCGGCGCAATCCTCCTTCCCAAGAACTCCACTTCAGGCGCCTGGAAAATGCACTTTGAGCCTTTTAACCTGAGCCCCACGCGGTTGAGTCGACTAAGAACCTCCTGCAGGTTCTGCAAATGTTCGACTATGTTCCAACCTGTGACCAAGATGTCGTCCTGGAAGACCACGGTGTCGGGGACCGACTTCAGTAAGCTTTCCATGTTTCTCTGGAATATTTCCGCTGCTGATCGGATTCCAAATGGCATCTGTTATAAACAAAAAGACTTTTGTGCGTGTTGATGTTGGTGAGGTCCTTTGATGATTTCTCCAGTTCCTGCGTAATGTAGGCTAAAGTCAGATCCAGCTTCGTGAACGTCTTTACTCTCGCCAGCATTGCAAAGAGGTCGTCAGCCTTTGGTAGTGGGTATTGGTCCTGCAGGGAGAAACGAATGATAGTTACTTTGTAATCACCACAGATTCTGATGATGCCGTCTCTCTTGATGACTGGGATGATAGGACTGGCCCACTCGTTGAATTCGATTGGCGAAATGATGCCCCTCGTTGCAGCCGGTCCAGCTCCATCTCTACCCTTTCTCTCATCATGTACGGTACTGCTCTCGCCTTGTGATGGATGGGTCGCGCCCTCGGAATTAGCTGGATTTGCACTTTTGCTCCTTGGAATTTCCCGATGCATGGTTCGAACAGCGAAGGAAATTTGTTTAAGACCCGAGCACACGAAGTGTCGTCAGCGGGCGATAGCGCTCGGACGTCGTGCCAGTTCTAGCGTATCTTTCCCAGCCAACTCCTGCCGAGCAGCGTGGGACCATTACCCGGTACCACCCAGAGTGGTAGCTTGTGCACTGCTCCATCGTAGGAGACCTTTACGGTAGCACTGCCGATTACAGGAATCAGTTCTTTTGTGTAAGTTCTTAGTTTCGTGCGAACTGGAGTTAAGACTGGCCTTGAGGCTTTGTTGCATCACAATCTTTTGAAAGTCTTTTTGCCCATGATTGACTGGCTCACTCCCGTGTCCAGTTCCATTGACAACGGGAGTCCATTTAGTTCAACATTCAGCATTATCGGGGGACAATTTGTGGTGAATGTGTGCACCCCATGTACCTCTGTCTCCTTAGACTGAGGCTCTGATTCATCGTGATCCTCCGTGGATCTCTCCTCCTCTGCAACATGGTGGTTTGCAGGCTTAACAGAATTTGCAGCTCACCTGCACATATGTTGGAGGTGTCCCATTGTCCCACAGCCCTTGCAAACGTACCCTTTGAATCAGCTTGAATGGAAACGATGATCACCCCTGCAGCGTCAACAAGGTGTTAATGGCCTTGCATTCATCACCCTTGATGGTGGACTCTGAGACATCTGTGGACGTGCAGCTGCAGGTATGTGTGACCTGCTCTGTATGTTACGATTCGAAAACAACATCACTTTGTTCACGGTACTTGTAGCAGCACTTGTGTGCTGAGAGATTTGCTTCGTATTGTCACTGGTGGCAATAATGCTTGGGCTATCGCTATGGCCTTACTCAAGGTTGGGGTCTCTGCAGTCAAAAGTTTGCAAAATATGTTTTCATGGCCAGTACCAAGTACGAAAAAGTCTCTGAGCTTGTGCTCCAAATGTTCATCAAATTCGCAATGTCCTGCAAGGTGTCTTAGCTCGCCACTTCCTGGCTTTCAGACCTTTTGTAGGCGTAGAACCGGTACCTCTTCATCAGAACGCTTTCCTTCGGGTTCAAATGCTCTCGGACCAGTGTGCACAAATCGTCGTATGATTTCTCCGTGGGTTTCGCTGGAGTGAGCAGATTCTTCATGAGGCCATACGTTGGTGCCCCACAAACGGTGAGGAGGATCACCCTTCGTTTGGCAGTGTTCTCTTCCCCATCTAGCTCGTTGGCCACAAAGTATTGGTTGAGTCACTCCACAAGTTTCCCAATCATCTCCCTCCGAGAATTTCTCCAGTATGCCCACTGTGCTCTGCATCTTTTGGTTCGCTATCTGTATCTCATCGACAGTTGTTAATGTATGGAGAAAGAGTCAGACTGAACAATGTGAGCTCAAAGTAAAGTGTAACCGTTGTCTTTTATTGCAGGTCTCCAGAGTGCCTCTCCAACCTGTGAGGTCTCCTTAAATACCTGTGCTCCCAAGGGATTATGGGATCCCTTGGGACTCCAGGGGATGAGCCCTCACGTGGCTGTACAGAGTAAATACAAGTTTACATATATAACAAAAGGCAATCAGGTTTTATTCAAGAAATAAACGTAAAGGATGCCTTTAATTAACACTGCAACCTACATCACCGGAGTAGTTCAAGAGAGCGTGTGACAAGTCTGGTTTTCATGAGGCCAAAAATATCCTACAAAATTGAGGATATTTCCCCACGATTTGTTAAAAAGAGGAAGGAGAGCGAAATGGGCAGTAGTTGGTTCAAAAAGTACTTCCCAAAAGGTTAAAGTATGTAAATTTATTGTACTATACCAACATCATCATCATGCATTTAGTTCTTAACAGAACATTGCTTTTCATCATCGTAGGCAGACTTGGAATTGAGGAAGACTTGCTTCCACTCTAAAAATGAGTTCTGAGGTGACTGAATATTCCAATACAAGAACCACAGTCCCTGTCACAGGTGGGACAGACAGTCGTTGAGGGAAAGGGTGGGTGGGACAGGTTTGCCGCACACTCTTTCCGCTGCCTGAACTTGTTTTCTACATGCTCTCGGCGATGAGACACGAGGTGCTCAGCGCTCTCCTGGATGCACTTCCTCTATTAGGGCGTTCTTTGGCCAGGGACTCCCGGATGTCAGTGGTGATGTTGCACTTTATCAAGGAGGCTTTGAGCGTGTCCTTGAAACATTTCCTCTGCCACCTTTGGCTCGTTTGGCGTGAAGGAGTTCCGAGTAAAGCGCTTGATTTGGGAGTCTTGTGTCAGGCATGCGAACAACGGAGCTGATCAAGTTTGGTCAGTGCTTCAATGCTGGGGATGTTGGCCTGGTCAAGGACACTGATGTTGGTGCGTCTGTCCTCCCATGGGATTTGCAGTATCTTGCGGAGACATCATTGGTGGTATTTCTCCAGCGATTTGATGTGTCTATCATATATGGTCCATGTCTCTGAGCCATACAGGAGGGCGGGTATTACGACAGCCCTGTAGACCATGAGCTTGGTGGCAGATTTCGGGGCCTGATCTTCGAACACTCTTTTCCTCAGGTGGCCGAAAGCTGCGCTGGCGCACTGGAGGCGGGGTTGAATCTCATCGTCAATGTCTGCCCTTGTTGATAAGAGGCTCCCGAGGTATGGGAAATGGTCCACGTTGTCCAAGGCTGCGCCGTGGATCTTGATGACTGGGGGGCAATTCTGGGCGGCGGGGTCAGGTTGATGGAGAACATTTGTCTTACGGATGTTTAGTGTAAGGTCCATCTTTTGTACGCCTCAGTGAAGATGTTGACTATGACTTGGAATTTAGCCTCTAAGATGCTCCTCCTGGAGTCACAGTGCGGATTTCGTCCCCTATGGGTTACAATGGACATGATTTTTACAGCGCGACAACTGCAAGAAAAATGCAGGGAACCGCATCAACTCTTGTATATGGCCTTCTTTGACCTTACAAAGGCCTCTGACACTGTCAACCGCGAGGGTCTATGGAGTGTCCTCATCTGTTTCGGCTGCCCCCAAAAGTTTGGCATCATCCTTCGTCTGCTCCACGACGACATGCAAACTGTGATCCTGACCAACGGATCCATCACAGACCCAATCCACATCTGGACCGGGGTCAAACAGGGCTGCGTCATCGCGTCAATCCTCTTCTCAATCTTCCTTGCTGCAATGCTCCATTTCACACTCAACAAGCTGGAGTGGAATTAAACTACAGAACCAGTGGGAACCTGTTCAACCTTCGTCGTCTCCAGGCCAGATCCAAGACCGTCCCAATCTCTGTCATCAAGTTACAATACGCGGACGATGCATGCATCTGCGCACATTCAGAGGCTGAACTCCAAGTCATAGTCAACATCTTCACTGAGGCATAAGAAAGCATTGCTTGTAAGCTGTAAAAGACACCATTAAAGTTCTTGCTTTTCATACGACTAAGGTATTATCTCAGCTTGGTGGTAGCACTCTTGTCAGGCGATTATGGGCTCAAGCCCCACTCCCGGGAGTAAAGTTTAACACCCAAAAATGGGTGGGTTGGGGTCAGGTCAGATGTTAAAATTTTTAAAATCTGAACCCTGACCCCAACTTGCCTCCAACCCACCCACTTCCGGGTTTAATGGAGGCGGGACAAGGGGTGGGCAAGCAACCCGCTTCCAGGTACTGGGCTGGCAATTTAAATATGTTAATGAGGGCTGGCTTAACCTACTCTGCAGGTTTTACAGTGAACGGCCAGTTTTCCCAGGCCTCGGGAAACCCGACAACTGAAGGGAGACAATCACAGCTTTGGGAAGAAGGTAAGTGCTTTTACAGCACTGCTTGTGGGCCAGGAGGAACAGGAGTGCTTCCTCCCAGCTCCCCAAGCTCACCCCCTTGTCAGAACCCCCCCCACCATGGGTCAGGGTTTGGATCCCCCCAGGGGATCGGACCCCCTGGGGTTGGGATCAGACCCACCCTCCCACCATGGACTCAGACCCTGCCGGGATCGGAACACCCCCAGAGTTAGGGATCGGGGCCCCCCCGCCAGAGTTGAACACCATTGGGATCAGACCACTGCCCCAGGGTTCGGAAATTGAACCCTCCCGAGTCGTGGATCGGACCTACCTGCTCCTGCAGCCTGTTCCGGAGTCCTCCAATATACTAGTTTACCATTGTCCAAGTGTGATGAAGTTATTATTTCTTAGTTCAGATTTTTATAAATCATGGAAAGCTCCTGGTGGCGTAAACTAAAACCTCACTCTTCTGCCATCCTCTTTGAATAAGAGTATCCCATTTCAGATACAGAGCAAACTAAAACAATGCACTCTTCATAAATGGAAACACAAATTAAAGCTGAATATTTTATTTGAAGTGAATCAGTAGATTTGAATGAGATCAACAAGTTCACTTAATCCATTTCCTGTGCCATGGATAACAATAGTTAGAGACACTTAACCTATGGAAATGGTTCTGATTTTATACATTTGTAAATTATTCCAGGTTCGTAGGGTCTTCAGTGTACCTGTACTATGTTGGGGAACTCGAGATTAATTAAACATAGGAGGCTAGAAACTATTGATACTGGTAGACATTTAAGTTTGGATTTCCCCAACCTCGGCGGGTCCGTGGTGGGCGACATCAGTGGTGGGTCCCAGCCTCGCAGTTGACTCCAGCCCGCTGTCCAAAATGATTTCCCCCTGACTAGGCTCGTCAAACCCGCCTAGCGCGTTTCCTGGCCAATTGAAGGAAGTGGATCTGTCATTTGATGATGCATCATTAGCCAGTTTCCTTAAAGGGACCTTGCGCAAATTAAATGTTGATATTTGTGCTGTCAGTGTTCTACAGCATTGAGGTGCTGCAAACACTGACAAGCACTGCACAGAGGTGCACGGCTGCACCCAGGCTCTCCGATGACTTCCTCTATATGCTTATGGAGGGAGTCACAGCACACAGGGAGGTCCTCTTCCCTTCCAATGGGCGGAAGAGACATCCCCAGGAGATCAACGCAGCCTGGTTGCTCATTGCACAGAAAGGCACAAGCAGGGGTGTCATCAGGAGGACCAGGCTGCAGTGGCACAAACATTTCAATGATCTCAGTAGATCACAAAACGTTACTGCAAAGCCACATTCAACTTCATCCTACTGTGCCACTCATCACATCCCCATCACTTTGCCATCCCTACCCTACTCCTGCACATCTTTACTCACACAAACTTACCTTGCACCTCCATCTATCCCTCTCTATCTACATTATCAATTCCCCCATCTCACTAGCCACTCCTCACACTCACTCTCATCCTTGTGCAATCATACCAACTAACACCACACAAGGGTAGGCACTTGTGTGTTTTGGCCAATGTTCATGTAAGGTTTCTAATCATTTGCTCTCAAACATTGAAATCTTTATTTTCAACAATTTGTGTTTTTGGACAGATTTGTGTGCACCTTTGGAATTGGCTTAGTAAGTTGCAGTGAATAGTGAGACATAACGGTAATCCCCGCAATGGTGATGAGTGTGAAAGGAATTGCTTGGGCATTGTAAGAATGCTTTATGATGTTGGTGTGGGGTGGTGCCAAACTGGCGCATCACGTGGCAGCCAGGGTCTATAGCATCAAGTGCATTAAATCTGGCCATGGTGAGGCCATCCCTGGTGTCCGAGCAGCAATGTGGTTGGGTGCTGATGCCCTGTGCAGCATCAGTGCGGAGAAGGTTGGTGTTATTATTGGTGCTGCTGGTGTGCCTGGTGCTGCTGGTGTTGGGACTGATCATGGTGGGATTTTGAGGACCAAGGTGAGACAGTATAAACCATACCCATTCTGATGTAATAGATGGCAGGTGAACTTGAGATGACAGAAGTGATCTGTCAATGGTGAGAAAGGTTGTTCCAATGAGGTGACACTGGATAGAGACTTTGCTCCAAACACTTGCAACCTGCATAAAGCTCAATCTGTCTTCCAAGTGCAGTAAGCAACAACTTCTGAGCTTGGAGAGTAAACAGCTGTGAGATGGGAGCTTTTCTAACACATTTCTAGGTGTCAAGGAATGAGATGATTCAATGGGCATTCAACTCCCGCCCTGCTTCCCTGACGTGATCTCCGAGCAGCGTGGACCCCGTGGCCGACCTAGTAAACTCTGAAGGTGAGCACAAAATAGTTCTTAATCCTCTGTGAACAAAGTCATAATGATCTGATTTGCTGTCCTCCCCTGCTGCTCATGGTTTGCTCAGTGCTGACAAACCCAACACTTAGGAAAGGCACATGGCAGCAGGTTGACAGCGGGGTCCCGACCCAATGTAAAAAAAAAAAACATTTTCCCACCCGACCCACCACCAGTCGCGCCCGCTGACCCTCTGGAAAATTCTGCCCTAAATCTGCTAATTTTACAGAAGTGTTAACTCACATAAAATAAACGACTAATGCTCACCTTAATATTGTGAACCAAATAATAGCGTACAAATGAGTTGAGCGTTGATCTGTGAATAGTGTCACAAATCGTTTCTAGGCTAACGAATCATCTGTGAAATGTGAGATAGCCTTTGGCATCATTATGCTGTTGCATGATAATCTCAACTTGCTGAGGCAATAGTGTTACCATTAACCTGTCTCACTTTCCATGTACTATGGAAAATTTGGAGTTCAAGGATCGTTTCATCATCCTTTCTTTTGAGATTCTGTGGGATACAATTCAGCCTTTGGTTGAGTCTTACTGGAACGTGACTGATCGTTGCAATCTTCACAAGTACATGGCCATCTCTGATTCCTTCAAGTATTTTTTGGATTGATTTACCCACTGGTGCATTAATACTGGTGTTCTCAATTTGGAATGTGTACCACGTTTGGATAGGCAACTTACATAGAATTACATTGAGTCAACAGCACAGAAACAGGCCGTTTGACCCACCTGGTATATGCCAGTATTTATGCTCCACACAAGTCTCCTCCCACCCCTCTTCATCTAACCCTATCAGCATAGCCTTCTAAATGCTAGGCCCTATTTTTAAAACATTCTAATTCTCAATGTCATATCTGCAGTCTATTTCAATTGAGTTCGCAGTTGTTTGCTCTGGGCATTATTTTCATTTTACAAACCTATACAAGTTTTTCCCACATTACAACAGTGACTGCACTCCAAATGTACTTCATTGGCTGTAAAGCGCTTTGAGATGTCCAGTGGTCGTGAAAGGCGCTACCTAAATGCAAGTCTTTCTTTCAGATCCACCAGTCCCCACTCCAACACGCACACACAAACACCTTAGTGGAATTACTGAAATAAGCAATGTCCTAAAACTAATATCCAAAAGTACTTGCCGCAGTTTGCCTTATAATTAATATTTTTAAGTTCATTCAAATGGTTGGAAGTTTGCTTTTCCATCACTATTCAAGTGATGCCTCAGGCAGGAAATAACGTTACATGGGACAGGGCAAATGCTATAACTATTTGTAGCCAAAATGGGGTCTGGTTTTAGTTTAGATTGTTCACAAAATAAAGTTGTCTATACCTAGTTTTGCTTGGATTTAGTCAGGGCATGCATCAGGTTTTCTTTATAATTATTTAGAATCATAGCATCATGTAGCCCATTCAGTCCATTGTGTTGAAAGAGCTATCCAATTAGTCCCATTCCCCGGCCCTTTCTCCATACCCCTGCAAATTTCACCTTTTCAAGTATTTACCCAATTCTCTTTTGAAAGTTATTACTGAATCTTCTTCCACTACCCTTTCAGATAGTGCATTTCAGATCATAATATCTCGCTGCATAAAAATGTTCCTCATTACTCCCATAATTCCTTCCGCCCCTCCTTCCTTCCCATTCCTTTCCTTCCTTTTACTTCCCCTTCCTTTCCTTCCTTTCCTTCTCCTCCACACTCCCCTCTCTGGTTACTGACCCGTACCAGTAGAAACTGTTTCTCCCATCTACGCTATCAACATTGCTATAATTTTGAACACCTCTATCAAATCTCCACTTAACCTTTTCCGCTCCAAGGAGAAAAATTCCAATTTCTCTCGTCTCGCCACATAACTGAAATCCTCATCCCTGGAACCATTCCTGTACATGTCCTCCACACCCTCTCCAATGCCTTGACATCCTTCCTAAAGTGCGGTGCCCAGAATTGGACACAATACTCTAGCTGAGGCCTAACCAGTGATTTTTAAAGGTTTACCAGTAGTAAATGTGCATCAATATACCTGCTTTCCTTGTCATTCTAATGCTTGGCAGGAGCATAGACAGGATTCAAAAGGACCTCTCCAACCCCTCCTGCAACCTAGAGTATATGCATTCAATCCTGTGCCCAATTCCCGATGTTCTACCTGAATCCACCTGCGGAATTTCCAATGATTGGATCATCATATTGTTGTTGAAGTCCCCCATGGAACAAGACCATCCTGATTGTCTTTGCAATCAATGAGAGTGGAAGACACAGCTGCCTCCTGGAACACAAGAAATCTTGATCAGTTGATTCAACTGGCTGCAATGGGCAAGTAGACCATAAGCTGAAAAGTTTCAGCAATGAATCGACCCAGACCAAAGAAAGGACAATCAGCTCAGGCCTGGCTGTGTGGGTTTGGGCCCGTGCTCAGACTGTGGGTAGTTTTAGGGCTAGATCCAATGCTGAGAGGATGGAAGTTATGCTCAACTTTTATTGAACCTTGGTTAAACCACACGTGGAGTACTGCATACAATGTTGATCACCATATTACAAAAACGATATAGAGGCACTGCAGAGGGTGCAGAGAAGATTTACAAGAATGAGACCATAAATGCAAGGGTATACATCAGGAAAGGATGAACAGGCTGGATCTCTTTCCACTTGAAAAAAGAAGACCGAGGGGTGGCCTAATAGAGGTCTTTAAAATTATGAAAGATTTTGATAGAGTGTATATAGGGAGAATGTTTCCACTTGTGGGGAAAAGCATAACTAGAGTCCATCAATATAAGATAGTCACCAAGAAATCCAATAGGGAATTCAGAAGAAACATATTTACCCAGAGAATGGTGCGAATGTGGAACTGACTACCACAGCGAGTCGTTGAGACAAATAGTATAGATGCATTTAATGGGCAGTTAGACAAACATATGAGGGAGAAGGGAATAGACGATTATGCAGATAGATTTAGATGAGGAAAGGCAGGAGGAGACTCGAGTGGAGCATAAGCGCCAGCATGGACTGGTTGGGCCGAATGGCCTGTTTCTGTGCCACATATCCTATATAATCCAATATAATATCTATCTTAGTCTTGAGGAGTGAAAAACTGAAGGGCCAGTCTAACCTTTACTCCACAAGCACAAGGCTATGCCCCTGGTAATTGACGTGCTCTTTTCATTTCATGCCACGACAACCTAGTTGAGGGAGTATAAGAGAGATAGCATAAATTTAAATAAAACAATGTCAACATTAGCCTGGCTTAAAAAGGAATAGAACAAAAAAGAAGTGGGAATGAAAAATGATCAGAATAAAGCAGATGCAGTGAGAAAAAGAAAAAGAAAATTGAAAAGACACAAGAAAATAATTTGTTTTATGCAATGGTGCCACATTAAGTCCATTCTCATCCTGCCTTACATACTGACATTCTGTCCTCTACTTTCAGTTTCAGAACAAAGATTCCACCGCCTTTGGAAAAAATAACCCTGGGAACCTAGAATAGACTTAAATCCTGCTTTTTGCTTTGCTTTGCAGTCAAATCACATATTTGCACCCATGTTATGAGTGATTTCTTGGCAATATCCTGATCTAATTGTTACCCCTCGCAATTTAGCTCCTTACATAGTCAGCGGCGGTTAGCTCCTCTTAGACGGGACGTTTTGCAAGTAGGATTCCATACATGTTTTCCAAACTTTTCCTATTTGTACTACTCGTGCAACAAGTCGAATTGAAAGAAATTTCAAAGCTACCAAGTAGGACATAAAGAACATTAGTGCAGGCAATTAATTCATTTCTCTCGTATCCAGCTGCGTTTTATCACCAACTCATAAACACCAAAGATAAACAAATTAACGTTAAAAGTAAAACCAAGTTCAATAAACTATACTTGAAGAAAACAAATCTTTAGAAAGCTGGCAGGGTATTGTAAACGTTCCACGCATATTCTGCCATGGCATTTTAGTGGTTTGTTTGTGGACGTGTAAGTGGCATGAAAAATTCACAAAACAGGTCTGATTGCAGTAGACCACAAGTAGAAACTGGCATCTGTTATCAGCACTTTTAACAGTGCATAAAATGAACCTGGACAAGCCCTCTGCAGGGATTTATTCATACTGTAAAGGATAGCATCGCCCTTAAATGCAATCTTTACAGGTTCATACTTTTAGCACCATGTTTTCATATTCATCCTGTGTCAGCAGTGGCTCAGTGGTAGTGTGCTTGCCTCTGCATTAGAAGGTTATGGGTTCAAGTCTCACTCCAAGGACAGAGCACAAAATCTGCGCAGACACTTCAGCCAGAAGAAAGAAGGTCTTGTATTATATGGCACCTTTCACGACCTCAGGAGAAGAACTTAATACTCATACGATACCATCATTCACAGTAGTTCCCAAGCTTATATGTTCTACTTGGTGACCTCAGTATCTAGGAACAGTAAAGAAAGAGTTGCATTTCTAAAGCGAGTTAAGCAACCTCAGGACATCCCAAAGCACTTTACAGCCAATGAAACTGTTTGAAGTGTAATCACTGTTGTAATGTAGGAAACATGGCAGCCAATTTGCACACAGCAAGGTTCCACAAACAGCAATGTGATAATGACCAGCTAATCTGTTTTAGTGATGTTGGTTGAGGGATTAATATTGGCCAGGACATCGGGGAGAACTTCCCTGCTCTTCTTCGAATAGTGCCATGGGATCATTTATGTCCACCTGAGAGGGCAGATGGGGCCTCTATTGAAATTTTCTATAGATAGTTGCACACTTTTGGTTTATTTCATAGAATCATAGAATCATAGAAAAATTACGACACAGAAGGAGGTCATTCAGCCCATCATGTCCCGCCAGTCGAAAAAGAGATACCCAGCCTAATCCCACCTTCCAGCACTCGGTCTGTAGCCCTGTAGGTCACAGCTCTTTAAGTGCACATCCAAGTACTTTTTAAATGTGATTAGAGTTTCTGCCTCTACCACCCTTTCAGGCATTCCAGACCCCCACCATCCTCTGGGTGAAAAAATCTTCCCTCATCTTCCCTCTAATCCTTCTACCACCTGTCTTAAATCCAAGCAACCTGGTTATTGACTCCTCTGCTAAGAGAAATAGGTCCTTCCTAACCACTCTATCTAGGCCCCTCATAATTTAATACATCTCAATGAAATCTCCCCTCAACCTACTCTGTTCCAAAGAAAACAACCCAAGCCTATTCAATCTTTCCTCATAGCTAAAATTTTCCAGTCCTAGCAACATCCTCGTAAATCTTCCTGACACTACATCATCGAACTCGTCCAATGTTTGTTTCATTTTAAACAGTTTTATTTAAAAGAAGAAGCTAATAGTGATTAACTTTATTTTCAGCTGTTGCTCTCCAGAAGTATTCAAGAACTGCTTGAGCAAACAGTACATATTCCAATCTCAATCACCAAGCCGATTCTCTTAAAGTGGAATTACATTTTCATCCTGAGGTGGGATGGGAGGCAGATCGATTAGTGATAGGAATAGGAAGTAGATAGTTTGCTCATGTGAATAAGGATATAAGAACATTAGAAATAGGAGCAGGAGCAGGACATATGGCCCCTCAAGCCTGCTCCGCCATTCAATGAGATCATGGCTGATCTTCGACCTAAACTCCACTTTCCTGCACTGTCCCCATATCCCTTGATTCCCTTAATATCCAAAAATCTATCAATCTCAGCCTTGAATATATTCAGAGACTCAGCATCCACAGGAGTAGAGAACTCCAAAGATTCACAACACTCTGAGTGAAGAAATTCCTCCTCACCTCCTAAATGGCCGACCCCTTATCCCGAGACTATGCTCCATAGGTGTAGACTCTCCAGCCAGGGGAAACAACCTATCAGCCTCTAGCTTGTTAAGCCCTCCAAGAATCTTAGATATTTCATTGAGATTTATATGTTTCGATGAGATATAAATGTATGGGAGGCAGCTAGATAAGGGATAAGTGATGGGAATGGGAAGCAGATTGATCAGGGATGGGAATGAGATGAAGAGCGACCAGGTGGAGATTAGGAAATATTGAAAGGCTGTATGAAATCTGGCCCAATTTGGATTGCCCGTTCTTTCCTAGTTCTCCATTTGATATACAACCTTGCAAGCATGGTGGAAAATTACAGAATAAGCTCTGTATTTTGATCAACAATCCCGCTAAGCTGCGCAGGCCCGCGCAGTGGTCTGGAGGTCCTGCGCAGACCACTCACCGGCTTTCCAATGGAAATAATCGTGCACGTGCAAAAAATTGAATGGGGTGCACAGATAGTTAAAGGAAACACTGATTCTGACTGCTATTTTCTCAGTAATTAACTACTGATTCTAATTTAATTCATTTGCAGTGAGTAAAGTATAAATTCTGCGATTTTATATGGTGCTCACAGGGAGCACAGGGAGGAGAACAGCTGAGTGCAGCTAGCCAGCTGGGAATTTATCTTTGTGTCACATCACTAATCCTTCAGTAAGAATACTGGCATGCACCAACTATACGGGGTGTCCTGAAACTGAATAAAGCTGTACATAATGTTCCAGTATATAATAAAATGGGTGACTGCAAGGGCAAGACTTCTAAGCATTAACCTCACCTTTGATTCAGGAAATGCTTTTAAACAAATCTAGCTCCAGCATTTATTGCCTATCCCTAATTGTCCTCGTGAAGGTGGTGGTGAACCGTCTTCTTGAATCGCTGCAGTCCACGATATTTCTTTGTAGCGGTTTCGTACAACTGAGTGACTTGCAGAGCCATTTCAGTTAAGAATCAACCACATTGCTGTGGATCTGGAGTTCCATATAGGCCAAACTGGGTAAGGATGGCAGATTTCCTTCCCTAAAAGACACTATTGAACCAAATGGGGTTTTACAACAATCCGGTAGTTTCATGGACACCATCACTGGTACTAGGGCCACGATTTTGCTGACCTCAGCAGGTCCATGGTGGGCGATGTCAGTGGTGGGTTCCGGCCCCACTGTTGGTTCCATCCCACTATCTGAAATGAATTTCCCTTGATTGGGCTTATTAAGCTCGCCCAGTGCATTTCCCGGCCAATTAGAGGAAGCGGGTCTGATGACAGCATTTGATGACATGTCATCAGCTGGTTTCCTTAAAGGGACCATCCATGCACAAATTAATTTTAATATTTGTGCGGTCAGTGTTCTACAGCATTGAGGTGTTGAAAACACTGACAATGAATGCACAAAGGCACAAGGCTGCACCAAGGGTCTCCCACCCATGACTCTCTCCATGGGCAAAGGAGACCTCCTCAGGAGATGAACACAGCATGGTTGTACATTGCACAGGCAGACAGACGCAGGGATGTGGTCAGGAGGACCTGGGTGCAGTGCCACAAATGTTTCAATGCTCTCAGAAGATCACAAAATGTTAGTACAAAGCCACACTCAACCTCATCCTGCTGTGCCTCCCATCACATTCCCATCTCTCTGCTTTCCCTATCCTACTCCTGCACATCCTTACTCACACCAACTTACCTCACACCTCCACCCATCCTTCTCTATCTACATTATCACATCCCCATCTCACTAGGCACCCCTCACACTCAATCCATCATAGTCTCCTTCTAAAGATGTAATCCATCCATTCCTTACACCCATCCTAGTCTAATCATATGAACTAACAACACACAAAGATAGGCACTTGGGTGTTTTAGCCAATGTTCATGTAAAGTATCCGTTAATGCGCTGTCAAACATTGAATCCTTTACTTTCAGCACTTTGTGTTCTTTGACAGATTTGTGTGGCTTTGGAAGTGGCTTAGTGAGTTGAAATGAATGGTGAGACATAAAGGTATCCCCGCAATGCTGATGAATGTGAAAGGAATGGCTTGGACATTGTAGGGTTGCTTTATGGTGCAGGTGTGGGGTGGTGCCAACCTGGCACATCATGTGGCAGCCAGAGTGTACAGCATCAAGTGAAGTAAATCTGGCCACTGTGAGGCTATCCCTGGCGTCCCGGGCAGCAATGTGGTCGGGTGCTGATGCCCTGTGTCCTGTGCAGCATCAAGTGATTGCAGAGAAAGTTGGTGTTGTTGTTGGTACTGCTGGTGTGCCCGGTGCTGCTGGTGTTGGGGATGATTGTGGTGGGTTTCTAACGACTGATGTTAATGTAATATATGGCAGGTGAAATTGAGATGACAGAAGTGATCTGTCAATGATGAGAGAGGTTGTTCCAATGAGGTGACACTGGATAGAGAGATTGCTCCAAAGACTTGCAACCTGCATAAAGCTCAATATGCCTTCCAAATGCAGTAAGCAACAGCTTCTGAGCTTGGAAAGTGAACAGTTATTCTAGCATATTTGCAGCTGTCAGGTCAAGAAATTAATTCATTCAGACACAACTACTGATGTTTTTACCTGACATGATCTCTGAGCAGCAGGAACCTCATGTAAAACCTGTAAACATGATAAGATGAGCTCAAATTGTCTTTAATAGGCTCTTAACAAGGTCATGATGACTTAAATTACCTCCCCCGCCACTGAGTGTTGGATTTCTGTTCAACGTTGACAGACCCGACACCTGAGAAAGTAGCATGGTGGCAGGTTGACAGTGGGGTCCTGACCCACTGTCAATCATTGTAAATTTAATAGCTGACCCGCTACCGATCCTGTCCTCTGAGCGCCAGCAAAATTCCAGCCTAGCTTTTTATTCCAGATTTATTTAATTAACTGAATTTAAATTCCCCAGCTGCCATGGTGGGATTTGAACTCACGTCTCTGGATTATTATTCCAGGCCATTGGATTGCTAGTCCAGTAACATAACCACTATGGTACCGTACCTCTAAATCATCAACAATGTCAAGTGATTCCTTGATGAGACAATTTGATTTTGCTAGCTTCATGTTTTAATTAAATTGTTACAAATTATTTCTTAGGCTTTCACTGTAACCATTTGGCCAGAGAACAGAAATGTTGGTAAAACCCTTTTCTTTCACAAAATAAATATTTTCCTTTACACTATAGCAAGCAGTGGTGCAAAGCCCGCCATTTAATGTGTAGATCCCTCTCCCAATATCCTACTCTGAGCACCGATTAGCTTTTATCATTTCATCTACACACTTAGAAACAAATTTGAAAGTGGATTTTCGGCACTCATGAACATAATATTAGCTGCTTTGGAAAGATCATTATCAGCCTTTTTGAGAGCGGGCCATAATCTCGCACTGCTAGCTGTTGGCTGAGATTCCGAGTGCAAAGTTCTATATTTCCTCTCCGCAGCATGCATAATGTGTGGTAAATCAAAGAAAAGCCCTTGTTTGATTATTAATGGAAAGTTGTTGTTATGGATTGCTTAATTAAAAGCAGCCATCCTGTGTCCACATTTCTGGGCACAGCCCCCTCATGTAATTCAGGCGGCAGTAGCAGGCAATAAGAGCATAAGAAATAAGAGCAGGAGTAGGCCATTTGGTCCCTCGAGTCTGTTCCGCCATTGAATAAGATCATGGCTGATCTGATCTTGGGCTCAGTTCCATTTCTCTGCCCACTCCCCATAAACCTTCACTCCCCTATCGCTCAAAATCTGTCGATCTCCACCTTGAATATATTCAATGGCCCAGTCTCCACAGCTCTCTGGGGTACAGAATTCTACAGATTTACAACCCTCTGAGAGAAGAAATTCCTCCTCATCTCAGTTCTAAATGGGCAACCCCTTATTCTTAAACTATGTCCCCTAGTTCTAGATTCCCACATGAGTGGAAACACCTCTCTGCATCTACCTTGTCGAACCCCCTCAATATCTTATATGTTTCAATAAGATCACCTCTCATTCTTCTAAACTCCAATGAGTATAGGCCCAACCTACTCAACCCATCTTCATAAGTCAACCCATCATCTGGTAGCAAATTGCTCTTGTATTGCTGGTCTTAGCAAGTAGAAAAAAATTAAGTTACCAATTTATTTCTCCTAGGTAAACAAATAAGCTTTCTGATAGTGATTAATCACCACCGCCGCTCCCCCCCCCCCCCCCACCCCACCGACTCCAGTAAATGAATTCCAAATTCAGGATTAAACTGCAGAATCCATAAATGCTAACACTGGTTCTATGGTGAACAGGGATGGATTAAGTGTGGGGTGGATGCGGTGTTCACCTGGGGCCCAAGCCTAGAGTTGGCCCATACAGGGTAGGATTAAGGGTACGGATAAACAATATTGGCATAAGTGACGTAGCAAGAGCGGGGCAAAGCCGCGAGGGCTCAGGAGCATGTTATTCTCGACTTGGTATAAACAGACTCGAGACACCTGCAGTGCCTGGCAGGGTGGCATTAGATAACACTTCTGGCCCAGCGTGTTGTACTGAAATGACATGGTCTAATCCAACACTAATATTTGTGGAATTATCTAATGAAGTTCTTGTCATTATTTTTTATTGTTATTATCATTGCTTCAGATGCTATTTGTTTACTTATTGGTGAAGAATGTAAATAATACATACATAAGAGGTACTAGTTAAAGGTCTGGTCCCAGTTCTTGTAGTTATCTGAGCACTAGAACTGGTGTTGGGCTTTCAAGACGAGTAAATTAGGATTTATGTTAATGTTTGTTCTTATTATTCTTTCTCTAATTAACTAGAGAAGGAAAGACTGTAAGAGAAGGGATAACCATCCTTGGCTAACTAAGCAAATAAGGGATGGTATCAAATTGAAAACAAGGGCATACAATGTGGCCAAGACTAGTGGGAGACCAGAGGCTTGGGAAACTTTTAAAAGCCAGCAAAGAATGACTAAAAAAATGATAAAGAGAGGGAAGATAGATTATAAAAGTAAACTAGCATGAAATATAAAAACAGATAGTAAGAGTTTCTACAGGTACATAAAAAGGAAAAGAGTGGCTAAAGTAAATGTTGGTCCCCTAGAGAATGAGACTGGGGAATTAATAAAGGAGAACAGGGAAATGGCAGAGAAGTTGAACAAATATTTTGTATCGGTATTCACGGTAGAAGACACTAAAAATATCCCAATAGTGGATAATTAAGGAGCTATATGGAGGGGGGAACTTAATACAATCACCATCACTAATGCAGTAGTATTCAGTAAAATAATGGGACTAAAGGCGGACAAGTCCCCTGGACCTGATGGCTTACATCCTAGGGTCTTAAAAGAAGTGGCTGCAGAGATAGTGGATGCGTTGGTTATAACCTAGCAACATTCCCTTGTTTCTGGGGCGGTCCCAGCGGATTGGAAAACTGCAAGTGTAATGCCCCTATTTAAAAAAGGAGGCATACAAAAAGCAGGAAACTATAGACCAGTTAGCCTAACATCTGGTGTTGGGAAAATGCTGAAGTCCATTATTAAGGAAGCAGTAGCGGGACATTTGGAAAAGCATAATTCAATCAAGCAGAGTCAGCATGGTTTTATGAAAGGGAAATAATGTTTGACAAATTTGCTGGAGTTCTTTGAGGATGTAATGAGCAGGATGGATAAGGGGGAACCAGTGGATGTGGTGTATTTGGATTTCCAAAAGGCATTCGATACACATAAAAGGTGACTGCACAAGATAAAAGTTCACGGGTTGGGGGTAATATATTAGCATGGATTGAGGATTGGCTAACTAACAGAAAACAATCGGGATAAATGGGTCATTTTCCGGTTGGCAAACAGTGACTAGTGGGATGCCGCAGGGATCAGTGCCTGGGCCTAAACTATTTACAATCTATATTAATGACTTGGATGAAGGGACCAAGTGTAATGTAGCCAAGTTTGCTGATGATACAAAGATGGGTGGGAAAGCAAATTGTGAGGAAGACACAAAAAATCTGCAAAGGGATATAGACAGGCTAAGTGAGTGGGCAAAAATTTGGCAGATTGGGGTATAATGTGGGAAAATGTGAGGTTATTCACTTTGGCAAAAAAACTAGAAAAGCAAATTATAATTTACATGGAGAAAAATTACATGCTGTAGTACAGAGGGACCTGGGGGTCCTTGTACATGAAACACAAAAAGTTAGTGTGCAGTTGCAGTAAGTCATCAGGAAGGCAAATGGAATGTTGGCCTTTATTGCAAGGGGAATAGAGTATAAAAGCAACTGTTAAGGGTGTTGGTGAGGCCACACCTGGAGTACTGTGTACAGTTTTGGTCTCCGTATTTAAGGAAGGATATATTTTCATTGAAGGCTATTCAGAGAAGGTTCACTAGGTTGATTCCGGAGATGAGGTAGTTGACTTATGAAGATAGGTTGAGTATGTTAGGCCTATACACATTGGAGTTCAGAAGAATGAGAGGTGATCTTATCGAAACATATAAGATAATGAGGGGGCTAGACAAGGTGTATGCAGAGAGGATATTTCCACTCATTGGGGAAACTAAAACTAGGGAACATAGGGCTTGAACCTGATAGCCTTACCGTCCACTGACGCCGGCTGATGGCGAATTTTTTCGGCGATTTCCCCTCGGTGCCAGTTTCCTCTAGGTCTGCCGCCGGGAACCGCTGGGAACCGCTCGCTGAAGACTGCTAGTGCGCATGATGCATAAGTGTCCTCCCGCCCTCCGAGATTCCTCCGGGCGGGAGTCGGCAGCAGCAGGGGGGAGGACCGTTGCATGGAGGCAGGTCTAACCCCAACGGTAAGAATGATGACCTGCAAAAAAAGATTAGTGAACTTATTTTATTTCTTTTCAGCGATTTATGTGGATGCGGTCCCCTGAAGGTCTTCCAGTGTTTTATTTTTGTGTAAATTTTTATTTTTATGTTCTCCCCCCTCCCCGGGTCCGACTCAATCCTCAGCGGCACTTTGACGAGGATTGCATTTGCTGCTGAGATTGGGAGCTCCCGCCCACTGCCACCCAGATACACGGTTAGTACCTTTTTTCCTGCTGGGCAGTCTTTCAAGGACTTTTTTTACGAATCTCCCACCCAAAGTACTGTCAGGTATCTCAGCGGTCCTTTGGACGGCACTTGGACGGAACTTAGCTTCCACCAAGTTCGGGCCCATAATCTCAGAATAAGGGGTCTCCCATTTAAAACTGAGATGAGGAGGAATTTCTTCTCTCAGAGGATTGTAAATCTATGGAATTCTCTGCCCCAGAGAGCTGTGGAGGCTGGATCATTGAATATATTTAAGGCGGAGATAGACAGATTTTTGAGCGATAAGGGAATAAAGAGTTATGGGGAGCGGGCAGGGAAGTGGAGCTGAGTCCATGATCAGATCAGCCATGATCTTACTAAATGGCGGAGCAGGAGCGAGGGACCAGGTGGTCTACTCCTGCTCCTATTTCTTATGTTCTTATGTACTTTGATAAATATTTATACGTATGTGTGTATTTATACTAAATAAAAAATGATGAGCAGGCGCCTAACCCCAGTGTTTTGTAAACAATCATGACGCCATGTGCATTGTGAACTTGTGCTATGCCGGATGCTATCACTGCTATGTTCTACCGGTAAGACATTTTGAGCCATTCACCTGGTGTTTCATTTTGATATGTTATTGCGGGACAAGGAGTAATGCAGAGGCAAATAAAAGAACACTAGACAGAATACTTACCATCGTGGTAGGTCTACGGTCGGTGGGGCTACTGTAGACTGTACCTGACTAGACTAGGCCGAGGCTAGCCTAAGTTGTTGAATATTCAAGTTCAGTGAATTGTTAATTAAATGGATATTTTGGTTTATGATTACCCTTAATGTTAGATATAGTTGGGTTGTATTGGATTTTGAAAGTTATTATTTCTTGTTTTTTAGTATTATCTTTCATGGTTTGTGTTAATAAGTCATTTGTTTTTAATATTTTGACTTTTTCAATTGCATTAAATATTATTTTATTTTTGTTATTTAATTGTTTTAATTGCTGTTGTAGTTCTGTTAATGTATGGAATCTATGCCCTTTGACTTAGCTCAATAATGTCATTTACTGCTGGATGTGAATGGGAGTAGGGGGCCCATGGCTGGGGTAACGCCTGAGGACGAGGCACCCTTAATCCGGCCCTGACAGTGAAGTGTGCAGTCATTTTCCCTGTTTGACATACATAGGGCCAATTTTCATGGGCTCTCTCTCTCTCTCTCTGGCCAGGCGCTAAAGCAGAGCAACACAGCTGACATACACTGCACCTGCATTGCCCCCTGATCTCACCATTCAAATAGCCCAGAGGGAAGCCAAGTGTAGACGGCGACACTGGGGCCTGGAAGTTCCGAGGATCACAGCTGCTCCTTTGGCCTGGGTGAACTGGACCTTTGGCAGCAACGAGGTCCCGATTGAAGTGCAAACTTCTGGAGGACGACAAAGAATAAAACCTCTGGTCTACCTGTGGATTCTCAAACCTTCCCCCTGGG
Source organism: Pristiophorus japonicus (assembly GCF_044704955.1). NCBI lineage: Eukaryota > Metazoa > Chordata > Chondrichthyes > Pristiophoridae > Pristiophorus > Pristiophorus japonicus. Next base: position 125,293,231 of record NC_091990.1, on the reverse strand, counting down.
GCCCTCCGGTCAGTGGGACCTGAGAAGCCACAGAGCCAACTCTCTGTGGCGTCCCATGCACTTGGGCGTCAGGCTAAGCTCCCGCAACCAAGACAGAGGTGGGAGACTTGGCAGAACGCACCATCGAGCCGGCAATCTTCTGCGGGCACAGGGAAGGCTTCCCAACAACAACTTTTATTTATATAGCGCCTTTAACGTAATAAAATGTCCCAAGGTGCTTCACAGGAGTATTATAAGGCAAAAAAATTTGACACCAAGCCACATAAGGAGAAATTAGCACAGGTGGCCAAAAGTTGGGTCAAAGAAGTAAGTTTTAAGGAGCATCTTGAAGGAGGAAAGAGAGGTAGAGAGGCAGAGAGGTTTAGAAAGGGAATTTCAGAGCTTAGGGCCCAGGCAACAAAAGGCATGGCAATTATAATCAGGGATGCTCAAGAGGGCAAAATTCGAAGAGTGCAGAAATCTTGGGGGGTTGTGGGGCTGAAGGAGATTACAGAGATAGGGAGGGGCGAAGGATTTGAAAACAAGGATGAGAATTTTGAAATCGAGCCATTGGTTAATGTAGATCAGCGAGCACAGGATTGAAGGGTGAGCGGGACTTGGTGCGAGTTAAGACAAGAGCAGCCAAGTTTTGGATGACCTCAAGTTCACCCTCACAGGCAAGCCCTGAGAATCCCTGGGCAGTGTTAAAGTGGCCTACAGGGTTTCCATCTCGTTTCTCTGGTCCTCAGTTCTGGGGTGCAAGGGCCAAGAAAATCGATCCTCAGGAGTGCGTGATCCTCTCTCCATACTGATGGTCAAAATTAAGCCCAAGTGCGCCTTTAGTAGCCTATAGCACAAATATATGGCCGAAATGAGTTTCCGTAGTGGAGGAGCATGCAAAGGATGCAGCTAATAATCCACATCTACTCTTTCAGCATTCTACTTGCATCAGCTGTGGATCAGTGGGTAGCACACTCACCTCTGAGTCAGAAAGTTGTGGGTTCAAGTCCCACTGCAGAGTCTTGAGCACATAAATCTAGGCTGCAATGCAATGCTGAGGGAGCGCTGCACTGTCGGAGATGCCATCTTTCGGATGAGATGTTAAACCTAGGCCCCGTCTTCTCTCTCAGGCGGACGTAAAAGATCCCATGGCACTATTTCGAAGAAGAGCAGGGGAGTTATACCCGGTGTCCTGGCCAATATATATCCCTCAATCAACATAACAAAAAAAACAGATTATCTGGTCGGTATCACATTGCTGTTTGTGGAAGCTTATTGTGTGCATATTAACATAAGAACATAAGAAATAGGAGCAGGAGTAGGCCATTTGGCCCCTCGAGCCTCCTCCGCCATTCAATACGATCATATTTGATCTCGGTCTCAACTCCACTTCCCTGCCCGTTCCCCATAGCCCTTGACTCCTTTATCTTTCAAAATCTTGTTTATTTCCACCTTAAATATATTCAACGACCCAGCCTTCACAGCTCTCTGCGATAGAGAATTCCAAAGATTCATGACCCTCCGAGAGAAAAAATTCCTCCTCATTTCCATTTTAAATGGGCGACCTCTTATTCAGAAACTATTCCCACGAGGGGAAACATCCTCTCTGCATCTATCCTGTCAAGACCCCTCAGAATCATACACTTCAATAAGATCACCTCTCATTCTTCTAAACTCCAATGAGTATAGGCCCAACCTGCTCAACCTTTCTTCATAAGACAATCCCTTCATCTCAGGAATCAACCTCGTGAACCTTCTCTGAATTGCCTGCAATGCAAGTATATCCCTCCTTAAATAAGGAGACCAAAACTGTACTCGGTACTCCATGTTTGGTCTCACCAACGCACTGTACAGTTGTAGCAGGACTTTCCTACTTTTATACTCCATCCCTCTGTAATAAAGGCCAACATTCATTTGCCTCTCTATTTACTTGCTGTACCTGCATGCTAACTTTTTGCGTTTCATGTAAAAAGACCCCCAGATCCCTCTGTACCGCAGCATTTTGTAATCTTTCTCCATTTAAATAATCATTTGCTTTTTTATTTTTCCTACAAAGTGGATAACCTCATAATTTCGCACAATGTATTCCATCTGCCTAATTTTTGCCCACTCACTTTGCAAATTCTTTGCATACTCCTCACAACTTGCTTTCCCACCTATCTTTGTATCATCAGCAAATTTGGCTATATTACAATCGATCTTTTTATCCAAGTCATTAATATAGATTGTAAATAGTTGAGGCCCCAGCACTGATCGCTGTGGTACCCCACTAGTTACAGTTTGCCAACCTGAAAATTGACCCATTTATCCCAACTCTCTGTTTTCTGTTAGTTAGCCAATCCTCTAACCATGATAATATATTACCCCCAACCCCATGAGCACTTAGCTTGTGCAGTAACCTTTTATATGGCACCTTATCAACTGCCTTCTGGAATACTAATTTCACGACATCTACTGGTTCCCCTTTATCCGCCCTGCTTGTTACATAGTCAAAGAACTCCAGCAAATTTATCAAACATGATTTCCCTTTCATAAAACCATGCTGACTCTGCTTGACTACTATGATTTTCTAAAAGTCCTGCTATTACTTCCTTAATAATGGACTCTAGCATTTTCCCAATGACAGATGTTAAGCTAACTGATCTATAGTTTCCTGCTTTCTGTCTCGCTCCTTTCTTAAATAGGGGTGTTACATTTGCAGTTTTCCAATCCGCTGGGACGTCTCCAAAATCCATGGTTTTTTAGTAGATTACAACCAATGCATCCACTATTAGCTGCCATGTTTCCCACATTACAACAGTGACTACTGTTATGTCTGTAATGTACTTATGAATGACTCCATGAGGCAATGTGTTATACTCAAGCTGTTGTGACCTTGGTCCTTTATTCCAAACTCCGGAATGAGGCACAAGCATGGTGTGCAGCCTTTTATACTGGGCCCTGCCACCAGGGCAGGAAACCCCCGGTCTCCACCAGTTGCACCCTCTAGTGGTGCCAGAATGTACATACACAGTGTAAACCTTACTGATAGCACATCAGGCAAATAAGTCTCCATCTTATGCAACTATACAGTGACTACACAGAGAGTATATTTATATTCTGCATACACAACATCACTCTCCCCCAAGTCCTTTGTGCCAATTACCTTTGCACTATGTGTCTGGCTCTCCCCAGACTTAAGTGCCAATAGCCCTTGCACCTTGGCTGTGCTTTGGCTTGGCTTTCTCCCTGTTAACCCCCAAGTCCTTTTGCCACAACATTGGGTAATGGTTACCAGATTGGATGGTTCGATGATGCGGTGGAGGTTCCAGTGTGTTCTGGGTGTGATTCATGTGTGTGTCCATGGTTATATACATCCATTTCCACCCGCCCCCCACCCCGCCACACCCACAGCGAGATCACGCAGCTGGCCCGTTACATTAACATACAGGATCGGACATAGTGTAAGTACAAAGAAAGAAAAAAAACATTTTTTACAGTCTGTATCGTGACATCTTGGTTCAGTGACTTACATTCGTTACATTTTACGGTCGTGTGCCAGGATTGAGTAGATTGCATTCATGGTTCAGTCGTGGTCAGTACTGAGGTAGCAGTACAGGTATGCGAGGACGCTAGTTCCAGAACAACCGGACGGGGTCCTAATGGTCAGATGGCGGCACTGCGCCTCCTGCTAGCGCGGTGGGCTTGGTTTGCTCACCTAGCCAGGACGCAGGGCCTTTGCTGTTGCCTAGTGGTGGGCAGAGCCATACATGTGTGTGGCCTCCCTGTCCTCCTTTGAGGGCTGCAGAGTCTTCTGCCCGCTTTCTAACGATGTTGGGAACCTGTCTGTTCCAGGTCCCGTTTGGGGAACTCGTTTGTTCTGACCTTTCGCTCTTGGACATGGCCGAGGTAGCGACTGGGTCTGGGGGCTGTGCCATCTCCACTCGGGTGGTGGGCAAGGCGGCCGACTGAGTGTATTGGTGCTGTTTTCATTTCCGGGTCCGTGACGAATAGTGCCATCGGGTGCCTGCAGCGTGGGATAGACCTGGGGCAGGGTATCAGAATCAGTGCCTTCACCCTCTTGAGGTCACTCACTTGCTACTTTTGGGGACATTCTATTCCCGACATCTCGCAAAACATTTTGTTCTTTACATTAGGAATAGTACCGACAATTCACAACAACATTTTGTTCACAATCTTAATGGGCTCGTTACTTTGATTGCCATGCATACAATGTCTCTTTAAGTTCAGTTGGTTGCAGGTCTCCTTTAAGAGAACCCTGCTGGCTTTACCCCAGTCAAATCCTTTGTTAGACACCACGTGTTGGTCCCTCAGCGTTGCACTTCGTGATATTGCCACGGCCATCTTTTTTTTCAGCCACATTGCCCCTCACTACAGCAGGGATGCCATCTTGCCTCTGTCCTCGAGGTCAACTGCCTTGATCCTTCTCTCCCGCGATTCTGCCACAAAAGCTGTAAGAGTGCCTGTGAATTCAATCTTCCTCCCCAGGAGTCCTGCCACTGGAGCCGGGAAGGTACTTTTAGGTTGTTCCAGTCGAATCATTGCAACACAGTTGTGATGGATGGTCTGTGCCTCAGGTGCTACGCTGGTCTGTTCTCTGGCGCCTGGCCCAAGCGAAGGTGAGGTTTTGCTCTGTCTTTCTGCACAGGAGACATCGATTGCTGGAGTGAAAAGGTCTTCCCATTTCCACTGGATCTTCCACATCCACCTTCTTCCGAGTAGCATTGGACCATCACCTGCAACAATCCACAGAGGTAACTTGTGCACCACGCCATTATGGATTACACTTACATCCGCACTACCAAGGATTGGGATCAGCTCCTTGGTGTTGGTGCACAACTTTTCCTATACTGGAACCAGCAGGGGTCGTTTTTCGTTCCATAGCCTCTCGAAGACATCCTGGCTCATCACTGACTGGCTTGCTCCCGTGTCCACTTCCATGAGGACTGGAACACCATTTATCTTGATTTTCATCTTCACCGGAGGACAATCGGTGGTACAGGTATACACTCCATACACGTCTTCTTGGGGTTGAGCTGCCTCTCTGGCCAAATCATCATACTCCCCGCTGGATTCAAAGTCATCTACCGACTCCTCTGCTAGATGGTGAGTCGTATTTCTTTTACACATACGCTGGAGGTGGCCCTTCGTGTTACAGACTTTGCAAACATACTCAGCAAACCGACACTGGTGAGCCCTATGGTTTCCTCCACAATGCCAGCATGGTGATACTCGATTAGCACCCCTTGGCGGACTCTGATTTCTGGAACCCTGAGGTCTGTGCTCTCTGCTCTGGGCAGAGCCACGTTCTACAGTCTTGCCTATGAAAGGCACCATTCTGTGTACAGTACTTGCTGGGTTTGAGTCCACAGGATGAATAATTTGCTTGGTGCTGCAGGTCGCGGTCATGAACGCCTGACTGATGCTGATGGCCTTCTGCAGGTTGACTGTGATGTCGGCAGGTAATAGCTTGTGAAGGAGGCCCTCGTGGCCAATTCCTATAAAGAAGATGCTTCGTTGAGGTGCGTGCCAAAATCACATGGTGCCGCAAGTCTCCTGAGATCGGCAGCATATTTTGTAATCTTCTGGCCCTCAGGTCTGCGGTGAGTGTAGAATCTGTGCCTGGCTGTGGGGATGCTCTCTTTTGGTTTAAGTTGGTCGGGAATTAGTTCAATCAGTTCATCGTATGTCTTATCCTTGGCCTTTGTGGGTGCCAGCAAGTCTCTGATGAGGTGGTAGACCTCGGGCCCACAACTGGTCAGCAGTATAGCCTTGCGCATCTCCGCCAATGTGTCCGTCTCCCCTGCCAGATCATTTGCCACTAAATATTGCTCGAGCCTTTCCGTGAAAGCATCCCAATTATCACCCTCTGCGAAGTCTTTTAGTGTGCCAAAGGTAGCCATAATATCGCGTGTAAGTCCTTATTCTCGTCGTCAGTTGTTATGTCTGTAATGTACTTAGGAATGGCTCCACGAGGCAATGTGTTGCACTCAAAATGTAGTGACCTTGGTCCTTTATTCCAAACTCCAGAATGAGGCACAAGCATGGTGTGTATCCTTTTATACTGGGCCCTGTCACCAGGCCACAAAACCCTAGTCTCCACCAGTTGCACCCTCTAGTGGTGCCAGCATGTACATAGACAGTGTAAACCTTACTAATAGCACATCAGGCAAACGAGTCTCCATCTTATGCTACTATACAGTGACTACACAGAGAGTATATCTATAGTCTGCATGCACAACAACTACACTCCAAAAGTACTTCATTAACTGTAAAACGCTTTGAGATGTCCGGTGGTCATGAAAGGCGCTACATAAATGCAAGTCTTTCTTTCTTTAATTTACATAGAAAAATAGATACATAGAAATTTACAGCGCAGAAGGAGGCCATTTCGGCCCATCGCGTCCGCGTTGGCTGACAAAGAGCCGCACGGCCCTTGTTCAACAAGGAAGTTTATGAAGGAAATTGTAAGCATTTATTATTTACTTAAGGTATTTATTTGTTCTTTTCAAAATTAGTTTGTTGGTTAAACCCAATTAAATGTGAATTGTTCTGATTGCAATTTATTTTTAAAATTCTTGATGCACACCATCATACAAATGACCTGACATCCAGATAGCAGGTAGCACTGTGTGCATGAAGATTAAGGCAATCTATTTTAGTAAAGTTATGGACCAGCTCTACACATTTCTGAGTCTTTGTATTATGTGGCAGAGCACAGAACACCTATAAAAGAAAAAGAAAGAACTTGTATTTATGTAGCGTTTTTCACATCCTCAAAACTTCGCATCATTTTGAACACCTCTATTAAATTTCCATTAACCTTCTCTGCTCTAAGGAGAACAATCCCAGCTTTTCTAATCTCTCCACACAATTAAAATCCCTCAAACCTGGTATAATTCTGGTAAATCTCTTCTACTCGCTCTGCTCTGCCACATAATACAAAGACTCAGAAATGTATAGGGCTGGTCCATAACTACTAAAATAGATAGCCTTAATCTTCATGGACACACAATATTATTGGCTATCTGGATGTCAGGTCGTTTGTATGATGGTGTGCATCAAGAATTTAAAAAATAAATTGCAATCAGAACAGTTCACATTTAATTGGATTTAACCAACAAACCAATGGGCTATGAAGTCTGACAGTGCTTCATAGCCAATGAAATACTTTTAAAGTGTAGTCACTGATGTAATGTCAGGAAATTCAACAGCCAGTTTGCACACAGTAAGGACCTAAAAACAGCAATGAAGTAAATGACCAGATCATCTGCTTTGGTGGGGTTAGTTGAAGGATAATTGGTTAGACTATCAGGGGAACATCCATGCTCTTCTTCAAATAGTGCCATGGGATCTTTTACGTTCCCTGAGAGGGCGGTCGGGCCTTGGTTTAATGTCTCATCCAAAAGGCAGCACCTCTGGCTGTACAGCACTTCCTCGGCACAGTGCCAAAGTCTCAGCCTAGATTATAGAGAGGTGCAGAAGAGAGTTACCAAAATTATACCAGGTTTGAGGGATTTTAATTGTGTGGAGAGATTAGAGAAGCTGGGATTGTTCGCCTTAGAGCAGAGAAGGTTAAGGGAAATTTAATAGAGGTGTTCAAAATGATGAGGAGTTTTGATGGAGTGAATAATAACTTTTTCCAATGAGGTTATCTTTATTAACATCATTAATAATTTATATAAATCCAAGTCTTTCTTTCTTTCTTTCATCCAATGCTGATAGAAATACAGGTGTCATGTACTCCTCTTGTTTAATTTTTTTTTAAATGAGAACCGGCTTTACAGTTCCCAAAATAGACTTGAGCAAAGGCACCCTGGCCATACAAGTTTGCTGTTAGCAGCTTAATCATGCCTTCACCATTTATACAAAGATGTCCTTGCTTCAAATCCTTCATCAATAACCAGCCAACTTCACTAATAAATGTAAAGCTCATAGTAACCAGGAAGTTACTAGAGTAGACTAGGCTTATATTCCCTAGAGCTTAGAAGAATGAAAGGTTATCTAATTGAAACATCTGAAATTCTTAAGGGTTAATGCTGAGAAGATGTTTTCTCTGGCTGGGGAATCTAGAACACGGGGTCACAGTCTCACAATAAGGGGTTGGCCATTTAGAACTGAGATGAGAAGAAATTTCTTCACTCAAAGTGTTATGAATCTTTAGAATTCTCTACCCCAAAGAGCTGTTGATGCTCAGTCGTTGAGTATATTCAAGACAGAGGTCAATAAATTTTGGGGAACGAAGGAAATTAGGGGATATGGGAATAGTGCGGGAAAGTGGAGGATTAGCCACGATCTTGTTGAATGGTGGAGCAGGCTCAAAGGGGCAAATGGCCTACTCCTTATTTAATGTCCCAGCTTCCACAGCTCTCTGAGGCAGCGAATTCCACAGATTTACAACCCTCTGAGAGATGAAATTTCTCCTCATCTCAGTTCTGAATTCCAATGAGTAGAGGCCCAACCTACTCAACCTTTCCTCATAAGTCAACCCCCTCATCTCCGGAATTAACCTAGTGAACCTTCTCTGAACTGCCTCCAAGGCATGTATATCCTTTTGTAAACATGGAAACCAAAACTGCACGCAGTATTCCAGGTGTGGCCTCACCACTACCTGGAATAGCTGTAGCAAGACTTCCCTGGTTTTATACTCCATCCCCTTTTCAACCACTCAGCCTATTTTAGTGTCATCTGCAAACTTCTTAACCATACACCCAACATTCAAGTCCAAGGGCTAGACTTTCCATTATTTTTGCATGCATACCGCCCACTTAACATTCATTTTAGCGCTGAAATGAGGTTAACACCCATATATCGCCCATTTAGCCACAAAATCAAAACGAATGACCATTTCTCGGTCACTTATCGCCAAGCGTTACTTTCGGCATGAACGTAACGCCGATAAAATATAATTCCGCCCACCCACCTTTTTTGGACGGAAAAATCAGAATGGGCGAAACCAACGCCCATAATATCACCCAGCATTACTTTCGACATGTAATTAACGCCGAGATTTAATAATACCGCCCAGCCACTTTTTTTGTCATAAAGATCACATTTGCCAAAACTAAAATCGCCAGAAAATCACCCAGCATTACTTTCGGCACCTCGCACACACCTCGCTGACAATATCACTCACTGAAAAAAACCGCTGTGAGAAAGTTGCTCTCACCTGAACTAATCACAGTGGTATGGACGCCATGTTCTAAATCTCAGTCTGCATCATTTAAAAGGCTGCTTCAACTTCAGGGGAGTTTGGATGTACTCTGGTGTTCTTTTAAGGTGATGTGAACATCTGACCAAACATCTTATACTGTGGACGATTGGAATTTACTTTAGGTTTCTTAGTGGGGACATTTATTGTTTGTGAACACTTGGTATAACACTGATAGTTATTGGAATGGGGTCTGTCATTTTGCACCCTGTCTTGATGAGTACGCACAAGCTGCAGATTACAGATGGCAGAAGATATATTCAACAGCATTATGTGCCCAATCTAAGACATGCCAGACTGATGAGGAGTACCAGACTTTACACCCTCCGCACTTACATGGAGAAGCGGTCTTACATCAACTTGTCCAATAACACCTGCCTTTGGAGACTGCACTTCCACAAGGAGGTTATCAGTGAGATATGCCAGCTCATCAGGGCAGGTCTGCAGCCTGCCAGCACCATTAGGACCGCACTGTCCGTCGAGGTCAAGGTCACCGTGGCACTTTCGTTCTACGCATCAGGTTCCTTTCAGGCCTCAACTGGCGACATTTGCGGTATATGTCAGCATGCCACACATTGCTGCATTAGACAGGTCACTGAAGCCCTTTACACATGTAGGATGGAGTTTATCAGCTTCCTAATGACCAGGGAGACTCAGACTGAGAGGGCTTTAGGATTCTACCGAATTGCTAACTTCCCCAAGGTGCAGGGAGCAATAGACAGTATGCACATCACACTGTGGGCACCTTTTCAGGATGCAGAGGTTTTTAGGAACCGTAAGGGATGCCACTCCCTGAAAGTGCAATTCGTTGTTGACCACCAGCAAATAATTATGGCAGCGAATGCCAAATTGATGCTCACATCCTGCATGAGAGCGCTATATCTCACATGTTTACCAGTTAGCCACAAGGTCAATGCTGAATGCTTGATGACAAAGGATATGGCCTCGCCATCTGGCTGATGACCCTCCCTGCGTGACATCCACACCGAAGCCGAGAAGTGATACAACAAGTGCCACAGAGCCACTCGCAATATTGTCGAGAAAACCATTGGAGTGCATAAGCAGCGCTTTAGATGCCTGGACCACTCAGAAGGACAGCTCTAATACCACCCTGAGCAGGTAGCTCAATTCGTGGTGGTGTGCTCAATGTCATCGGTGTCGAATGGATTATGGAGGTTGGGGATGCAGGCTCCTCGAAGTTGGCACAGTCATCTGTTGAGAAGGGACCAGCAGATGCACGGGCGAGAATCGGTGGTCCTTAGCACCAGATGGAGCAGAGTCCGGCGAGTCCTTCCTTGTGTCCCCACCTTCTAGGCTCAGTGTTCTTGCATGGGGCTGTTCTGCTGGCTGAGCTGCAAAACATAAATGAGGTTATTAGAGGAGAAGCGGATGCTAGGGTCACAGGGTGAGTCCAGCGCTATACACAGCATATGCACGACAAAAGCAATCAAGATCATCACAGACATCACATTTCATGACCATCACTAAATTCTGCATTGCAATGATTCTCATGAGGCCATTATTATTTAGAAAAGAATTTTATGATTCACCTATCATATAAATATTGGTCGGATATGAGTGGGTGTGGCATCTGTTTACTTTACATCACGCAGTGGTGTATACTTTACTCACGTGGCATCACATCAGGCTCTACTGCAGTTTGCATGGCCGAACAGGGGTGGGACCCCCTATTGCCAGCACCCGCTCCTCGATGTCGGTGAGGTTGATGATGACTGGAGGCCCCCCACCCGTTCGCCTCAGCTCGGCCCTATTCCTCGTAAGCTTCTTCTGTAAAAGATAACAACAGCACGACATAGCATGAGATCATTGCGTGATATAATTGCTAGGTACTGTCACAGAGACTGGTACAACACATAAATGACAGATGTAATCATGATTATAATGAAAATTATCATTCTTTACCTAAAGACATACACTGTGACCGCAGGCTTTGAGTACAACCTTCCCAGTATAAGTGCAAGACATCACATCTGATTTTAATCACTCATTACACTTACAATTCTAATTATATAAATATGCAAGTACATGTAAATAAATGTAATACTTACTCTAGCAGATCCAACAAGGTCGTTCCATCACTTGCGGCATTGGTTGCCCTTACGCTCCTTGTTGGTCGCTGACGAGATCACCTCAGCTATCTCGGACCATATCCTCTGGTAACCTTTGGGGTGGGCTTCCGACGCCCCCTGGGTCAATTGACCTCAGCGTGACTCGACCTCCTGCATGAAGGAGTCGTTTGCCTCGTCCGAGATCCTCCTTGCTCTTTTGCGACCTCTAATTGTTTTTCTCCCAGCTCACTGATTTTGCCAGCATCCTCAGTCTTCACAGTGTGCTGGGTCACCTCCTCCTTACATGTTAAATATGATTTTTTCCACAATAACTCGGTGCCAACTGCCTTCTTTGTGCTTAGTAGGCTTTTTGCTACTGGTGAATCTCCCTCGTGCTTCCCACAACAGCCAAAGAAGCACACATCACATCTGTAATGTATGCAACCCTATAACCAGTATTATACCGCATCCTGAGGGTGTACCTGTTGGAGTCCCCAGGGATCCCAGCATCCCTTGAGAGCATTGTATAGGCCTCGCATGCTATACCAACACTCTGGAGTTCGAATAAAGGAACTAAGGTCACACTTACTCATATCGACAGTACTCAGTTACACCACTTTGTTATGAACATAACAACTGATGATGAGATAACGAACCATCACGCGAAAATGCAGAGAACAGTTGGTATCCTGGAGAAATTCTCAGAATGGGACAATTGGGAGGCCTTCGTGGAGCGACTCAACCAATAGTTCGTGGCCAATGAGGATGAGAATGCTGCCAAATGAATGGCGATCCTCTTCACCAGCTGCGGGGCAACAACCTATGGCCTCATGAAGAACCTTCTTGCTCCGGTGAAACTAACAACAAAATCATATGAAGAACTGTGTACGCTGGTCCGGGGGCACCTAAATCCAAAGGAGAGCATTCTGATGGCAAGGTATCGATTTTACACATGTCAACGGTCTGAAGGCCAGGAAGTGGTGAGCTTCATCGCCGAACTAAGGTGCCTTGCAGGACATTGCGAATTTGATGGATTCCTGGAGCAAATGCTAAGAGACTTTTTTGTGCTTGGCATTGGCCATGAGGTAATCCTTCACAAGCTATTGACTGTTGAAACACCGAACCTGAGCAAAGCCATAACGATAGCCTAGGCATTTATGTCTACCAGCGATAACACCAAACAAATTTCGCAAAATAAAGAGGTTTCGGCAAGTACTGTACACAAAGTAATGTCGTTTTCAGGCAGGAATTCACATGGCAGAATGTACATACCTGCAGCTGCACGACCTCATGACCCGGAGTCCGCCATCAAACGTTAATGTGAGCCAGTTAACACCTTGTTGGCGCTGCGAAGGTGATCATCGAGCTTGTTATATATGTAAACCTGTAAATATCATGTTTAACCACCAAAGGGCTCATCTCCTGGAGTCCCAAGGGATCCCACAATCCCTTGGGAGCACCTGTATATAGGAGGCCTCACAGGCTGAAGAGGCACTCTGAGACCTATAATAAAGGACTATGGTCACACCTTATTTTGAGCTTGCAGTATCTGGTCTGACTCTTTATTCAAGACATAACAACCGATGAGGTACAGATGACGAAACACACCGCAACAATGCAGAGAACTGTGGGCATCCTGGGGAAATTTTCAGAGGGAAATGATTGGGAAACCTTCATGGAGTGACTCGACCAATACTTCGTGGCCAACGAGCTGGAAGGAGAAGCGAACGCTGCCAAACGAAGGGCGATTCTCCTCACCGTTTGCGGGGCACCAACGTATGGCCTCATGAAAAATCTGCTCGCTCCAGCGAAACCCACAGCGAAGTCATACGATGATTTGTGCACACTGGTCCAGGAGCATCTAAACCCAAAGGAAAGCGTTCTGATGGCGAGATATCGGTTCTGCCCGTACAAGAGGTCTGAAGGCCAGGAAGTGGCGAGCTACGTCGACGAGTAAGGCGCCTTGCAGGACATTGCGAATTTGAAGGACACTTGGAACACATACTCAGGGACTTCTTTGTACTTGGCATTGGCCATGCAGTAATACTTCGCAAACTTTTGACTGCAGAGACCCCAACCTTGAGTAAAGCCATAGCGATAGCCCAGGCGTTTATCGCCACCAGTGACAATACCAAACAAATCTCTCAGCACACGAGTGCTGCTGCAAGTACTGTGACCAAAGTAATGTTGTTTACGAATCATAATGTACAGGGCAGTACCTACATGTCTGCAGCTGCACGTCCACAGATGACTCAAAGCCCACCATCAAAGGGTGGTGAATGCAAGGCCATTAACAGTTTGTTGGCGCTGCAGGGGTGATAATTGTTTCCATTCATACTGCTTCAAAGGATATGTTTGCAAGGGCTGTGGAACAATGGGACACCTCTAACATATGTGCAGGCGAGCTGCAAAACCTGCTAATCCTGCAAACCACCATGTTGCAGAGGAGGACAGATCCACTGTGGATCACGATGAACCAGAGCCTCAGACTGAGGAGGCAGAGGTATATGGGGTGCACACATTTACCACATAAATGGGTCCTTTTCGGGCTGGAAATCAGTGGTTAGTGGTGTGCCACAGGGATCGGTGCTGGGACCAACTGTTTACAATATACATAGATGACCTGAAAGAGGGGACAGAGTATAGTGTAACAAAATTTGAAGATGACACAAAGATTAGTGGGAAAGCGGGTTGTGTAGAGGACAAAGAAATTTGGATAGGTTAAGCGAATGGGCTAAGGTTTGGCAGATGGAATACAATGTCAGAAAATGTGAGGTCATCTACCTTGGAAAAAAACAGCAAAAGGGAATATTATTTGAATGGGGAGAAATTTCAACATGCTGCGGTGCAGAGGAACCTGGGGGTCCTTGTGCATGAAACTCTTTTTGGAGTTTATCTGCAAAACATAAAACATTAAACCATGCCACCCGACCTGGGTGACACACCAGACATTTACAAGGCCCTTTTCTTTCTTTTTTTTGTTTTTTTTTTGGTTTTTTTGGGGTTTTTTTGTTTTTCTTTTTTTTTTTGGGCACTAAAATCACAATTTTTCCACAGTGCCCCCTATAAAAGGGAAGGGGACACTAAAAACACCGGCAATTAAAACAAATTAAACTTTAAAACGTAAAATCAAATTAAAATTTGGTTGCCGGGCATGATGATGCACTCCAGTCCCTCCGGTGCCCACCTCTCGCGGAAGGCCGCCAGCGTACCGGTGGACACCGCGTGCTCCATCTCCAAGGACACCCTGGACCGGATGTAAGAGTGGAAGAGAGGCAGGCAGTCAGGTTGAACGACCCCCTCGACCGCCCGCTGCCTGGACCGGCTGATGGCACCCTTGGCCGTGCCCAGGAGCAGTCCTACGAGGAGGCCTTCAGACCTACCCGCTCCCCTCCGCACAGGTTGCCCAAAGATCAGGAGAGTGGGACTGAAGTGCAGCCAGAATTTCAGGAGCAGCCCCTTCAAATAATGGAACAGGGGCTGCAACCTCGTGCACTCAATAAAAACATGGAACACGGACTCCCAAATTCTACGATTTGAAACAACTGCCTCCCCGTCGGGGAATTGAACCCCGGTCACCCGCGTGACAGGCGGGGATACTCACCACTATACTAATGAGAAACTTACGTGTACCAATTCTCTCAGTCCTTGTGCATGAATCCCAAAAAGTTAGTTTGCAGGTGCAGCAGGTAATCACGAAGGCTAATGGAATGTTGGCCTTCATTGCGAGAGGGATGGAGTACAAAAGCAGGGAGGTCCTGCTGCAACTGTACAGGGTATTGGTGAGGCTGCACCTGGAGTACTGCGTGCAGTTTTGGTCACCTTACTTAAGGAAGGATATACTAGCTTTGGAGGGGGTACAGAGACAATTCACTAGGCTGATTCCGGAGATGAGGGGGTTACCTTATGATGATAGATTGAGTAGACTGGGTTTTTACTCGTTGGAGTTCAGAAGGATGAGGGGTGATCTTATAGAAACATTTAAAATAATGAAAGGGATAGACAAGATAGAGGCAGAGAGGTTGTTTCCACTGGTCGGGGAGATTAAAACGAGGGGGCACAGCCTCAAAATATGGGGGAGCCAATTTAAAACCGAGCTGAGAAGGAATTTCTCCTCCCAGAGGGTTGTGAATCTGTGGAATTCTCTGCACAGGGAAGCAGTTGAGGCTAGCTCATTGAATGTATTCAAATCACAGATAGATAGATTGTTAACCAATAAGGGAATTAAGGGTTATGGGGAGCGGGCGGGTAAGTGGAGCTGAGTCCACGGCCAGATCAGCCATGATCTTGTTGAATGGCGGAGCAGGCTCGAGGGGCTAGATGGCCTACTTCTATTCCTAATTCTTATGTTCTTATGTTCTTATGAAAGTGTCCCCCGATAATGCTGAAGGTTGAATTAAATGGACTCCCAGTGTCAAATGGAGCTGGACACAGGCGCAAGCCAGTCCATCATGGGCAAAAAGACTTTCGATAAATTGTGGTGCAGCAAGGCCTCAAGTCCTGACCCCCATTCGCACTAAACTGAGAACGTACACAAAGGAACTGATTCCCGTAATCGGCAGTGCTACCGTAAAGGTCTCCTATGAAGGAGTGGTGCATAATTTACCACTCTGGATGGTACCAGGCGATGGCCCCATGCTGTTCAGTCGGAGCTGGCTGGGAAAGATACGCTGGAACTGGGACGACGTCCGTCGACGACACTTCATGTGCCCAGGTCCTAAACAAGTTCCCCTCACTGTTCGAACCGGGCATCGGGAAGTTCCAAGGAGCAAAAGTGCAGATCTACTTGATTCCGGGGGCGGAACCCATACATCACAAGGCGAGAGCGGTACCGTACATGATGAGAGAGAGGGTGGAGATCGAGCTGGACAGGCTGTAACGAGAAGGCATCATTTCGCTAATCGAATTTGACAAGTGGGCCAGTCCAATTGTTCCAGTCCTCAAGGGAGACTGCACCGTCAGAATCTGTGATGATTACAAAGTAACTATCAATCGTTTCTCCCTGTAGGATCAGTACCCGCTACCAAAGGCAGATGACCTATTTGTGATGCTGGCAGGAGGAAAAACATTCACGAAGCTGGACTTGACCTCGGCCTACATGACCCAGGAGTTGGAGGAATCATTGAAGGGCCTCACCTGCATCAACACGCACAAAGGTCTCTTCATTTACAACAGATGCTCGTTTGGGATTCGATCGGCCGCGACGATATTCCAGAGGAACGTGGAAAGCTTGCTGAGGTTGGTCCCGTGCACTGTGGCCTTCCAGGATGACATCTTGGTTATAGGTTGGGACACCGTCGAGCACCTTCAGAACCTCGAGGAGATTCTTAGTCGGCTTAATCGTGTGTGTCATGTATCTCACACCACTTATATAACGGTATCTTACCATGCTATACATGACTGTAACTAGATATGACCTGTAACCACAAGCATACCTTACCACCAGGGGTGCACTTGCAGGAGACACTGCACACCTGTCCCACACAGGTATATAAAGGCAGGTCTCAGGCAATTGAGGCACTCCAGAGCTGTGAAATAAAGGTGCAGGTCCTGAGTGGCCTTGACTTCAGCATGTGCCTCGTGTAAGTCTGTATTGCAGGGTCAGGACTTTACAGTGGCAACGAGTTAAGGGATCACAGAATCCACAGAATGGCTACCAGCGGCTCAGATGAGAAATAAAATGCTGGAGGTAATTGGGAGGACTTTATAGAAAGGCTCCAGCAAAGCTTTGTAACCAAAGACTGGTTGGGCGATGATAAGGCAGACAAGAGAAGAGCCCTTTTCTTGACCAGCTGCGGCTTGAAAACATACGCCTTAATGAAGGACCTGCTGGCACCCGAGAAACCAGCAAGTCGTTTGAAGAGACCACCTGAAGCCAGCGAGCAGCCTACACATGGCCAGACACAGGTTCTACAACTACAGACGCTGTGTGGGCCAGAGCATACCCGACTTTGTGGCGGAACTTCGGACGCTGGCTAGTTTATGTGAGTTCTCCGATGAACTAAGTCGAGAAGTACTGAGAGACTTTTTTATTGAAGGAATAGGCCATGCAGGCATATTCCGAAAGCTCATAATCAAGAACTTAACCCTAGAGGCAGCAGCACTGGTCGCACAGACATTCTTGGCAGGAGTACTGCGGGTACGACAACTAACGAAGCATCGGAACAAGGGGTTCACAGCGTGAAACAAGCCGCTACCCTCACACACAGACAAAGGCAGGAGAGCAGGCCTTCAACAGCAGGCAGTGGCGCCAGAAGCCATCAAGGGCCACATGAACGGCCGTTCACACCTCATCAACCCACAATGCGAGCAATCAACTACAAACTGAGAGAAGCTCAAGAGAGATCAGCCAGACACAACTCATCCTTCGGAAACAATGGAAGCGGTCTGTGCTGGAGATGTGGGGGAAGACACTCATCAAGGGGGTGTCAATTTCAGCATGCCATTTGCAGAAACTGCAACTATACAGGGCATCTGGCCCGCATGTGCAGAAAAACAGCAGCTCAGCTGGTATACGAATCAGAAGAGTCGGAAAGCGGACCAGAAGATGGTGGGGACAGTGCCCGGGGTACAGCGGGTCAACACGATCAATGTCCACTGTTCTTACAACAAAATGCCTCCAATAATGATGAGGGTCCTACTCAACGGGATACCCGTCAACATGGAACTGGACATGGGAGCGAGTCAATCTCTCATGAGCGTCCAACAATTTGAACAGCTGTGGCCGCACAAAAGCAACAGACCAAAACTCACAAGGGTCAACACCAAACTAAGGACCTATACCAAAGAAATCATTCCAGTCCTTGGCAGCGCCATGCTCTCAGCCACACACAAAGGGACGGTGAACCAACTTCCCCTGTGGTTTGTCCCCAGAGATCTCCCAGCACTGTTGGGGAGAAGCTGGCTGGCAAAACTAAATTGGAAATGGGATGATGTTCACGCCATGTTGTCAGAGGAACGGACCTCCTGTTCAACAGTTCTAAGTCGATTTGAACATCTCTTTCAGCCACGTGTGGCCACCTTCAAAGGGGCTAAAGTTAAAATCTACATCACACAGGATGCTAGACCGGTCCATCACAAGGCTAGAGCTGTGCCTTATGTGATGAGGGAAAAGATTGAACATGAACTGGACCGGCTTCTGTGGGAAGGCATTATCTCACCCGTGGAATTTAGCGACTGGGCAAGTCCCATCGTCCCCGTCATTAAGCCTGATGGATCCGTACGAATCTGTGGGGATTACAAATCTACCATAAACAGAGTCTCCCTTCAGGACCAATACCCGCTGCCCAGAGCGGAGGACTTATTTGCCACATTGGCTGGAGGAAAACTTTTCTCGAAACTAGATCTCACATCTGCGTATATGACGCAAGAACTGACCGAAGAGTCTAAGCTGCTCACCACCATCAACACACATCGGGGCCTTTTCATGTACAATCGATGCCCATTCGGCATCAGGTTGGTAGCTGCAATATTCCAGCGCAACATGGAGAGTCTGCTCAAGTCCATCCCGGGGATGGTTGTGTTTCAAGACAACATACTCATCACGGGCAGGGACATTGACTCCCATCTCCACAATTTGGAGGAAGTACTAAGTCGATTGGATTGGGTAGGCCTAAGAGTTAAGAAATCCAAGTGTCTGTTTCTCGCATCTGAGGTTGAATTTTTGGGCAGAAGGATTGCCGCTGATGGAATCCGCCCAACAGAATCCAAAACCGAAGCAATTCGTCTGGTACCCAGGCCCCGGAATGTCTCGGAACTGCGCGCCTTTCTCGGGCTACTCAATTACTTTGGGAACTTTATGCAGAACCTAAGCACGCTGCTGGAGCCTCTCCATGTGCTACTCAGAAAGGGGTGCGATTGGTTTTAGGGGAACGCCCAAGAACGCACCTTCAATAAGCCACACAACATTCTATGTGCCAACAGTGTTTTGACTTTTTTTGACCCAGGTAAAAAGCTAGTTCTTACATGTGATGCGTCAGCGTACGGGGTCGGGTGCGTTTTACAGCATGTTAATGATGCGGGTAAATTACAACCCATTGCTTATGCCTCCAGGTCACGTTCGTGGGCGGAGCGCGGGTACGGTATGGTGGAGAAGGAGGCGCTCGCGTGCGTGTATGGTGTCAAAAAGATGCACCAATACCTTTTCGGGGCCAAGTTCGCATTACAAACCGACCACAAACCCCTCACGTCCCTGCTATCCGAGAGCAAGGCAATAAACTCCAACGCCTCAGCGCGCATTCAACGGTGGGCACTCATGCTGGCGTCTTACAATTACACAATAAGGCACAGACCAGGCACAGACAACGGTGCCGACGCACTTAGCAGGCTACCCCTGGTGACCACGGAAGGGTCCGACGAACAGGACTGTGTTAGTCATGGCAATCAATGCCTTTGAGTCCACAGGTTCGCCCATGACGGCTCGCCAAATCAGAGCCTGGACGACCAGCGACCCCATGTTATCCTTAGTCAAAAGATGTGTTTTAACTGGTGACTGGGCAGAGGCTCATGATGCCTGCCCCGAGGAGATCAAACCTTTCCATAGGCGCATGCATGAACTATCACTACAGGCAGACTGCCTGATGTGGGGCAGCCGAGTAGCCATGCCTTTGCGAGGCAGAGAGGCGTTTGTCCGGGAGCTCCACCGTGAGCACCCGGGGATCGTTCTCATGAAGGCCATAGCCAGATCCCACGTCTGGTGGCCTGGCATTGACGCGGACTTGGAGCTCTGCGTCCGACGGTGCACATTTATGCCCAACTCAACAATGCCCCCAGGGAGGCCCCCCTGAGCCCCTGGCCCTGGCCCAACAAACCGTGGTCGCGGGTGCACGTAGACTATGCGGGCCCATTCATAGGCAAAATGTTCCTCGTAGTCGTTGATGCATTTTCAAAGTGGATCGAGCACCACCTCCACCACTGTGGAGAGCCTTAGAACCATGTTTGCAACGCACGGAATTCCTGACATATTGGTCAGTGATAATGGTCCGTGCTTCACCAGTGCAGAATTCCAAGATTTTATAGTTGACCACGGCATAAATCACGTTAAGATGGCACCGTTCAAGCCGGCCTCCAATGGCCAGCGGAGCGAGCAGTGCAAATCATTAAACAAGGCATGCTTAAAATCCAAGGTCCCACGCTGCAGAGCCGCCTGTCGCAACTGCTGCTGGCATACAGATCTCGTCCGCATTCGTTGACTGGGGTTCCCCCCGCGCAACTATTGATGAAACGGACCTTAAAGACTAGGCTCTCATTAACCCTCCCAGACATGCATGAAATTGTTGAGGCAAAGCACCGGAAGCTAACTGAGTACCATGACCGAAATTCGAGGGGGAAGTGGAATGAGATAGGGGACAAAGTGTTTGTGCTAAACTATGGCAGGGGGCCCAAATGGCTTGCAGGGACAATAACAGGCAAGGAAGGAAACAGGCTATTGGTTGTACAAATGGACAATGGCCAAACCTGCCGGAGGCATGTAGACCAAGCAAAAAGTAGATTCACCAACAACACTGCAGAACCAGAGGCAGACTACAATGTGGAACTCACACCACACCTGGTGGACAGACAGAGGGAACAACCTGAGGAAAGGGCAGTCTCAACAGACAGCCCAGGCGAGATACCAGCAATCATACTGAACGAAACAGACAGCCCAGGCGAGATACCAGCAATCACACCGAAAGTAAAACAGGCACCAAGGCAAACAACTGAACCACAACTAAGACGCTCCACTCGAGAGCGTAGACCACCTGAGAGACTGAATCTATAAAGAAAATAAGATCTTGGGGGGGGGTGGGGTGATGTCATGTATCTCATACCACTGTATATAATTGTATCTTACCATGCTATACATGACTGTAACTAGATATGACCTGTAACCACAAGCATACCTTACCACCAGGAGACACTGCAGACCTGTACCACACATGTATATAAAGGCAGGTCTCAGGTAAGTGAGGTGTTTCAGAGCTGTGAACTAAAGGTGCAGGTCCTGAGTGACCTTGACTTCAGCATGTGCCTCGTGTAAGTCTGTACTGCAGGGTCAGGACTTTACAGTGTGGGGCTCAGGCTAAACCTGGCGCCTGAAGTAGAGTTCCTGGGGAGAAGAATCGGGGCGGCGGCATCAGGCCCACCGATTCGAAGACGGAGGTAATCAAGAGTGCACCGAGACCACAGAACGTGACAGAGTTGCGGTCATTTCTAGGACTCCTGAACTATTTTGATAACTTCTTACCAGGTCTTAGCAGATTGTTAGAACCACTGCACTCTTTACTGCGTAAAGGAGATGAATGGGTATGGGATAAAAGCCAAGAAAATGCCTTTGGAAAAGCTAGGAGACTGTCATGCTTAAACAAATTGCTTGTGTTGTACGATCCATGTAAGCGTCTGGTGCTAGCATGTGATGCATCGTCATATGGTGTCGGGTGTGTATTGCAACAAGCTAATGAATTTGGGAAATTGCAACTGGCTGCTTATGCATCCAGAAGTCTATCTAAGGCTGAGTGGGCCTACAGCATGATTGAAAAAAAAGCGTTAGCGTGTGTTTATGGGGTAAAGAAAATGCATCAATATCTGTTTGGGCTCAAATTTGAATTGGAAACCGACCCTAAGCCACTTATATCCCTCTTTTCTGAAAGTAAGTGGATAAATACGAATGCATCGGCCCGCATCCAGAGATGGGCATTCACGTTGTCTGCTTACAACTATGCCAGCTGCCACAGGCCAGGCACAGAAAACTGTGCCGATGCTCTCAGTAGGATGCCATTGCCCACCACAGGGGTGGAGATGGCACAGCCTGCAGATTTAGTTATGGTAATGGAAGCATTCGAGAGTGAGCAATCACCTATTACTGCCCAAAAAATAGAACCTGGACGAGCCAGGACCCCTTACTGTCTTTCGTAAAAAACTGTGTGCTCCACAGGAGTTGATCTAGTGTCCCATTAGAGATGCAGGAAGAAATAAAGCCGTACCAGCGGCGCAGAGATGAAATGTCTATACTGGCAGACTGTCTCCTAATTGGGCAGTGGTGCCAAAAAAGGGCAGGGACACCTTCATTAGTGACCGCCACAGCACCCACCCAGGCATCGTAATGATGAAAGTGATAGCCAGATCCCATGTGTGGTGGCCCGATATCGATGCAGACTTAGAGTCCTGCCTGCACAAATGTATTACATGTTCACAGTTAAGCAATGCACTCAGGGAGGCGCCACTAGGTTTATGGTCCTGGTCCTCCAAACCGTGGTCCAGGGTCCATGTCGACTATGCAGGCCCATTCTTGGGAAAAATGTTCCTAGTGATTGTCGATGTGTACTCCAAATGGATTGAATGTGTGATAATGTGGGCAAGCATGTCCACTGCCACCATTGAAAGCCTGCGGGCCATGTTTGCCACGCACGGCCTGCCTGACGTCCTTGTGAGTGACAATGGGCCGTGCTTCACCAGTGCCGAGTTCATAGAGTTGATGACCCACAATGGGATCAAACATGTCACATCTGCCCCGTTTAACCATCGTCCAATGGTCAGGCAGAGCGAGCAGTGCAAACAATCAAGCAGAGCTTGAAGAGGGTAACTGAAGAGCCTATCCTGAGTCCTGCTTAGTTGCCGCACAAGACCCCACTCGCTTGCTGGGGTTTCCCCCCCCCCCCCGCTGAACTACTCATGGAAAAGGGCACTTAAGACAAGGCTCTCGTTGGTCCACCTGATCTATATGAACAGGTGAAGAGCAGGCGTCTTCAACAGAATACATATCATGATTGCGCAAATGTGTCACGCGAAATCGAGATTAATGATCCTGTATTTGTGTTGAACTATGGATAAGGTCCCAAGTGGCTTCCTGACACAGTCGTGGCCAAAGAGGGGAGTAGGGTGTTTCTGGTCAAACTTTCAAATGGAATCACCTGCAGGAAACACTTGGACCAAACCAAACTCAGATTCACGGACGATCCAGAACAACCCACAATAGACTCTACCTTTTTCGACCCTCCAACATATACACAGATGGCAACACGAAGCAGAACCCATCACCCACAGCAGCCCAGCAGGACTCACCACCCCCAGCAGCCCAGCAAGGCCAGCTGCGCAGCAGCCCAGCGAGGCCCAATAAACGTCTCACCAAAACCAGCATTTGCACTGAGACGATCAACCAGGGAAAGGAAGGCCCCAGATCGACTCACATTGTAAATAGTTACACTATTGACTTTGGGGAGGAGTGATGTTATGTATGTAAACTTATATATACCTTGTACGGCAACCAGAGGGTTCATCCCCTGGAGTCCCAAGGGATCCCACAATCCCTTGGGAGCAACTGTACATGAGGAGGCCTCACAGGCTGGAGAGGCACTCTGAGACCTGTAATAAAGGACTATGGTCACATCTTACATTGAGCTTGCAGTATCTAGTCTGACTCTTTATTCAAGGCATAACAGAGACCATCAATGCAGTTTCAAACACTATGTGTGCAAAGGCTGTGGAACAATGGGACACCTCCAGCAAATGTGCAGACAAGCTGCAAACCCTGCAAACCACCACATTGCATAGGAAGACCGATCCATGGAGGATCAAATTGAACTGGAGACTCGATCCGAAGAGGCAGAAATGTGCGGGGTACATCTTCACCACGAAATGTCCACCGATCATGTTAAAAGTCGAACTGGACAGTATTCCAGTATCCATGGAACTGGACACGGGTGATAGTCAGCCCATCATGAGCAAAAAGGCCTTCAACAGGCTGTGGTGCAACAAGGCACACAGGCCCAAGCTTAGCCCCATTCACACCAAGCTGAGAACTTACACTAAAGAGCTGGTCCCTGTAATTGGGAGCGCAGCAGTAAAAGTCTCCTATGATGGAGCAGTGCACGAACTCCCATTATGGATTGTACCAGGAGATGACGCTGTTATATATGTAAACCTGTATATATCCTGTATAGCCTTGAGAGAACTCATCCCCTGGAGTCCCAAGGGATCCCACAATCCCTTGGGAGCACAGGTACTTAAGGAGACCTCACAGGCTGGAGAGGCACTCCGGAGACCTGCAATAAAAGACTATGGTCATACTTCACTTTGAGCTCACAGTATCCAGTCATGCTCGTTATTCATACATAACATGCCCCACACTGTTCAGCAGAAGCTGGCTGGGGAAAATCCACTGGAAATGAGATGACATCCGAGCGCTCTCGTCCGTCGGCAACGCCTCATGTGCTCAGGTTCTGAGCAAGTTTCCGTCGTTGTTTGAGCCAGGCATTGGAAGTTTCTCGGGGGCAAAGGTGCAGATCCACTTGGTTCCCGATACATGACCCATCCACCACAAGGCACGGGTGGTGCCATATATGATGCGGGAGAAAGTGGAGATCGAGCTGGATGGGCTGCAGCGAGAAGGCATCATCGTGCCGGTGGAGTTCAATGAGTGGGCCAGTCTGATTGTTCCGGTTCTCAAGGGCGATGGCACGGTCAGAATTTGTGGGGACTATAAAGTAACGATTAACCGTTTTTCGCTACAGGACCAGTACCCGCTACCCAAGGCAGACGACGTATTTGCGACGCTGGCAGGAGGAAAAACATTCACCAAGTTGGACCTGACCTCGGCCTACATGACTCAGGAGCTGGTGGAATCTTCAAAAGGCCTCACCTGCATCAACACGCACAAAGGTCTGTTCATCTACAATCGATGCCCGCTTGGGATTTGATCGGCCACGACTATTTTTCAAAAGAACATGGAGAGCCTGCTAAAGTCGGTTCCACGTTCCGTGGTTTTCCAGGACAACATATTGATCACAGGTCAGGACACCATCGAACACTTGAAGAACCTGGATGAGGTTCTAAGTCAGCCAGATCGTGTGGGACTCAGGTTGAAACGCTCAAAGTGTGTTTTCCTGGTGCGAGAGGTCGAGTTCTTAGGGAGAAGAGTCACGGCAGATGGCATCAGACCCACCGACGCCAAGACGGAGGCCATCAAGAATGCGCCGAGACCACAGAACGTGACGGAGCTGCGGTCATTCCGGGACTCCTCAATTATTTTGGTCATTTCCTACCCGGGTTAAGCACCTTGCTAGAACCCCTACATATGCTGCTACGCAAGGGAGATGACTGGGTATGGGGGAAATCACAAGAGGCTGCTTTTGAGAAAGCCAGAAATCTGTTATGTTCCAACAAACTTCTTGTTCTGTATGACCCATGTAAACGTTTAGTGCTAGCTTGCGATGCATCTTCGTACGGAGTCGAGTGTGTGTTACAACAAGCAAACGAATCGGCAACAATGCAACCGGTCACCTATGCATGCAGGAGTTTGTCCAAGGCCGCAAGGGCCTACAGCATGATTGAAAAAGAAACTCTGGGATGTGTTTACGGAGTAAAAAAAATGCGCCAGTATCTGTTTGGTCTTAAGTTTGAGTTAGAAACTGAACATAAGCCGCTCATATCACTATTCTCAGAGAGCAAAGGGATTAATACCAATGCCTCTGCTCGCATCCAAAGATGGGCGCTTACGCTGTCTGCATACAACTATGTAATCCGTCACAAACCAGGCACAGGGAACTGCGCTGATGCTCTCAGTCGACTACCATTGCCCACCACCGGGATGGAAATGGCACAGCCTGCAGACTTGCTCTTGGTGATGGATGCATTTGAAAACGAAAAGTCACCCGTTACGGCCCGCCAGACAAGGACCTGGACCAGCCAGGATCCCTTACTGTCCCTTGTAAAAAACTGTGTCCTCCATGGGAGCTAGTCCAGCGTCTCAGTGGAGATGCATGAAGAGATCAAACCGTTCCAGCGGCACAAAGACGAAATGCCCATACAGGCGGACTGTCTTTTGTGCGGTAATCGCGTGGTTTACAGACGGCTAAAGGCTAAGGTCCAACAAAAAACCCTGGACCTAAAGAAAAGGTGGTGGATGGAGAAAGCACAGGAGATACCATCATCATAGGCAGTCCCTCGGAATCGAGGAAGACTTGCTTCCACTCCCTAAGTGAGTTCTTTGATGGCTGAACAGACCCTGTTACAGGTGGGACAGACATTCGTCGAGGGAAGGGATCAGTAGGGCTGGTTTGCCGTTCGCTCCTTCCGCTGCCTGCGCTTGGCCTCTTCACGATCTTTGCATTGAGACTCAAAGAGGTCAACGCCCTCCCGGATGCACTTTCTCCACCTCGGGCGGTTTTCAGCCAGGGTCTCCCAGGTGTCAGTGGTGATGTCGCATTTTACCAGGGAGGCTTTGAGGGTGTCCTTATAACGAGATACAGCAGCTGGCCGACAGCCATGATGTGCGAGGATTCTTCACTGCAGTCAAAGCCACATATGGACCAAACTCCCAAGGCCCCACCCCACTCCTGGCCAAGAACAGGGAAACACTCATCAAGGACACCGAGGCAGTCAGGGCCCGCTGGAAGGAACACTTCGAAGATCTCCTCAATCGAGACTCTGCCTTTGACTCGAGTGTTCTCGACTACATTCCGCAGCATGCTATCTGCCACCACCTCAGTAAAACCTCAACATTGCAGGAGGTAGAAAAAGCCATAAGACAGCTAAAAAACAAAAGGCTACGGGAGCAGATGGAATCCCTGCTGAGGCACTGAAGTATGGTGGAGAGGCACTGCTGGCACGAATACACAACCTCATCTCTCTCATCTGGAGGGAGGAGAGCATGCCGGGAGATCTTAGAGATGCAGTGATCATGACCATCTTTAAAAAAGGGACAAGTCCGACTGCGGCAACTACAGAGGAATCTCCCTGCTATCACCACTGGAAAAGTCGGCGCTAGAGTCCTCCTCAACCGTCTTCTCCCCGTGGCCGAGGAGCTCCTCCCGGGGTGCAGTGCTGATTTCGTCCCTTCCGGGACACAACGGACATGATTTTTGCAGCGCGACAGCTGCAGGAAAAATGCAGGGAACAGCGCCAGCCCTTATACATGGCCTTCTTCGACCTTACAAAGGTCTTTGACATTGTCAACCGCGAGGGTCTATGGAGCGTCCTCCTCCATTTCGGATGCCCCCAAAAGTACGTCACCATACTCCGCCTGCTCTACGACAGCATGTAAGCCATGATCCTTAGCAACGGATCTATCACAGACCCAATTCATGTCCGGACCGGGATCAAGCAGGGCTGTGTCATTGCCACAACCCTCTTCTCAATCTTCCTCGCTGCCATGCTCCACCTCACAGTTAACAAGCTCCCTGCTGGAGTGGAACTAAACTACAGAACAGTGGGAACCTGTTCAACTTTCACTGTCTCCAGGCGAGGTCCAAGACCACTCCAACCTCTGTCGTCGAGCTACAGTACACGGACGACGCCTGCGTCTGTGCACACACAGAGGCTGAACTCCAGTATTTACCGAGGCGTATGAAAGCATGGGCCTTACGCTAAACATCAGTAAGACAAGGGTCCTCCATCAGCCTGTCCTCGCCGCACAGCACTGTCCCCCAGACATCAAGATTCACAGCGTAGCCCTGGACAAGGTGGACCACTTCCCTTATCTTGGGAGCCTCCTATCAACAAGAGCAGACATTGACGACGAGATCCAACACCGCCTCCAGTGCGCCAGTGTAGCCTTCGGCTGCCTGAGGAAAAGACTGGGCCCTCAAAACTGTCACCAAGCTCATGGTCTACAGGGCCGTAGTAATACCCGCCCTCCTGTATGGCTCAGAGACGTGGACCATGTACAATAGGCACCTCAATTTGCTGGAGAAATACCACCAGCGATGTCTCTGCAAGATCCTACAAATCCCCTGGGAGGACAGACGCACAAACATTAGCGTCGTTGTCCAGGCCAACATCTCCAGCATTGAAGCACTGACCACACTTGATCTGCTCCGCTGGGCAGGCCACATAGTTCGTATGCCAGACAAGAGACTCCCACAGCAAGTGCTCTACTCGTAACTCGTCCACGGCAAACGAGCCAAAGGCGGGCAGAGGAAATGTTACAAGGACACCCTCAAAGCCTCCCTGATAAAGTGCGACATCCCCACTGACATCTGGCAGTCCCTGGCCATAGACCGCCCTAAGTGGAAGAAGTGCATCCGGGAGGGCGCTGAGCTCCTCAAGTATCATCACCGAGAGCATGCAGAAATCAAGCGCAGGCAGCGGAAGGAGCGTGCGGCAAACCAGGCTTCCTGCCCACCCTTTCCCTTAACGACTATCTGTCCCACCTGTGACAGAGACTGTGGTTCTCGTATTGGACTGTACAGCCAACGAAAAACTCATGCTAAGAGTGGAAGCAATTCTTCCTCAATTCCGAGGGACTGCCTAAGAAAGGCAGGGAAATTTTCATACGGACCTACACAGTACCCACCCAGGAATAGTAATGATGAAAGCTATAGCCAGATATCATGTGTGGTGGCCCGGCATCGACTCAGATTTGGAGTCTTGCGTGCGTCAATGCAACACTTGCTCTCAATTGAGCAATGCACCCAGGGAGGCACCGCTAAGCTTGTGGTCATGGCCCTCCAAACCGTGGTCTAGGATCCACGTTGACTTTGCTGGCCCTTTTCCAGGCAAAATGTTTTTGGTTGTTGTGGATGCTTATTCAAAATGGATTGAGTGTGTAATAATGTCTGTAAGCACGTCCACTGCCACCATCGAAAGCCTACGAGCCATGTTTGCCACGCATGGCCTGCCTGATGTCCTTGTCAGCGACAAAGGGCCGTGCTTCACCAGCACTAATTCAAGGAATTCGTGACCCACAATGGGATCAAGCATGTCACATCTGCCCCGTTCAAGCCCTCGTCCAACGGCCAGGTAGAACGGGCAGTCCAAACCATCAAGCAAAGCTTGAAATGCGTGTCGGAAGGCTCCCTGCAGACCCGCCTGTCCCGAGTCCTGCTCAGCTACCACACCAGACCGCACTCACTCACCGGGGTACCCCCAGCCGAGCTGCCCATGAAAGGGGCGCTCAAAACAAGGTTCTCTCTTGTCCACCCTGATCTCCATGATCACGTCAAGGACAGACGCCATCTACAAAGCATGTACCATGATCGCGCAAATTTGTCATGCGATATTGAAGTCAATGACCCTGTATTTTTACTCAATTATGGACATGGTCCGAAATGGCTTGCTGGCACTGTGGTGGCCAAAGAAGGGAGTAGGATGTTTCAGGTCAAACTCGCAAATGGACTAATGTGCAGAAAGCATTTGGACCAAACCAAACTGCAATTCAGACAGCCACGAGCAACCCGAAGAGGACACCACCAACTTTGACTCTCCTACACACACACAAGTGGCAACCGACATCACAGTTGACCATGAAGCTGAACTCACCATCCCCAGCAGCCCAGCAAGGACTGCTGCACAGCAGCCCAGCGAAGAACCAACCAACTCACCTACACCTGCATTTGTACCGAGACGATCGACTAGGGAGCGAAAGGCTTCAGATCGTCTCACCCTGTAAATAAGTGTACTATTGACTTTGGGAGGGAGTGATGTTATGTATCCAACCCGATGTAGCCAGTATTATACCACCACCTGAGGGCATACCTGTTGGAGTCCCAAGGGATCCCAGCATCCCTTGGGAGCACTGTATATAAGCAGGCCTCCCATGCTGTACCAACACTCTGGAGTTAGAATAAAGGAACTAAGGTCACACTTACTCATGTTTACAGTGCTCAGTTACACCACTTTGTTGTGAAGATAACAACATCCACACACGCTTTCAGTCCCTCTCTGCTCCCTCTCTGTCTCCTCTTCTGCGCATGTAATGATGACCCTTGACCTCCTGAAACTTGAGAACCGAGCATTGCCATGCCATTGCTATGGTCGGCAACACTTTATGGCAGAAGGTCAAAAAAATTTAACGCTAACGCCCATTTCAGATTTCTCGTGGTAATGGCCATTTTCAAAAATGGAAAGATAGGGTTTTGAAAATCGGCGATAATCCGGCAATCTCAAAACCCATTTTTAACCACTCACACTGGAAATAACGCCCATTTTTGGGCGATCTGCACAAAAGTGGAAAGTCTAGCCCCAGGTCATTGATATATACCACAAAAAGCAAGGGACCTATCACTGAGCCTTGCAGAACCCCACTAAATGCAGCCTTCTAGTCACAAAATCACCCATCAACCATTACCCTTTGCTTCCTGTCTCTGAGCCAATTTTGGATCCAACTTGTCACTTTGTCCTAGAACCCAGGGGCTTTTACTTTCGAGACCAGTCTGCCATGTGGGATCTTGTCAAAAGCTTTGCTAAAATCCATATACACTACGTCATACGCACTGCCCTCATCGACCATCCTGATTACCTTCTTGAAAAATTCAATCAAGTTAGTCAGACAAGACCTTCCCTTAACAAATCCATGTTGACTGTCCTTGATTAATCCCTGTCTTTCCAAATGAAGGTTTATCCTGTCTAATAATGTTCCCACCACTGAGGTTAGACTGACTGGCCTGTAATTCTTTTCATATTCTTTGATAATTTAATTTTGCAGTTTCTCTTTGCCTTCCTAATATTTTTTTTACATTTTTCCTAACCTTTTTGTCATCCTCTCCTTTATTGTCTATGTACTTAGTGTCTGCCTTTTTCTTAAGTTTCAATTTTTATCTCTTTATCCACCCATGGTGTTTCATTATTGGCTAGTTTATTCTTGTTTTTAATGGAACATATTTCTCCTGAACTCGTGCTGACCGCCTTCTTAAATATTTCCCATTGCTTTTCTATCTCTTTGTCAATATTTTTTTGCAGTTTATCTCACCTAGTTCCATTTTCATACCCTCAAAATCAGCTTTTTGATAATCTATTACTTTTGTTTATGTCTTATTTATGTCTTTCTCAATCATTATCTTAAACCTTATTAGGTTGTAATCGATATTGCCTAGATTTTCACCCAAGCATATTTCTCTTCTCTGCTCTGGTTCATCACCTGTTAGAGATCCATTAGTGATTTCTCTCTTGTTGGGCTTATTACGTTCTGGTTAAGAAAGGATTCCTGAACACACTGTAAATAAGCCATTCCCCTTTCCCTACTTTTTGTTGCTAGTTTATTTTGAGGGTAGTTGAAATCTCGCATGATTATTATGCTATATCTTTTACTCAGTTCATAGATTTGGTGAAAATGTTTTCCTCAGCTTCTCTTCTACTATTAGTTGGTCTGTCGATAACCCTGTTAGCATGAATTTAACCAGGATGGAATTCCTGCTCCCCAAAGATATCTGTGCCCTATATGGAAATACGCTCAGCAGTTGAGCGGGGATTGCTTCTAATTATTCAAAGGTTGCAGATAAATTTAGATAATGACCAAGCTGCTTCAGTTATGGAGACAGGCTGATAAAAAATATGGCAAAACAAGGCCCTGGAGATTTCCAGAGAGAAGCAAATGGGAGGCATGGAGAATTCATGAATACAGAGTGGGCGGATATGTCACTGGAAGAGGAAAGGTAATAAAATTGAGTTCAGGAGTGCACATGACTGAGACATGGAGCAGAGGTGCAGCAGTGGTTGGAACCAAAAGCAAGCTTCTCTCCAGATTAACAGCAAAATTTTGCAGGACTTGTAGCCACTGCCGGGGCCTGGCACATCCTGGGCAGCTCATTGAAAACTGCAGGTGCAGAAACTGTGGTCACCTCATGCAATGTGTTCGGTGTACGAGCTGGGCTCAATGAGAAAGTGTGTGTGTTGGGACAGTCCTGTTACATCAGGAATCTTGACTTAGAAGGTAGAGATGGACAGAGAGAGAGAGGAAGAGGGAAAACGTGGGAGAGAGAGGGGCATAGAGAAAGAAAACAAAGGCAGAGAGAGCGAGAGAGAGAAGGGGAGAGTGAGACAGAGAAAGAGTGTGACAGAGAGTAAGATAGAGAGCGAGGGAAGGGGAGAGTGAGACAGAGAAAGAGTGTGTCAGAGAGAGAGAGAAGGGGAGAGTGAGACAGAACGAGAGAGAAAAAGTGCCAGAGAGAGATGCAGAGGGAGAAAGTGGAAGAGAAATGCAGGGACATAGATAGAGTAAACAGAGAAAGAGGGAAATAAGAGAGACAGGCAGACAAAGATAGACAGAGAGAGACTTAGAGCGAGAAGAGAGTGGGAGAGATAAAATGAGGTAGAGATAGAGAGAGGAGGGAAAGGGACAATGGCAGAGATGGTGAGAGAGAGAGAATGTGGTTGTGAAGAGAGAGGGATGATACAGGCAGAGAGAGGGGAGATATACAGAGGCTAAAAGGGACTGAGAGGCAGAGAAGAGAAAGGCTGAGTGAGAGAGACAGCGAGGCAGA
This sequence comes from Pristiophorus japonicus, assembly GCF_044704955.1. Lineage (NCBI taxonomy): Eukaryota > Metazoa > Chordata > Chondrichthyes > Pristiophoridae > Pristiophorus > Pristiophorus japonicus. The sequence goes on along the minus strand of NC_091990.1, from coordinate 125,260,799 downwards.
GTGAAATAAAAGAGAGAGTGAGAGAAAGAGAGAGACATAGCAAGGGTGAATTGAGAGAGAGAGAATGAGACAGACAGAGAGAGAGCCAAAGAGACAGAGACAGAGTCAGAGAGAGATGAAGCAGAGAGAGGGAGAGAGAGAGAAAAAATGAGGCAGAGAGCAAAAGAGAAAGAAAAGCGAGACAAAGAGGCAGAGAGAGAGACGGAAAGAGAGATCATTTTTTTTAGATCCTCCTTCTAGCTTCAGTTTAATATTTCTTCAACTTTTTATTATTCTATAATAAGACAGAGAAAGAAAACAGAGGGGGAGAGAGAAAAAGAGCTTTCTTCACCTCACTCTATCATCATAACCTTATATTCCTTTCTCCCGCTTGTACTTATCTAGCTTCCCCTTAACAGCTTCGATGCTTTTTACCTTAACTACTGCTTGTGGTAGCGAGATCCACATTCTAACCACACTCTGAGTAAAGAAGTTTCTCTTGAATTCCTTGCTGGATTTATTAGTGACTAGCTTATAAATATGACCCCTATTTTTGGACTCCCAAAAAGTGGAAACATTTTCTCTACGTTTACCCTATCAAACCCTTACATCATTTTAAAGATCATCCCTCAGCCTTCTCTTTACTAGAGAAAAGGGCCCCAGCATTTCCAGACATTTGTAGGAGTAGAAATTCATCTTGGGTGGCGAGGCAACAGGTGTATCGGATTGGGTGCCCGTTATACGCAGCACCTGATATTCCAGTTCTATTGCAGTGAACAGGCAACCAATCCATTACTGCCCAATTTGCGCCACCACCTGAGGTGAATTTCCATCCCATAACCTCTTAGTTCGAGTATTACACTTGTGAATATTTTTTGCACCTTCTTCAGTGCCTCTCATCATCATCATAGGCAGTCCCTCGAAATCGAGGAAGACTTGCTTCCACTCTAAAAGTGAGTTCTCAGGTGATTGTACAATCCAATGAGGGAAGTACAGTCTTTGTCACAGGTGGGGCAGACAGTGGTTGAAGGAAAGAGTGGGTGGGGAGCCTGGTTTGCCGCACGCTCCTTCCGCTGCCTGTGCTTATTTTCTGCATGTTCTCGGCTGTGATATCTTCACAGAGCACAGCCCACACAGCTCCTAACATGGTGGGCAGCTCTCTCAGAAGCCTCCGGAATCTGCCTGGTTCTGTTTATTATTAACTCTGTAGTTGCAGTACAAAATACATCCACTTCCACAGTGTACAGCTACAAACATTACAAGCTTACAGACATTACACTTCTCCCTCCTTAATGATGAAGTTATTATAACAAACATCATACATAACTTTCATGTTTATACATAACACAGGATATAAACTTATTTTTTCCCATATTTACAAATTTAACTTTACCACTTGTTTTCTGTTTCGAAGAGGATACCTTCGCTCTCGAACAGAACCTTCCAAACATGATGTCTAATCTAAACTCATTCGAGGCTCATCCTGAGGAACATTTTCCTCCACGGAATTTCCTTGATTTTCATTTGAACTCACTCTAACTTCAGACTCTTTGTTTTCCTGACTCGAACTCAGACTTTCATTCTGATTCTCTCCTGGATTTGTTTCCAGTACCTTGGATTTAGGATTTGCTACTGGTGTATCAAAACTATCTGATGAGTCAGAAATAATTGAATTATTCCCACCTTCAACTCCTTCCATGTCTGTAGGTAAAATATGATCAATATGAACAAACCTAACCTGTCCATTATCAAACAGCTTTACCAAATATGTGCGAGGACCACATATCTTCACCACTCTTCCTGGTAACCACTTTAACCATTTATGGTGATGGTTCTTCACTCTCACCTTCTGGTTTAATTTCACACCTCTCTTTTACTCTACCTCTATCATGATTCTTTTTCTGTCTTAATTGTGTCTCTTCTACGGACTGTGCCAAATTTGGTTTTAATAACGAGAATCTGGTTCGTGGCTGTCATTTGAGAAACAACTCTGCTGGTGTTCTACCTGTAGTAGTATGAGGAGTATTCCGATATGTAATCAAAAAATTAACCAATTTGTGATCCAATGACAACTGTCATTTCCTTGGATTTGGATCTAACATTTGTTTTATGAGGGCACGTTTTACGATTTGTACAGTGCACTCTGCTGCACCATTCAAAGCAGGATGGTATGGTGGAACCTTGGTATGTTTCACACCATTTTTGCTTGTGAATTGTGCAAATTCTTCTGAACGAAATTGTGGTCCATTATCCAAAAAAATTTCTTCAGGGAGGCCAAATGAAGAAAATAATTTTCGCAAAATGTCCAATGTTTTACTTGTTGTTATTTTTCACATTGGAAACAGCTCAACCCACTTTGAATGGCTATCAATCACAATGAACAATTGTTGTCCTTCTAACTCAGCAAAATCAATATGTAGCCTTTGCCACACCCTGGGAGGCCATTTCCATGGCTGTAATGGTACTGATTGTGGTTGCTTGCTTACCGATTGACATGCCGTACACTGACTCACGATATACTCTATATCTTTATCAAGACCTGGCCACCATAAATAACTGCGTGCAAAACTCTTGGTCAAGCACATTCCCAGGTGCTGGAGTTCTCCTAATAACTTGGACCTGAATTTATTTGGTACAACCATTCTTGCACCCCACATGATACAATCTTTATCAACTGATAATTCATTCCTACGAATGAAGAATGGATGTGTATCTTTGTCTGTTACCTGGTTTGGCCATCCATTTGCAATATACTCATACACCTTTGACATCACTGGGTCACGTTTGGTTGCTCTACCAATCTCTTCAGCTGCTCTTCGGGCAGTTCATCAATGTATGAAAAATAAAACACTTCTTCCCTATCGGGTGTAACTTGTGATGGGGAAGGCATTCTAGACATTGTATCAGCGTTACTGTGATTAGCTGATCATCTGTATTCAATATCATATGTATATGCTGACAAAATCAAAGCCCATATCTGCATTCGGGCTGCAGCTAACGTTGGAATTGGGGACTTTGGATGGAGGATTGCTGTTAGGGGCTTATGGTCCGTAACGATGGTAAACTTACGACCATACAAGTATTTGTGAAACTTCTTGACCCCAAAAATTAATGTCAAAGCTTCCCTTTCAATTTATGCATAATTACTCTCACTGGCACTGAGAGTGCATGAAGCAAAAGCAATTGGTCTCTCCTACCCACTACGTGATACATGAGAGATCACTGCCCCAACTCCATACGGAGAGGCATCACATGCTAGCTTAACCTCCTTAGATACGTCATAGTGAGCTAACATGGTGCTCTCTACCAATTTTTTTTTACACTCCTTGAATGCTGTATCGCATTCTTTAGACCACTTCCAATGGACCTGTTTTTTCAAAAGTTCGTTCAGTGGATGTAATACTGTAGCCAAATTTGGTAGGAACTTCCCATAATAGTTCAAAAGAGCCAAGAATGAACGAAGTTCAGTGACATTCCTGGGAGTGGGTGCATTTCTAATTGCATCCAATTTTTCCATGGTTGGATGTAAACCATCTTTGTCTACTCTGTACCCGAAGTATTCCACTGAGTTTTTAAATAACTCACGCTTACGAGCAGACACTCGTACTCTGTGCTTCTCTAGCCGTTTGAGGACTTCATTCAATATGTTATTATGAATTTGCCTATTTGGTGCTGAAATTAGTATGTCTTCCAAATAACATACTACCCCTTCAATACTTTGCAAAATCTGGTTCATCACCCCTTGGAATATGGCAGGGGCGAAAGACACTCCAAACGGTAGCCTATTAAATTGATATAGGCCTATATGAGTATTTATAGTCAAACATGATTTGGACTCCTCATCTAGTTCAAGCTGTAAGTAGGCCAGTTTTGAGAAGATCTGACCACCTGTCAGTTTTGTGAACAAATCTTCTATATTCGGCAATGTATTGGGGACATTACCCTCTAGAACCTGGTTTACGGTTACTTCATAATCACCACACAATTTTACCTTACCATCGGACTTCGGTACAACAACAATGGGTGCAGCCCAATTACATTGATCTATCTTACAAATAATGTTCTCAGTCTCTAGTCTTTTGAGTACTTGCTCAACTTTCTCCTTGAGTGCATATGGTACGGAACGTGGCTTGTAGCAAACCGATCTAGCATCCTTCTGTACCCTGACACTAGCCTTGAAGCCTTGGATCGGACTGCCCGATTCGCAGAACACCTTCGGATACTTCTTGATAACCTCATCCGTTGATGAAAATCTCGCTTCCACACAGAAAATCTTACTCCAATCCAGCTTCGGTGAGCTCAACCAATTTCTTCCTAGTAAGGCAGACTTCTATCCTTTCACTACTATCAGAAGCAAATTCTGAAATTGATCTTTATATTTCACCGATACGGTGATACGACCTACCACAGGAATTTTCTCTCCCGAGTAGCCTCGCAGTTCTATCTTGGATTTCTCCAGTTGAAAATCACGCAATTTGTCGCGATATAGTGACTCCGGTACTACACTCACGGATGCATCCGTATCAATTTCGATTGGTATCTTGAATCCCGCAACATCTATGTGGGTTTTGATGCTTTCCGAATTGCTGTCTGTTAACCTCGTGCTCCTGATGACGTGTAACTCTAACATCTCGTCCTGTTGTTGTTCTTCCATGCTATGTAGTCTCTTGGGATTTCTACTCATAGCTTTGAACGCTGGACTCATAGCTTTAAAAACTGGTTTACCCTACAGTCCGCATGCCTTCGCAAGATGCCCAGTCTTTCTGCAGAAGAAACACTCTGCCTTCACATATGGACAACTTTGAACAATGTGTTGTCTCAGGCACATAGAGCATGACTTCAACGCTCTGTTAGAATTTCCAGTTTCTGAGACTTTTGGCCCCCACCATCTTTTACTTTGAACCTGCAGGTGATTTACCTCGGTTGACTGATGACCGTAATTATTATTTAATTCTCGGGAATATTGTTCGGCCATGCCCATCGACCTCGCTGTCTGACAAGTAATCTCAAAAGTCAAGTCACCCATCGTCAATAACTTCCTTCTGATTGCATCATTTTTCACCCCACAAACAAACCGATCCCGTAATGCTCGGTTTTGAAAGTTTCCAAAATTACAGTGCATCGATAGCTTTTTTAATGCTATGATGTAATTACTGATACTTTAATCAGCCTTTTGATTCCGAATCCCTAAACAATAGCTTTCAGCAATTTATAACGGTTTGGGGTTATAGTGCTGCTCCAGCTTCGTTAAAATCTCTTTAAGCGTTGTGTCCTTTGGCTTGTCAGGCACAAACAGATTTACAAGGGTTTCGTACAATGCCGGACCTGCCTCCGATAAAAAGATCGCTTTCTTACTTTCCAACACAGCCCGGTTCTGGACTGCATTGTCTGGAACTTCGATTATGTTATTTGCAGTGAAATACATTTCTAGTCGATTCACATACGCTTTAACACGTTCCCGGTCGTGTCTATATTCCCCCAAATGTCCGATTACACCTGCCAGTTTAATCTCTAGCTGTTCACACCGTGTGCTGTATTTGACCTTGGATTTTTTGTAGCTTTTTCCAAAGACAGAAACTTCCAAAGTCTCTCTGTCAGCTGGCTGAATCCTTCACCAACAAAATTTAAGATTTAAATCATCTGAAAAATCCCATCTCATCGCCAAATGTGATATTTTCACAAAGCAGAGCACACACAGCTCCTAACATGGCAGGCAGCTCTCTCGGAAGCCTCCAGAATCTGCCTGGTTCTGTTTATTATTAACTCTGCAGTTGCAGTACACAATACGTCCACATCCACAGTGTGGCGCTACAAACATTACAAGCTTACAGACATTACATCGACAACGAGACTCGAGGAGCTCACACTCTCCCGGATGCTCTTCCTCCACTTTGGGCGGTCTTGAGCCAGGAATTTCTAGGGATCCGGTAGGGATGTTGCACTTTATCAAAGAGGCTTTGATGGTATCATTGAAACATTTCCTCTGCCCACCTGGGGCTCGCTTGCCGTGTCAGAACTCCAAGTAGAGCGCTTGCTTAGGGAGTCTCGTGTCTGGCATGAGAACAAGGTGGCACGCCCAACAGAGCTGGTCGAGCGTGGTCTGTGCTTCAATGCTGAGGATGTTAGCCTGAGCGAGAACACAGTGCCTCTATATCCTTTTCGTAATATGGAAACCAGAACTGTTCACCGTACTCCACGTGTGGTCTAACCATGGTTGTATATAAGTTTAACATACATCTCTGCTTTTCAATTCTCTTACTCCAGAAATGGACCCCAGTGCTTTGTTTGCATTTTCGTGGCCTTGTTCACCTGCTTTTAATGATCTGTGCAGCTGTACCCCTAGAAACTCTTTGCTCCTCTACCCCATTTAGACACTTTTCCAAGGAGTATGTGGCCTCCTTATTCCTCCTACCAAAATGCATCACCTATTTTGAAATTCATTTGCTATTTGCCATCCGGATACAGCTAGATGGTTTTAAATATGTGGTAAAGTAACAAAGGACCATGTAGAAATTTCCCTTGAGTAAGGGAGCTGAGTCACGTTTCATTGACTAAACAATGCAGCAAGCTGAGCTGGAAACATTACACTAGTCACTGGGACATCATCTGTCAACAGCCAAACAGCAAATGCATTCTGCCCAGGAGAAGGATGACTCTCAGCTCCCAGACTTGTCAAGCGTTGCCTCCCCCTGCCAGTAGATGGTGTTCAGTGTCTTCTATCTTGTCATTACTTGAGCTATGTTGGATCACTGATACCTGTCAGTGCAACTGTCACTTGTTGAAAGACTTGGCCATTATACTGCTGGTGCTTGTCTATCCCCCACCATCACATTTATATACTCAATTTGAACGTGTACCTCTTTGGTCTCCATTAATTCCCTTATGACCTACATCACCGCAGCCTCTCTCGACACTTCCAATGCCTCTGCTTTATCCCAACAACAACAACTTGTATTTATATAGCGCCTTTAACGTAGTGAAACATCCCAACGCACTTCACAGGAGTATTATGCGATAACAATTTTACACCGAGGCGCGAGGTGACCAAGAGCTTGGTCAAAGAGGTATGTTTTAAGGAGCACCTTAAAGGGGGAAAGAGAGGTTTTGTAGAGGCAGAGAGTTTTTGGCAGGGAGTTCCAGAGCTTGGGGCCCAGGCAGCAGGAGGCACAGCCACAAAAGGTTGAGTGATTATAATGAGGGATGCTCAAGAGGGCAGAATTAGAGGAGTGCAGACATCTCAGGGGTTGTAAGGCTGGAGGAGATTACGGAGATAGAGAGGGGCGAGGCCATTGATGGATTTGAAAATAAGGATGAGAATTTTGAAACTGAGGTGTTGCTTAACCTGAAACCAATGTAAGTCAACGAGCACAGGGGTGATGGGTGAAAGGGACTTGGTGCAAGTTTGGACAGAGGTAACTGAGTTTTGTATCACCTCTAGTTTACGTAGGGTAGAATGTGGGAGGCCAGCCAGGAGCACATTGGAACAGTCAAATCTAGAGGTAACAAAGGCATGGATGAGGGTTTCAGCAGGGAATGAGCTGAGGCAGGGGCGGAGACGGGCAATGTTACGGAGGTGGAAATAGGCGGTCTTAGTTATGCTACTTGTCCGACACCTAATATTGGATGAGCAGAAATTTCCTCCAATTATATATTAGGAAGACTGAAGCTGTTGTCTTCAGTCCCCGCCACAAACTCTGTTCCCTAGTCACCAACTTCATCCCTCTCTCTCGCCACTGTCTGAGGCTTGAACCAAACTGTTTGCAACCTTGGTGTTTTATTTTACCCTGAGCTGAGCTTCGACCCCATATTCTCTCCGTCACTAGGGCCTCTGGGGTGAGGACTGGATCAGACTTGGCTGTGATGCCCTTCATGGTTCAATAGTCCACTGACACTCACTGACCAGGTGTAATGTATTTCCTTCATGGGTTCTTTGCTTAAGAATTCATGGCAACACACTGCTATTAAGAACTAGTTGGTTTATTAGCAAAGGTTTAACAATCACACTGCACATTACCAGTTCATTCACCAGGCTCACAACCACCTGCCTCATCGTGGATCCTGTGAACCCAACTGGCTGGGGTTTTATTGAGTCTTGTGAACGTCATTATCACCATAGGCAGTCCCTCAAAATCGAGGAAGACTTGCTTCCACTCTTAAAATGAGTTCTTAGATGAATGAACAGTCCAATACGAGAATTACAGTCTCTGTCACAGGTGGGACAGATAGTCGTTGAAGGAAAGGGTAGGTGAGGAATCTGGTTTGCTGCATGCGCTTGCTTTCTGCATGCTCTTGGTGACGAGACTCAAGGTGCTTAGCGCCCTCCTGGATTCACTTCCTCCGGTGACCTTTAGCCAGGGACTCCCAGGTGTGGGTGGGGATGTTGCATTTTATCAAGGAGGCTTTGAGGGTGGCCTTGAAACGTTTCCTCTTTTGGGGCTAGACTTCCCACTTTTGTGCAAATAGGCCAAAAATGGGCATCATTTCCAGCGTGGACAGTAAATATGGGTTTTCAGATCGCCGGATTATCACCCATTGTCAAAACCCTTACTTTACATTTTGTTAAATGGGCGTTACCGCGAGCGATCTGAAATGGGCATTAGCGTTAAGTTTCTCTGACCTTCGCCGTAAAGTGTCGCCGTCCTTAGCAACGGCATGGCAACGCTAGTTTCCCGCTTTTCAGGAGGTCAGGGGGTCATCACTATATGCGCATAATGAGACAGGAAGAGAGGGAGCAGAGAGGGAGTGAGGTGTGTGTGGGTGTGGTGTGGGTGCTTGTTTGGCTGTTTTGGGAGCTAGGAGGGAGAATTTCGACCTTAATACAGAATTGTGAGCAAAAATTTAGCTGTTGCCAGTGAGATATTTTCGCTAATTTGGTGCCTACAATGGAGGGAATGGAGGAGGCAACACAGCACGCTGTGGAAACTGATGCTAGCGAGAGCAGTGAGCTGGGAGAGGAACAATTGGGAGGACGAAAGAGAGCGAGGAAATTCTCGGACAAGGCAACTGCCTCCCTCATGCAGGAGGTCGAGTCACGCTGGGGTCAATTAATGCAGGGAGGGCGTGGGAAGTCCACCCCAATGGCCTATCAGAAGATATGGGCCGAGATAGCCGAGGTGGTCTCGTCGGTGACCAACGTGATGCGTGAGGGCAACCGATGCCGAAAGTGAAGGAACGACCTTGTTGGATCCGCAAGAGTAAGTATTACAATTTTTGCATGTACTTATATATTTATATAATTTGATTTGCAAGTGTAATGAGTGATTAAAATCAAATGTGAGGTCTTTCACTTTTACCAGGAATGTTGTACTCCAAGCCTGCATTCATAGTGTATGTCTTTAGGTAAAGAATGATAATTATCATCATAATTGTTTTATATATAAACCTGTAAATACCTTGTGTAGCCACCAGAGGGCTCATCCCCTGGAATCCCAAGGGATCCCACAATCCCTTGGAAGCACCTGTACTTAAGGTGGCCTCACAGGCTAGAGAGGCACTCTGGAGGCCTGCAATAAAAGACTACGGTCACACTTTACTTTGAGCACACAGTATCTAGTCATACATAACAACTGGCGATGAGATACAGATGATGAACCCAACGATGCAGAGAACAGTGGGCATCCTGGAGAAATTTTCGGAGGGAGATGATTGGGAAGCCTTTGTGGAGCGACTCAACCAATACTTCGTGGCCAATGAGCTGGAAGGAGATGCGAACGCTGCCAAACGAAGGGCGATCCTCCTCACCATTTGCGGGTCACCAATGTATGGCCTCATGAAAAATCTGCTTGTTCCACAGAGAAATCGTATGATGATTTGTGCACACTGGTCCGGGAGCATCTGAACCCGAAGGAAAGCGTCCTGATGGCGAGGATCCCGGTTCTACATCTACAAAAGGTTTGAAGGCCAGGAAGTGGCGAGCTATGTCGCCGAGCTAAGACGCCTTGCAGGACATTGCGAATTTGAAGGACATTTGGAGCACATGCTCAGGGACTACTTTTACTTGGCATTGGCAATGAAGTGATACTTGGCAAACATTTGACTGTAGCGACCCCAAGCTTGAGTACAGCCATAGCGATAGCCCAGGCGTTCATTGCCACCAGTGACAATACCAAGCAAATCTCTCAGCATACGAGTGCTGTTACAAGTACTGTGAACAAAGTGATGTTGTTTGCAAATTGCAATGTACAGGGCAGGCCTCACATGCCTGCAACTGCACGTCCGCAGGTGTCTCAGAGTCCACCATTAAGGATAATGAATGCAAGGCGATTAACATCTTGTTGGCGCTGCAGGGGTGATCATCATTTCCATTCATGGCGCTTCAAAGGGTATGTTTGCAACAGCTGTGGAACAATGGAACACCTCCAACGTATGTGCAGGCAAGCTGAAAATCCTGCTAATCCTGCAAACCACTATGTTGCAGAGGAGGACAGATCCACGGCGGATCACGACGAACCAGAGCCTCAGGCTGAGGAGGCAGAGGTATATGGGGTGCACACAATTACCATGAAGTGTCCCCGATAATGCTGAAGGTTTTATTAAATGGACTCCAGGTGTCAATGGAACTGGACACGGGCGCAATGAGCAAAAAGACTTTCGATAAATTGTGGTGCAGCAAGACCTCAAGGCCAGTCCTGACTCTCATTCGTACTAAACTGAGAACTAACACAAAGGAACTGATTCCCGTAATCGGCAGTGCTACTGTAAAGGTCTCCTACGATGGAGCGGTGCACAAACTACCACTCTGGGTGATACCGGGCGATGGTCCCACACTGCTCGGCAGGAACTGGCTGGGAAAGATATGCTGGAACTGGGACGATGTCCGAGCACTCTCGTCCGTTGACGACACTTCGTGTGCCCAGGTCTTCAACAAGTTCCCCTCGCTGTTCGAACCAGGCATCGGGAAGTTCCAAGGAGCAAAAGTGCAGATCCATCTAATTCCGGGAGCGTGAGCCATCCATCAAGAGGCGAGAGCAGTACCGTACACGATGAGAGAGAGGGTGGAGATCGAGCTGGACCGGCTGCAATGAGAGGGCATCATTTTGCGAGTTCAACGAGTGGGCCAGTCTGTTTGTTCCAGTCCTCAAGGGAGACTGAATCTGTGGTGATTACAAAGTAACTATCAATTGTTTCTCTTAAGTCCTGACTCTAATGTACTGACTTACACGAGACACATGCTGAAGTCAAGGTCACTCAGGACCTGCACCTTTAATTCACAGCTCTCCAGTGCTGCACTTGCCTGAGACCTCCCTTTATATACCTCAGTGGGACAGGTATGGAGTGTCTCCTGCAAGTGCACCCCTGGTGGTAAGGTATGCTTATTGTAACAGGTCATATCCAGATACAGTCATGTAGAGCATGGTAAGATACAGTTATATAGAGTAATGTGAGATACATGACATCACCCTCCCCCAAGGTCTTATTGCTTTTACAGATTCAGTCTCTCAGGTGGTCTGCGCTCTCGCATGAAGCGTCTTAATTGTGGTTCAGTTGTTTGCCTTGGTGCCTGTGTTTCGTTCGGTGTGATTGCTGGTATCTTGCCTGGGTTGTCTGTTGAGACTGCCCTTTCCTCAGGTTGTTCCACCTGTCTGTCCACCAGGTGTGAGTTCCACATTGTAGTCTGCCTCTGGTTCTTCAGTGTTATCAGTGAATCTACTTTTTACTTGGTCTACATGCCTCCGGCAGGTTTGGTCATTGTCCATTTGTACAACCAGTAACCTGTTTCCCTCTTTGCCTGATACTGTCCCTGCAAGCCATTTGGGCACCCTGCTATAGTTTAGCACAAACACTTTGTCCTCTATCTCATTCCACCTCCCCCTCAAATTTCGGTCATGGTACTCAGTTAGTTTTTGACGCTTAGCCTCAATAATTTCATGCATGTCTTGGAGGATTAATGAGAGCCAGGTCTTTAAGGTTCTTTTCATCAATAGTTGCGTGGGGGAACCCCAGTCAACGAATGCGGACGAGATCTGTATGCCAGCAGCAGTCGCGACAGGCGGCTCTGCAGCGTGGGACTTGGATTCTGATCATGCCTTGTTTAATGATCTGCACTGCTCGCTCCGCCTGGCCATTGGAGGCCAGCTTGAAAGGTGCCGCCTTAACGTGATTTATACCATGGTCAACTATAAAATCGTGAAATTCTGCGCTGGTGAAGCACGGACCATTATCACTGACCAATATGTCAGGAATGCCGTGCGTTGCAAACATGGTTCTAAGGCTCTCCACAGTGGTGGAGGTGGTGCTCAAGTTTAAAATGGTGCACTCGATCCATTTTGAAAATGCATCAACGACTACCGAGGAACATTTTGCCCATGAATGGGCCCGCATAGTCTACATGCACCCGCGACCATGGTTTGGTGGGTCAGGGCCAAGGGCTTAGGGGGGCCTCCCCGGGGGCATTACTGAGTTGGGCACAAATGGTACACCGACGGACGCAGAGCTCCAAGTCCGTGTCAATGCCAGGCCACCAGACATGAGATCTGGCTATGGCCTTCATAAGGACGATCCCCGGGTGCTCGTGATGGAGCTCCCGAGACAAATGACTACCTGCCTCGTAAGGGCATTACTACTCGGCTGCCCCACATCAGGCAGTCTACCTGTAGTGAGAGTTCATGCATGCGCATATGGAAGGGTTTGACCTCCTCAGGGCAGGCATCGCGAGCCCCTGCCGAGTCACCGGTTAAAAAGCATCTTTTAACTAGAGATAACGTGGGGTCGCTGGTCATCCAGGCTCTGATTTGGCGAGCCGTCATGAGCGAACCTGTGGATTCAAAGGCATTGATTGCCATGACCATCTCACAGTCCTGTTCGTCGGACCCTTCTGTGGTCGCCAGGGGTAGCCTGCTAAGCGCGTCGGCACAGTTGTCTGTGCCTGGTCTGTGCCTTATTGTGTAGTCGTAAGCCGCCAGCATGAGTGCCCACCGCTGAATGCGCGCTGAGGCGTTGGCGTTGATTGCTTTGCACTCGGATAGTAGGGACGTGAGGGGTTTGTGGTCGGTTTCTAACATAAACTTGGCCCCGAAAAGGTATTGGTGCATCTTTTTGACACCGTACACGCACGCGAACGCCTCCTTCTCAACCATACCGTACCCGTGCTCCGCCCGCGAAAGTGACCTGGAGACATAAGCAATGGGCTGCAATTTACCCGCATCATTGACGTGCTGTAAAACGCTTCCGACCCTGTACGCTGACGCATCACACGTAAGGACTAACTTTTTACCTGGGTCAAAAACGGCTAAAACACTCTTGGAACATAGAAGGTTGCGTGCCTTATTGAATGCGCGTTCTTAGGCGTCCCCCCAAAACCAATCGCACCCCTTTCTGAGTAGCACGTGGAGAGTCTCCAGCAGCGTGCTCAAGTTCTGCATAAAGTTCCCAAAGTAATTGAGTAGCCCGAGAAAGGCGCGCAGTTCCGAAACATTCCAGGGCCTGGGTGCCAGGCGAATCGCTTCGGTTTTGGATTCGGTTGGGCGGATTCCATCAGCGGCAATCCTTCTGCCCAAAAATTCAACCTCAGGCGCGAGAAACAGACTCTTGGATTTCTTAACTCTTAGGCCTACCTGATCCAATCGACTTAGTACTTCCTCAAGATTGCGGAGATGAGAGTCGGTGTCCATGCCCGTGATGAGTATGTCATCTTGAAACACAACCGTCCCCGGGATGGACTTGAGCAGACTCTCCATGTTGCGCTGGAATATAGCAGCTGCCAACCTGATGCCGAATGGGCATCGATTGTACACAAAAAGGCCTCGATGTGTGTTGATGGTGGTGAGTAACTTAGACTCTTCGGTCAGTTCTTGCGTCATATACGCAGATGTGAGGTCAAGTTTCGAGAAAAGTTTTCCTCCAGCCAACGTGGCAAATAGGTCCTCCGCTCTGGACAACAGTTATTGGTCCTGTAGGGAGACTCTGTTTATGGTAGACTTGTAATCCCCACAGATTCGCACATATCCATCAGGCTTCATGACGGGGACGATGGGGCTTGCCCAGTTGCTGAATTCCACAGGAGAAATTATACCTTCCCGCAGAAGCCGGTCCAGTTCGTTTTCAATCTTTTCCATCATCACATAAGGCATAGCTTTAGCCTTGTGATGGACTGATCTGGCATTCTGTGTGATGTAGATTCTAACTTTAGCCCCTTTGAAGGTGCCTACACCTGGCTGAAAGAGATGTTCAAAACAGCTTAGAACTGTTGAGCAGGAGGTCCGTTCCTCTGACGACATGGCGTGAACATAATCCCATTTCCAATTAAGTTCTGCTAGCTAGCTTCTCCCCAACAGTGCTGGGAGATCCCCGGGGACAATCCACAGGGAAAGTCGGTGCACCATCCCTTTGTGAGTGACTGAGAGCATGGCGCTGCCAAGGACTGGGACAATTTCTTTAATATAGTTCCTTAGTTTGGTGTCGATCTTTGTGAGTTTTAGTCTGTTGCTTTTGTGCGGCCGCAGCTGTTCAAATTGTTGAACGCTTATGAGGGAGTGACTGGGCCCCGTGTCCAGTTCCATGTTGACAGGTATCCCATTGAGTAGAACCCTCATCATAATTGGAGGCGTCTTGGTGTAAGAACAGTGGACATTGATCGTGTTAGCCCGCTGTACCCCGGCGTCCTGTGCACTGTTCCAACCGACTTCTGGTCCGTTTTCCGACCCTTCTGATTCGTATACCAGCTGAGCTGCTGTTTTTCTGCAAATGCGAGCCAGATGCCCTGTGTAGTTGCAGTTTTTGCAAACGGCATGCTGAAATTGACACACCCTGGTTGAGTGCCTTCCCCCGCATCTCCAACACAGACCGTTTCCATTGTTTCCGAAGGATGAGCTGCGTCTGGCTGATTTCCCTTGAGCTACTATCAATCTGTTGTTGATTGCTCGCACTGTGGGTTGATGAGGTGTGATCGGCCGTTCTTGTGGCCCTTGATTTTGCTGGCTTCTGGTGCCACTGTCTGCTGTTAAAGGCCTGCTCTCCTGCCTTTGTCTGTGTGTCGGGGTAGCGGTTTGTTTCACAATGTGAACCCCTTGTTCGGATGCCTCATTGGTTGTCGTACCCGAAGTATAGATCAGCCTCGTTTCTTCTTCACCTGCCAAGAACGTCTGTGCGACCAGTGCTGCTGCCTCTAGAGTCAAGTTCTTAGTCTCTATAAGCTTTCGAAATATGCCTGCGTGGTCTATTCCTTCAATAAAAAAGTTTCTCAGTACTTTTCTCCTTAGTTCATTGGGGAACTCACATGAGCTGGCCAGCCTCCGAAGTTCCGCCACGAAGTCGGGTATGCTTTGGCCCACACAGCGTCTGTAGTTGTAGAACCTGTATCTGGCCATGTGTAGGCTGCTCGCTGGCTTCAGGTGGTCTCTCACCAGTGTACTCAACTCCTCAAACGACTTGCTTGCTGGTTTCTTGGGTGCCAGCAGGTCTTTCGTTAAAGCGTATGTTTTCGAGCCACAGCTGGTCAAGAGATGGGCTCTTCTCTTGTCTGCCTTATTGTCGCCTAACCAGTCTTTGGTCACAAAGCTTTGGTGGAGCCTTTCTATAAAGTCATCCCAATTGTCTCCAGCATTGTATTTCTCATCTGAGCTGTTGGTAGCCATTCTGTGGATTCTGTGATCCCGTAACTCGTCGCCACTGTTAAGTCCTGATTCTAATGTACTGACTTACACGAGACACATGCTGAAGTCAAGGTCACTCAGGACCTGCACCTTTAATTCACAGCTCTCCAGTGCTACACTTGCCTGAGACCTCCCTTTATATACCTCAGTGGGACAGGCATGGAATGTCTCCTGCAAGTGCACCCCTGGTGGTAAGGTATGCTTATTGTTACAGGTTATATCCAGTTACAGTCATGTTTAGCATGGTAAGATACAGTTATATACAGTAATGTGAGATACATGACAGTTTTTCCCTGCAGGACCAATACCCACTACCAAAGGCAGACGATCTTTTTGTGACGCTGGCGGGAGGAAAGGTGTTCACGAAGCTGGACTTGACCTCGGCCTACATGACCCAGGAGCTGGAGGGATCATCGAAGGTCCTCACTTGCATTAACATGCACAAAGGTCTCTTCATTTACAACAGATGCACGTTTGGGATTCGATCAGCCGCGGCGATATTCCAGAGAAACATGGAAAGCTTACTGAAGTCGGTCCCGCGCATGGTGGTCTTCCAGGACAACATCTTGGTTACAGGTTGGGACACAGTCGAGCATCTGCAGAACCTGGAGGAGGTTCTTAGTCGACTCAACCACGTGGGGCTCAGGTTAAAACGCTCAAAGTGCGTTTTCCTGGTGCCTGAAGTGGAGTTCCTGGGGAGAAGAATCGTGGCGGATGGCATCAGGCCCACCGATTCGAAGATGGATGCAATCAAGAACGCACCGAGGCCACAGAACATGATGGAGCTGTGGTCGTTTCTAGGACTCCTGAAGTACTTTGGTAACTTCTTACCGGGTCTTAGCACACTGCTCAAACCACTGCACGCCTTACTGCATAAAAGAGATGAATGGGTATGGGGTAAAAGCCAAGAAAATGCCTTTGTAAAAGCTAGAAAACTGTTATGCTCAAACAAATTGCTTGTGTTGTATGATCCATGTAAGCGTTTGGTACTAGCATGTGATGCGTCGTCATACGGGGTCGGGTGTGTATTGCAACAAGCTAATGAATCTGGGAAATTGCACTGGTTGCTTATGCATCCAAAGGTCTGGCTAAGGCTGAGAGAGCCTACAGCATGATCGAAAAAGAAATGTTAGCTTGTGTTTATGAGGTAAAGAAAATGCATCGATATCTGTTTGGGCTCAAATTTGAATTGGAAACTGACCATAAGCCACTGATATCCCTCTTTTCCAAAAGTAAGGGGATAAAATATGAATGCATCGGCCCGCATTCAGAGATGGGTGTTCACGTTGTCCACATACAACTACGCCATCCGCCACAGGCCAAGCACAGAAAACTGTGCCAATGCTCTCAGTAGGCTGCCATTCCCCACCACGGGGTTGGAAATGGCACAGCCCGCAGATTTAGTCATGGTAATGGAAGCATTCAAGAGTGAGCAATCACCCGTTATAACCCGGCAGATTAGAACCTGGATGAGCCAGGACCCCTTACTGTCCTGAGTAAAAAATTCTGTGCTTCACGGGAGCCAGTCCAGTATCTCATTGGAAATGCAGGAAGAGATAAGGCCGTACCAGCGGCGCAAAGATGAAATGTCTACTGCCTTCTGTGGGGTAATCGGGTAGTGGTCCCCAAGAAGGGCAGGGACACTTTCATCAGTGATCTCCACAGTAGTCACCCAGGCATTGTAATGATGAAAGCGATAGCCAGATCCCACATGTGGTGGCCCGGTATCGATGCGGACTTAAGAGTCCTGCGTGCCGAAATGTAACACATGCTCGCAGTTAAGCAATGCACCCAGGACGGTGCCACTAAGTTTATGGTCTTGGCCTTCCGAACTGTGGTCCAGGGTCCATGTCGACTATGCAGGCCCATGTTTGGGTAAAAGTTCCTAGTGGTTGTAGATGCGTACTCCAAATGGATTGAATGTGAGATAATGTCAGCAAGCATATACTCTGCCACCATTGAAAGCCTGCGGGCCATGTTTGCCATGCACGGCCTGCCTGATGTCCTTGTGAGCGACAATGGGCCATGTTTCACCAGTGCCAAGTTCAAAGAGTTCATGACCTGTAATGGGATCAAACATGTTACATCTACCTCGTTCAAACCAGCATTCAATGGTCAGGCAGAGAGAGCAGTGCAAACTATCAAGCAGAGCTTGACAAGCGCAATTGAATGAGACCCCACCAGCTCACAGAGATTCCTCCCGCTGAACTGCTCATGAAAAGGGCACTTAAGACAAGGCTCTCGTTAGTCCACCCTGATCGACATGAACAGGTAGAGAGTAGGCGGCTTCAACAAAGTACATATCATGATAGCGCAAATGTGTCACGCGAAATTGAAATCAATGATCCTGTATTTGTGTTGAACTATGGACAAGGTCATAAGTGGCTTCCCGGCACTATTGTGGCCAAAGAAGGGAATAGGGTGTTTCGGGTCAAACTTTCAAATGGACTCATCTACCGGAAACACTTGGACCAAACCAAACTCAGACTCACGGACTATCCAGAGCAACCCACATTAGACCCTACCTTCTTTGACCCTCCAACATACACACCAGTGGCAACCAACACGACGGTTGACCACGAAGTAGATCCCATCACCCGCAGCAGCCCAGCAGGACTCACCACACCAGGCAGCCCAGCAAGGCCAGCTGCACAGAAGCCCAGTGAGGACCCAACAAACGATTCACCAAAACCAGCATTTGCACCGAGATGATCAACCAGGGAAAGAAAGGCCCCAGATCGACTCACCTTGTAAATAGTTACACTATTGACTTTGGTGGGGAGAAGTGTTGTTATATATGTAAAACTGTAAGTACCTTGTGTAGCCACAAGAGGGCTCGTCCCCTGGAGTCCCAAGGGATCCCACAATCCCTTGAGAGCACCTGTACTTAAGGAGGCCTCACAGGCTGGAGAGGCACTCTGGAGACCTGCAATAAAAGACTAAGGTCACACTTTACTTTGAGCTCACAGTATCTAGTCAGACTCTTTATTCATATATAAAATTAATCATGATTACATCTGTTGGTTATGTGTTGTATCAGTCTCTGTGACAGTACCTAGCAATGATCTCATGCCATGTCGTCCTGTTATTACCTTTTACAGAGGAAGGTTTTAAAAGAATAGGGCCGAGCAGAGGCGAAGGTGTGGGGGGCCTCCAGTCATCATCGACATCACCGATATCGAGGAGTGATTGCTGACACTGGTGGGGACCCACCCCTGATCGGCCACGCAAGCAGCTGCAGAACCTGAAGTGATGCCACGTGAGTAAAGTATACACCATTGTGTGATGTGAAATCAATAGATGCCACACGCACTCATATCCGAACAATAACATATGATAGATGATTGCTAAAAGTATTCTTTAAATAATGCTGGCCTCATGAGAATCATTGCAATGCAGAATGTGTTGATGGTCATGAAATGTGATGTCTGCGATGATTTTGATAGTGGTGGTGCTTTTGTCGTGCATATGCTGTGTGTAACGCTGGACTTACCTTGTGACCCGAGCACCCCCTTCTCCTCTAATAACCTCATTTGTGTATTACAGCTCAGCCAACTGCGCAGCCCCAGGCAAGACCACCGAGCTCAGAAGCAGAGGGCGTGGGGCCGGACTCGCCGGACAATCCTCCATCTGATGCTGAGGAGCACCGATTCTCGCCCGTGGATCTGCTGAGTCCGTTCTCTATGGATGACAGTGCGGACTTTGAGGAGCCTGCATCACCATCTAGTGCACCACTGTGGAGGTACCGGGCCCAAGCACCTCGCCACAGGGCACCCCAGGTGTCTCCAGGATGGCGCCGTCCCCGCGGAGGTTTTCTAGACATGGCAGATCTGCTCCATGAGCGGCAGATCTGAGCGGCGACATGGTAGACCTGTCCAGGAGGAGTGTTGATATAAGTCAGCAGATCCTCCAGATAATGGGGGGCATATCCCGACAGCTGGCCAGCATGTCCGGCACCATGACGGAGTACTTTCAGCGGATGGCGGAGGCCCTGGAGGCAATAGCCAGGAACACTGGTGGCAGAGGCCTCCCAGTGGTCCCAGAGCACGGCAGTGCACCCCAAGGTGCCACATCCCCAGTACCAACAACACATGCGAGCCAGGAGGAATATCTTGCTTCTGGCTCAGAGAAGGTTTCCCCGCGGGACCCTCCTCTCCCGTATCCGTGCAATCACCGGGTCTGCCTTCATCCCCCACAATGACACAGCACCTGAGGAGCTCTTCGGCCATGCGGCGTGGAGTCAGGAGGGGAATGGGTAGAGGTGGGGAGAAGAAGGGGGAAGGGAAGGAAAGTGAGGTGCATGTCCGCAGGTGATGGCTTTGTAATATTTACATCTTGTGTATCAAATTTGTTATACGGTCTGGGTTACAGGGGGAGGGGGCCACCTTGTTGGTTTGCATTTATGTTCTGTGTTGCTGATAATGTTGACCATTTGATTGACGTCAATGTTCTAAATGTGTTTTGGGGTGGGGTGGGGTGCGGCTGGGATGTTTTTGACAGTTATACTTATGATTTCCCACAAATGGCCGGATTAAATGTTTTTTATTTAACATAACCTTGTTGTGCATTGTCTCAGATAGTTGCACCTTTACAAATTGGTGATTCCTGAACATGAAAGAGGATAATTAAACTTAACTTGAATTAACTTAAACTTTAACTGGCACCAAAGTGATGCCCACCATTGATGTCTGAGCTGCACACACAGCAGTGTGTCATCTTTGTAAATAACAGCAACGTTCTTTCAGGCAAAGCGCTCATTTATGAGCTGCTGATGTAAGAGTTTTGCAGCTATGTAGCCACCACGGGTCCTTTTGTGCAGTCTGGAGGGGGACGTGGGCATGGTTGCATAGTCAGCCTGATTGTCTGGGCCGAGGTCAGCGTCCACCTCCTCATCCTCCTCTTCCTCTCTCTCCTGAGGTGGACCGTCAGTCCCTTCTGGCAATTCTTTCCTCCTCCTGATAGCCAAGTTGTGCAGCATGGAGCACACGACCACAAATTGAGCTACCTGATCAGGTTGATTATGGAGCTCCCCTCCTGAGTGGTCCAGGCATCTAAAGCGCTGCTTAAGCACACCAATGATTTTCTGGACCACATTGCGTGTGGCTATGTGGCTCTCGTTGTATCGCTTCTCAGCTTCGGTGTGGGAGTCATGCAGGGGGGTTATCAGCCAGTTGGCGAGACCATATTCTTTGTCACCAATTATCCAGCATTGACCTTGTGGCTGACTGGTAAACATGTCAGATACAGTGCTCTCATGGATTATTATTTATCTGGTTGTGGTCGACAACGAGTTGCACCTTCAGGGAGTGAAATCCTTGCTGGTTCCAAAAAATCTCTGTATAAGAACATAAGAATTAGGAACAGGAGTAGACCATCTAGCCCCTCGAGCCTGCTCCGCCATTCAAAAAGATCATGGCTGATCTGGCCGTGGACTCAGCTCCACTTACCCGCCCGCTCCCCATAACCCTTAATTCCCTTATTGGTTAAAAATTTATCTATCTGTGATTTGAATACATTCAATGAGCTAGCCTCAACTGCTTCCCTGGGCAGAGAATTCCACAGATTCACAACCCTCTGGGAGAAGAAATTCCTTCTCAACTCGGTTTTAAATTGGCTCCCCTGTATTTTGAGGCTGTGCCCCCTAGTTCTAGTCTCCCCGAAAAGGTTATCCTGAAAAGGTGCCCGCATGACGATGTGCGTACAGTCTATTGCTCCCTGCACCTTGGGGAAGTTAGCAATTCAGTTGATACCTAGATCCCTCTTCACCTGAGTCTCTGTGGTCATAGGGATGCTGATAAAGTCCTTCCTACGTGCATACAGGGCTTCAGCGACCTGTCTAATGCAGCAATGTGTGGCATGCTGAGAGAAAGCGCAAATGTCGCCAGCGGAGGCCTGAAAGGAACCGGGCGCATAGAACGAAAGTGCCACTGTCACCTTGGCCTCGACAGACAGTACTGTCCTGATGGTGCTTGCAGGCTGCAGATCTGCCCTGATGAGCTTGCATATCTCACTGATAACCTCTTTGTGGAAACGCAGTCTCCGAAGGCAGGTGTGCTCAAATAAGTTGAGGTAAGACCGTTTCTCCCTGTAAGTGCAGGGGTTGTATGGTCTCGTCCTCCTCATCAGTCTGGCACATCTTAGATTGGGCACATAATGCTGTCGAATAAATTTTCTGCCATCTCTACTCTGCAGCATCTGCGCTGTCATCAAGACAGACTGAGAAATGGCTGGCCCCATTCCAATAACTATCAGTATAATACCGATTGTTCACAAGCAATAAATATCCCCACTAAGATACCGAAAGTAAATTCCAATCGTCCACAGTATGAAAAGATGTTTGTTCAGATGTTCACATCAACTTAAAAGACCTCTAGTTTTCATCCAAACTCCTCCGAAGTTGAAGCAGCCTTTTAAATGATGCGACCTGCGATTTAGAAAATGGCGTCCATACCGCTGTGATTAGTTCAGGTCAGTTCAACTTTTTAACAGCGTTTTTTTCAGTGAGTGATATTGTCGGCGCGATGTGTGCGAGGTGCCGAAAGTAAAGCTGGCCGATTTTCTAGCCGTTAGTTTCAGCAAATGTGATCTTTCCGACAAAAACGGTGGCCAGCGGTATTATTAAATCTTGGCATTAATTACATGCCGAAAGTAACGCTGGACGATATTATAGGCATTATAGAAATGGGCGTTACTTTCCAGTTTCCAGTTTGTGGCTAAATGGGCAATATATGCGCGTTACACTTCATTTCAGCATTAAAATGGACGTTAACTAGGCGGCAATCATGCAAAAATAATGGAAAATCTAGCCCCATGGTCTCTTATGGACCAAGCTTATGGTGTACAGGGCTGTAGTGATACCTGCCCTCCTGTATGGCTCAAAGACGTGGACCATATTCAGTAGACACCTCAAATCGCTAGAGAAACAGAGAAACATAGAAACATAGAAAATAGGTGCAGGAGTAAGCTATCCGGTCCTTTGAGCCTGCACCGCCATTCAATAAGATCATGGCTGATCACTTTCCTGCTTTCTCTCCATACTCCTTGATCCCCTTAGCCATAAGGGCCATATCTAACTCCCTCTTGAAGATATCTAATGAACTGACATCAACAACTCTCTGCAGCAGGGAATTCCATAGGTTAACAACGCTCTGACTGAAGAAGTTTCTCCTCATCTCAGTCCTAAATGGTCTACCCCTTATCCTAAGACTATGTCCCCTGGTTCTGGACTTCCCCAACATCGGGAACATTCTTCCCGCATTTAACCTGTCCAGTCTGGTCAGAATCTTATACGTTTCTATGAGGTCCCCTCTCATCCTTCTAAACTCCAGTGAATAAAGGCCCAG